>NC_054487.1:79314644-79934644 GCF_017639515.1 Carcharodon carcharias
AACATTAAGTTTATTTACAATACACTCAGTAGCAAATACACGTGTGCTTTCAACTCCAACTCTAATTCTACAGACTCCTGAGGTAGCCCATGCTACTCTCCCATTGGTTACTACAGATCATGTGGTCTTACCTCACAAGGTTTATTCTTAAAGGCACATTACATACTAAATAAAACCATAATTACTACATTCCTCCTCCTTTAACTCGGCGACACATATTATATTCACAAGGACATATTTTTCAAGACAACATAATATTTACACTGGGTAAGGAATTTACAAGTTCAGTCTTTCAGGTGGTTTCCTGGTACATGTGAAATGTTGCAGCTCCACAACTTCAGGTCCTTCTCCAGAATTGCCTGAATTTTTCCTATGGTGGGCGGACTGGGTGAGAGCGGGCGGGGGCAGGCGCAGAGCTGATCACTGCCCACGATCAGCTGCGTGCCGCCATTTTATGCGGGTGGGCCAACTAAGGCCCGCCCAGCGTAATACGCAGCTGGTAGCGCTCAGCACTACCTGCGTGGCTGGGGGAAGGAGGGAGAGTCGGGGTCAGCGCACTATCGCTCGTGCGCGTGATAGAGTGCAGCAATCTCCCCGAGGCACAGAGCTGCCTCAGGAAGGTTGAATGGATTCGAAAAAAATTAAAGAAAAATTGAGTTAAAAATGTAGTCAAACATGTCCCCTCGTGTGACTGTGTCATGTGAGTTGGGACATGCTTGTAAAGATGGGAAAATGTATTTATTTGTTTTATAAAAGCCTCAGGAAACCTCATCCGGCCTGTGGATGAGGTTTCTCGAAAAACATGAAGGCTTTTTGCCTGCCCGCCAACCTTAAGGTTGGATGGGCAGTATTCTTAAACACTTTAATTAGCTTCTTAATGGCCTTAATAGGCTCTTAACATTTCGGTGGGCACACAGCCTGACGTAGTTTCTCAATTGAAGTGGCCAACATTGGTGACTTCACCTCATATAAGTCCAACCATTTTGATTGGGCATCGACTTTGAGCAGAAACCCAGGAAAGGTCCAACATAGTCAATGTGTAAGAGCAGCCAAGGTCTACCTGGCCACTCCCATGGGTGTAATGGAGCTGTCACTGGCAATTTTGGCAGTTGCTGACATTACACACAGTGCTTTACTAAACTCTCTAATTCGCCATCCATCCCAGGCCACCATAGATAGCTGTGTGTTATGGTCTTCATTCGGGAAATTCCTGAATGGGCACTGTGTAGCTCATTTAAAAGTGGCCCCCTTCCCTTTGGAGGAACCATCACTCGTGCTCCCCACAATAAGATGCCATCCTGACTGGTTATTTCATGTCTTCTGTTGAAGTACGGTTTCATTCCATCAGATACGGGCTCCTGTGACCAACCAGGTAACACTTGTTCTTGTACCTGAGACAGGACTGGGTCCCGGCTTGTCCAGTCTCTGATCTCTCGAGCACATACTGGCGAGGAATCTGAGAAATTTAACAGTAAAAAAAGTTCTTGTGGAACTGGGACGTGCTCAGTATTTTTTTGTAAAGGCAAACGACCAAGGGCATCTGTATTTGTGATTTGATTGCCAGGCCTATGTATGAAAGTGTATTTGTATGTGACAGAGTTAAAGCCCTATTATTATTTCTGTGTCTTCTTTCTACATATGTTCTTCTTTCTAGCGCAGACTTTAATCTCAGCCTTCTTTTTGACTTCACTATTGGCCTGACTTCTCTCAGATACAAGCTCAACTTGTCTGAGTTCAGTGGCTGAGTCTCCCAAAATTTCATTATCTGTCTGCTTCTTGGAAAATTCAGTAACCTCTTTGGCTTCATTTAGCTGATTCCTCAGCTCCTCTGTCTCTTTTTTGTATTTGTTTGTTGCCTCCTGGAAAATTGAACATTGTTGTGTCTTCTCTGCCAAATCATTCTTCACTTTGTTCTTTCTGCTTCTCTTCATACTTTTCCAGAGATACAAACTTTGACCTGAGGGAATCTTGTCGTGTGTGAAGGTCTTTCAACAGGTTTTCTTCTTCCCTTCGAAGGTCGCTCGCTCACCTCGTCTCGAAGTCTGTCATCAAGCAGGGTCTCTTCGAGTTTCTTCTGCTGTTCTTACAAGTTCTGGTTGAAGACAGCCTGCATTTCTTCAGGTTGTTGAGTCCTCTTTTCAAGCTTCATTTGAACTCCCAGTGGCCAATCAAGGTTGACTTCCCTTAGCCAAATTTGCCCCAAAAGGCTTGGTCCTCTGCCTCTCAATACTAACACTGTTGGCTTTGCCAGTTGGCTTCCATAATGGACTGTTACTCAGCTCATGCCTTTTATTGAATATCTTCACCCATATACGTTTTTAGCTTGGCATCTGTTTCTTCAAAACTTAATTGATGTTCCCCATTATTAAAGTATCTGAAGGTATGTTCCCCAATTACTGTAGTGGAAGCTCCTGTGTCCACTTCCATTCTAACAGTTCTGCCATTTACTTTCACTGTGACAGATATTGGTTCTGTCTTTCCAACTTTCAGAGTAAACAATCAGTCAACGTCTGAATTTGTTGTTTCAGGCTCCTCTACATTGTAGATGTCATTGGGCTTCTTCTTTTGTGTACAAGGCTGCTTGAACCTTTCCTTGCACTGTCTCATCATATGTCCATTTTTGTGACAATAGTAGCGTTCGTTTTTTTTAAACTAACAACTGCAAAAAGACTGCTTGTTTCCACCTCTATTAAAATTATTCTTCAATTTTGCTGCTAAGTTATTTTTCTTTATTCCTAGGCGAGTGGGGGCTGTTTCCCATGTCTCAGCAGAGTCTCGCTTTTTTGTGCCTCTTTTGGTTGAGGTTTCCCACCCGATGTGGAGGATGGGGCCATTTTGTGCCCCCTGTATTGCTTTTGAATCTCTTACCGCTCTTTCCATGGCCAGCACTATCTCTGGTGCCTTCTTGAAATCCAGGTTCACTTCGGACAATAATCTTTTCTGAATAGGGTCCTCTTTCACGCCACACACTAAACGATCTCTGAGCAGTTCTGTCGAAGGGTCATGAGGACTCGAAACGTCAACTCTTTTCTTCTCCGCCGATGCTGCCAGACCTGCTGAGTTTTTCCAGGTAATTCTGTTTTTGTTTTGGATTTCCAGCATCCGCAGTTTTTTTGTTTTGATCTCTGAGCATGTTGTTCAGAGTCTTACCGAACTCATAATGTTCCACTAGCTGCTTGAAATTCACTATGTAGCATGCAATTGTCTCATCCAGGGCTCTATTTCGTGAATTAAACCTGAACCTCTGCATTGTGACTGAGGGATTGGGTTGAAAATGACCCTTCACGTGGTCCACAAATTCATCAGAATTCTTTAAATCTGGGACCCTGGGGGCCATGAAGCTTCAAATCAAGGTGTAGGTTTTGCTTCCACAAATACTCAAGAGGATCGCTTGCCTCTTCTCTTCCCCGTAATCTCATTCGCTTAAGAAAAGAATGTGAGGCGCTCTATGCATTGAGACCAATGGTCTGTGGCTGGTTCAAAAGGATCAATTTTCCCAAATTGTGGCATTTTTAGAGGGGATAACTTCTTCAATTCTAATGGAGCCTGCTACTTAAAATCACTGGGGAAAATACAGCGCCGATTTCTTTCTAACTTGATTTCTTCTGTTCAATCCTGTGTCATCCTCATCGCCAGTTTGTCGTGGGGTGGCTGAGTTATACTATTCATGATAGCGTTGATCTGCAGACACTTCTTGAGTGGAAACGTTAAGACTTGAATTTTTCAGGTGGCGGGCGGGAGCGGGAAGTGGCGGTTGCGGAGTTGATTGCCACCTGCGTTTGGCTTCATGCCACCATTTTACATGAGCCAAATAAGGCCCGCCTAGCGTAAGATGCAAATGGTAGTGAGTGCTACCTGTGAGGGCGGGGTGAGGAGGGAGAGTCAGGGCCAGCGCTCTTTTGAGCGCCTCAATCTTCCTGACTCTGTGCCTCAGGGAGATTGAAGGGCTTCTGAAAATATTAAATAAAAGGATTGAAAATATATTTAAACACGTCTCCCCATGTGACTGAGTCACATAAGATGGGACATGTTTTTATATTTGTGAAAAAATGTTTATTTATTTGATAGAAGCTTTAGGAAACCTCATCCTGCTCGTAGTTGAGGTTTCCTAAAAGAAGCGAAGGCCGCTTGGCCTTTTCAGCTTCCCACCAACCATAAGGCTGAATGGGCAGTGTTTATAATAACCTGAATTAGATCCTTAATGGCCTTAATAGGCCGCTTACATACCGGCGGGCGCGCAGCCGATTCCGGCGTGCGCCCGCCAAACGAAACATCGCTAATCAGCGCGATGGCATCGGAACGCAGGCCGACATCATCATGCGTCATTTTACATGCCGGCCTGTCGGACCCGCCCCCTCACACCGACTGAAAAAACCATGCCCTAAGTTTATTTACAATATACTCAACAGCAACTACATGTGTGCTTTCAACTCCAACTCTAACTCAACACTGAGGTAGCTCTCCTATTGGTTGCTACAGATCATGTGATCTTGGCCCGACATGTATTATTCTTAAAGGCACATTATACACAAAATAAAACATAATTACTACAAGTGCCCCCCTCAGTGCTGCACTGGAGCGTCAGCCGAGATGTATTATTCTCTCCATGTCAGGTGAGGAAGGAAAGCTGTGTGCTAGTGTGCAAAACACTGGCCTGCTCCTTTAAGACCACTGCATTACACTGGTGGAGACAATCAGGTTACTGTCGCCGCTTCCAAAACTATTGAGGTCAGACAGAGGAAATTTGCAACCGCTTGTACACTTAAATCTTTGATCAATAAATGGTTTTGTTTTATAGTCGTAGCTAAGTATGACAACTGGTGTTCTCTGTCTGGAGTGTGAGGAGGCTGGACCTTTAAAGGGCAACTAAATGTTTTTTAAAAAAGAACTTATTGTTGTATGTGTTTTTGTCTTTTTTTTCTTGTTGGTGGTTTTTTTTCTCTGTACTTTAATAGGCATCAACTTTCCTCACAGGTGTAACCACAAAACTTTGATCAAACTGGGACCCAGCTTTGCTCTCCCTCCTGTAGTTACTGATAGAGTTTCTGCCGAGCGATAGCGGGCTGTGACTCCAAGCCAGGATTGTTAGTTTGATAATGTTCAGAAGCTGGGAACGGCCAGCGGAGGTTGTAGTAAAACTGAGGGAAATGGTGGGAAGCCCCATCCATCAGTTTCAGAGCAAACACTGCACTCTGTTTGTGGGCCCAGGGAGTGAGGGACGCGAAATTAATAATCGATAGGGAGAGGGACAGATTATATTTATATTTTCACTAAAATTATCTACAGGCTTAATTCAAAAACAGTACTTTCTGCAGCTGCCTGGGAAATTGCTAGTCCCGTTACAAAATCTCCACCAATTGGCACAGCTGGATGCCAGGAATAGAAGTTGTTAAGAGTAACATCCGTACAGTAACTACCTGTCCCTGCTTTCTTCTTTACAAGATGGCACCTCACAGGCTCAACTCCCATATCGGACTTGTCCAGCAAGATAAAAGCAAAATACTGCGGATGCTGGAAAACTGAAACAAAAACAAAAATTGCTGGAAAATCTCAGCAGGTCTGACAGCATCTGTGGAGAGAAAGACAGAGTTAATGTTTCGAGACTGTTCGACTCTTCTTCAGAGCTAAAGAGAAGTAAAAATGTGGTGAAATATATACTGTTTAAGGGGGAGGTGGAACAGGTGAAGCTGGATAGAAGGCCAGTGATAGGTGGAGGCATTGGGAGCGTTATTAAATAAAAATGGACACCAAGCCACAGAGGGAGATATTAGGACAGATGAGCAAAGGCCACAGAGAGAGATCTTAAGGAGCATCTGAAATAGGAAAAGAAAAGGGATTAAAGGAGAAAAATTCCACAATTTGGACCGAGGCAGCTGACCATCATTAGCGGGCCAATTAAAACCGGGCAGGCGAAAGAAGCCAGGATTAGATGAGCACAGATATGTCGGAGGGTTGTGGGGCAGCAGGAGATTACAGAGAAAGGGAGGGGGGAGGCCATGGAGGGACTTGAAAACAAGGGTGAGAATTTCAAAATTGGGATGTTCCCTGAATGGGATTCAATGTAGATCGACACGCTCAGAGCTGATGGATGAAGGGGACTTGGTGCAAGTCAGGATATGACCAGCAGAGTTTTGGATGACCTCAATTTTTTGTAAGGTTATGTATTACAAGTATTAGACCATATTTACAGTACAGGAACAACACCTTCAGCATAACTGGACCATGCACCAAATGAGCCATCTTCCCATCCCCTTTCATCTAATCCTATCAATTTAATCTTCTATTGATGTGTATCTAGCTTCCCCTCAAATGCTATTCACCTTGTGGTAGAGTTGCAACAGGGTTAAAAAAACAAAAAGCCGAGGGGTTTAGAAAATGTCACAAGACACATGGGGGCAAAGCCAAGGGAAATAACTCTTAATATTGTTACACATTATCATGGAAAGACTCGTTAATTATGCTACACACAATTTGTTTTTTATACAAAGTGTAAATGTTAAATGGCTTGCATAGGAACATAGGAAATACAAGCAGAAGGCCATTTGGCCCCTTGAGCCTGTTCTGCCATTCCACCAGATCAGTCTTCTATCTCGGCGCCATTTTCCCCACACTATCCCCATATCCCTTGGTATCTTTAATATCTAGAAAAACCGATCAGTCTCTGACTTGAACAAACTCAATGATTGAGCTTCCACAGCCCCCTGGATAGAATGTTCCAAAGATTAACCACCTCTGAGTGAAGAAATTCCTCCTCAACTCAGTCCTAAATGGCTTACCTCTTATTCTGAGACTGTGCCCCTCTGGTTCAGGACCGCCATCCCCCGCCCCTAACCACCACCCCCCCCACCACCCCCCCACAATCCCACCCCCAAAGCGAGAAGCTCTGGGTTCAAGTCCCACTCCACAACTTTATGGCCAAGGAAGGTGTGTTCGTGATGTGGCCAATCCTTCCAACGCAGGCCAATGGCAGGCACTACGAGTGGGAGAGACTCCTGGTCAGCCATGTGATGGAAAGAAAATTGGAGCCTCGAACCATTACCATTCATAGCTCCAGACTAGAATATGCTGCCACAGTAACTTGGACTCCTTTGGGGGGTGGTGCTGGTTGGCCCAGTTGGCTGGATCAGATAACTGCCAATGGAGTTTGATCCCTGTTCTGGTTGGGACAGATTTGGGACCTGCCTCTGTGGTGCAGGTCATGGCACTATGGGTTGGACCTGCCTTTGGCAGAGAATCGACAAAGTAAAAAAGTTTGTGAAAAGTGCTAAGAACAACTTCTTCCTTTCTTCATTGTCCCTATATGATGTAAAGAAGCACTTTCAAGCCATGAGGACTTTTAAAATATTTGTTCAAAGGATGTGAGTGTCTCTTTGTCCATCTCGAATTGCCCTTGAGTAGCCTTCTTGAAGCACTGCGGTCTGTATTGTGTAGGTACATGTGCAGTGCTGTTCTTCAGGATGTTCCAAGGTTTTGTCAATCTAATTAACAAGACACCAATGCAAAGATAAATTATGCTATTTCATAAAACAAAGTAAACTGATTATATCACTTAACCATAAGGAAAATGTACATGTTTTACCAAAAATTTTAAGAAGCTGCATTCATATAGACTTTCACATTGTCAGGATGTCCCATGGCTCTTCAAGTCCAATACATTGTATTATAGCCGTGTAGGCGAACATTATCAGTCCCTTTACATTTTGCAAGGTCCCACAAATAGCAATAGTGATAAAGGGGCAGTTCATTTGTTTTGGTTGCATTGCTTGAGGGATGAATCTTAGTGAGGACAGTGGGATAATTTCCTCCCTTCCTAGAAAAAATTGTAGTGGGATGGCCTTTAGCCCATCTGGACAGATGAGGCCTCAGTTGAATGTCTCATTTGAAAAAAGGCACATCTGACAGTGCAGCACTCCCTCAGTGCCACACTTAGGCCTAAACTGTTACACAATTACTGTGAAGGATTTTTTTTTTCTGGGAAGGCTGCAGATTGTAAGATACTCTTATAATATTCTTAAATTCCCATCATTTATTCCTGGCATACATCCCTTCTCAAAAAAAGTATTTGCAACAAATTCTTCCTGTGACAAGATCTTAACTTTCAAACACCACCATTTCGATTAAAGGAAATAAAATGTATCCACTGGCTGCAGATCTGTAAGACCCAAGTCCTGTCTTTGTTTACACACAAATTACTGTATGTGCTGTGTGGGGTGTGGCTGTCTATTGCACTTGCTGCTTCCATCTGTGGGAAAGCATTTGCGCACATAAAGCTTTAATCATCATGGGGAGGGGCTTTGGGTCAGGGGGAAGCAAGGACTAACTTTACACTGCTGAATTCTTAACAAAGCAGAGATCTTAGGACTTACAATGTCCCTGAGGTTCCTTTGCAAATGAGAAAACACTAAGAAAGCATATGGATATTCTGGCCTTTTGAGATTGTCTCCTTTTAGTGGTCTTGTTTGTGAGTGAGTTCAACTTATGAGAACGAATGCAATATAGCCCTAAAAGGTGGCAAATACAGTGTGAAGCTTTTCCCTAAGTGCATAAAATAGCTTTCTCATTGCAGAACAAGCCAGGTACAATGCTAATTCTCATGCCCTTGTTACATCACATCTTATGAATGAGACCGCTAGAATGTGTAAGCTTACGATAGGCATGCACTTTGTGGCACCCTGAGCAGCCACAATTAATCGCATGCCATAACACACATTAACACTGCCATTTAAATTTACCTACTGACCTGTGCCGATACATAACCTGGTTTTAGTGACCAAATTAATTGGTGCTTTGACCTTCTCCGTGGCTGAGGGAGCTTTGCCACACATACGCACACATCACAAAGTATAGCCGAAGGAAACCATTGAGTCCGTCTAGTTCATCCTCCCATAAAATCTCGGGTATCAATCACAGCATCTAATGACCTCAGGAACGATTCCAGACTTACTGCCTCTGTTCCAGGTATTGATTAATTTCTTCCCGACATCGAACCTGAGTTTGCTTTTTAACGGTTTGTAACTATGCTTGTCTTGCAATTATGGCTTAACAACAACAGCTTGTATTTATATGGCACCTTTAAAGTGGTGAAAAACAAACTCAAGGCGCTTCACAAGAGCATAATCAGACATTTGACACTGAGCTACATAGAGGTATTAGGAGAGGTGACTAAAAGTATGGTCAGAGAGGTACATTTTAAAGGCTTTTTGGTACTTAAATAGTGTTAAGACTTAACCTCCGCTGTTCCACTTAACATCTTGTACACCTCTAAGGTCTTTCTAATTTGCTTTTGCCAAGGCTTGAAGAGTCAGCGTTTTTCTAATCTCTCCTCATAAATCAGCTTACACCAGCCATCAGCTTTGTGCCCTTCTCCACATTCATTCCAGGACTTGCATCTTTTGCTTGTGCCTTGAGGGCCAGAGCTGAATGTAGTGTTCAAAGATGTGCCCCAACTGGCACACTATGCAGCTTAAGCAAGACGGAGTTGCGCTATTCTTGTATCATCTGGCAATAAAGCTCAAGTGTTGTGTTGATTGCACTGCCTGACAGGACATGTTAAACATTTGCATCTAATTATCATGTCCTGATATCTGTCAGCCTCTTCCCCAAACTAATTCTGATACCACTCGAGTGTATTCCCTGTTTTTCTTCCAATATCTAACACCATGAACTTATTTGTATTACTTGCCCAGTTAATCCCCAAACCCACCTGCAGTTCTTTGATTGCTTTTTGTGCAACCTTTGAAAGGTTAAACCCTTGGCGGGGTGGGGGGGGGGGGGTGCGGTGCCAGAACAAGAAAGCCTGGAGGCTGGTATCTTTGCACAAATCTTTGAAGATAGCAGGACAGGTTAGCAAAGCATATGGGGTCCTGGACTTTATAAAGAACGGCATAGAGTACAAGATCCAGCAGTTATACCAGCCTTTTATAAAATACATTTGGCCCTAGCTGGAGTATTGTGTCCAATTCTGGGCAGCACACATGAAGGCTTTGGAGAAGGTACAAAATAAATTGACTAGATGAGCGATTACAGTTCGGTGTAGGGACTGAAGAAGTCAGGCTGTTTTCCTTGGAGCAGGGAAGGCTAAGAGGAGATTTGATAGAAGTGTTGAAAATCATTAAGATTTTAGATAAATTGGCTGAAATGTCACTGACCAGAGGGTGATTGGCAAAAGAACCAGAGCTGACATGAGAGCTTTACTTGACACGATGCTTAGGATTTAGATTGCACTGCCCGATTGGGTGCAGGATATGGATTCAATAGCAGCATTTAAAAGGAAATGAATAAATACCTGAACGAGAAAAGAAGTGCAGGGATACAGGAGAAGAGCCAGGGTGTGGGCCAAACTCAATTGCTCTTTTAAAGAGCTGGTGCAGACTTGATGGGCCAAATGGTCTCCGTGTACTATTCTAATTATCCTGTCTACAAATCTGACCAACATGCGTTGTGTTTCTGCCTTGGATCATTTCTATTGCTTAAAAACAGTGGGGGCCCCAGCATAAAAGCACTGAACCCCAAACTCTGCACTCACTGCACCCTCCCCAGCTTGACATGACTCCCATAACCAGAGGTTCCTCTTTCATTTCAATTCCCCATTTAAAAATAAGATCCACTTCCCTTAAACTTGCGTGTAACTGGCTTTTGCACTTGAAGTCTAGATGCAGCACATCATAAGAACTCTACAATAGGCACTTTAGGCTGTCACTTCCTCAAAACCTTGTGGTTAGTCAGGCAGGATGTCCCTTTTGAAACAAGTGTGAGTTGCCATTTACTGTGTATTTTCATTTAAAGCAATTCTCAAGTTTGCAAATTTCGTAATTTTGTAATGACGAAACTCCATCAAGAGTCCAACACCTCACTGACGCCAGAACAAAGATAATCAAATACGGCTGAAAGCTTGTGTAAGGTTCTATATAGACAAAATAGTTATTTATTAATAACTTAGTATTATACAATCAATCATTCTCAGAATAAATTCCCCATCTCACAATAAGCCATCTGCAACAACGAACTGGGGACAATTTCTCACTGGCTACTGAGTTACAGCAAGTGCAGTGTATACATACAGTATTGGCTTCCAGTTTTAAATACAGACTTATAGAAAAAAAACTATTGCATTCATGATTCTTCCCTGAAGAGTCTGCACAGAGGTAATGCACTGTATGAAATACGCATTGTCCATATAAAAATTAACAAGAAAATTCGCCAGTCCCATTTTCAAATAACAGTCTACTCATTCATTAGCAAGAAAACACAAGTACTGTATACACATTACCAACGCTCTCAGTTGAGAATAGAGGAAAATAAAAGAGCATAAATCATAAGCCAGCTTCAAATTGCACTCATACGTAGATAAAGCAACATATCAAAGCAGGTCAAACAAAACACAAACTTTTTGGCATATACTGTCCGAATAATCAATTAAAACATAATATTAATTTACATAATTGTACATTTCCAGTCCTTTAATTCTGCGAGGAAGGAGATGTACTGGATTCAATCCCAAGTACCTTATAGGAATCTACTTTCCTTACAACAATCCACCCAGTAATACATAATCTCGGTTGATGTACAATTGTGACACTGGATCTGCACATAGACAATATATACAGAAATCATGCTGTATGGTACTCCGAGTTCTGGAGTACAGAAATATATAATTGTGGCCAATTCCAGAACTCTCAAAACCATTTTATTTTCTCCAAACCAGCTTGAATAGACAAAGTCTTCATTGAAGACAAATATTCTGCTACCATTAGAACTCAAAAAGAGGGGATTAATCAAGAGAGTGTGGATACCTCACCCAACTTCTCTCTTTGTCCCTCTTTAGACTGTGAAGCTTTCAGCCACTGCACTTTTCCAACTAACTTTGTGAACCATCAGTGGTCTCAAAGTCAAAGGTCAGGGTCTCCCCCTCTTCACAACAGCTGCTTGAACAAAAGAGTCAAGTTGCCTTCAGCGAGATCAGCTGTTCTTTTTCATACCCATTCTGACCCCATTATATGTCAGTGATTTGACCTTTAAAATTCTTCCGAGCCTGTCTCTCTGGCACTAGGTTGAGCAGTCAAGTGGACTGGAGCGGGTCGAGCTGGAACACGTTTTGGTTGGTGGGGGTGGTGGTGAAGTACAGGGGTTGTGAAGACAACCGGTTGTCACAAGGGCTGCTGAGGCCCAGGGTCCGCTCAAAGTCCAGCAGCTGCCCCATGAAGTTGAAGTTAGGGGAGATGTTGGACTTCTTCATCTTCACAATGTCATAGGCGTCGTTCATGGAGAGGTTCAGCTTCTGCATCAGATAGGCCACGGTCACTGTGACTGAGCGACTGATCCCCGCCAAACAGTGCACCAACACCCCACAACTCTGGTTACGGGCTTCATCTGAAAAATATTTCAGCAAAAAATTTAACCCAGGTCAACAAGAGCTGCAGCAACAAAAGTTTAACAAGATCAAAAAAAAATGAAAGACTAATTCAACTAACAGAAAAAAATGTTTGCGTCACATTTTGATGTTCTTTTTAAAAACCTCTAACATTCAGCATCATGTGTCCACCTCCCACCCTGATTTAAACCTCACCCTCCTTTATTCATTCAGTCTCAGCTGTATGGTCAAGTGTATGTAGGGTGTTTGTGGGGGGGAAAAAAAACTGATTTGCAGAGTACTGTGTAGGCTGGACCTTTAAATGCTTTAGAAATGCAGGGACGCCTGTAAAAGTTGCCCTGCAACTTTTAGTGAAACTGAGAAGGTTGCTCTGGTTGTATGTGGGTCAGTGCTGATAGAAAAGCACATTCATCTCTGGTGTATTGATGCCTGCCGTACGAGTGTTTCAATAGAATTTTTTTCAAGATATACTGAATGTCTCCAATGTAGAGACTTTCAGGCTGTACAGTCTATTAAATTATTCTCCCAACTGTTGTGCTTCCCTCCACAATGGAGGCATTCAGGCGTTCCAAAAAAAAGAGGAAAGTCACAGGGGACAAGGCCCATTAACAGGAACAGGATGTCAACATTGCCTGAAAATGCTTTCCTTTGTAAGAGGAAATGCATTACAATGCCTTTAGATTAGCTTCTCTGTGGCTCCCAGCCGAAATTCCTTCCGCCCCGGCTCAAATCTGCCCCAGGCTGCAGACCGTGTCTCAGGGATTGTAATTGCATTAGCTCTGGTTAAACCCAGTATGCTGTCTTGCACATAAAAACTGCTGGGCTTCTTTTAAAACCTGTTTAATTCCTCAGACTGTGGAACCCTTTTGACTGGTGTTCAATTTAACAGAAAAGCTCATGACCTAAAATATTTAAACTGCGGGACAATCACTTAAAAAAAAATAAACACAAACTCGCAGAATGCAAAGAGCTGAATGGGATTTTTTTTTAAAAGCTCTCACCACCAATATTGAAACGGATATGCTGTGCCCTTCACAAAATCCGGTGCAAGATTTACTGATTTCCCTCTGCTTTAAGGATTTATAAAAAAAACATTTTGTTCATGGGATTTGGACGAGGCCAGCGCTCGCTCCCTGGTGCTACAACTGAGTGGCTTGTGGAGCCATTTCAGAGGGCAGTTAAGAACCTTGCTGGGAGTCTGGGCTCTGGAGTCACATGTAGGCCAGACTCGGTCAGGACGGCAGATTTCCTTCCCTAAAGGGCATTAGTGAACCAGATGGGTTTTTAATGGTAGCTTCACGGTCACCATTACTGAGACTAGCTTTCAATTCCAGAATCATTACTCAATTGAATTCAACTTCCACCAGCTGCTGTGGTGGGATTTAAACACAGGGCCACACAGCCAACCCAGTGATATTACCCCTACTATTATTACCACTACACCCTATGACCACAGGCTTGAAATGTAACTGAATGGTGGCTTTTTATATTTAAAAAAAAGTTCCAAAGAAAGAGATAACTCTCCTTTTAATTGACCTTGATAATAAACCATGATAAAAGCTCGGCGATATTATATTTCTATCACTAATCTGTCCATAATGCACTTCAGTAAGACAGGGTATCTCTCTGGGCAGAAGACTGCATCGAGTGGGTATTAACTCAATTTGCAATTTCTATTCTGTTTTATTTGTTTCCGCACCACAACGTTTTTTAAAACAACCTCCCCTCCAAATGGCTCTGCCTTTGAAATTTTCCGGTTCACTTGGAGATGATTGAAAAACAAGTGGGGGGAACCCTTACATGTACCTCGAATGAATTAAACAAAATAAAATTACTGGGGAGTTTTGAAGATAACAAGACGTCCTACCTATGAAGGCGATGGCTTCAGGGAAGAACTGGGAAAGGTTCTGACTCCAATGATCTGAAATGGGGATCTGCTTGTATTTGAACTCGCCGGCGTTCTCAAACAGGTTGGGCAGGTTGGGGGTCACGTTCAGGATGTACTTGATGCCGTGCTCCTCCAACACGTCCAGGTTGGTGGAGTCCTTGGCGCAGCCCAGGTACAAGTGGGGCAGAATCTCGACGGGGAAGGAAGGTTGGTGGTTGTTGGACAGCGGGCTGCTGTCGCACTCGGTCGCGCTGTTGGGGGCGTCTCTGTCCGGCTCCGACTCGATGTCCGAGGACGAGTCCGAGCTGATGCGGAGCCCCCCGAGCCCCAGCACCGGCAGGGTGGGAGAGGAGCTGCCGCAAGAGCTGTCCAGGTTGGTCTCGCAGTGCGTCGGGTATTCCGCCTGGAACTTGCTGAATCCGCCTGCGAGCGCACACACACACAAAAAAAACACAGGAAAATGCAGCAAAACGCCACGTTAGAGCCACCTCGGTATGAAACATTACAAATCATAGCACGGGAGGTGGCCGTTCGGCCCATCGTTGCACATGCTTGCTCTTCGAAAACTATCCAATTATTAACACTGCAGTAAAAAAAAATGATTACAAGTCATAGCACGGGAGGTGGCCATTCGGCCCATCGTGCACATGCTTGCTCTTCGAAAACTATCCAATTACTAACACTGCAGTAAAAAAAAATACAAATCATTGCACAGGAGGTGGCCATTCGGCCCATCGTGCACATGCTTGCTCTTCGAAAACTATCCAATTACTAACACTGCAGTAAAAAAAAAATACAAATCATTGCACGGGAGGTGGCCATTCGGCCCATCGTGCACATGCTTGCTCTTCGAAAACTATCCAATTACTAACACTGCAGTAAAAAAATGATTACAAATCATAGCACGGGAGGTGGCCATTCGGCCCATCGTGCACATGCTTGCTCTTCGAAAATGATCCAACTGCTACGCTTTCCCACAGCCCTGCAATCGTTTCTGCATACGTGTTTGTGTGCCCTGAAAGTTATTATTAAATGTGCTTCCACCCCGCTTTTAAAGCAGATTACGACCTCTTTCCTTGCTTATGTCGCCGCGTCTGGTTCTTAGGCAAGTCTTTTGTTTTCAAGAATTTGGTGCAAACCCTTTTAAATAAAAGCGTTTTAACCCCTCAATTTCAATACATTTTGGGGAGGACTTGCATAGGATTTCTAGTGACCAGCTGGACAGGCCAGGCCGCCTGTGCTGCGAATTCTACAAACGTACAATGTCCAAATCGCAACATCTTCCCAAATCGCAGGCGTTACCTGGACAGGTATTAATTTCCTTTCTGCTCTTTTGGGGGGGGGGGGGGTTTAAAAAAAATAACGAAAAAAAATGACACGTTTAAGGTTATTCAAAAGCGCCTATATTTTTTTTTACCTTCCAAGCAGAACACTTTGCATCCTTCGTCCTTTAACTTTCTCAGTAGCAAGCCCAGCACCGAGGTGGCGTTGAGGTTCTCGTTCCACTCCACCGTGCTCTCGTCGTACAGCAGGATGATGTCGGTCTTGCAGCGCCGGGCGAACCTCTCCTTGTCCTCGTTGTTGGAGATGAGCGACTTGACGGGGAAGTTGCCCTTCTTCAGGCGCCTCAGCATCAAGCCGGGGATGGCGACGTTGATGGCCGCCTCGATGTGCGACGAGTCGTACAGTTCGTGGGCTCGGCAGTCCACCAGCAGCAGCCGGTCGTTGCCCCTCTCCAGCTGGTCGTGCAGCCAACCCGTCGCCTTGCAGATCGCCATTTCCGAGTCAAACGGGGCGCAGGGAAATTTCTCTAACATGGGGGCAAAGCTTACTGACCGAGCATCAGGTCAAAAAACAAGCCACGAACCGAGAAAATTGCTTTATCAATGGGAACACTTCACCCCCCCCCCCCTCCAACTCTCCCTCCCTTTCTTGCAAAGGGAATGCCTTGCAAATTGCAAAGGGAATGACAAATGGTCTGCTTTGCAAATTGCAGAAATTGCTCTTAATTGGGCTGGAGCCCAAAATAAAATGTATTTCTCCCCCCCCCCACCCCCAAAGAAAAGAGAAGGCTGGAATGAAGTCTGGTGTGCGATTGGCCCCCGCCGGATTGCTGAATGATACAGGGACGGCTCTTACTTTTTCTCAATGACCCTGGGTGGCGCCGCTCGAATTGCAGCAAGCGCCCAGCTTTTCTTCAATAGAAACACAACAACTCGGAGCACCCTCCCTCGCCGCTTCTCCATAGATGGATACATTCAGCAGCCGCCGTCCAATCGGCGCCCGCTTCCCCCGCGTGACGTCACCGCGTTGCCGTGGCGACGACCCGGGGCTGAGTGTGTGTATGCAAATGAGCTTTGAAAATGCCATTCACAAAGAGAGAGACAGCGAGAGAGAGAGAGAGGTGCCTTCTTCCCCTTTCTGCTTGCAATCGGAAGCAGGAATTTCCGCTCTCTCTCTCTGGTCTCAAAGCACACATAACACCGGGGGGGTGGGGGTGTGGGGGGAGTAAAGCCAAAAAACAAGGCATCCTCAGTCTGCCTCCCCGCCAACGAAACAGACACAGACAGACACAAAACGAGTCAAAATAAATCACTACAGGATTCTAAAAAAACACAAATAACATTAAGCAAAATCCCCCGGTGTAAATTGTACAATCGCAGGCTCTTTGTTTTTAATCAGCCCGAGTAATTAACCGCCGATAAAAGCATTACCCCTTAGGCATGGCTTCTTACTTTTATTGTGTCAGGAAACATCGATGTGCCATTTCCCCCGCAATAGATCACCGTTTGGCGTCCTTTTTTTAAAAAAAGAAATTGAATGGGAATATTTAAAAATCCGCCGAAGGATCAGGCTGCACCACCACATATTTCACAGCCTGACCGCCCCCCCCCCCACCCCCCTCCCTCTCACCCACTACCCCTTCCATAAAGGTTCACTACTTCTACCCAAACCTAAAGGCAAGATTTTAAAAGAAAAATGTTCCCACCCGACATTTGAAACACGGTCCAAATGATGATCCGACCATATCTCATTGTTTAGTAGTTTGATTAAATACTGGAGGGAGCCGATGAACGAAATGAGGTGCAAATTACTTAGTTCCATGAATGCATCATGTTCTTGGGTGCATTGCAACATGGTTTTCTTGCAGCCAACACTACTGTTAAAAAATATATATATTTCAATCATTCAGGAATTGCCACACATCTTCTGTATTTCTGATCTGCTGATTATCTTAGTGCGGGGGTGTGCGGCGGGAGAGGGAGGCTACAGGAGATAGCACGGATCTGTCGGTAGGCTTTCAAAAAAAAATTAAATAACTCTGCCTTGGAGCATTAGCACTTTATTAAATTAATTAGGTGTGAGATGAAATATACAAAATTTTCTGATTCTCTCAGTACAATTTAAAAAGAGGAGTAATAATCCCCAAAGAAATGGGTTTTTAAAAAAATCTGAGCCGCGGCTTAGGGTTGTGAGTCTATGTTTAAGAAATGATGGAATATGCGTATCTTCCACCTGAGGGTGTTTATTGCATCCAAGCAAGGCCATATTTTACAGGTAAAGGGCACTTAATTGTGATTTACCAACATATAATCCCCACATCTCCTGAAAGCTCAAGGTTTGCTTAGACGCTACCCAAGTTTGCACAGTGTGGTGAATTCCCAGCTGTATGCATAGATAGATGTGAGCTATCTTGGCGCTCAGTGCAGAAGGACTCTCGCAGGAAATAACCCCAGGAACTGTCCCAGCAAACTCGGGGAGCGAAACCCTTTTATTTAACACAACAAACATTTCTGCTGGGAACAATAAGGCCTGTTATTTATATATATATCTATGTGCCGAGGGATCCTCTGCAGAGTGTAGGAGGCGAGTTAACCAGGAGAGTCTCGAAGTCTTTAGAATTCAGCTTTAATACTGGCATCTTAAGACAAACAGGAAACAAGAAACACTCAGCTTTGTCAATGGATTGAGATAAACAGGAATTACAGATAGCTCTTGATCTCCATATTCAGATAGCAGGCGGGGGGTGGGGTAAGTGTTCACACCAGGATGGAGTTACAGTTTATTTATCCTGGACAATATATATCTATTTCTTTCGCTTTCTGTAACCATAACTTTGTTTCGGGTCTCCTCATCTAAGTGACGCTTTTGATTTTTTTCAGGGTTTCTTGCGTGTGTGATTCTCCGAATAATTTTTAAATCATTTTTTTAATGTTTAGATCGGTAGCGCTGGGATTTGTAGATTTAACATTTTTAAACCCCGATAACCTGCATTAAGTGTGGAGAACATGCTTAATCGGTTGAAACAGGTCAGATCCATGGCAGCTCACCCCCTGGACAGTGAACCTCTTCACAACATATTCGCACAAATAGCAGGAGAAATAACTCGAACCATTCAGTTTTCTATAGGCGAGACGCGGTGTGTCATTCTGTTAAACTCCCCGTTCTCCTAAATTGTTAACAGTATCAACTTTTCATCTCCATCCGTTGATCCCTGTGTGTGTGTGTGTGTGTTACGATCCAGTTTTGACACCTTATTGTAGTTATAATCTCAATGTCCCGATCACATTCTGCTGGATATTCGGTTAAAAGCGTCGCGAATGCACATTTCTGTTCTCATCAAAGTCCATTTAAGAGCTAAACAAGCCCATCTTCTTTATATATCAGACTGTGATCAGGGCGAAGTGGACTTTTCTCCTGGAGAACGGGTGCGGGTTTTGATGAACCCGCAAACTGAACAGGATTTTCCAGGCACGGGGGGTTCGGTTCCGTTTTTTGCTCCTTAAAGGAAGGGATTCTTTCGCCAGTCAGACATGTCCCAGGGCAGATTGTAATCAGACTTGTTCAAAATATTTAAACGAAACTTTCCAGGAAACAATCTTTGTCGCGCGTTAAAATGTAGGAATTTACACCTCTGCTCCTTTGTTCCATGATCTGGAACGCCGCGTTATTAACCTTTTAACAAAAACGGGAATTTCTCGTTTTTCCAATTTAGCCTTAACCTTAAAATAACCAACTGAGAAGGAGCTGCAGATAGCGAAACCTGTCAGGGTGGCATAACTCTGGGTATATTGCCCCAGCACTAACTCTACCAGTTAGTAAACTCCCAGATAACATTTGTCATTCCCCATTAGATTTTTGGACTTTGGTTACGACCCGTTATGTCCTTATCCAGAATATGTTCTGCCTGTTTGCAATAAAAATAATTCTTAGCGTCTCTTTAGAAATTAATTCACAGCCAGTTTACCATTCTGTCTCTTCTCCTTCACTCTTCCCTCACTCCCTCCTATCCCCTCCTCCTCCCTTCCTCTCCCCTCACCTCATGCTCTTCCCATTCCTTCCCCTCAAATCCCACCCTCCCTTCTCCTGTCCTCTCTAACCCCATTCATTCTCCTCTATTTTCTCTCCCACTCCCTCCTTCCTCTTCCTTCCCCTCTCTCCCTTCCTTCCTCTTTCCCTCCCTTCTCCTCACCCTCCCTCACTTCTCTTCCCCTCCCTTCCCTTCCTCTCTTTGCATCTCCTCTCCTCCCTTCCCTTCTCCCTCCCCCTACTCATCTCTCTCCCCCTTCCCTTCACTTCCTCCCCCTCCCTCCTCCCCATCTCTCCCTCCTTACCTTCCCCTCTCTCCTTCCTTCCCCTCACCCTCCCTACCCTTCCCCTCCTTTCTCTCCCTCTTCCCTCCCTTCCTCTCTCCCACCTACTCTCCTCTGTCCCTCACTTTTGCCCTTCCTCCCTTCTCCTCTCCTCCCTCCAAATCCTCCCTCCCATGTTCCTCTCTCCTCCTCCAATCCCTTTCTCCTTCATCTCTCCTTCCTCCCTTCTCCTCCCTCCCTCATCTTCCCTTTCCTCTCTTCCACTTTCCTCCCTCCCTCTCTCCTTCCCTCCCCATCTCCTTCCTTCCTCCCCCTCTTCTTCAGCTTATCCTCCTTTATCTCTCCTCCCGACTCCAAAGCCCCTGCAGTGACATTGGTTGCAAATCACAATACTTTGCCTGCTCAAGCCATTAATCAGCAGTGACCCTTGACAGTGTGCATCAACAAGCTATTGCACCACAGCAAGTTACTTGAGATGCTGCTCCCACTGAGATCAGCAAACATTATGTGGAAGCTGAACCTAACATCTTAATGGCTTGGTTATCAGACGTGGTTCAGTGGGTTCACTGAGTCAGGAGGTCCTGGGTTGAAGTCCCATTCTGGTGACTTGACCACAAAAATCTAGGCTGACACTTCAATATCATATTGAAGAAGAGCTGCACTGTCAGAGGTGCTGTCTTTTGTTAAACTGAGGCCTTGCTTGCCCTATCAGGTGGATGTAAAAGATCCCCTGGCATATTTTGACAGAAGAGTTCTCCCTGGAGTCCTGGCCAATGTTTGTCCCTCAACCAACATCACTGAAAACAGATGATCTGTTCATCATCACATTGCTGCTCGTGTTGCTTACTGTCTGCCAATTGGCTGTTGTGTTTCCAATATCACAACAATGACTGCATTTCACAAGTGATTCATTGGTTGTAACGTGCTTTGTGACATCCTGAGGCATTGAAAATGCAAGTTCTTTATTTTCATTGATCTAACTACTAATTGAATATAATCAAAAAATATTCCAAGCAAATATGAACTGGACTCTTTTAAAAAATTTGTTCTTGGGATGTGGGCATTGTTGGCAAGGCCAACATTTATTGCCCATCCCTAATTTCCCTTGAGTGTATGGCAGTTCATCAACTTGAGTGGTTGTACAGTGAAAGGTGCATGAGTTATTGGCGTCTTAAATTAATATACCTGCATGGTGGTCCCTCTGATGTGAATGACCTGTCACTCCAGGCTGTTTTCAGCCATCAGGACTTTGCTGCGGCATGGATAAGTTTATCAAAATCCATCTAGTTTAAATGTTGCAATGAAATATTAGCCTTCTTGTTAACCAATGCAGCCTGCCCTAATGCTTTTTCTTTGTAGCAGTTTGATAGAACTGATTGGCTTGCTACACCATCTCAGAGGGCAGTTAAAAAGTTAACCACTTTGCTGTGGGTCTGGAGACACATACAGGCCGGATGAGGTAAAGATGGCAGATTTCCTTCTCTGAGGACGTTAGTGAACCAGATGGGTTTTCCACCACAATCCAGTTGTTGTTTCAAAATCATCATTACTGAGATTATCTTTTTATTCCGGATTTATTAATTAAATTAATTTAAATTCCCCCAGCTGCCATGATGGAATTTGGACTCATATCCCCAGTGCATTAGTCTGGGCCTCTGAATTATGAGTCCAGTAGGTTCCCAATGGGAAAAATCAGTAAAATCATGCAAATAAGAGTACTGGTTCAAACTAGTCTTGTATACCTTAAAATGGAATGCCAGCTCGGATCAGTACTCTTATTTCCCAGCTTTTACTGTGTTTTTCCCTCCATTGGGTATCATTGCGCAAGTGTTGTGTTCGATTGTTTGGTGTTTGTTGACTGCTTACTTTGTTGTGTGCTATGGGTCAGGCCTGTTGGGTGTGGTTACAGAGAAACCGAAAGCAAACAGTAAGCTTGTGGCTGCAGACATTTTAAAAGCTTTGCAATAAGTCTCCTGTTTACACATGGAACCTGGTGAGAGTCATCGCTGCATATCTCTGAGACACAAACCACAATATTACTTCCCCGCCCCCATCACCACCTTTGATAGCTCTGTAAGGGTTCCTTTTGAGTAAATGAGCCACGCAGACTAGGGAGGACCTCATTGATTTGCTGGTTTATGCTGAGCTAGCCGATCTCGATTTGGGTGATATTTGGCCACATTTGGCCTAGGGTCCATACCCCCCAGCTGGAAGTCTGAGTAGGTGTAGATATTACGTGGGACCAGATCAGGCTTGGTTGTAATGCCTCCTGTGGATGTATGTCCGGATAACTTACTGTCAGGGCTCATACCCATTGTGTCAATTTGGATGAGGTACTAGCTATTGAGTGGCTGTTATATATTGTATTATTTGTAAATATTTGTAAAGAGCTAGGAACTAGTTGTTATAGGTAAGTGTTCTGAGGGGCCACATTTCACAGCTGCACTGGAGACTGAGGTGACACATAACAGAGCCAATTCAAACTGGTCCTTCTAGTGTACAAGTCCGCTATGATGACTGTCATTTTAAGATCAGTTCAAACAGTGTGTGGCTAGCATGGGGAATAAAGTATGGGGAGGGGTTTCCAAGGGAAAGAAGGGCTGCATGAAGGGCTGGCTGGATATGAGCAACCACGGAAGCTCTCGTGTAAATAAAGTTTGTTTTGATTTACCAAGAAGCCTCCCAGAACGTGTTTCTACAGCACGGCAAGATAAAGAGTTTTGATCTTTCCAAGCTTGAAGTATGAATATTACCAACATCTGGGAACTAAAAGATAACAAGAACACACAGCAGTGGTCATAAGTTAATAATGGTCAACACTGTTAGGGGAGAGTAGGCAAGGGGAGGTGAGAAATTGGTGAGCAAAGATCAACTTCCTAAAGAAAACAAAATGGACTGAAACAACAGACAGGCAGGCTGTCATTTTTAGAAATTCATTTACAGGATGTGGGCGTTGCTGGCTAGGCCGCCATTTATTGCCCATATCTAATTCCCTTGGGAGGGTGATGATGAGCTGCCATCTTGAACCGCTGCAGTCCATGTGGTGTAGGTACACCCACAGTGCTGTTAGGAAGGGAGTTCCAGGATTTTGACCCAGCGGCAGTGAAGGAACGATGATATAGTTCTAAGTCAGGATGATGAGTGACTTGGAGGGGAACTTCCAGGTGGTGGTGTGCTCATCTATCTGCTGCCCTTATCCTTCTAGATGGTAGGGGTCGTGGGTTTGGAAGGTGCTGCATAAGGAACCTTGGTGAGTTTCTACAGTGCAACTTGTGGAATGGTACATACTGCTGTTACTGTACATTGGTGGTGGAGGGAGTGAATGTCTGTGGATGTGGTGCCAATCAAGCAGGTTGCTTTGTCCTGGATGGTGTCAAGCTTCTTGAGCGTTGTTGGAGCTGCACTCATCCAGGCAGGTGGAGAACATTCCATCACATTCCTGACTTTTGCCTTGTAGACAGTGGACAAGCTTTGGGGAGTCAAGGTGTGAGTTACTCGCTGCAGGATTCCTAGCCTCTGACCTTCTGTTGTAGCTACAGCATTTATATGGTTAGTCCAGTTCAGTTTCTGGTCAAAGATAACTCCAGGATGTTGATAGTGGGGTTTCAGCATTGGTTAAATTTTCTCTTGTTGAGATGGTTATTGCCTGGCACTTGTGTGGCACAAATGTTACTTGCTACTTTTCAGCCCAATCCTGGATGTTGTCCAGGTCTTGCTGCATTTGGACATGGACTGCTTCAGTACCTGAGGAATCGCAAATGGTGCTGAACATTGTGCAATCATCAGTGAACATCCCCACTTCTGACCTTATGATGGGGGGGAAGGTCATTGATGAAGCAGCTGAAGATGGTTGGGCCTAGGACACTATCCTGAGGAACTCCTGCAGTGACCTGGAGCTGAGATGACTGACCTCCAACAACCACAACCATCTTCCTTTGTGCTAGGTATGACTCCAACCAGTGGAGAGTTTTACCCTCGATTCCCAGTGACTCCAGTTTTGCTTGGGCTCCTTGATGCCACACTCGGTCAAATGCTGCCTTGATGTTAAGGGCAGTCATTCTCCCTTCACCTCGGGAGTTCAGCTCTTTTGTCCATGTTTGAACCAAGGCTGTAATGAAGTCAGGAGCTGAGTGGCCCTGGCGGAACCCAAACTGGGCATCAGTGAGCAGGTTATTGTTAAGTAAGTGCCGCTTGATAGCACTGTTGATGACCCCTTCCTTTACTTTACTGATGACGGAGAGTGGACCGATGGGGTGGTACTTGACCGGGTTGGATTTGTCCTGCTTTTTGTGTACAGGACATACCTGGGGAATTTTACCACTGGGTTGTAGCTGTACTGGAACAATTTCGCGGCAAGTTCTGGAGCACATGTCTTCAGTACTATAGCCAGAATATTGTCAAGGCCCATAGCCTTTGCAGTATCCAGTGCCTTCAGTTGTTTCTTGATATCACATGGACTGAATCAAATTGGCTGAAGACTGGCATCTGTGATGTTGGGGACCTCTGGAGGAGGCCGAGATGGATCATCCACTTGGCACTTCTGGCTGAAGATGGTTGCAAATGCTTCAGCCTTATCTTTTGCACTGATGCACTGGGCTCCCCCATCATTGAAGATGGGGTTATTTGTGGACCCTCCTCCTCCAGTGAGTTATTTAATTGTCCACCACCATTCACGACTTGATGTAGCAGGACTGCAGAGCTTAGATCTGATCTGTTGGTTGTGGAATCGCTTAGCTCTGTCTATCACTTGCTGCTTATGCTGTTTGGCACACAAGTAGTCCTTGTTGTAGCTTCACCAGGTTGACACCTCGTTTTTAGGTATGCCTGGAGCTGCTCCTGGCATGCCCTCCTGCACTCTTCATTGAACTGGGGTTGATCCCCTCGCTTGATGGTAATGGTAGAGTGGGGGATATGCTAGGCCATGAGGTTGCAGATTGTGTTCGAGTACAATTCTGCTGCTGCTGATGGCCCACAGCACCTCATGGATACCCAGTCTTGAGTTGCGAGATCTGTTCAAAATCTATCCCATTTAGCATGGCAGTAGTGCCACACAACATGATGGAGGGTATCCTCAATGTGAAGGCGGGACTTCCTCTCCACAATGACTGTGTGGTGGTCACTCCTACTGACACTGTCATTGACAAATGCATCTGCGGCAGGCAGGTGGGTAAGGATGAGGTCAAGTATGCTTTTCCCTCTTGTTCCCTCATCATCAAAGACCCAGTCTAGCAGCTATGTCCTTTAGGACCTGGCCAGCTCGGTCTGCAGTTGTGCTACCGAGCCACTCTTGGTGATGGACATTGAAGTCCCCCACCCAGAATACATTGTATCAAGAGCACAATGTACCCTTGCCACCCTCAGTGCTTCCTCCAAGTGGTGTTCAACATGGAGGAGCACTGATTCATCAGCTGAGGGAGGGCGGTATGTGGTAATCAGCAGCAGGTTTCCTTGTCCATGTTTGACCTGATGCCATGAGACTTCATGGGGTCCAGTGTTGATGTTGAAGACTCCCAGGGCAACTCCCTCCCAATTGTATACTGCTGTGCCGCTGGTGGGACAGGATATACCCAGGGATGATGATGGTGGTTTCTGGGACATGATCTGTAAGGTATGATTCTGTGAGTATGACTGTCAGCCTGTTGCTTGACTAGTCTGTGAGACAGCTCTCCCAATCTTGGACCAGAGGGGGACTTTGCTGGGTTTGCCATTGTCGCTTGATCCAATAATCTCTTTATACTGACAGTTTTGTATTAATGCAAATGGTTTGTGTGTACAAAAATAGCGACAGATAATCCAGGAAGCAACCGATTGCATAAAGATACAATTGAGTGGCTTGCTAGACCATTTCAGAAGGCAGTTAAGAGTCAACCACATTGCTGTGGGTCTGGAGTCACCAGATTTTACAACAATGGTTTCATGGTCATCATTAGATTTCTAATTCCAGATTTATTATTGGATTCAAATTCCTTTCTGGGAATTCTATTTGCCATGGTGGGATTTGAACCCAGGTCCCCAGAGAATTACCCTGGGTCCATTGTCTTTGAATTACCAGTCACAGAGACAATACCACTATGCCTCCACTATCCTCTCCGTTCTTTACAGAATTGCAGGTAAAACTTTCATTGTCAGTAGTGCCTTTAACCATCTAGAACCTAAGCTTTGGAATTTGTTCCGTAAACCTCCTTTGAGCCACTCCTTAAAACAGTTGACCAAGCTTTGTCCTAATTTCTCCTAATGTGACTTGGCGTCAAATTTGGTGTGCCAATAGTTCCTGTGAAGCATCGTTTGAGCATTTTGTTACATTAAAGGTGTTATATAAATGCAAGTTGTTGTTACAAAGTGCTCCTTTGTATCAGATAATTCATCTGCTCGTGTCTAAAAATCCAGCTTCTATGGTCATGGGTATGAGTCAGACAGCGTTGGTAGAATAAGGCAACATTTATATTGACAGTTTTGCATTGATGCAAATGGTTTGTGTGCACAACAACTCTAAAATTGTGATAGATAATCCAGGAAGTGACTGATTGCACTAAACCCTGAGGTACTGTATAAGATAACACTCCAAAATAGCACCTTACACCAGTAAGAATTCCCAAAGTGTACCATTTGAATCTGCACTAGATAGATTCTTTGAATAGGATGGCTGTCCTATGGTGAGAGATTGAATAAAATGGGCTATAGTCCCTGTAATTTAGAAAGGTAAGGAGTGATCTCAGTGAAATATATAAAATTCTGAGAGGGCTTGACAGGGGAAATGCTGACAGGGTGTTTCCTCCTGGCTGGAGAGTCTAGAATCAGGGGATCATAGTCTCAGGAACAGGGGTGGGCCATTTCAGACCAAGATGAGGAGAAATTTCTTCACCTAGATAGATGTGAATCTTTGAAATTCTCTGCCACAGAGAGCTGTGGATGATCCGTCATTGAGTATAAGACTGAGGTTGATAGATTTATGGGCACAAAGGGAACCAAACGATATAGGGATAGGGTAGGAAAACAGGTTTGATGTGGGCATTTAACCATGATCTTATTGAACGGTGCAGCAGTGTAGAGGAGCCATCTGCCCTACTCTCACTCCTGTTATCTTCCTAAATCTATCCTAGCCCATGTCTTGCTAGCTGCTCAACAGATTGGTTTCCCAATCCGTTAAATATGGGAGACATTTAGATTTAATTATCGTAATGTCTCACCTCAAATAACTAAGCCCCGCTGCTCATTTATTTTGTGGACTCTTGTTTTCCAAGAAGAGATGCCACTGTAACATCAACAACGTACATTTCTATTGCATCTCCAGCATAGTAAATTCACAGGAATGTTATCAAACAAAATTGGACACTGTGACTCATAAAGGGCCAAAAAGGTAGGTTTTAAGTAGCCTCTTAAAGGAGGAGAGAGAGGTTGAGAGGTTTAGGGAAGGAATTGCAATGCCTAGAGCCTTTGCAGCTGATACTAATAGAATAATGAAAATTGCAAATGTGCGAGGCCAGAAGAAGAGCTCAGATATGTCATGGGGTTGTAGGGCTGGAAGAGGTTGCAGCGATGGGGAGGGGTGAGGCCGTGAAGGAATAGTTAAAACAAGAATGAGAATTCTTAATTAGAGTTTGCTGAACTGGGAGCCCATGTAGAACGGTGAGCGCAGGGGTGTCTTACTGCATTAACTGGGTTAAGCCGTTTATCTCCTGGCAGGATCGCCTTGGGGGATTTTACCCTGGGGGGATTCTACCTGGCCTACAGCATGAAAATAGCAAATGGGGATGGGGGGGGGTAGTGAAGGGCTTAGGTTCCTGACAGGTTTTCTAGCTACGTTAATTGTTGCTGTTTAATCAGGGCTGACGTGGGCAGTAGGCCCCAGGAAGTGTCACTAATGACCCTAAGATTTTCCTATGGAGAAAGGGCATCTTGTAGAAGTCTCCTCTCCCTCTAACATTGTCCCCATATACCCGCTTGTGTAGAGAGTAAGCATTGTATTTATATAGTGCTGTTCGTGACCTTAAAACATCCTAAGGTGACTTTACAATGTTGTACATTAGGACATGTGGCAGCCAGGTAGTGTACAGCAAAATCCCACGAACAACAATGATCAGATAATCAGCTCCTTCTTGATCTGTCTGCAGCCTTTGACATGGTTGACCACACCATCTTCCTCCAATGTCTCTCCAGTTTCTTCTAGCTGGGTGGGACTGCTCTCACCTGGTTCCATTCTTATCTGTCTAATTCATAGCCAGAGAATCACTTGAAATGTTTGCTCTTCCTTTTCCTCCACCATTACCTCTGATATCCCCCAAGGAGCGATGCTTGGCCCCCTACTATCTATCATCCACACGCTGCCCCTTGGCGACATTATCCAAAGGCATGGTGTTAGTTTTCACATGTGCTCAGCCCTATCTCACCACCACCTCACTCGACTCCTCCACTGTTGCTAAATTATCAGATGCTTCTCCGAAATCCAGTATTGGATGAGCAGAAATTTTCTCTAGTTAAATACTGGGAGGACTGGAATTTTTGATTCCCACTCTAACTCTGTTCCCTAACTACCGACTCCATCCATCTCCCTGGCAACAGTCTAAGATTAAACCAGTCTATTTGCAACTTTGATCCTGGGATGTGTTTCCCACCTCATGTTTGTGCCATCTCTAACACTGCCTATGTCCACCTCTATAATATCGCTTGACTTTGCCCCCTCTCAGCTGTTCCGCTGCTGAAACTCTCATTCACAAGAAATAGGAGCAGAAGTAGACCACGTGGCTTGTCGAGCCTGCCCCACCATACAATACTATCATGGCTGATCTTGGGCTTCAACTCCATTTTCACGCTCGGTCCCCATATCCCCTAATTCCCTGTGAGACCAAAAATCCGTCTATCCCAGCCTTAAATGTATTCAACGATGGAGCATCCACAGCGCTCTGGGGTAGAGAATTCCAACCCATTGAGAGAAGAAATTTATCCTCATCTCGTTCCTAAATCACGAATATTCGCCAAGACACCAGGAGAATTTCACTGTTCTAAGAGAGACAAATCAGAGTATTTTCTAGATGGTGAGATATGAGAAACTGAAAATTTTATTTATTTATTCTTTCATGAGATGTGAGCCTCGCTGACAGGGCCAGCATTTGATGCCCATCCCTAATTGCCCTTAAACTGAGTGGCTTGCTAGGCTATTTCAGAGGGCAGTTAAGAATCAACCACATTGATGTGGGCCTGGAGTCACATGTGGGCCAGACTAGGTAAGGTTGGCAGATTTCCTTCCCTAAAAGGATATTAGTGAACCATTTAGGTTTTTACAATCGACAATGGTTTCATTGGTCACCGTTACTGAGACTAGCTTTTGAATTCCAGATTATTACTTCAATTCAAATTCCACCAGCTGCCATGGTTGAATTTGAACCCTGGTCTCCCGGATCATTAGCCCGGGCCTCTGGTTTACTAGTCTAGTGACATGACTTTTACGCCGCCATCCATCTCCCATCTCTCTTCCTATGCACAGAATGCTAGTGAAGAGATACAAGAAACAACCAGAAAGGCTAATGGAATGGAGGCTTTTACCTCAAGGTGGCTGGAACACAATGAGATGGGGGGAGAAGTTATTCTTCAGTAATAAAGAGCCTTTGTTGCACTCTATCTGGAATGCCGCCTTCAGTTCTGAGCGCCAGAAGGATATATAGAATTGGAGGAGGTGCAGTGCAGCTTTACCAGAATGATACTGGGTTTACAAGATTAAATTTGAGGACAGGTTGCCTAAAGTTGATTTGTATATCTTTGAGGATAGAAGATTGAGGAATGATCTAACTGAGGTGTTCAAAATTATAAATTCATTTGGCAAGTGTTATGATCTTGTCAGGGACTGTTAATGTTTAAAGAGAAAGCCAAACGCTCTGTGATTAACTGACAGAATTACACCATAAAATTTCATGTTTTTATACAAAAACAAACTTTATATTAAAAGAATTAAGCAAAGCAAGCACTATTAACTTAATACTATAGTTTATAACTACTTACGCTATGAACTCGGTTCTACTTTTTACTTCTCCCACCCCAAAGCGTTTCCTTATACATTACCACTACCTCGAAGCTTCATTCATTTCTTTAAGGACAAAACCAAAGGTATGCCACAGCCCACCGGAATTAATTTAATTCTTCTCAGTGTATCAGCCATTCTCTGAGATAAGATTTTACGTGGGTTCTTCCATTAGTTTTTTGGCTAATGGCTCTCCAACTTTTCTTTAAGACCTCATGACTCTAGATGCTTCAGATCCTTAATCTGGTTGCTGGCAGATACCCAACTGCCTTCTTGCAGCTTTCCGAACTAACTCTGCTGGCTGCTTTCTGCCACAGTGCTCCGTGATGACCACTGTAAAGTTCTTCCTCTAGCCTCAAACTATACAAGTCTTCCAGCTTCTTTTCCCCTGACAAATTCCAAACTGAGCTCGAGACCCACCATATTCCATGTGGTGAATGATGAAGTTAGTATTTTCTCTGCGTGAAGAGCAGGCCTGACTAACAATCATCTCCGCTTGGCCCTCTCCACTCAGTGAGCTGCAGCTGACACCACAACAAAACTGCAACTAGCTGCTTCATCAATGACCACCTTTCCATCATAATGTCAGAAGTGGGGATATTCGCTGATGATTGCACAATGTTCACCATTCATGACTCAGATACTGAAGCATTCTGTCCAAATGCAGCAAGTACTGGACAATATCCAGGCTTGGAGTGACAAGTGGCAAGTAAAATTTGGGCCACACAACTGTCAGGCAATGGCCATCTCCAACAAGAGAGAATTCAACTATCGACCCATAATGTTCAAAGGCATTACCATCACTGAATCCCCAACTATCCTAGGGGTTACTACAGACCAGAAACTGAACTGGACTAGCCATACAAATACTGTGGCTGCAAGAGCAGGCCAGAGACTAGGAATTGTGCGACGAGTAACTCACCATCCGACTCCTCAAAGCCTGTCCACCATTTACAAGGCACAAGTCAGGAATGTGATGGAATATTCCCCACTTGCCTGGATGAGTGCAGCTCCCACATCACTTAAGAAGCTGGACACCATCCAGGACAAAGCAGTCCACTTGATTGACACCACATCCACAAACATTCACTCCCTCCACCACTGACGCATAGTAGCAGCAGTGTGTACCATCTGCAAGATGCACTGCAGGAATTCACCAAGACTCCTTAGGCACAACCTTCCAAACCGACCACCACTACCATCTAGAAGGACAAGGGCAGCAGACACATGGGAACACCACCACCTGGAAGTTCCCCTCCAAGTCACTCACCATCTTGACTTGGAGGTATATCGCCGATCCTTCATTGTCACTGGGTCAAAATCCTGGAACTCCCTTCCTAGAAGTACTGTGGGTGTACCTACACCACATGGACTGCAGTGGCTCAAGATGGCTGCTCATCGCCACCTTCTCAATAGCAATTAGGGATGGGCAATAAATGCTGGCCCAGCCAGTGGCGCTCACATCGCATGAACAAATAAAAAAAAAATAACTCACTCCTCCTCAGCTTGTTACCTTTATCTGAATCAGCTGCATTGAGTTTGACAGAATGTAAACTGAGCATTGGTGAGCAGGTGTTGCTTGATGACATTATTGATGACTCTGTCCATCACTCTACTGATGATTAGGTAGAGTTTGACAGGGCAGTCATTGTCTGGGCTAGATAGGTCCTGTTTTCTATCGATATAACATATCTTGGCATCCTTCAGATGGTTGGGCAGATGCTGGGTTCCTGACTGTACCGAATCAGTTTGGCTAGGGGCCTCTAGGCCCAAGGATAGGGTGTGTAGTTTAAACAGCTTTACTGGGGTGCCATCATCTTGTTGTCTGCCTCTCTCAGGTTGCTAATCTGAGAGGAACTAGTTAAGAGGGTCTTTGACAAGAAGGTTTATGCCCATTTAAGACAGAGATGAGGAAAAAAATTTCTCTCAGAGGGTTGAGAGACTTTGGAATTCTCTTCTTCAAAAGGTGGTTGAGGCAGAGTCTTTGAATATCTTTAAGGCAGAACGAGGTGGATTCTTGATAAGCAAGGAGGTGAAAAGTTATCTGGGTAGTCAGAAATATGAAGTTGAGGTTAAAATTAGATCAGCCGTGATCTTATTGAATGGCGGAGCAGGCTCGAGGGGCTGAGTGGCCTATTCCTGCTCCTAATCCGTATGTTCATATGACAACTGGGCACTTCTTGAAATGGATGTGGCATTGGGATTTAGAAAGGAAAGTGAGGCAGGAGAGCCAGTTTTGCTTCATTGCATCTCATGAACAAGGCTGCAACATTTTGGACCATAACTGCTCACCACCCCACCTCCCTCCCCATGGGATTGTTTGGGAAACATAAAGGAGGCAGGAACCTTGTGTTTCTTCTGCTCCAATGTCTTGAAGTGAGCCAGCTTCTGGACATAAAAACTGACCGTACTGCTTTTATATATGCTGGTGTGACTCGTGCAAATTGAGCCCTCTATAGGTAAGAGATTGTACTCCTCGGGTGGCCCTTTCTTGATTCGGAACACCTCGCCTGTCTCCCAAGCTTCATCCATTGATGAAGAAAACAGATGGGCTGTGAATTTACCCAGGAGGCTCCTGCTGAAAATGGCGGGGTGTGGAGGGAGGGGCGCAGGGGAAGTCCAAAACTAAGGGCTGTATATATAAGATTGTCGCCAGTAACTCCAATAAAAAAAAATCCAGAGAAATTTCAATATCTAAAGAACAGCGGGATGTGGAATGGTTGAGACATTTAGCATCAAAGCTAGACTAGCACATAAGGGAGAAGGGAATAGAAGGATATTTTGATAGATATAGATGAAGTCCGGGCACGAGGAGGCACGTTTGGGTCACAAACACCAACGTAGACCAGATACAATTCTCAAATAATACATACATGGTCATTCATCAGCTATAACACAAAGGACATGTCCTTCATATATCTGACACCAGACTCCCGAAGCAACTGCTCTACCTGAAGCTCGGTCATGCACAGGAAATTCCCAGCGGAAATGCCTTATCGGCATGTCCTCGAAGCGTCCCTGAAGAGGTCAAACATCCCCGCTGAATCATGGGAGATCCTGGCTTGTAACCGGCTAAAATGAAGAAGGCTCATTCGGGAATGTGCTGAACACACCAGGAGCACACAAAGGTGAAGTTGAGGTGTTGGAGAGGGTGCACAAATCTCCATACACCTCATCTACCAAACCCTTCAACACCACCTGCCCCACATGTAGCAGAGTCCACAGATTGCCCATTGGACTTATCAGCCGTCTCAGAACCCATTGAACTGGAGTGGAAGTAAGTCACCCTCGATCCTCGGGGACTGTCTAAGATGAAGAGAAGATAATACAATACAATGCACGCTTAGTTCATATAAGGAAAAAGAGTATTGAGACCTTTCATTTGACTCAAGTTTGTTTTAGAGGATGAAGGACCAAGTGCTCCCAGTTTCTTTTCAGCATTAAAAATACCAGCACAGTGTGCTGTGGACCACATTGTGTGGTGTAGCAGTAAGTTAAGGAAGCTTCCAGGTTTGGTGCACTGCCTGTGTTGACATAGACAATCACAGCTAGGTCAACACTGGTGACATCAAACCTGGCCTCAATGTCCGTAAAGTTATGGAAGGGAATATTGACCATAGTTGCTAGTGTTGGTTAACATTTATGGCTCTCCCATGAAACGTCTATGTATTTGAGGTTTTGCGAAGCCGTGGTTAGGTTTGACTGCAAAGTCTTCGCAGTTGACTAGAATGGAATGAGTTGTTGCCTTTAGCAAAAGAAAGGAGAAATTTAAAGTGGGCGGGAGGGGAGAAAAGACTTATTTTTTGAAACAAGTTCTATAAATTTGCTTAGAATGGAATTCCCTAGTTGCTTAAGAAGGAGAATATTAAACCATATGGGGATCAAGCAAGGGGAACAGGGTTAGACTAGGATGCTTTCATGGAGAAGCAGACACCAGTCCAGGCTTGATGGATTGGATGGCCTATTTCGGTAACGTTCCATAGTTTTATGAAATGTCAAGGAGATTTTTAATTATGAACAATGAAAAGGACTCATTGAGCATATTGCAGATTGCTGCTTCCATCTTGAATAATTCTTGGAAACCTTGTCTGTTTCCATGAAGTTTTTTCTTCATTAGATTTTGCTCATCCACATTTAATTTCTGAGAGAATGCCTCTCCTTACCCTGTAAACATATATCTTTGAACGTACAATATCGGAGCAAGGAGTAGGCTGTTCGGCCCTTCAAGCCTGCTCCGCCATTTGATAAGACGTGGCTATTCTGATTGTGGCCTCAACTCCACTTTCTGTCTACCCCCGATACCCTTTGACTTTTTTGGCAGTCAAGAATCTATCTAACTCAGGCTTAAAAATATTCAATGACCCTGCATCTACTGCTCTCTGGGGAAGAAAATTCCACACAGTAACAGCCCTGTGAGAGAAATAAAAACTAACCCTTACTTGGCCCTCCTGCCTTCAGCTACTTCATCAATGACCTTCCTTCCATCATAAAGTCAGAACTGGGTATGTTCGCTGATGATTACACAATGTTCAGCACCATTCGAGACTCCTTGGCAACTGAAGCAGTCCATGTCCAAATATAGCAAGACTTGGACAATATCCAGGCTTGGGCTGATAAGTGGCAAGCAACATTCGCACCACACAAGTGCCAGGCATATCCAACAAGAGAGAATCTAACCATTGCCCCTTGACATTCAATGGCATTACCATCACTGAATCCCCCGTTATCAACATCCTGGGGGGTTACCATTGACCAGAAGGTGAATTGAATTAGCCATATAAATACTGTGGCTACAAGAGCAGGTTAGAGGTTAGGAATCCTGCGGTGAGTAACTCTCCTCCTGACTCCCCAAAGCATGTCCACCATCTACAAGGCACAAGTCAGGGGTGTGATGGAATACTAAAACAAAAACAGAATTACCTGGAAAAACTCAGCAGGTCTGGCAGCATCGGCGGAGAAGAAAAGAGTTGACGTTTCAAGTCCTTATGACCCTTCGACAGAATGAGTGAATCCAAGAAAGGGGTGAAATATAAGCTGGTTTAAGGTGGGGGTGGGGGGTTTGGGTGGGGGAGAGAAGTGGAGGGGGTTGATGTGGTTGTAGGGACAAACAAGCAGTGATAGAAGCAGATCATCAAAAGATGTCGCAGACAACACCAACCCCCTCCACTTCTCTCCCCCCAACCAAACCTCTCCCCCCCCCACACACACACACCTTAAACCAGCTTATATTTCACCCCTTTCTTGGATTCACTCAGTTCTGTCGAAGGGTCATGAGGACTCGAAATGTCAACTTTTTTCTTCTCCGCCGATGCTGCCAGACCTGCTGAGTTTTTCCAGGTAATTCTGTTTTTGTTTTGGATTTCCAGCATCCGCAGTTTTTTTGTTTTTATCTGTGTGATGGATTACTCCCCACCTGCCTGAATGAGTGCAACACCGATAACACTAAAGAAGCTCGGCACCATCCAGGACAAAGCAGCCCGCTTGATTGGCACCCCATCCAGAAACATTCACTCCCTCCACCACCAACGCACAGTGACAGCAGTGTGTACCATCTATAAGATGCACTGCAGGAACTCGACAAGGCTCCTTAGGCAGCATCTTCCAAACCCACGACCATTATCACCTAGAAAAACAAGGGCAGCAGATAGATGGGAACACCACCACCTGGAAGTTCACCTCCAAGTCACTCACTATCCTAACTTGGAAATATATTGCCGTTCCTTTACTCTCACTGGGTCAAAATTCTGGAAATCCCTCCCTAACAGCTTAACAGCTCTTTGGGTGCATCTACACCACATGGACTGCACCGGTTCAAGAAGGCAGCTCACCACCACTTTCTCACTGACAATTAGGGCAATAAGTGTTGGCCCAGCCAGCAAAGCCCACATCCTGTGAATGAATAACCCCTTACGTGTTTAAGCTCAAGAAAGCCTGTCTGACTGAATTCTTTGCAATCAGCATGTAAACAGGTAAGTACATACACTGAATTGGCACATTCATCCTTTTAAATACCTTTCAAAAAAGCCTGTTACAATCACCTGAGGAATGGAAAAAAAGGGGGAATCCTTGCACCCTTCCTCATCTGGTTGTAACAATATTTAAAATAAAGTAGAATTTTGATAACTTTAGCAAAACATCGACAGGAATACCCGAGGATCAGAAGAAAAATAAAAAGGTTTCCATTTCAATAGCACCCTCCACAACCTCAGGAATTCCCAAGGTGCATCGCAGCCAAAGAGGGACCCTTGAACAGCAGTCACCGTTGCCATGCAGGAAACACTACAGCCAACATGCACACAACAAACTCCCACAAACAGCAATGTGACAATGACAAGACAAGCTGCCCCTTCTGATGTTCATCGAAGGGTGAATGTTGGTCAGGAGACCGGACCTAACTGACCTGTTCCTCTTCAAAATAGCGCCATTTTTTCTCCCGCGTCTACCCGAGTTGGCAGACAGAGCCTCATTTTTTAAAAATATTCTTTCACAGGATGTGGGCTGGGCCAGCAATTTTATTGCTCATCCCTAATTGCCCTTGAGAAAGTGTGGTGAGCTGCCTTCTTGACCTGCAATCCATGTGGTGTAGGTACACCCACAGTGCCGTTAGGGAGGGAGTTCCAGGATTTTGAACCAGCAACAGTGAAAGAACAGCATTGTAGTTTCAAGTCAGGATGGTATGTGGCTTGGAGGGGAATTTGCAGGTGGTGCTCTTCCCATGCATCTGCTGCCCTTGTCCTTTTTTTAGGTGGTAGAGTTTGGAATGTGCTGTCAAAGGACATCTTAACATCTCATCCGAAAAAACAGCAATTTCAGCAGTGCAGCACTCCCTCAGTTACTGCACTGAATTCATAGTCTGGCATGTGTGGAATGAGACTTGAACCCACAATCTTCTGACTCAGATGTGAAGGTGTTTGAACTGATAACTTGTTTGTAATTAGCACTGCTTTAAAGGTTCCTATCCTCCCAAAAGAGAACAAAAGGCCAATTTTGACTTGTAAAGATCCACTATTATGCATATACACTGTAAACAAAAATTGTGTTTTGTCCAGTTTAGAACTGGATTTAATGAGTTTAACAAAGGGGAAGGTTTGTAAGTATCACACCAGAACTGACAGATTTCCAAGAGTTTTTTTTTGTCACAGGTTGGGGAGGATGGATTGTAATAAATCAGGGAGACAAAGTGGTCCAGAATTACAGAGGAAAGAAACACAGATTCACAATGATGGATGATGAAGCTTGATGAAGGGAAAGAGCAAAGGGGTTTGGTGAGCAAAGGTTCACGGGATATTAAAGCAGCACCTCCAATTCACAAGGTTCAAAAGAACTAATAGAATTCTAGGTTTTAGCACAAGAGGTGTGGAACAAGACAAATCACTATTTGCTGTATATACCAAAAGGTAATGATGAATTCAAATAAAAGCTAAATAAGATATCAGTTAGAGTGCTGTCCACAGTACTGGGCTCCACACTAGAGGGAGGACATTCAGGATTTGGCAAAAGTGCAACACAGACTCAGGAGGTTGCTGCCTGATGGGAAGAAATGGAAAGAAAGATTTAAAATATTGGGTCTTCTTTCATCAGAACATTGCAGGTTGTAAGGTGAGATGATAAGTGCAGAGAGAAACAGAATTTCCAGGAATTGAGGGGACAAGAATGAGAGATCATTGATGCAGATTAAATGCAAGAGATTTAAAACAGAGGGGCAGGAGAAACATTTTCATACAGAGGTACAGGACTATAGAATTCACTTCCAGAGTCAGTGGCTGAGGCAGAAACCAAGCCAACATTGAAGATTAGATTGAACAGGTGGATGAAAAAAGGAAATAAACAATATGAGAATAAAAGAGATGGAAATAGGATAAATCAATGTGACTGGGATAATTAAATCACATGGAGAGTAAATGCTACTACGAATTAGTTGACCTGTCTCACATTTTGCATTTAACATATTTTGATGTGGATATGATGAAAATAAATTTTATTTAATGTAAACTGATTGTATTTCACGTTTGATGCTTTTGGACCTGGGTTTGATTATACATTGTAAATACATCGGTACGAAATCACATTCTCAGCTAGTCACCTTTTGAAACAAACTAGCCAAAGTCACAACAAGATGCCATGGCACATTATCCCTCCTTGTCCTCTCTGCAGCCTTCCAAAACAATTGGCCACTCCATCCTCCGCCAATGGCTCTCCTATGCTCGATTCTGCTTTTACCCAACTAATCAGAGTCTGAACTTCTCTAGCTTACACATCACCTCAAGACTCCCTCAAGAATCCATCCTGGAGCCCAACATCAGGAATGTGCCACACAGATAACAAACAGGCCATCCACAAGTAGTGGCCCCTTTAAGATGCAATCATAGGAATCTTAAAGAGACCGTGCAGTGCAACAGACGGCCCAAGCACAGGGAATGGAAATCAGACCGAACATTGCCAGAGTCCAACTTCCTTATCTCCTTCTGTTTACATATAGACAAATCAACAGAAGTAGCAACATACATCAATGAGGCCTTAAAACTCAGACAAGAATTCATTTCAAATGGAGGAGAGGGGGAAAGAGTTAGTGTTGGAGGTATGGAGTTTATCATAAGAATTGAAGACAATGGCTTCACTCTTCCCACTTTAGATGGAAGAAGTTGTGGTTCATTTCAGACTGGATTTTGGATAGCCTGACAGCACAGAGCAGAGACGGTTCTGGTGAGTGCTGGTGCTGGATGTCATCAGCGCACATGTGGAAGCTCATTTCATGTTTATGAATGATAAGCTGAATGGTCTGCTTCTGTGCTGTACATTCCATGTAACACTGCAACTGACAATATGGTCTATGCCAGTGTTAATGCTCTACAGAATTCTCCTCTCACCCCTTTTAAACTAATCCTATCAGTACATTCTTTGATTCGTTTCTACCTCATGTTTTTAATCTAGGTCCAATTGAATGCCTCGACCATTTCCCAATTTAATCCCTATGAATAAAGAAGTTTTTTTTCCTGAATTTCCAATTGGATTGGTTAGTAACTATCTTATATTTATGATCCCTGGTTTTGGCAATTTCCACTCTCCATGGTCTTAGGTGAATTAAAATTGTATGATACAAAGTTAAGACTGAGAGGTATCCTCACCATCATAAGAACAGCCTCCATCGAACTCACATTGCCCAACTCTATTGCTGGCTTAACCATTTGCTGTTGGCACCTTCGTTATTGCTTTTATCACATCCGGAGCCTATTACTCAAATGCTCTTGGTAACTAATTTCCCTCCAAACTTGAACTCATCCAAAACTCTACTATACAAATCCTATTTTGCAGCAAGTTGCAATAGCCCTTTACACCCATATACCATTGGCAGCTGCACTTTCAGTCTCTTAGGTTCCATTCATTCTACACTCCCCCACTCCCCTACTCTCCCAAGTCACATCTACAGCTCTTCCAGTCCCCTCAACTTCTTTAAGGTCCTTCAAAAAACCCACTTCTTTGACCAAATTTCTGATGAAGAGTCATACAGACTCGAAACGTTAACTCTGTCTTCCTCTCCACAGATGCTGTCAGACCTGCTGAGTTTTTCTAGCTATTTTTGTTTTTGTTTCAGATTTCCAGCATCCGCAGTATTTTGCTTTTATCTGAAACCTTCTCTGGTCCTACAACCCTCTGAGATCTCTCTGGGTTCCTCCAATTCTGGCCTCTTACACATGCTTGAATTCCATTAGTCCACCATCGGAAGTGATGCCTTCAGTCGCTTATAGGCCCTAGGCTCTGGCATTTCTTCCCTTAACTTCTCTGCCTCTATTTCTCTCTCTCCCTTCAGATGCTCCTTAAAACCTACCTCTTTGACCAAGCTTTTGCTCACCTGTCCTAATATGTGGCTTGTTGTTAATTTTTGTATATGGCACTCCTGTGAGGCAGCTTGGGATGTTTTAACCATGTTAAAGGCGCTATATAAATGCAAGCTGCTGTTGAAAGGCAGTTTGATTGTGTCAGCGGTGTTTCCACCTAACTTCCATCAAAGTTTTGGGGCAGAACGGGAGAAGCCATGAAGAAATTCACCCCTTAGTGTAGGCTTCAGGTAAAGCTAACTGAGGAGGGCAGGCAATTAATGGGCTAGGCCACACAGTTATAATTCAGCCCCATTTTAAAATCACACACTTTGTTCTTAGTTTTATACTTCAATTGAATTTTTTTTTATTTCCACATGTTTATTGGCCATTTGAATTGAAGCATGACAAGTCTATATCAGCAGTTTCCATTACAAGCGTGGACTTAGGAATTTATAATGGATAAGCTGACAGAAAGAGTGCACAGACATTATGCTTTGCAATATATAAAAGGGTCAAGTCCGTCAGATTTTAAAGTGCTTTTCAAAAAAGGCCAGTCATTGACGTTCCATTCTTCTGACCTGGAGCTGGAAACTTAAATTACCTGACAATGTGCAGAATTCACTGACCAATAACAGTTCACCTCCAACCGACCTCAAGATGTCCAGTATAGACAATAAATAGACCTCGTGTTTTAAGGGCACAAGCCAGCTCAACACCGTGTCCGGCCCATCTCCCGCGCATCCGCCCTCACTCCTTCTCATCCCTCCCAGAAACATGATAGGGTCCCCCTTGTCCTCACTTATCACCCCACCAGCCTCCGCATTCAAAGGATCATCCTCCGCCATTTCTGCCAACTCCAGCATGATGCCACTACCAAACACATCTTCCCTTCACCCCCCTTATCGGCATTCCGTAGGGATCGCTCCCTCCGGGACACCCTGGTCCACTCCTCCATCACCCCCTACTCCTCAACCCCCTCCTATGGCACAACCCCTTGCCCACGCAAAAGATGCAACACCTGCCCCTTCACTTCCTCTCTCCTCACCGTCCAAGGACCCAAACACTCCTTTCAAGTGAAGCAGCATTTCACTTGCATTTCCCCCAACTTAGTCTACTGCATTCGTTGCTCCCAATGTGGTCTCCTCTACATTGGAGAGACCAAACGTAAACTGGGCGACCGCTTTGCAGAACACCTGCGGTCTGTCCGCAAGAATGACCCAAACCTCCCTGTCGCTTGCCATTTTAACACTCCACCCTGCTCTCTTGCCCACATGTCTGTCCTTGGCTTGCTGCATTGTTCCAGTGAAGCCCAACGCAAACTGGAGGAACAACACCTCATCTTCCGACTAGGGACTTTACAGCCTTCCGGACTGAATATTGAACTCAACAACTTTAGGTCGTGAGCTCCCTCCCTCATCCCCACCCCCTTTCTGTTTCCCCCTTCCTTTTTTTTTCCAATAAATTATAAAGATTTTCCTTTTCCCACCTATTTCCATTGTATAAAAAAAAACCCCCACTAGAGCTATACCTTGAGTGCCCTACCATCCATTCTTAATTAGCACATTCGTTTAGATAATACCACCAACTTTAACTTTAACACCTATGTGTTCTATTGTACTATTGTCGTTGACATCTTTTGATGATCTGCTTCTATCACTGCTTGTTTGTCGCTACAACCACACCAACCCCCTCCACCTCTCTGTCTCTCTATCTCTCCGCCCCCCACACACACACCTTAAACCAGCTTATATTTCAGCTCTTTCCTGGACTTGAACTCAAGTTCTGTCGAAGGGTCATGAGGGCTCGAAACGTCAACTCTTTTCTTCTCCGCCGATGCTGCCAGAGCTGCTGAGTTTTTCCAGGTAATTCTGTTTTTGTGTAGAAGGAAAGTCTTTCATTGAGATGGAGCCTTTTGGAGCTCCCTTAAGACATCCAAAAGCAACACAGACAATGAATTACTTTTTGAAGTAAGGTCACTGTTGTAATGGAGGCCAATGCAGAAACCAATTTGCACACAGCAAAATTTCACAATCAGTAGTGAATGGCATTGGTTGAGGGATAAGCATTGCCCAAGACACTAGAAGAACTCGCCCATTCCCCGAGTAGTGCCCAGGATCTTTTATGACAATTGAGTAGGCATCCAGATTTACCTTCTCATCTAAAAGGCAACACCTCCAATTATAAAGCACTCCCTTAGTATCAGCCCGGGTTATATGCGCATGTCCTGAAGTAAAGGAAGAAAAGCTTGCAATTATATAGCCCCTTTCACAACCACAATATATCGCAAATGGGTGCTTTTCAGCCAATTAATTCTTCTGAACAGTTGGAAACACAGCAGCCAAACTGACACACAGCAAGCTCCCATAAACAGTAATCTGTTTTTAGTGATGTTAGTTGAGAGATATATATATTGGATCAAGAGGCTGGGGATAACTCTCCTGCTACTCCTTGAAATAATGTCATGGGATTTTTTTTACTGTTTTGACTGAAAGGTGAAAATTCTCACTGGGTACAGAGAAGCCCTCTCCCTTCTCCAACATAAACCGAGTCCTGCCTAACATAAAGATTTACGGACCAAGACTGTAAAGGTGTTGGAAATACCTTTTAGGCACAAAGAATTGAAAGAGAGGGTTGAATGAATGTGCCGGAGTAGCATTTGAAAAGCAGGGAGCAGCCTATTGATCAAAGAGCCTAGATAACAATTGTTTGAGAAATAACCTTAGAATATTTGAAATTCCTGAAGAGGAGATGGATGAGATACAGAACGTGTGTCCCTTTATTCGCAACTAATGCTTCTCGGAAGCGTTTTAGGTAAACTTTGATGGTGGGAGTCTTTCATTCAAGAGAGTATAGAGTTACACATTTCCTTTCTAAACACAGAAGGATGTCCATCAAACTCTTGTCTTGTAATTAGAAATTTGTCACAGAGGATGTCTGCAAAGCAGAAAATCTGCTGACATTCTGAACACAATGATTTTATGAATTTCTGCCCAGGAATATTATGAGAATTTCAAGACCAAAAGACATTTCCAAAACGTTTTAAGATTTGAATTCTTTCCTACATCACTCTTATATGATCTACAAGACAGATCCAGGATTTTTTAGCTGCAGTTGGTTCTGTAATTTATGCTACTACAGATGGAGTCTGGCTGAGCCCAAGTGTCTTGACCCAATATTTATCCCTCAACTAACATCATTAAAAAAAGATTATCTGGTCATATCCTCCTCGAGCTCTGACTGACTTAATTCCATTATCTGCCATCTTGACTCACAGCTGGCACTCTGCTGTGAGACAGAAGTTTGTGGGTTCAATTTCCCCACAGACAATGCAGTTCAATATGAGGGAGCGCTGCACTGTCAGAGGTGCCACCATTTGGTCAAGATATTAAATCGATACTGCGTGTGCCCTCACTGCTGGATGTGAAATATTCCCACTCTTCTTCAAAATAGTGCCATGGGGATCTTTGACATCCAGCTGAGAAAGCAGGTGGGACTTTCGTTTAAGTTTGCAGCTGAAAAATGGCACCTCTGACAGTGCAGCACTCCCTCAGTACTGCACTGGGGTACCAGCCTGGAATTTTGTGTTCCAGTCTCTGGAATAGGACCTGAACCCACAACCAGTAATTTTGTTAGCTGGACAGAAATTCTCCTGTTTTTCATTAAACATTCTTTTTTATAGCCACTGGGACTAGATGTGTATATATATATATATATTTAAAAAATCAGTGGACCTCAATTTATTCTTTCAGGGTACTCATTATGATCAGGTTTTACACCACCTTTAAGATCATAAACTTACAGCCAATAATATGTGAACTAAGCTTTAGTGCTAATGAGTAGCAATAAGTTTTATTCATGGCTCCCCAGCTAGTTTGTGTCTGGTTGCTGGCTCAGACTGCCATATGATGATGTAATTGGGCTGGCAGACGGCACAGTTTAAGATGTACTACAAGTACATGTCTTAGCTAGAGACTTGGCTTTTGACCACCAGAAATAAATTTACCAAAGCTCTATTAACATCAACAAAAATGTAGGAACTCTTTCACTAATACTGGCCAGAATACGGCTTTTAAATTTTATATACACATCAGTGGAAAACACTGTATATATTGTCTTGGGAGGTTTGGTGTTTGTGATTTGTAATAAGTTCTGCAGTAGAACTGATTTTACTCTCTGCATTGAAATGCAGTTGAGTTATGCATGTAAAATTTCTGACATAGTTTACAAAAGGATACCAGGCAAAAGGGTTTATTTACGAAGACAGGCTTCACAGACTAGGCCTGTGGCTCCTTGAGTATTGAAGATTAAGGGGTGATCTAATTGAGATGTCAAAGATGATTAAAGGATTTGATAAGGTAGTTAGGAAGGAACTATTTCCTCTGCTGGGTGGGGGAGACCAGAACAAGGAAGATTAACCTTAAAATTAGGGCTAGGTATTTCAGGATGATGGCAGGAAGCACTTCTTCACACAACATATGGAATTCTGGAACTCTCTTCCCCCAAAAAGCCGTTGAGGCTGGTGGGGTCAATTAAAAATGTCAAAACTGAGATTGATAGATTCTTCTTAGGTAAAGGTATTAAGGGTTGTGGTACTAAACTAGGCAGATGGAATTAAGGTTCAGATCAGCCACGATCTAATGGCACCGGATCAAGCAACTGATTGGCCCACGGTTGTTCCAATATTCTGAAATAGAACAGTTCCTCGAGTCTGAGTTTTATTTTGATGCATTAAGCTGCATGACAGTATAATTATTTACTGTCCGAACTATATATAGCTTTGGAGAAGCACTGTGAAGTCTGGTGAGGCAGGCTGCCAAAAAAAGGCTTTCCCAGATTGATGGTGCTAACTTTAGTGAATACTTGAAGTGTGCAGAAAGAACAGAATAGAAAAGGGAATATCCCACCTGCTACACCAGAGGTTTCAGAAAACTTGGATTATCATAGCTGGATTGTGGAAGAGGGTAGGGACAAAAGAAAAGAGGCATTGTGCTGGCACAGAACATCCAAGTGCGGGAGGTGTTGTAACTCAGTGGGTAGCATCCCTGCCTCTGAACCAGAAATTCCAGGTTCAAGTCCTGTTGGCCACAGAAGGATGCGACCAAAGTAGGTCGATGATCAATCTGCTAATCATTCCAATATGCCCATGGCTGACGGTAAGAGCGAGGGATAGTCCTGGTCAGTCATGACTGACAACACACCTTGTCAGGCTGTCAGTATTCGGCAGAACACCCTTATGAGAAGAGGCATGAGGAAGGCTACAATCCTAACACTGGATGAACACAGACAATGAAGAACATCTGATGCACACCAAAGTACTGAAATACAAGTGGAATCAAAGATTTGCTTCTAAATGCTTCAATCCTCAACTGCAAAAGATAATTTGCACTTCTGTAACAGAATCCAAAATATGTTTACTAAGGAGTGAAATTGATCTTCAAATATAGCTCAAATTGGCACGTGAATTGGTAGGCTGATTTTCATCTCAACAGAGTGCAAAATGGAATGGCAATTTGCAAAGCCAAAGACCAGTTTCACTTTCACTTTCTTCAAGTATACTACAAATTGCAGACACCTTCCATGATGCATCTGTCTGACAGGAAAACTGCAAAGGACTCTGGCCAAGAGATTTTGGGTCCAAAGGCCTAAAGTAGCACTGGCCACGTCAGGCATGGTGCTCCATATTGTCAAAGGAGCCAGACCAGGTGTGCTATGCTATTGCAGCATCAAACAGCCGCTAAGGCTGATCTGATGCTTGTATTCCTTCAACTTGGTCCGCGGATGCCCACTGAATGCCCGTGCTAACCACTCAGCTGAAGAGGTGTTCAGCAGCACATGTGGAACCCCCGCCAGCAGTCCCCACCCCGCTACACTCACCACTTATTCAAAAGGGCCAACTATCAACTTGGACTGAGGTGTGTTTGGCTTACTTCTGCTTGGGCAAAATTAGTATAAGTGCTAATGTATTGTGTTTTGAGGTGTTTTGTCCAAATTGGACTCTCCAACTGCATTCTTTCAAGGAGGCAACAGAATTTGGTGACACAATTCTGCATGCAATATGGGGGCTTTGGTCACAGTGCCGCTAGACCCCCAACATATCCAAGAAACAGGGTGAAGGCTGCAGAGAAGCGAATATCCGCAAAGAGGCAGCAGGAGGAGGGCTTTTCACAGAAGGCCCTACCCACCATGGGCTTCTCAAAAGCACTTCTGCTACCTGTATCTCATCCAGGAGCAGTGCCTCAGCCAACTCAGGTTCAAAAAGGAAGTGGTGGCGGAACTCTGCCACCTCCTTCAACTTGAACAGAAGCCATACATCAGGATGGTGTCACCAGTGACTATAAAGGTCAGTGGCAGTGAACTTTCATGCGTCTGGATCTTTCTAGGTGGGACCAGGTGATGTTTCTAACATCTTCCAGTACGCTGTCCATAGATGCACATTGGAGGTGATGGAGGCCATCTTTGCTTACTTACCTTTCAACATACAGGTTGGGGGGGGGGGGGGGGGGGGGGGGGGGGGGTGTGCAATGGCGTAATGGTAATATCACTGGACTAGTAATCCAGAGGCCAAGTCTAATGCTCTGGGAATGTGGGCCCGAATCATAGCAGCTAGTGAAATTTAATTCAATCAGGAATTTAAACCCAATGGCTAGTCTAATGTTGACCATGATACCATTGTCATTAAAAATCCATCTGGTTCACTAATTTCGTTAGGGGAAGGAAATTTGCCATCCTTACCTGATCTGGCCTACATGTAACCCAGACCCACAGCAATGTGGTTGACTCTTAAATGCCCTCCGAAATGGCCTAGCAAGCCACTTAGTTGTATCAAACTGCTAGGAAGTCTAAAAGGATTGAAACTGTGTGAACAACTCGGCATCAATCTAGGCACCTGAAAGAACAATGGCACACACAGTACTGTCGACCCTGGAAAGTCCTCCTTATTGGGGGCTTGTGCCAAATTTGGGAGAGCTGTCTCACAGACTAGTCAAGCATCAGCCTGACACACTCATCCTCACAGAATCATATTTTACAAATTTCCCAGACACCACATCACCATCCCTGGGTATGACAGACCCAGCAGAGGTGGTGGCTCAGTGGTATACAGTCGGGAGGGCGTTGGCCTGGGAGTCCTCAACATTGACTCGGACCCCATGAAGTCTCATGGCATTAGGTCAAACATGGACAAGGAAACCTCCTGCTATTACCACGTACCACCCTCCCTCAGCTGATGAATCAGTGCTCCTCCATGTTGAACATCACTTGGAAGAAGCACTGAGAGTGGCAATGGGTACAGAATGCACTCTGGGTGGGGGACTTCAATGTCCATCACCAAGAGTGGCTGGTAGCACCACTGCTGACTGAGCTGGCCGAGTCCTAAAGGACAAAGCTGCTAGACTGCATCCGTGGCAAGTGGTGAGGGAAACAAGAAGGAAAAAAAAAAGCTACTTGACCTTGCTCTCACTGACCTACCTGTCGCAGATGCATCTGTCAATGACAGCATTGGTCAGAGTGACCACCATAGTCGTTGTGGAGACAAACTCCTGTGTCCATGATGAGTAAACCCCTCAACGTGTTGCGTGGCACTATCTTCATGCCAAATGGGATAGATTTCAAATAAATCTAGCAACTCAAAACTGGGCATCCATGAGGCACTGTTGGCCATCAACAGCAGCAGAATTGTACTCAAACACAATCTGTAACCATATGGCTTGGCATTATCCTCCACCCTACCATTACCGCTAAATCAGGGGATCAACTCTGGTTTAGTGAAGAGTGCAGGAGGGCATGCCAGGAGCAGCACCAGGCATACTAAAAATCAGGTATCAACCAGTGAAGCAAAACACAGGACTACATGCATGCATAACAGCAGAAGTAGCATGCGATTGAGCTAAGAATCCCAACCAACAGATCAGATCTAAGCTCTACAGTCCTGCCACAAGAATGGTGGTGAACAATTTAACAAATAACCGGGAGGAGGCAGCGGTTCCACAAATATTCTCAACCTCAATGATGGAGGAGCCCAGCACATCAGTGTAAAGGACAAGGCTGAAGCTTTTGCTGCCATCTTCAGTCAGAAGTACCTTGTGGATGAACCATCTTGGCCGCCTCCTAATGTCCCCAGCATCACAGGTGCCAGTCTTCAGCCAATTCAATTCACTCCATGTGATATCAAGAAACAGCTGAAAGCACTAGATAGTGCAAAGGCTATGAGGCCTGACAACGTTCTGGCAAACTGAAGACTTGTGCTCCAGAACTAGCTGTGCCCCTAACCAAGCTGTTCCAATACAGCTACAACACTGGCATCTATCTGCGGAAAATTGCCCAGGTATGTCCTGTCCAGAAAAAGTAGGACAGATCCAACCTGGCCAATTACCACCACATTAGTCTACTGTCGATCATCAGCAAAGTGATGGCAACTGTCGGTGACGGTGTTATCAAGCAGCACTTACTCAGCAATAACCTGCTCAATGACACTCAGTTTGGGTTTGGCCAGGGCCACTCAGCTCCTGACCTCATTACATCCTTGGTCCAAACATGGATAAAAGAGATGAACTCAAGCGGTGAGGCGAGAGTGGCTTGACATCAGGGCAGCGTTCTAGCAAGCGTGGCATCAAGTTGCCCTAGCAAAACTGGAGTCAGGGGAAAAGCTCTCCACTGGAGAAGTCATACTTAGCACAAAGGAAGATGGCTGTGGTTGTTGGAGGTCAATCATCTCAGTCCCTCAGGGGAGGGGATGGCGTAGCAGGGGAGGTGATGGCGTAGTGGTAGTGTCATTGAACTGGTAATCCACTAGTAATGCTCTGGGGAACTGGGATTGAATCCCACCACGGCAGATGGTGGAATTTGAATTCAATAAAAATCTGGAATTAAAAGTCTAAAGATGACCATGAAATCATTGTCAATTGTTGTAAAAGCCCATTTGGTTCACTAATGCCTTTAGGGAAGGAAATCTGCCACCTTTACCTGATCTGGCCTACATGTGACTCCAGACCCACATCAATGTGGTTAACTCTGAAATGGCCTAGCAAGCCACTCTGTTGTATCAAACTACAAAACTACAAAATCTCAAAGGAATTAAACATACAAAGGATGGACCACCTAGCATCGGAAACAACAATGGTAAACTCAGCCCTGTACTAACGTCTTACTCACAAATTGGGAGAGCTGTCTCACAGACTAGTCGAGCAACAGCCTGACATAGTTATCCTCAGTGAATCATACCTCAGAGATAACGTCCCAGACACCACCATCACCAGCAGAGGTGGCAGCACAGTGGTATACAATCGGGAGGGAGTTGCCCTGGAAGTCCTCAACATCTACTCCGGACCCCATGAAGTCTCATGGCATCAGGTCCAGCACTGGCAAGGAAACCTCCTGCTGATTACCATGTACCGCCCTCCCTCAGCTGATGAATCAGTGCTCCTCCATGTTGAACACCACTTGGCGGAAGCACTGAGGGTGGCAAGAGCGCAGAATGTACTCTGGGTGGAGGACTTCAATGTCCGTCACCAAGAGTGGCTCGGTAGTACCACTACTGACAGAGCTGGCTGAATCTTAAAAGGACATAGTTGCTAGACTGGGTCTGCGGCAGGCAGAGAGAGACCCAACAAGAGGGAAAAAACATTCTTGACCTCGTCCTCACCAACCTGCCTGCCGCAGATGCATCCATCCATGACAGTGTGCAGTGATCACTCCTACCGATAGTCATTGGGGAGACGAGACATTGAGGATACCCTCCATCGTGTTGTGTGTCACTACCGCCATACTAAATGGGATAGATTTCAAACAAATCTAGCAACTCAAGACTGGGCATCCAAGAGGCGCTGTGGGCCATCAGCAGCAGCAGAATTATACTCGAACACAATCTGTAACCTCATGGCCCGGCATATCTCTCACTCTACCATTATCACCAAGCCAAGGGATCAATCCTGGTTCAATGAGGAGTGCAGGAAGTAGCACCAGGCATACCTAAAAATGAGGTGTCAACCTGATGAAGCCAGAACACAGGATGACTTGCGTGCCAAAAAGCATAAACAGCAAGTGGTAGACAGAGCCAAGCAATCCCACAACCAATGGATCAGATCTAGTCCTGCCACATCCAGTTGTGAACGGTGGTGGACAATTAAACAACTCACGGGAGGAGGTGGCTCCACAAATATCCCTGTCCTCAATGATGGGGGAGCCCAACACATCAATGCAAAGGATAAGGCTGAAGCATTCACAACAATCTTCAGCCAGAAGTGCCTAGTGGATGATCCATCTCAGCCTCCTCCGGAGGTCCCAGCATCACAGATGCCAGTCTTCAGCCAATTCGAGTCACTCCACATGATAACAAGAAACGGCTGAAGTCACTGGATACTGCAAAGACTATGGGCCCTGACAACATTCCAGCAATAGTACTAAAGATTTGTGCTCCAAAACTTGCCGCACCCCTAGCCAAGCTGTTCCAATACAGCTACAACAGTGGCATCTACCCGGCTATTGGAAAATTGCCCAGTTATGCCCTGTACACAACAAGCAGGACAAATCCAACACGGCCTATTACCGCCCCATCAGTCTACTCTTGATCATCAGAAAAGTAATGGAAGGGGTAATCAATAGTGTTATCAAGCGGCACTTGCTTAGCAATAACCTGCTCACTGATGCCCAGTTTGGGTTCCGCCAGGGCCATTCAGCTCCTGACCTCATTACAGCCTTGGTTCAAACATGGACAAAAGAGCCGAACTCCCGAGGTGAAGTGACAGTGATTGCCCCGACATCAAGGCCACATTTGACAGAGTGTGGCATCACAGAACCCTATCGAACCTGGAATCAATGGGAATCAGGCGAAAAACTCTCCACTGGTTGGAGTTATCTTAGCACAAAGGAAGATGGTTGTACTTGTTGGATCATCAGTTATCCCAGCTCCAGGACATCTATGCAGGTATTCCTCAGGTGAGTGTCCTGGGCCCAGCCATCTTCAATGAATGCTTCATTCCATCCTTCCATCATAAGGTCAGAAGTGGGATGTTTGCACAATGTGCAGCACCATTCGCGACTCCTTAGTTGCTGAAGTAGTCCATGTCCAAATGACAATATCCAGGCTTGGGCTGACAACTGGCAAGTAACAGTTACGCCACACAAGTGCCAGGCAATGACCGTCTCCAACAAGACAGAATCTAACCATCACCCCTTGACATTCAATGGCATTACCATCACTAAATTCCCCACTAACAACATCCTGGGGGGTTACCATTGACCAGAAACTGAACTGGACTAGCCATAGAAATACTGTGGATACAACAGCAGGTCAGAGGCTGGGAATCCTGCGATGAGTAACTCAGCTCCTGACTACCTGTCCACCATCTACAAGGAACAAGTCAGGAATGTGATGGAATTCTCCCCACTCGCCTGGACGAGTGCAACTCCCACAACACTCAAGAAGCTTCACACCATCCAGGACAAAGCAGTCTGCTTGATTAGCATCTGATCCTCAAAGGTTCACTCACTCCATCACCGATGCACAGTAGCAGCAGTATGTACCATCTACAAATTGCAATGCAGGAATTTGCCAAGGTTCCTTAGACAGCACCTTCTAAACCCACAACCACTATCAACTACAAGAACAAAGGGCAGCAGATAGATGGAAACACCACCGCCTAGAAGTTCTGACTTGGAATTATATTGGCGTTCCTTCACTGTCACTAGGTCAAAATCCTGGAATTCCCTTCCCTGCTCCTAAAAACACATAGACTGCAGTGGTTCAATAAGGTAGCTCACCACCACCTTCTCAAGGGTTATTAGGGATGGGCAATAAATGCTGGCATTATCTGTCAGCACCCACATCCCGTGAACAAATAAAAAAAAAGAGTTGGTTTGCAACGATGCACAAAATATCAGCTCAGTGATTGCCTGCTATCCTAGCTTCATTCTGAACCCGAGGTGGCTGAGGCACTGCTTCTGGGTGAGGTGCAGATAGGAGAAATGCTCTTGAGAAGCCTGTGGTGGGTAGGGCCTTCTGTGGGGCTCCCTCCTCACAGAGCTTTCCTCTCCGAAGTCTTCACCAAATTTCTTGGTCATGTTGGATACCTAGTGGCACTGCAGCCACAGCCCTCATATCACATGTAAAATTGGATCACCAAATTCTGTTGCCTCCTTGAATTGGAGTGTCCAATTTGGACAAAACACCTCCAAACACATTCTGTACCAGTCCGTTGTTCCTACTGTCTTTACACCTCCAGGGATAACCAGTGGCTGGCTCTGTGCACATGACTCATGCTCACCTCTCTGCCAATCAGCCACGTAAAGACAGCACACATAACAAAAGCCACGAGGAGCATTGTGAAGCAGACCATTGCAGCGCTTAAACATCCCTAAAGCATTTCTGCTGCCATTCTGGGAGTCTCCTCCACAGCTGAATTATGAGTAGAGCAGTTGCTTTGTGAATTTGCTGTCTAGCACACAAACATGTCCTGCCTGGCAGAGATAAAAACAAAAAAACTGCGGATGCTGGAAATCCAAAACAAAAACAGAATTACCTGGAAAAACTCAGCAGGTCTGGCAGCATCGGCGGAGAAGAAAAGAGTTGACATTTCGAGTCCTCATGACCCTTCAACAGAACTGAGTGAATCCAAGAAAGGGGTGAAATATAAGCTGGTTTAAGGTGTGTGTGTGTGTGTGTGTGTGGGGGGGGGGGGGGGGGGGGGGGTGGTGAGGGGTGGAGGGGGAGGTTTGGGTGGGGGGAGAGAAGTGGAGGGGGTTGGTGTGGCTGTAGGGACAAACAAGCAGTGATAGAAGCAGATCATCAAAAGATGTCACAGACAACAGAACAAAAGAACACATAGGTGTTAAAGTTGGCGATATTATCTAAACGAATGTGCTAATGGATGGTAGGGCACTCAAGGTATAGCTCTAGTGGGGGTGGGGGGAGCATAAAAGATTTAAAAATATTTAAAAATAATGGAAATAGGTGGGAAAAGAAAAATCTATATAATTTATTGGAAAAAACAAAAGGAAGGGGGAAGAAACAGAAAGGGGGTGGGGATGGAGGAGGGAGCTCAAGACCTAAAGTTGTTGAATTCAATATTCAGTCCGGAAGGTTGTAAAGTGCCTAGTCGGAAGATGAGGTGTTGTTCCTCCAGTTTGCGTTGGGCTTCACTGGAACAATGCAGCAAGCCAAGGACAGACATGTGGGCAAGAGAGCAGGGTGGAGTGTTAAAATGGCAGGCGACAGGGAGGTTTGGATCATTCTTGCGGTGTGTCTGCTTGTTTGTCCCTACAACCACAGCAACCCCCTTCACTTCTCTCCTCCCACCAAACCCCCCCACCCAACACACCTTAAACCAGCTTATATTTCACCCCTTTCTTGGATTCACTCAGTTCTGTCGAAGGGTCATGAGGACTCGAAACGTCAACTCTTTTCTTCTCCGCCGATACTGCCAGACCTGCTGAGTTTTTCCAGGTAATTCCAGGTAATTTTTGTCCTGCCTGGCAGAGTTCGTTTTCAGTGATTAGCACCTTGATGCTAAGTATGTTGGCTTAGGAGGAAACTGCTATTAGATTGCCTTTCTTGCCACTGGATTTGGAGGATCTTGCACAGGCACCGCTGGTGGTACTTTTCCAGTGCTTTGAGGTGCCTCAACAGGTCAGGTGGCAAACTCTATAATCTATCCAGATTGAAGGCTAGACAAAAATACCGAACGTCTGGATCAGAGGACTCCTCTACGCTGATGCCATGTTATTCACTCACATGGAAACTTGGCTACAAAGACTCACATATTGTCTCTCCCATGCTTGTAACTTGTTTTCTCGAACTATAGCCATCTAGAAAACGGTCGTCATGGGACAGGTCGTTACATCTCCACCCCCGATCACACTAAATAACACCACAACTAACAACAGGAAGTGCTTTGGGATGTCCTGAGGATGTGCTAAGACATTGCACGTAAATGCTCAAGGGGTGTAAACATGTTTATAAAGCACATGCTTATGACTTCACTACAAATAGTGGCTAAATTAAACTTTTTTCCAAAGGAGTTTGCTTACTTATTGTAATGAGGCACATGTTGACGCTTGTGACTAAATTGCAAAGCCCACACCCTGGGTCAGGATGTAAAGTGAACCAAAGTTAAGGCAGCATGTGGGTGTTTCTATTTCAATGTACTTAGAAATCTCAGCCAGGATATTATACCTCTCTGCCTCCCAACCCTTGCACCCTCCCTTCACAAAAAGCAATTTCCTGCCCATTCACTTAAATCGGCTGGAAAATCACAGGCTGGCAAGCTTGGAGACAAAAGACCTGTCCTGACATGCAGAAATGGGTTCAGAGTTCTTTCCTTCACCACACACCAGCATCAAAATACAGTTCACATATTATGGGAGCTTAACTTTTCTGGGACTTGTAAACATGTTTGACATCAAACTGGTTAGTGCTTTTTAGCAGTTTCAGTAAACAGGAAAAAATTAGTCATGTATTGCAATGCTTAATGTAAAACTAGGAACTGTAAAATAATTTCTTTATAGGGCTTATCATACAGTTTATTAAAGAACAAGACCTCTTGTTGACTCATTGCAAATAGTATTTGCATTTGTGTTTCAATTTATCAACAGAAATGTGTCGAAATGCCTCACATGGTGAATTTCTTTTGAAGTACAATGACTGTTGTGGTTTCTGCAGCTAACAACCAGAACACATTAGAACAGAACAAAGAGTCCAGACCCAAAATGTTAACTCATCCACCGTCTCCATAAAAACAGGCAGATCAATTCTTTGTTTTGAGCGCTTTTTGGAGTCTGTTTCAGGTTTTCAGCATTTGCAGTTGCTTTGCTTTCGTTTACGCTTTTCATATTATGGGTTGAGTTGTTGCTTTTGTTAATTGGTTAATACTGATAGATAGCTATGCCACCATTAAAACACATCTTCACAACCCTCCTCTTTTAGCATCTAATGGCATCTCTGCAACAGCCTGGTCCACTCTTCCTTCACACCCAATATCTGCTCTCTTGCCGCAGCATCCTTGCACCTGCATTTGCTTAAAACCTGTTATATCTCTAACTTGTTCCAATTCTGACGAAAAGTCATGGACCTGAATCATTAACTCAATTTCTCTCTCTACTGATGATGCCTGACCTGTTGAGTATGTTTATATTTTCAGATTTCAAGCACCCATAGTATTTTGCTTCTGTAATCCCAATATTTCTTGCTTTAAAATTCTAATCCTTAAATTAATTATGGTGCAAGTTCTAACATTCTAGGGAAGATTAAGAGGTTCCTGATTACTCCAGGGAATTAGACATCTTCTGTACAGGTTGTACCAAAGCTATAAATATGTTTAAGACTTAACTACAAACTAAGTAAACCTTCCTTAGGGAGCGGCAGTTGATGTCACTAAATCCCACAATCAAGCTACAGGTACTGGGATATGGGAAGCCAACGAGAATGCTACCATTGAGCTGCAGCTGATTAGCATGGGCCAATTAGCAATATTAGAGGCTTGCAATAATTCAAATACAAGTAAAAAATATTTTTCTTCAATAATTCTGCATCCACAAATTTATTTCATGATAGAGATTTTATTATAAAAGTTGCATTAAAAAGCATCTGTGATATAAAGGGCCACTTTCTGATGGCAATGAATACAAGTCAAACAGAATTTGAATCAATACAAATTCAAAGTGACGGTTTTAAGTAGTTGCATAGAATCATGTGAAAAACAATTCACATTCACTCTCGTTTTAGCTTTCACCCTGATTATGTGCCTCAGAGTATACACAGCCTTGAACACGTCAAACGATGTATGAAGGAATTAATCCTCATTACAGAAAGGAAAATGTCATGATAGAAAATGTTCAGGTGTCCAATTTATTCCACTTGGATAGTCTGTGAAATAGTCAATATAAAGAAATATATACAAAAGGAAATAGAATTGGATAGTCATGTCGCACACAAAATAGATCTGGCGAGATTTGGTAGCAGCTATTTTCCAGTTTCAGTGCCAGAACCCAGTGACATCTGAGTGCAATCTGCATCCTACAGGACAGGAAAAGCTGATTGTTCATTCGTTACTTTTAACAGGATGCCATCTTCAATGTCCAAATTGTTTTGGACAACCAAAGATTAAATACAGAGGCTCAAAATCCAAAAATCTAGGATTCTTTTCTCATTAATTAGGATGATCTTACTTGCTGCACAGTCTGTTGATTATCTAGACACTCCTGGAGTTTGTCCTCTGTCATCGTTAAACGCTGTTCTAAGATTGACACTGTCTGGAAACAAAGCGTAAAGCTGTAATTAATTGCTTGCACACATTTACTGCAGATGAGGTAATACATTAGTAGACATTTATTAAGGGAGCGGATAAAACAGTGGTTAACACAAGGACATTATTCTAGTGAGCGATTATTCGGTGTGGTTTTTAACATCTAACACTAGCAGGAACTTTAGAACTCCAAGTGTTTGTACTAAGGGGAAAACAAAACCACCCATTGGAATTTTCCCATACTGATTTTTCACCAGCGCTGATGAGAAACCTGTGACATCTCCAAATAATGGATCCATTATTGAAAGAAGCTGCCCGCAGGGACCAGAGTTTAAATTCAAACCAGATTGATGCAATGGAAGTCGCTGGCTGTAAGGAATTTACTAGATTATAGAAACTGCTTGGAAGCAAAGATATAAAAATGATATTATAATGAATGCTTAAAAAGGCTACAAACATTGTAATTGATGGATAGAACACTTCTATGCATGACTTCTCCAATGCCAGTCTTCCATTCTACTGATCCCTTCAGAAAATCCCATCATTTTAGAACCCAATGACCCATATCCTGTTCTATCTTAAATCCCACACTCACTTATCACCTCCATCCTCACTGACCAATGCTGGTTTCCTGTATTAAGTTTAAAATACCGATCTTCATAGCTTTGTCCCATCTTACCTCTGCAATCTCCCCCACCTTACAGCTCCTCTGAGTAACATTTCCCATGTAAATACAAGTTGCTATTACTGTTATTGACATGAGATCTCACCACAAATCACAGCTATAGTGATTTAATGAGGCATTTAATGAAAGTCAGAAATCTTATGAGGTAGAAGGGTAAAATTAGAGTCTAATATTCAACTCACACCACTCATATCCCCTAACATGAGGTTGGCAGGGCTGTCAAACATGTAATAAAATCTTGAGAGTTGAGAGATAAATGGGGAGGGGATATGGTATAAAAAGTGTTAAAATAATAGCCTATATACGCATGGGGAAATGAGGAAGAATGAAATATATTAAATATTCTCATGTTGAGCAGACATGAGACTATTACAAATTGTTAAAAAGCATACTCTCTTAAAAATGGACATTATTGGACTTTTAAAATGGCTGTTACAGATCACCTGACTTTTTGGAACTGCAAGTTGGCAAAGCTACTGCAAGCTTCTAAAAGTGGATTACAATGATCACAGTCTTGTGGAATGTAACACCTGCCATTGTAAAAACTCACCCAAAAACAGCAAGGATAATAAAGCCTCAGACAACCTGCTTCCTGAACTTCCAGGTAACAAATGGTAGCTACCGAAACTGATTATGCACAAAGAAGTGCTAAGAACTCCTATCTACCTCTATTGTGTGTCGATGGTTTTGACCATGGGAGGTGGAAGCTACTTTATCAATATGAATAGACTCTGCATTGCTTCCCATCGTGTATCAATGGCCAGTTGTCACCTGAAAGTTTTAATTAAAAGTTTCCTTAGATAATATCACCACCTTCAACACCTTTGTCCTTTTGTCTATGACATCTTTTGGCTATCTCCACCTATCACTGGCCCTCTATCCAGTTCTACCCTCTCACCCCTTAAAACAGCTTATATTTCACCTCTTTTCTATTTTTACTTAGTTCTGTTGAAGAGTCATACGGACTCGAAACGTTAACTGTGTTCCTCTCTGCAGATGCTGCCAGACCTGTTGAGTTTTTCCAGGTATTTTTATTTTTGTTTTTAATTAAAAGTTCTTCTTGCTTGCAGAAGGCAGACAACACTGCAGAATGCAGAAATAACCTCACTGCAGAAACCTGGCTATAATATCTAGCCTTTTTTCACCAGGCCACAAAGCTTAGAATTTAAGGCCTCCTCGAAACCTGTTTCGGGAAAGATCCTAAGTTTGCTTGGGAAAGCAAATTGGTCCTCTGGCTACTTGCCTCTCTCAATTTGTTGCGCATCTCTTATTCCTAAGAAAGCTCTACAAAATCCTGTCTTCAGCTATCTGGACTCAACTGGATTTTAACTTCTGAGTGAAAGAACCAATTTCACTGGACTCTGACAGTCACATGAACTGTTAACTACTCGGTTTGATTTTAATATTCGTAGAAATAAGATTTCTTTCTCTTATTGTAGCTTTCTTGTGTGTATGGTGCGTGCGTGTGTGTAGTAGCGGTGACTAAACATTTTCCGGCATAGTCTGAATAAATAATCCACCTGGTTTGTAAATCCAAGAAAGTCTGCTGCTGGTGACTTTGTAAAAAAAAAGCTGATTACACATTAGTGGGGTTTGGCAAAAACATTTCAGCCTTTATCAAAATGAAACCACTCCGATTATGAACAGAAGGTTAGAAGAATTAGAGGGTCAGTCTTTCTCCCTCCCTTGTCCATAAGACTATATTATTGCAATTTTGTGAATTATACATCATAACCTTGACAAAATTAATGCCGAGTCATCCAGTAATCTCACTAACATTATGAAAGAATATTACCAAAACTTAATCAATTAGTTTTGGGTACAGAGATTTGAGTCATGATTTCATGCAAACTATATAATGGATAACTACTTACCAGCAGTTACTCCAAGAAGCTTGGTATCTCTTGTGATACTTTCTGGTGTACAAGCAAATTGCAGCAAGTATCCCCCCAGAAAAATGTACTTGGTTAGTATAAGGGTATGTTAAGAAAAGCTTAATCAACTTGTGATTTCTTCAGCAACATTTCTGAATGCACTGTGTCCTCTGAGTGACCTAAGGGGAGTTTTCCATTACTGGATTGATAATTACCTTCTTGAAGGAATCAAGTGCAATTTTCAATTGATTTACATAGAATTCAGTGCCAATGGTTTTGGTTGAACCTTTGGCATTATGGACAATAAATGTTCTCTGAGCAACTGCCTGACTAGCCATGCTGGATTTATTCAGCCTAGTCTGTTGACCTATCTTGTACTGAATAATGTGGAAGGCATGGTGCAGCTATTGCTTATTGGTGCGATTTGGATGATGTGCATTTTAAGCATCGATTGTGATCATCAGGGATAGAGAATAATTACGTTTTACATAGTTTCTAAAATCTTTGGCAGGTGTTGGTACAGACAAAGCAGTCCAACTGCAGTCAGCCTAGTTTGCCTTTGAGGCAGATGATACTATTAATGGGTTAGTGCCAAAGGTCACTTCACAGTCAGAAAATGATGCAGCATAGGAGACATCCATTCAGCCCATCCTGTCTGTGTTAGCTCTTCAGTAGAGCTATCCAATCAGTCCCAGTCATCTGCTCTTTCTCCATAGCTCTATAATTTTTCCCTTTGGGTTTTTATCCAATTCTTTTTTGAACATTACTATTGAAACTTCCTATATTGAAACCATTTCCACCACCATTTCAGGCAATGCATTCCAGGTAACAACAACATGCTATGTTTAAAAAAAAAGCTCTCTTATGTCATCTCTATTTTTTTTTGGCCAATCATCTTGCCCTAGAAGGGTAAAGTATCTCAAAAATTTGAGCAACAGGTAAAGCTAGCTGTTTCACACTGCTACTATGCAGTAGCAACACAAGTGGTATTTGCCACTAACAGGCTGCTGCCATCAAGCCAAAAAGACATTCTGCCTATCACACAAATTAATGTGGTATAAGAATTTCAGTGCCAGTATGACGCTTGGTATGTAGGCCATTTGTCCCAAAGACTGGCGGATCATATTAAACAGCATGTTCAACTGCTGTTCGCAATAGGCAAGGTACCGACTGTGCCCAACCAACCCATGCTTGCAAAACTCAAAACAGTGTCCAACATTAGATGTGATTCTGTGATTGGTCAATATTTGCTAAATAATCCTCAGTGTGCTAAGAATTATGCTGACAACCAATTTAAGATTGTCATTTGGCTCGCAGTGTGTTGCACTGGCGCGTATTGGAAGCTACATATATTAACACACAGGGCCCTGTACACACATTGCGCCTGTTTCAGCTAAACAAAATAAGTGACAGCCATTCGCTGACTCATTCCTCAGGGCAATGCCTTGACCAATCAGGATCAAGCTGCCTAGTTTAAATTTCAAACAATGCTTGGCATTTAACTGTGTCACCTTCACTGGTGCATTCCCCATGGCAACGCTTCTATCAATTAGAGTCCACTTGCCAACCAATTAGCTCTCTATTCTCAAGTATAAATTGTTGTTTTCCCTTTATATTGGTATCTTTGCAAAGTATCCTGATGAGTGCAAGACGAGAAACTTCAATATGTCTCTTTTTTGCAAGCAATACTCAAGTTCTGTACTACCAAATGACTAAACATGATTAGTTTTATACCTAGCGTTTGGTGGTGTGTAAAGAAGAATCTCTCTTTTCCAGCTGCAATCATGATTGGAAAATTGGCAATGGGTCTAAGGTACACTGATATTGGAAATCAATTACCAAATTATCCAGACTGTCTTGCATTGCGTATTTGCAGTACAGGTTGAAAAGATTACATGAAAATTCATTATTAGGCTTACTCTTCTTTTTATTAATTGAGTTAGGATTATAATTAAAATAGCACTCATGTAAATAATGCTATTGTAATGGTACATGCAGACAACAACAATCTACTTCAGCCCTTAAAATATTGGTTTCAGCAACTCTGATTCCGAGACTAAGTGTTACAATGCTGTTTAAAATTTAGTTGCTGAACAGGAATGATTTTTTTTTTAGCAAATTCTGAAAAAATGCTCTCCACTGGGAAAAAAGTCAAATTCAGGGTCCTTTACTGGCAGAAACTAAAGTACATTTGAAAACTATTTTTCCCAATAGGTCAATAATTACTGACTTGAGTAAAAGCTGACTGTGTTTATTTCTCATTACTAGTCAGATCAACAAATTAATATCCTGAGTTCATTTGTAAGAGTTAATTTGGTCATGGCAATATCCCAGATTTTGGTTTAGGTCAGAAGTTAAACGGGACATGTTTAAGGTGTCAATTTTGGCACAGTGGTAGCACTCTTGTCTCTGACTCAGAGGTCATGACCTTGAGACCAATTCCAGATATTAAAACACAATTTTTCTGATATTTCAGCATAGTACTGAGTTCTGCACTGTCAGGGATGCCATCTTTCAGATTAGATGTTTAACCAAGAAGTTATATGACATTATAAAATGCCACGGCACTCTCTGAGCAGCAAAATAGTTCTCATGTCCTGGTCAATGTCATCCCTCAACCAACACTGCCTAAACTGTCTCAATGCTGTTTGTGGGGCCTTGCCGTGTAGAAATTGGCACAGTTTCCTATTTACAACTGTTACTTCACTTCAGAAGTACTTCATTGGCCATGAATGCTTTGGAAAGTTATGAAACTGTGGGAGATGCTACATGAATGCAAATTATTTTATGCTATTGCAGTCTTGTGAGGGCTTATGACAGAAATTAGTTCTGGATTTTTTTTAATCACGTTTTGAGTAAGGCTAGCAACAGCACTGTGTTTCACTAACATTCCACGTGTGATCCATGTGTAATGACTCAAAAGTAAATACTCACATCTGTAAAACAAATGGAAAACCACGACACACAAGATTAAAGTGTAATTTCTGTTTACTGATATCAATGAATATTTAAGGAACATTTATCTTCTGTCAGGAGAAGTTGTACAGGTTAATTATTTACTCAATGCAAGTGGGGTGAACTTTTCATGAATATAATTTCTAAGGATTTGCATGAAATGGGGCGTGAACTATTATTTGAGTTTTATGACCTTCATGACATTCACGTTAAACTAAACACCCCCTTTTTGAAATGTGTGTTAAAAAAAACACTTTGTAACGCCAGCATAAAGCAGGCTTGGCCAAACTTTCTGAACATTAGTTGCATACAATTATCGCCATTTGAGAGCCGCAAGACATGGACAACTTTAACAGACACATTTTTATTACTTTTGCATGCACTTGTGTGCCCTTCCTCCCCACTCACTCGCACTCTTCCTCCCACCCCACTTACTCACTCATGCCCACCCTCCCCATTCAGCCACTCTCACTGATCTTCTCCTTCCCAATTCCACTCTTCCGCTACCTGGATCTCACCACCTTGCCCAGATGTTGGAGAGGTGGAGTGAAGAGAAACGGCTGTCAGGGCCCAAAACCCAAGGCTCAACTCTCAGCCTTGCCCCCACTCCCACACCCTCAGCTCCACTCTTGGCCTCCCCTACACCACCCTAAGGCTTTAGGCCCCTTCCCCTCACAACCCTCAGCCCCTTCCATCCCCTCCCATAAATCACACCCTACTCCTGGCCTCCCCTGCCCAGCTCTCATTCCTTGTCTGATCCCACTCTCACCCCAGTCCAGTGGCATCGACTCCCGCAGCTGAGGCAGCACCAGGCAGAAAATCCAATGCAGGAAGACACCCTTCATTTTTTGCGTGGGAGCACCAGCTACTGGGATGTGGCCTCTGCATCGCTGAATTACAGGAATTGGGTTGAATCAGTCAGGTTAGAATTAGGCCACTGGATGTGGCAGCTGGGTGTGCTCGGCCAGGACCCTGCCCAATTCTTCAGAATGATCCAGATTAATCTACCCGCCTTAACAATCACTCCAATTGATCTGTAAAGCTGCACTTTACAGTATCTGTAGACGAGCCACATGCAGCTTGAGAGCTGTGCTATGGCCACCCCGGCATAACATATGCTTTGTTTTGGTCCGAATAGCTCGCCAATTGGTCCGATTTATTTTCCTTAACTGTCTTAAGTGGCTAGATTTCTTCTCGTCTGTTACTTAGAAAATCTTGGGTGAGTTCCAATTCCATAAGAAGTCACAGATGAAAATATCATTTGACAAAAGTTCATCCTACTTATACCTAATTCTTCCTTTACTACATTTAATAATAGTGAACAAACCCAACATTTCACATAATTTTAACAGCATTGATTGATATTCAGACCATTGTGCTTTTGCTAGAAACATAGAAAATAGGAGTAGGCCATTTGGCCCCTCAAGGCTGCTCTGCTATCCAATATGGTTGAAAGAGCCACAAACTCAATAATATTTCCATACCCTTTACTCATATCTGTTAACATTCCTGCTTTCCAAATTTTAAAGCTATTTTGAATTCTGCTTTCATTATTATTTCTGCTAGGGAACACCTGCTCCTAACAACACTTTGATTAAACACATTCTCATAAACTGTGTTATTTTGGTTATACCCTCTAGTTACAGATTGTAGTGAAAATAGATTTTCCTATTTATCTTATTAGAACTGCTTATAATTTTGAACACAATTACATTTTCTGTGGTATAAATATTGACCAGGACCTTGAGAGACCTCCCCTGCCTTTCTTCAAATAGTGGGCAAGATATTGTTTATACACTCGCCCAAGAGAGCAGATAAGGGTCTCAGCTTAATGTCTCACCCGAGAGATAGCACCTCCAACAATACTATACTAAAATGTCAACCTACATTACATAACCAATTAAGCTGATGGAAGGAAGTCAAGTAAAACAGCATACAAACTTCCTTGTCCTTCATCTTTACCCCCATTATATAAAACATTGGTAGCTGATCGCTGCATTGCTACAAGGTGGATAAGTTCTTTGTGTTTATCCTTAATTTGCTTCTTTTGAAATAAATTCAATTAACAAACGTAACATGCTAGATATCATTTTGCTTTACAGGACTGTAGCTACCACTGAAGTAACAGCCTTGCCAATTAGCAACTCTTTAGATACAAAAAGAAATTCCCAGAGCTAACTTCCTCACCAATTATCAACTCTTTAAACGTGAATAGGAATCACCCACCTCATTCCCTAGCTAGCCCTCTGTGGTTCCTTTCCCTGCTGTGTGGTTGTCCTCAGTGCAGGATTCACTCCCACTCCTTTCTTGCTTTCAAAGTAATGAAAACTTGTGCCTGCACATTTTTGGTAACTGTTAATGAATGTGTCCTGCAATATAAAGCTGCTCTTATTTTGTGCCCAGTAGATTGTTACTGCCACTTTTACATGGGTCTTGTGGAGCCTGTGACAAACAATGTAAAGTTGCTGGATGTACATATTCTTCCGTCACAGACCTCCTAGTGGCTACTTTAACAAATCTATCAAGTTTAATCTGGGATCACTGAAGGCTCTGCAAGGATTGTTGCCAGGACAAGCAGCACTAAGATTCCGCCAAGTGCAATATAAAAGCAAAGAAATTAGATTGATTTAGTGATAAGGGAGTAATTAGCACTTTCATTGGAAGTAAAATAGTTACTAGAAAAGGTGGGGTGGGAGGGGTCAGGCATTTGACTGACAAAGTTGAATTTAGCAGGCTGAAGTATGCCATTAGGAAACTAATTTAATTTGTTCAACATTGTAGCTTTTTTAGGAGTATGGCAATACACTTACTTAACGAGAGATCTGACATGGATGCTGCAGCCCAAATGGCCTCCCTTTGTGCTGTAACCATTCTAATATTCTCCATCTTGCTGTAAATTAGTTGCCATAATTGCCATATAACAAGCAGGGCTGGTAGCTTGGTGGTTATGGTACTAGACTAGCAATTTTGAGGTTGAGCTCAAATTCCACCTTAGGAAGTTGAAAAATTGAGTTCAATAAATTGATTGTTGGTGGAATAGTACCTCAGACAACTGAAGTTATTGGATTGTTGTAAAAATCCATCTTGTTCATTAATGCTCTCCTGGGAAGTGAATCTACACGTGACTCCAAATCCACATTATATGCTTGACTCTTATGCTCTCAGGACAGGCCTAAGATTTGAAATGGAAGGGGGACCACTGACAATGTCAGTCATCGTGGGGACCAACTTACTTCTAGGTCCCTGCTCCCTCTGCTCCATCATTGATGGCTACACCTTTTAACTAATGTTCCCACAGCCTTTGAATGCTTTTCTTCAGCATCTCCACTTTACCACCTCCCTTTCAAGTCAATTTCAAAATTTTCCTCAAGACTTATTCTTTGTCTGTACTTTAGCCCCCCATTTCTTTTTTTGCCTCCCATAGCTCCATACTCAGTACCTTCTGTACTGCAGTGTTTGAACTGTCACTTTGTATGTTGTAAGTGCAATAAAAATTTAATCTTAAGAGATGTGTTAAATTGTTACATAAATGCAATTCAGTCAGACTTCCTTTTCCCTTTCTGCCAAGTAACCTGAAGCAACCTTCAAGTTTAATCTTGCACAAAATTAATTAAGCTTTCTGTATACCATTTTATATTACACTAACTAGCTGCTTGGTAATGGAGGCATGGATTGAATAATATAAAATGTCATATGACCTGGCTGTATTGCAAAATTGCTACAGAAAGCAATCTGTAATATTGCCCAAGACACACAGTGGTGTGGAAACCTCCTTGGTTATATTGCAGGCCAGAATCCAAAACTACAGAATTGCAACTGCAAGTGTTTTAAAGCCATGATTTATAAAATCATTTTACACAGCCAACCTTCCTCAATGAGCAGTGAGCAAAAGAAACCTGGGATTACCTCAGACACACCCACCATAGTAGCTAGCTGGTTTTTGAAGTTCTTGCCGGATCAAGGGATATGGAACAAAGGCTGATAAAGGAGGTTGAGGTATAGATCAGCCAAGATCTAAGGTTTGAGGGACTGAATAGTTTATTCCTGTTCCTAATACTTGTGCACATAACCAAAGTTGCATTCTCTTGCAGGTAGTACAGAGCGAGAATGTTAAATCATGTCTGCTTAGCTGGAGGTAAAGATCCCTTGGTAATGCCACCATTCAAAGAGGAGCAGTGGTTTCTTATGGGGTCCTGGCCAAAACTGCAGTCTCAACCAAGACCATGAAAACAGATTTTCTGGTCATTTACCTCATTGCGATTTATGGGATATCGCTATGCACAAGTTAGCTGTGATGTGCTTTGGAATGTCCTGATCATGTTCAAAGTGCTGCTTAAATACAAGATTCCTTGCCTGAAGGCCACTGAAGTTGGAACTGCCATCAACAGAAGCTCAGTGAGGTTAAGTGGGGAATTTGACTATTACCTTGGTCTGTCACCGTATGACTATAACCGTATGACTAACAGGTGAAAGTGAAATTTCACTAAGCTTTATCCTGTAATTTTAACCTGCAGTTACCTATCTTTCTTATGATAGCACATCGAGCTTTCATACACGATGTAAAAATAACCTCTTTCAGCTGCATTTTTTTACAATTTCACATATTTGGGCTTGTGAGGCAAAGGTTTTCTGGGGAGGGGAACAAGCATTGCTGCAATGGTCTTATTTCATTACAAGTTTACATTTTAACTCTACACAAAACTAGGAGTTGTACTCTTGATTGGTTAAAGTCTACAAAAGTACAGCATGTGTACCGGTAGTATGCAATAATTTTGACTGTAACATATTCAATTTAGGTTTTCGTGCCATCCCTGACCCTCAAGACAAAAATGCAACGCATGGAAAAAGGCACTGAGAGACTCCCAAAATAAAAACTGTAACAGATGAAAAATTATTAGTAAAGCCATTAGTTGGAAGTTAGATCTTTCACCTCTATAATCACTCACCTGGGTTAAAACATCCAGCTGCTCCACAATGTGCCCTAATGTGCTGGCAAGCTTTGGTGGGATACCTGTGTGCTCCTCCAGAGGACTAGTTACAGGTTCACCATTGGCTGGGTCCATTCCACGGGAGCTTACTGGGCATGGAGGATAAAGGGAGCTGCTCACCTGGTCCGTTAAGTGTGAGGCACAGTTCGGCTCCTTTGCTCTTGACTTCAATCAATTGACAGAAGGGGGAAAAAAAACAAAGAAAATATCATTCCTGCATTCCAATGTGCTGTGTGTGCATAAAGACATTAGCTTAATTTGTCTTCCTGTATGATGTCCAACTTCAAACAGTTCCCACTACTAAGTGAAGTCTGGCAAAGGAAACACTAAGCAACAAAGCTTACAGTATACACAGAGAACTTAGCGGCTACTGACCAATTGCATTTACATCTGCAACCAATCTGTCCTTACTATCTGTATCTTATCCAATGAACAGATTTAAAAACAGATCTATTCATGATGTAAAAACTACCTGAAAGAAAAATCATGTGCCAAGGATATCATTTTTGCTATTCGGAAATAATTTTAATATTGATATTCACTAATAACAGTGTCACAGTATCTTTACAGTGCAGGAGGTGGCCATTTGACCCATTGAATCTACACTGGCTCTCTGCAAGAGCATTTCATCTATTCCCACTTCCCTGCCTTATCCCTGTAACATTACACATTCTCTCTCTTCAGGTAGCAATCCAACTCCCTTTTGAATATCTCGATCGAACCTGCCTCCACCACTCTTTCAGGTAGTTTGTCCCAGACTCCAAACAATCACTGGGTGAAAAATTTTTTCCTCACATGTGCCAATTATTTTGAATCTGTGCCCTCTAGTTCTTGATATTCTCTTGAGTAGGTATAGTTTCTCACTATTTACCCTGTCCATACCCCTCAGGATCTTGAATACCTCTAGCAAGTCTCCTCTCAACCTTCTTTTCTCCAAGGAAGACAGTCCCAACCTCTCCAATCTATTCTCATAACTACAGTTTTTAATCGTTGGAATCATTCTTGTGACTCACTTCTGTACTCTCTCCAAAGCCTTCACATCATTTCTCATGTATGGTGCCCAGAACTGGACACAGTACTCCAGATGAGGCCTAACTAGTGTCTTATACAAGTTCAACATGACCTCCTTATTCTTGTACTCAATGCCCCTATTAATAAAGTCAAGATACTATATGCTTGATTAACTGCTCTCTCAACATGCCCTGCCACCTTCAATAACCTATGTACCTATACACCGAGGTCTCTCTATTCCTGCATCTCCTTTAGTGGCTCCCCCTTTATTTTTTACTCTCTAACTATATTTTTTCTGCCAAAGTGAATCACCTCACACTTCTCTGCATTGAACTTCATCTGCCACTTGTCTGCCCAATCCACCAATATGTCTATGTCCTTTTCAAAGTCAAGACTATCCCCTTCATAGGTGACAACATTTCCAATATTCCTATCATCTGCAAATTTTGAAATCACACCCTGCACACCATAGTCTAGGTCATTAACATACATTAGGAAGAGCAAGGGTCCCAACACTGACCCCTGGGGAACTCCACTACAAACCTTCCTCCAATCTGAAAAACAACCGCTTACCTGTTTCCTGTCATTCAGCCAGTTCCTTATCCAAGTACTACTTTCCATTTTATTCCATGACTTAGAATTTTGCTCACAAGTCTTATGTGGCGCTGTTTCAAATGACTTTTGAAAGTCCATTCACACCACATCAACAGCATTTTCCTTATCAACCTTCTCTGTTACCTCCTCAAAACACTTCAGCAAGTTAGTTAAACATGATTTTCCCTTGATGAATCCATGCTGGCTTTCCCTAATTATCCTGCACTTGTCTAAGTCATTATTGATTTTATCCTGTACTAAAGTTCCCAGAAGTTTCCCTACCATTGAGGTCAAACTGACTGGTCTGTAGTTGCCAACTTTACCCTTACATCCCTTTTTGATGAAGGGTGTAACATTCGCAACTCTCCAGTCTTCTGGCACCTCCCCTGTGTCTAAGGAAGACTATCACCAGTGCCTCTGCAATTTCCATTCTTACATCCCTCAGTACCCTTGGATGCATCTCATCTGGTCCTGGTGCCTTATCTATTTTAAGTAAAGATAGCCTAACACCTTCTTCCTCTTGATTGTAAGTTCTTCTAGTGTGCCAGTTACCTCCTCTCACCTCAGCCTGAGTAGCATCTTCTTCCTTTGTAAAGACAGGTGTAAGGTACCCATTCAATATCTCTGCTACTTCTGCTGCCTCCACATGCAAGTCCCCTTTTTGGTCCTTAATTGGCCCTACTCTTTCTTTAACTACCCTTCTATGATTTACATGCTTGTAGAAGGCCTTGGGATTCCTTTTTATGTTTGTTACCAGCCTCTTTTCATACTCTCTCTCTGCTTTTATTAGTTTCTTCACTTCCCCTCTGATCCTTCTACATTCAACCTGATTCTCCATTGTATTTTCTACCTGACATCGGTCGTATGTGCATTTCTTCCTTTTCATCTTCAGCTCTATCTCCCTCTTCATCCAGGGTGCTCTGGGTTTATTTGTCCTACCTTTCCCCTTCAAGGGAATAAACCTTGACATTGCCCACAATACTTTTTCTTTGAAGGTGGCCCATTGTTCAGCCACTGTCTTTCCTGCCAACAGTTGATTCCAACTCATTCGACTCAGATGCATTCTCATCTCACTGAAGTTGGCTTTCCACCAATTAATTATCCCTGCTCTGAATTGTTCCCTGTCCTTTTCCATGATTAACCTAAACGTTATGATACAATAGTCACTGTCCCCTAGAGGCTCTCCGACTGACATCTGATCCACTTCAGCCAACTCATTCCCCAGAACCAGGTCCAAAAGTGCATGTCCTCTCATTGGACTGGAAACATGCTGCTGCAGAAAATTATTTTGAACACATTCAAGGAACTCTCACCCCTTTTGTCCCTTTGCACTATTCCTATCCCTGTCATTATTTAAATAATTGAAGTCTCCCATTATGATTATTCTATAATTCTTGCACCTCTAATTTCTTTGCAAATTTATTTCTCCACATCCCTTCTAATACTTGGTGGTCTATGAACTATACCAATCAAAGTTATTGCACCTTTTTCATTCATTACCTCTGGACAGAGAGATTCCGCCCTTGACCCCTTTGGAAAATCCTCTCTCTCCAGTACTGTAATGTCATCTTTAATCAATATTGTCACTCCCCCACCTCCCCTCCTTTTTCTTCCTTTCCTGTCTCTCCGAAACACCTTGTACCTGGGAATATTTAATGCCCAGCCCTGCCATTCTTTGAGCAATGTCTGTTATAGCAATAATATCATAATTGCGTTTGTCAACTTGTGCCTGCAGTTCACCAATCTTATTAACTACACTCTGTGCATTCACATGCATGTCCATTAGCCCTGACTTTTTTACTTTCCCCTTTATTCTGACCTCATCTAATGACTTTCTATTGCCTACACTAACTCTATCAAACTCTCCAAGTATTCTATGTACCTTGATACTACTCTCTGATATATCCTCTTTATCAGTTGATGCTTCACTACTTCCCACTGCCAGTTTTTCTCCTCTGCACTCTTGAATATCCCCTCAGGTTCCCATTCCCCTGCCAATCTAGTTTAAACCCTCTCCAACAGCACTAGCCGACCTCCCTGCGAGAACATTAGTCCCGGTCCTGTTAAGGTGTAACCCGTCCTTCTTGTTTAAGGCCCACCTGCCCCTGAACCGATCCCAATGCCTCAGAAATCTAAAGCCCTCCCTCCTACTACATTTCTCCAGCCATGTGTTGAGTTGCTCAATCTTCCTATTCTTATGCTCACTAGCATGTGGCACTGGGAGTAATCCTGAGATTACTGCTCTTCAGGTCCTGCTTTTTAACTCCCTTCCTAACTCCTTAAAATCTGCTTTTAGGACCTCATCCCTTTTCCTACTTATATCATTGGTCCCAATATAGGCCACGACCTCTGGCTGCTTGCTCTCCCCAAAAGAATGTCTTGCAGCCGTTCTGTAACATCCTTGATGCTGGCACCAGGGAGGCAACATACCATCCTGGAGTCACATCTACGGCCACAGAAACAGTTGTTTGCCCCTCCAACTATGAAATCCCCTACCACTTCCACTATAGCACTTCCACTCTTCCAACTCCCGTCCTGTGCAGCTGAGCTACCTGTGGTGCCACAAACATGGCTCTTGCTACACTCCTCTGAGGAATTCTCTCTCTCACCAGTGTCCAAAATGGAAAAGTGGTTAGAGAGCGAAATAGCCTCAGGGGATTCTTGCATTACCTGCCTACTCCTCTTAAGGTACTCTGAGGGTCACCCATTCCCTCTCTGTGTACTTCTTAGCTGCGGTGTGACTACTTCTCTAAACGTGCTATCCATGTAATTTTCAGCCTTGCGGATGCACCACAGTGATGCCAGCCACCGCTGCAAGTTCTGGTGGTGACACTTCCTGCAGATATAGTCATCGAGGGCACTTTGTGCCTGCATGACTTCCCACATCCTGCAAGATGGACATTCCACACGGTCAAGCTACACTGACATATCTTAAACTTTATATTAAGTGTTTACTCACCTATCACTCACCAATCGTCACCTCCTGTCCCTCTCGTGTCTCTTTAAGAAGTCCCACTGCTCCCTCCCTCTCACGTTCTTTTATCTCCTGGGCTCCTCTCTGGTTCCCTATGACTTCACGCTTGATTTTCTCCTAATCTGGTCGGCCCACTGAGACCTGCCACCCGCACCACAACTAGCTCCTTTTGAACTCCTGGCTCTTCTTGCGCTCTTTTATTATATGCTAATTAATTTAATTATTTTTCTTAATTTACTTTATAATTAACTAATCCACTACTACTATTTTTAAACCGCACTGATGCTAATCAAACCTTACAATTACAAATAAATGATCGATTTGGAAGACAAGCAAAGCAAAGGCAAAAACAAAGAGTGACATTACAGGAAAATTGGAAGTTCTTTGGTTGGTAAGTAACTGCTAATTTGAACTACCTAGTAAATAGGAGAAATATTTTACAAACTGATAAACTAAAGACCAGTAGGAAATTTAAAAACAAATTGAAAAACTAATTAAATTAAATAAAGGTGCAGGGCCAGACGATGTGTTGTAGCTGCATGATGTGGGAGCTGGTGGACTCCATTGTGGTTCCTAGTGACCACATCTGTAGCAAATGTTGGTTGCTCAAGGAACTCCGGCTCAGAGTTGAAGAGCTGGAGTCTGAGCTTCGGAAACTGCGACACATCAGGGAGGGGGAAGAGTTACCTGGACGCTGTGTTTCAGGAGACAGCCACACCCCTTAGATTAACTACCTTAAATTTGACCAGTGGTCAGGGACAGGAGGGTGTGACTATGAGTGAGGCAGGTAGAGGGATCCAGGAAGTAGCACTGCAGGAGCCTCAGCCCTTGCCCTTATCCAACAGGTTTGAGATTCTTGTTCCCTGTGTGAACAAGAGTGGGGACTGTCAGGAGGATGAGCAAACTGACCATAGCACCGTGGAACAGGGAGCCATTCAAGTTGGGGGTAGAAAAGAGAAATGTAGTTCTAATTAGGAATAGTATAGTTAGGGGAATAGATACTGTTCTCTGTAGCCAGGATCGAGAGTCCCGAGGGCTGCGTTGCCTGCCTGGTGCCAGGGTTAAGGATATTTCATCTGGGCTGCAGAGGAACTTGGAGTGGGAGGGGAAAGATTCAGTTGCCGTGGTCCACGTAGGTTCCAACGATATAGATAGAACGAGGAAAGAGGTTCTGCTGAGGGAATACGAACAGCTAGGGGCTAAATTAAAAAGCAGAACCAAAACGGTAGTAATCTCCGGATTACTACTTGAGCCACAAGCTAATTGGTACAGGTTCAATAAGATTAAAGAGGTAAATGTGTGGCTCAAAGATTGGTGTGGGAGAAATGGGTTTGAATTCAAGGGACATTGGCACCAGTACTGGGGAAAGAGGGAGCTATTCCGTTCGGACGGGCTCCACTTGAATCATGCTGGGACCAGTGTCCTGGCGAATTGCATAACTAGGGTTGTAGATTAAGCTTTCAAGTAAATAGTGGGTGGGGTGGGGTGGGGGGGGTGGTGGTTCAGTTGCATGGAAATATAAAAAAATCAAAGTTTAAGGAGAAGGTAAGTTTGCAGGTTAGTGACAAGGATGATTGTTACCAAAAAGTGAAAGGAAGGGACAAAGTGTGTGAACGCCATATTGCACCAAAGAATCATATAAGAGTAGGGAAAACTGACAATAGGGCAAACTTAAAGGCTTTGTATCTGAATGAGCGAAGCATTCAGAATAAAGCTAATGAGTTAACAGCACAAATAGAGATAAATAGGTATGATTTGGCGGTGATTACTGATACGCGGTTACAGGGAGAACAGGTTTGGGAGTTGGATATCCAAGGGCACTTAGTATTTCGGAAGGATAGGCAGGAAGGAAAAGGAGGTGATGTAGCTTTGTTAGTAAAGGAAGAGATCAGTGCTATAGTGAGGAATGATGTAGGCACAGGAGAGCAAGATGTAGAGTCAGTCTGGGTAGAAATAAGTAATAGCAAGGGAAAGAAGTCCCTGGTGGGAGTAATCTATAGGTTCCCAAATCGTAGTTTAGCAGTAGGGCACAATATAAACCTTGAAATACTGGAAGCATGTAAGAAAGGCACAGCAATAATCAAGGGTAATTTTAATATGCATATAGACAGGACTAATCAAATTGGCAAAGGTAACCTCGAGGGAGAGTTCATAGAGTGTATTAGAGATTGTTTCTTGGTACAATATGTTGTGGAATCAACCAGGGAGCAGGTTATTCTGGATTTGGTTTTGTGTAATGAAATGAGATTAATTAATGATCTCATAGTAAAGCATCCTCTAGGGAAGAGTGATCATAGCATGCCAGAATTTCAAGTTCAGTTTGAGAGCGAGAAACTTGAGTCCCACACTAGTGTTCTGGAGTTAAACAAAGGTAACCACATAGGCATGAGGGCAAATTTGGCCCTAGTGGACTGGGCAGGAAGACTACAAGGTAGGACAGTTGATGAACAGTGGCAGATATTAAAGGAGATATTCAATTCCTCCAAAGTAAAATACATTCCAAAGAGTAAGAAAGATGGTAAGAGGGGAAAAAAGCATCCATGGCTAAGCAAGGAAGTTAAAAATAACAAAGGCAAAAACTAAGGCATACCAAATTGTAAAGGTTAGTGGCAGGCTGGAAGATTGGGAAACTTTTAAAGATCAACAAAGGGTTACTAAAAAAAATAATTAAAAGAGCAAAGGTAAATTATGAAAGAAAACTAACGCAGAATGTAAAAACTGATAGCAAAAGTTTCTACAAGTATATAAAAGGAAAGAGAGAAGCTAAAGTGAAAGTTGGTTCCCTGGAGGGTGAGACTGGGGAGTTAATAGTGGGGAATGCAGAAATGGCAGAGACGCTTAATCAATATTTTGCCTCAGTTTTCATGGTGGAGGACACTAGTACTACCCCAATAGTAACAGGTAGTACAGAGGGTACAGAAAAGGAGGAACTTAGAACAATCACCATCACTAGAGAAAAAGCACCGAGCAAACTATTGGGATTAAAGGGTGACAAGTCCCCAGGACCTGATGGCCTACATCCCAGGGTCTTAAAGGAAGTGGCAGCGGAGAGAGTGGATGCATTGGTTATAATATTCCAAAATTCCTTGGATTCTGGAAAGGTTCCAGTGGATTGGAAAAATACTAATATAACACCCTTATTCAAAAAGGGGGGCGAGGCAGAAAATAGGAAACTATAGGCCAGTTAGTTTAAAGCCTGTCGTTGGGAAATTGTTGGAATCCATTATTAAGGAAGTAGTAATGGGGCATTTGGAAAGTCAAAATGCAATCCATCAGAGTCAGCATGGTTTTATGAAGAGTAAATCATGTTTGACTAATTTGCTAGAGTTCTTTGAAGATGTCACAAGCAAAGTAGGTAATGGGGATCCTGCAGATGTAGTATATCTGGACTTCCAGAAGGCCTTTGATAAGGTGCCGCACAAAAGATTAATACACAAGGTAAGATCACATGGAGTTAGGGGTAATATATTAGCTTAGATAGAGGATTGGCTAACCAACAGACAGCGGAGAGTGTGGATAAGTGGGTCTTTTTCTGGATGTCAAGCTGTAACTAGTGGGGTGCCACAGGGTTCAGTCCTTGGGCCCCAACTATTTACAATCTATATTAATGACTTAGATTCAGGGATAGAAGGTACTATAGTTAAATTTGCAGATGACACCAAAATAGGTGGAAAAGTAAGTGGCAATGAAGAAATAAGAAATTTACAAATGGATATGGACAGGTTAGTTGAATGAGCTAAAATTTGGCAGATGGAGTTTAACGTGGATAAGTGTGAGATTATCCATTTTGGTTGGAAGAATAAAAAGGCGACTTGTTATTTAAAAGCAGAGAAACTTCAGAATGCTTCAGTGCAGAGGGATCTGGGTGTCCTCGTGCATGAATCGCTGAAAGCTAGTATGCAGGTAATAAGGAAGGCAAATGGAATTTTGGCATTTATTGCCAAAGGAATAGAGTATAAAAATAGGTAAGTGTTGTTGCAACTGTACAAGGCATTGGTGAGACCGCACCTGGGGTACTGTGCATGGTTTTGGTCCCCTTACTTGAGGAAGGATGTAGTTGCATTGGAGGCGGCTCAGAGGAGGTTCATTAGATTGATTCCAGAAATGTGGGGCTTGTCTTATGGAGGAGGGATTGAGCAGTTTAAGCCTATACTCGCTAGAGTTTAGAAGGATGAGAGGAGATCTAATTGAGGTATATAAGATGCTAAAGCAGATAGAGAAAGTAGACATGGAGTGGATGCTTCCTCTTGTGAGGCATTCTTGAATGAGAGGCTGTAGTTTTAGGCTAAGGGGTGGTAGATTTAAATCAGAGATGAGGACAAATTACTTTTCTCAAAGGGTCATGAATCTGTGGAATTCACTACCTCAGAGTGCAGTGGATGCCGGGATGCTGAATAAATTTAAGGAGGAGATAGACAGATTTTTAATTAGTGATGGGTTGAGAGGGCGGGAAATTGGAGTTGAGGCCAAAATGAGATCAGCCATGATCATATTGAATGGCGGGGCAGGCTCAAGGGGCTGAATTGCCTACTCCTGCTCCTAGTTCTTATGTTATGATACTCACCAGCCAATCACGTACCTGCTCCCTTGTGATGTCACACCTTGATTTTTGTTTTAGAATGTGGAAACTGGTTAGAGGTCAGCCCCCGCTGTTCTCGCCAACTCTCGTTGTGAACCCCCGCTCTCTCTTTTGCTCCATGCTTTTAGCCCCTGCTGTTCTCGCTGACTCTCATTATGAACTCCCGCTCTCTCTTTCGCTCCGTGCTTTTAGCCCCTGCTGTTCTCGCCGACTCTCATTATGAACCCCTGCTCTCTCTCTCTCTCGTTCCATGCTTTCAGGCCCCCGCTGTTCTCGCCAACTCTTGGAGTGAACTCCTGCTCTCTCTCTGCGCTTTCAGTCCCCGCTTTTAAAAATCATTGGATTAATACTAATTTGTTTCATACATTAACTTCTCAAAAAAATGAATACTTTATGCTGTATACTGATCTTGACAGAAATAAGTAAGCTATTCAGATTTGGTTGAAGGAAGAACAGTTCTCATAACAACATTCTCCTCCATTATTTCCTCCTGACCTTACAGCAATGAGGCACACATGGGAAACTAGGTAAAGCAACGGATCAATCGTAATTTCATTGTTTCCAGGTGCTGAACACTGGGACACAAATCAGGCCCTATATTGGTTTTTAGCTCATAAAACCAGTGGAATAAGTTCTACAGTACAAAAGCTGGCCATTTATTCCACATTAAAAAATGAAATGTGCAGAATCAATCTTTGACCTTACAACTCAGGTGTCAAAAAAATAAAAAATATAAACTGGTGACTTACAGAAACATCCTTGTAAACACTTACTTAAATCATGCGAGTTTCAAAATGACAAACAATGAGTACCATCGCTGTGGTCAATGAATACAATGCAGACATGTTCCTTCAACACTAAGAAAGCACAAACTAAGTCAGTCATAGCTGGTAGATTTTGTGGAATTACTTCTGAGTCAGAAAAAAGAAAAACAAGACACAAAGCATGCTTGATGCATCAATGCAGGAAGCTATTACCACAGTATTACCAGCCGGATGTCATGCAGGAAATTAAACTGGTAGCTTCTGTAAATATGATATCACAGTGAACTGTCAGTAATTGATTAATATTGTTTCCTGTCAGGCATAAATGATGATTCTCACTGTGTGGTAGTGACACAGTAGCTTGGGTTTCTGAAGCAATAATTAAACACTATCCACTCTTCACAGTTCAGTGCTCAGGCAATGAACTCAGATAGCACAGAGTCATGGGCATTTTATTCAGGAAAATACTCTTGGGAGAGAAAACTTCAAAATTTTGGAAAAACTGCTTTCAGTTTTACTCATTCTAAAGCAGCAGCATTGAAAAGTGATGCTCTTGATATTAATTCTTTAACATTTGGAGAATGCATAAAAAATATTAGCCTGTAGGAAATGTCATTTTTTCCAGATTGACAGACCTGACTAAATTAAAGCAAAGTTTCTCCATTTCACATAATATCACTGGATCCTTCATACGACTGGGTTTCTAATTCAGGGCAATTTCAAGGGGTGCCTCAGGGCATCAGATTTCTATATTCACTATCATAGTTTATCTTATTGTTCTTCTCTTCTATGAGATGAAGCAACCCATTTCTCAACTTCTGGATATCCACCAAATCATGCTCTGGGCTGTCATTGTGACCAAGTTCCTTTTGACCTGTATAGACTCTCACTGCCCGCCTTATAACTCCTTACCACAAAAACTGACTTGTTGCAATGGGCGGATCTCCACTCCACTCGACACAAGTACTCCACTGGATATCAACCCAATGTTCAGAGGCTAGTGGCCTCTGAACTACTCCACTCCTATTGGAGGTGTGCGCTGGTCGTCAACCCAGTACCCAGTATTCAGAGACTGGAACTCTTCTCTAATCCCTCGTAGTGTCTGGCATGGGGGTCAACTCCATAAACCACTAACTCAGGGGGTGGGAATGCTACCACTAAGCCAAGGCTCCCTCCATTGCTGTATATACCAAGATGAACGCATTTCCAGAAATAATAAATCTCTGAAGAAGGGTCATATGGACTCGAAACGTTAACTCTTTCTCTCTCTACAGACGTTGCCAGACCTGCTGAGTTTTTCCTCTAATTTTTTGATTTTATTTCAGATTTTCAGCATCCGCAGTATTTTGCTTTCATTCAGAAATAATAGCATTGCTTTCCCTTGGTTAGCTGATCAAGATCTTTCTGAGGTTTATAGAGGGTTGGCTGGGAGTGTGCAAATATTTGCACATATTGAGGGGCAAGGGCTTCCTCATACACAAAATTAAAAATCGTAACTGTACACAAAAATAGAAGGATAGGGTAATGGGTTAGACAGAATCTTCCTCTATCTGTACCGAAAAGGAATCTAGAATGTCAATAACATTTTCAATCCAAAAAGGGCTAAAATTGCTGTTTTTGTCTGAAATAATATCTAAGAGAGTACCAATGATACATGACACTGTATGACCTCCTAGTTTCATCAGACTCACTTGCTTATCAGAGAGAAAATATTGGTGAAACTTAAGAGACTAATATCCGACAATTCCCCAGGACCTGAAGGCCTACACCGTAGGGTTCTAAAAGATATAGCTGCAGATATAGTGGATGTGCTGACTATGATTTTCCAAAATTGCTTAGAACAACCCCATTAGATTAGAAGTTGGCAAACGTTACACCACTTTTCAAAAAAGAAGGGGGAGAAAACAGTGAATTATAGCCTAGTGAGTCTAATATCAGTTGTCGGGAAAATGCTGGAATATGTTATTAAGGAAGTCTTGACAATGCACTTAGAAAAGCATAGTATGATTAAAACAAGTCAATGTGGTTTTACTAAAGGAAAGAGCTATTTAACAAATTTATTGGAGCTTTTTGAGGATGCGACTAATAAGGTAGATAAAGGCAATCAGTCGATGTAGTATACCTGGATTTCCAAAAGACATTCGATAAAGCGCCACACAAAAGGTTAATAGGAAATATAAGGGCTCATGGAGTTGGGGGTAATATTTTAGCATGGATAGAAGATAGGTTAGCAGATAGAAAGCAGAGAGTGGGCATAAATGGGGCTTTTTCACGCTGGCAGGCAGTGAACAGTGGAGAGTTGCAAGAATCAGTACTAGGGCCTTGGCTAGGTGGGAAGGCAAGCTGGGGAGAACATAGAGGCTTCAAAGAGATATAGACAGATTAAGTGAATGGGCAACAAGATGGCAGTTGGGAGTATAATATAGGGAATTGTGAAGTTATTCACTTTGGTCATAAGAGTAGAAAAGCAGAATTTTTTTTTAAAAAAGGCATGAAGCTTGTAAGTTTGTTATTCAAAGAGACCTGAGTGTACTTGTACAAGAAATGCAGAAAGTTAGCATGCAGATGCAGGAAGCAATTAGGAAGGCAAATGACATGTTGGCCTTTTACTGCAAGGGGACTGAAGTACTTTCTTTTAATTCATTTATGGGATGTAGGCATTCCTGGCTAGGCCAGCATTTATTGCCCTAATTCCCCTTAAGAAGGTGGTGGTGAGCTGCCTTCATGAACTGCTGCAGCCTTTGTGGTGTAGGTATACCCACAGTGCTGTTAGGAAGAGAGTTCCAGGATTTTGACCCAGCAACAGCGAAGGAGCGGCGATATAGTTCCAAGTCAGGATGGTGAATGGCTTGGAGAATAAAGAAGTCTTGCTGCAATTGTACCAGGTTTTGGTGAGACCACATTTTGAATACAGTGTGCAGCTTGGTCTCCACATTTAGGATATACTTGCACTGGAGGCGGTACAGCGAAGGGTCACTAAGTTGGTCCCTGGGATGAGGGGGTTGTCCTCTGACTAGAGGCTAATTTGGACTTATAGTCTCTGGAGTTTAGAAGAATGCAGTCTCATTGAAACCTACAAAATTCTGAAGGGGCTCGATAAGGTGGGCACTGAGAGATTGTTAGCACTGGTTGCAGAGTCTAAGACATGGGGACACAGACTCAGGATAAGGGGCCAATCATTTAGGATCGAGCCCAAGATCAGCCATGATTGCACTGAATGGCACAGCAGGCTTGACTGGCCATATGGTCTACTCCTGCTCCTATTTCTTGTGTTCTTGTACCATCTTTAGATTGTTTATAAAGACAAATTCTACACAAGCTGTGGTGCATGAATATACTTATAATAAAAAGAAATAAAAGATTCCCAAGTAAATGAAACAATCCTGCTTTAAAATAAATATGCAAGGAAAAGAAAATATTGCCAGACCCTTCCCCAACCCAAGGGAGCAGACTCTGTTCTAAATTTTCTCATAGCATTTAAATTCAAAGTTCTTGTTCTCCTTAAAGAAAGTGACTAACACAAAATATAATCATATAAAAAGTTAAGATAAAGGCATTGCTTTCAGTGAGAAATAAAGGGACGTCAAAGGCGAGAAATACTCCAACAGGAAATACTCTAACAGAAACTGACACTAGAAATAACTGCACAGGAAGGATAATATGTTTGCATATTCATAAATTGCAGAAATGCTGATGAAGCCAACAGGAGATAAAAATAACAAGGGGAAGTATACTTTCAGTGGAACATTTAAAAAATGCACGTAAATATTGCAATTACCCCTGAAAACTTCAGCATGCAGCTCTTCTATACTTAACTGCACCAATGGATTATTTATTTCTCTCAAATTAATGGGTTTTTAAAATGTATTTTTTTAAAAATCATTACCAGGTCTATGTGGTTACAAAGAGAGATTGTGGATCCTCGCCTTTTCCTTCTCTGGAGGAAAAATAACTTGATCTGATTTTCTTCAATATGTATCACAAAATTTAATTGTTTCCATGAAAAAATACACAGTAGTTTGATATCTAATGTACTGCACTATCACTCATGAATTGTAAAATTATTTGCAACATTTTCAATGTTGTGACTATATCAGGCATTTCAAAATAGAAGTACTATTGCATTTGTCAGTCAAGTGAATGAGATTAAATCTGGTTTCAAAGCCTGGATTTTGTGTATATTAGCACTGGACAAGCTATTTCTGAAATGATATAGCTGCACTGTAATATATTGTTATTAAAGGTATTCAAAGATGCTTTTGGATCCAATTGTCCGACTTTCATCAGGAAAGGATTAAAGTCGTAACAACCTAGTACATCTGAACCTTATCAAAATAATATTTCCACACTTAGTTTAACTTCTTGCCCACTCTCACAATCCAAATACAGTTAAATGTATTTCGGATAAAATAAAATTCAACTTTATGACAAAGATACAAAATTCAATTTTTGTAACAATCACTGCTAATACCAGGAATAGGTGGGTTGTCTTATGAGGAATGGTTGGACAGGTTAGGCTTGTATCCACTGGAGTTTAGGAGAGTAAGAGGCGACTTGCTTGAAACCTTTAAGATCCTGAGGGGTCTTGACAAAGTGGATGTGGAGAGGATGTTTCCTCTTATGGGAGAATCTAGAACTAGGGGTCGCAGTTTAAAAATAAGGTCACTCATTTAAGACAGAGATGAGGAGAAATTTTTTTCTGAGGGTCATGCATCATTGGATTCTCTTCTTCAAAAGGTAGTGGAAGCAGAGTCTTTGAATATTTTTAAGGCAGAGCTAGATAGATGCTTGATAAACAAGGGTGTGGAAGGTTATCAGGGGCAGGTGGGAATGTGGAGTTGAGGCCACAGTCAGATCAGCCATGATCTTATTGAATGGCAGAGCAGGCTCAAGGGGCCGAGTGGCCTACTCCTGCTCCTAATTCGTTTGCTCGTAAAATGGATTTTTAAAAGTGGTACAAAACTACCTTCCTCTCCAAATATTTTATTTCTAAGCAAGTGTAATGTTTTACAAGTGAGTAGCTAAACACCAAATGTATTTGATATTTTCCCAACTGTTGCAAAAATGAGTCAATTCTAATGTGGATCCGATGCTGCATTAGTAATTGCTTTTTGCACAACATACGAATTAGGAGGAGTAGGCCATTCGGCCCCTGAAGGCTGCTCCACCATCCAATTGGATCATGGCTGATCTGATTGTGATCCCAACGCCACAATCCAGCCTACCTCAGATACCTTTTGATTCCCTTATTAGTCAAGAAACAGAGGCATACCTCTGCCTTAAAAATATTTAATAGCAGGGTCAGTGATGTAATTCTTGATGTATATGTATTGATTTTTAAATCACGAGCTTCATTTTGGAGGGTGGGCAGGAAAATAAATCTGAAGCTGAAGATCAGCCATGATCGTGTTGAATCGTAATACAGGCTTGAGAGACTGCGAGGTCTATTCCTGTCTTAAGTTCTTATTGCACTATGTGCGGGCACCCCCAACTATTTCCAACAAAACAGTGGCTTCATCAACTGAGAAATTTAACTTTAAAATCATATTGTCATGAAATGTGAGAAAATTACAACTATAATTTTGTTTTATAGTTCGGTGCTGAAATAATAAGCATGCATGTATAAATTGAAAACTGAAAGCAACAATGCACAAATTCCAGGCTTTCTAACCAGATTTATCTACTCGGACAAACGTATCAGGACGCCCATTTTGAAACAAATGTCCAACATACAAGATTTAAGATACTACAAATAATTTTACCATTCATACAAATAATAGTGTAGTACATTAAACCCACAAACCTACTGTTAACATGGTGCAGATCCATTGAAAATAATATTCATTATTCACTGACTGTCACATTTACTGTCAGAAATATTGTGTTCAGTCTCACTAAAGAACACCAAGGAATGTACTTCTACAATTATAAATCTAATGGCACTGGGGGAAAAAAAATCTGTAGCAGTTTGGTAACTGATGTGGACAACTGTTGGGTGCTAACTTTAGTATCCTCTGCAAAACTCTTTAACACACTTCTCATGGAAATGGCATTTAGATTAGTAAATCATCCTTCATGTCAGCAGGAAGCTCATTACAGTCTGGCAGGCCAAGTGACAAAAACACTATTCTGTCAGCACCAAACAGATACCATTTCCTGTGGAACTTCTGGAGCTACATACCTTGGGGTGCATTTCTCCCTGAAGGAAGTTACTTTTAAACAGGAAGAGAGGGAGGAACAGTTGCTACAGACTATGTGGCTGATGGCTTGTTGAGCATTCTTTGAATGTTTCCTTATCAACTATGAGAAACAGCGACACAGACTCTATCCGTACAGGGAACAAATTGCTATTATAGATACTAACGAGGGCTATTTGTGATTTCACAGCAGTGAGGTCAGGGGTGAGCAGTAACACAGGAAGTGAAGGAGCAGAAATAATTCCTGGAACTTGAGCGGTGTCTGGTTTTTCACACAACAAAAAAATTCCAACCAAGTTGCAGTACTGAGCCTACTGACATTTCGAGCAGGTATTTTACAAACTGATTTTCAGAGGCCACTGCATAAAGATGCATAAAAAGCAAAAAAAACCCTGCAAATACTGGAAACACTCAGCAGGTCAGTCAGCGACTACTGGGGGAACAGGCAAGTTCAGGTTTCAGGTCTGGTCCCTTCTTCAGAACTGGAAGAAATTACAGAGAAACAGTATTTACAAATGAGACAGAACAACGGGCAGACAGGGAGAAAACACACACCCATACACACAGATATGGGTTGACTTGTAAAATGTTTTAAACAGATCATGAATAAAGAATATGAGGCATATGGAGAATTATTAAAGCCATTTACGAGACAGAGAATGCTTAAGTGTTGATGCCGTGGGATGAGGAGTGAGGTGGATGGATGGAAATGGGAACAGGGAAACTGGCAAAGCAGAACAAGATCCTGGCCCTAGAGAAGAAACAAGCAGGTATACATTAACAGTACCGAGCATGCCAGCGTTCCTACATCTAACCCCTTGAAAACACTGATTCACCATCAACAATGCAAGAAAAAGTGGGAGCTATATTAAAGTCTGAATTATTAAAGTCAATATTAGGATCAGAGAGCAGCAAAGTACCTAAAACAAAGATAAGTTGCTGTTCTTCGAGGTTGTGTCAAGCTTCATTGAAACAGTGTAGAAGATTAAAGATAGTGAGGTCTGGGTGGGAGAGAGATGGAGAACTGAAGTGTTAAGTGAGAGGAAGCTTGGGGATGTTAGGCAAAGTGGTCATCTTTTATTTATTCATTGATAGGATGTAGGCTTCACAGGCAGGTCCAGCATTTTCTGCCTTTCCCTAATTGCCCTTGAGAAGGTGGTGGTGAGCTGCCTTATTGAACCGCTGTGGTCCGTGTGGTGCAGGTATACCCACAGTACTGTTAGGGAAAGAGTTCCAGGATTTTGATCCAGCGACAGTAAAGCAACAGCGATATATTTCCAAGTCAGGATGGCAAGTGAATTGGAGGGGAACTTGCAGATGATGGTGTTCCCATGTGTCTGCTGTCCTTGTCCTTCTCGATGGTAGCGGTCATGGGTTTGGAAGGTGCTGCTTAAAGGGGCTTTGTGAGGTCCTGCAGTGCATCTTATAGATGGTACACACTGCTGCCTCTGTTTGAAGGTGATGGAGGGAATGAATGTTTGTGGAAGGGATGTCAATCAAGTGGGTTGCTTTGTCCTGGATGTTGTCAAGCTTCTTGAGTATTGTTGAAGCTGCACTCATCTAGGCAAGGGGAGAGTATTCCATCACACTCTTGACTTGTAGAATGTGGACAGGCTTTGGAGAGTCGGGAAGTGAGCCACTTGCTCTAGGATTCCTAGCTTCTGATCTTCTTGTAGCCACAATATTTATATGGCTAGTCCAGTTCAGTTTCTGGCCAATGGTAATCCCAGGATGTGGATAGTGGGAGATTCAGTGATGCCACTGAATGTCAAGGGGTGATGGTTAGATATTCTCATGCTGTAGATGGTCATTGCCTGGCACTTGTGTGGCGTGAATATTACTTCCACTTGTCAACCCAAGCCTGGATATTGTCCGAGTCCTGCTACATTTGGGCATGGACTGCTTCAGTATCTGAGGCGTCACGAACGGTGCTGAACATTGTGTAATCATCAGCGAACATCCCCACTTCTGACCTGTTTTTAAAAATTGAATATTTATTTATACCGAAATAAAAATTAGAATCGGAGCTTCTGGAAAAACCATTTATTCTTTCCTGTCTTGTACCTTTCCTCAAACTTTACTTTGGCTTCCCATCTGGCTTTGCATTTCAAAGCAGGATCCCTAAAAACATCCTTGTTCACAATGGTCTTATCCAGAGGAACGTCAGTTGAGTATTTGGTTGGCATCAGATGGTTGTTATACGCTTTCACAAATGACTTGATCTTGGACCTCTTGGCCACCTTCTTCTTGCCCATTTTGACAGTCACTTTACGAGGGCAACGATCAATACCAGCAACAAGAGAGTGAATGTAGGGTCTGTCAGAGGTCCCATCATCGACGTCCTTCACAATGACACCTTTGCGCCCAGCGCAGTGTCTGGCCAGCACCAGACCACCTTCCCAGGTTTCATAAATTTTCCCATTTTGGCTCCGCTGCTGCTGCTCAATGGTCTCGGCTGGAAGGTCATTGATGTAGATGGTTAGGCCGAGGCCACTACCCTGAGGAACTCCTGCAGTGATGTCCCTGCAGCAGAGATGACTGACCTCCAATAACCGCAACCATCGTCCTTTCTGCTAGGTATGACTCCAACCAGAGGAGAGTTTTCCCCTGACTCCCATTTACTCCAGTTTTGCTAGGGCTCCTTGATGCCACAATCTGTCAAATGCTGCCTTGATGTCAAGGGCAGTCACTTTCACTTCACCTCGGAAGTTCAGCTCTTTTGTCCATGTTTGAACCAAGGCTGTAATGAAGTCAGGAGCCGAGTGGCCCTGGCAGAACCCAAACTTGGCATCAGTGAGCAGGTTATTGTTGAGCAAGTGCCACTTGATAGCACCGTTGATGACCTCTTCCATTACTTTACTAATGATTGCAATTAGACTGATGGGGCGACAATTGGTTGGGTTGGATTTGTCCTGTTTTTTGTGTACAGGACATACTTGGGAAACTTTCCACATAGCTGGGTAGATACCAATGTTGTAGCTGTACTGGAACAGCCTGGAACTGGACTAGCTATATAAATACTGTGGCTACAAGAGCAGGTAAGAGGCTAGGAATCATGCAACGAGTAACTCACCCCAAGGCCTGTCCACCATCTACAAGGCACAAGTCAGGAGTATGATGGAATACTCCCCACTTGCCTAAATATGTGCAGCTCCCTCAACACTCAAGAAGTTTGACACTGTCCAGGACAAAGCAGCCCACTTGATTGGCACCACATCCACAAACATTCACTCCCTCCATCATCGATGCACAGTAGCAGCAGCGTGTACCATCTACAAGATGCATTGCAGGGATTCACCAAGGCTCCTTAGACAGCACCTTCCAAACCAACGACCACTACCATTTAGAAGGACAAGGGCAGCAGATAGATGGGAACACCATGACCTGGAAGTCACTCACCATCTTGACTTGGAAATATATCGTTGTTCCTTCACTGTCGTGGGGTTAAAATCCTGGAACTCCTTTCCTAACAATACTGTGGGTGTACCTACACCACATGGACTGCAGCGGTTCAAAAAGGCAGCTCACCACCACCTTCTCAAGGGCAACTAGGGAGGGGCAATAAATGCTGGCCCAGCCAGCGAAGCATACATACCATGAATGAATAAAAAAAAGGATTAATACCAATGAGGAGGAGGTATTATATGGCTAAAACAAAAACAGAATTACCTGGAAAAACTCAGCAGGTCTGGCAGCATCGGCAGAGAAGAAAAGAGTTGTCGTTTCAAGTCCTCATGACCCTTCGACAGAACTTATCTATGTCCTTTTGAAGTTCTACACTATCTTCCCCACGGTTCCTAATGCCTCCAAGTTTCGTATGATCTGCAAATTTTGAAACTGTACCCCAAGGTCCTGGTCATTAATATATACCAGGGAAAGCAAGGGTCTCAATACTAACCTCTGGTCATATTATATCTGGTCATATTATATGGCTGTCTGGACTCAAAAGTTATGATGTACCAGGACCAGATGAGATGAATCCAAGGATACTGAATGAAGTGAGAATGGAGATTGTGGAGGCACTTGCCATAATTTTTCAGTCTTTCTTAGACTCATGGGTGTACTGGAGGACTGGAGAATTGAAAATGTTACACCCTTGTTGAAAAAAATGATAACGATAAGCCCAGCAACTATAGGCCAGTCAGTTTAACTTTGGTGGTGGGGAAACTTCCAGAAAAAATAATTTGGGATAAAATTAATACTCACATGGACAAACACAGGTTAATTAAGGAAAACCAGCATGTACTTGTTAAGGAAAAATTATGTTTAACTAACTTGGGAGTCTTTTTTTGAAGAGGTAACAAATTTGATGAGGTGTGCATGGATTTCCAAAAGACATTTGATGCAGTGCCACACAACAGACTTCCGAGCAAAGTTATTGCTCATGGAATAAAAGGGAAAGTAGCAACATGGATACAAAATTGGCTGAGTGACAGGGAACAGATTAGTTATTAATGGATGCCTTTTCGGCTGCAAGGAGGTTTGTAGCTGAGTTTACCAGAGGTCAGTATTGAGACCCTTGCTTTCCCTGGTATATATTAATGACCAGGACCTTGGGGTACAGTTTCAAAATTTGCAGATCATACGAAACTTGGAGGCATTAGGAACCGTGGGGAAGATAGTGTAGAACTTCAAAAGGACATAGATAAGTTGATGGAATGGGTGGACAAGTGGCAGATGAAGATCAATGTGATGAAACGTCAAGTGGTTCATTTTGGTAGGAAGAACATGGAAAGAGTATAGAATAAAGGTTACAACTCTGAAGGGGATGCAGGAGCAGAGGGACCTGGGCATTTTTATACTTTTTTATTTGTTCATGGGATGCTAGCGTCGCTGGCTAGGCCAACATTTATTGCCCGTTCCTAACTGCCCTTACGCAAATGTCATTAAAGGTGGCAGGATAGAAAACAGTTAATAAAGCATCCTGGGCTTTATTAATAGGGGCATAGAGTACAAGAGGAAGGTGGTGATGTTAAACTTGTATAAGACACTAGTTCAGCCTCAGCTGGAGTACTGTGTTCTGGGTGCCGCACTTTAGGAAAGATGTGAACGCTTTGGCAAGAGTACAGAAAAGATTCACAAGAATGGTTCTGGGGTGAGGAACTTCAGATATGAAAATAGATTGGAGAAGCTGGGACTGTTTTCATTGGAGAAGAGAAGGCTGAAAGGAGATTTGATAAAGGTTTTCAAAATCGTGAGAGGACTGGACAGGGTAGATAGAGAAAAACTGTTCCCAATCGTGAAAGGATCAAGAATGAGCATGCACAAATTTAAAGTAATTGGCAAAAGAAGCAAAAAAATAACAAGAAGAAAAATCTTTTTCATTTGGTGAGTGGTTGGGGTCTGGAAGGTACTGCCTGAGAGAGTGTGGTGGAGGCAGGTTCAATCAAGGCATTCAAAAGGAAGAAAGTGTAGGGTTACAGGTAGAAGGTGAGGGAATGGCGCCAGGCAAATTGCTCATTCGGAGAGCTGGTGCAGCCACAATGGGCTGAATGGGCTCCTTCTGCACCGCACAATTCTGTGATTCCGAAACCATATAGTGGGCGGCAGTTGTAGTATTACCAGGTTGGAAAAGGTACACATAGATCACTGTTGTGCAAAGGAGGAGTGTTTGGTACACTGGAGGTGATGAGTGGGCAGATGCTTGAATGCAAAAATGTCATGAGGAGGAAAACAAGTGATAGGGGTGGTGGAAGAGTGAACCAGGGGTCATGCAGAGAACAGTCCCTTTTGGAAAGCAAAGGGAAGAGATGATGAGTTGTGAGGTGGGATCATTTGGAGGTGGTGGAAATAACAGAAGATGACCTAATGACTGTGAAACCAGATGTGATGGAAGGTGAGGATAAGAGGAACCTGATCACTGTTTGGGAAGGTGGAAAAGGGGAAGTGCAGAAGCACAGGAAATGAGGCATACCTAACTGAGGATCCTGCCTACCATGGTGGAGGGCAAATCATTGAAGCCAACTGCTGGACAGTCAGTGGGATTCTGCCTGTCCTGCAGGAACACCTTAATTATAGTGCATTTAGTGGCTCAGACCATATAGCCCCCTGCCAAGATCATAAGACATAGGAACAGAAGTAGGCCATTCTGCCCAGAATGCAGCTTTTTGCTTACATTAGGAATGACAATCTTTAGAACTGAATATATAATTTCAAAAGGTAACCACTCTGTTCATTAGTTCAACTTTTTCATATGGTAGGCTGTCTTTTAATGTGGTCAAGTGGTTTGGGTTCACTTATCATTACAACCCATTGTTGAAGGAAGGCATCAGCTATGCGATATGGAATTATGGCAGTTTATTGTTATAGCACACATACAATTATCGTTCAATTGTGCCTTAGTATTGGCCTACTCGTCAACAATTCTCCATCCTCTTTGTTACAGGGGAGTGTTCTTCAGTGCACTCAGAGCTGACGTGTCAAAGATCCATTGACCATGGCAGAAAACGCCCGGTCATGTGAATTCTTTAGCAGGGCAGGGCAGGGGGGCTGCTGTGCTTATCATAAATTAATTGGATCAGTGCATCAAGTCCATGAGTAAAGTTGGCTGGGACTGATGTCTGCCAGTGTTAGAGGTCTGAGAATCAAGAAGGGAGCAGTTACATAATGAGCTTTAAGCATGCTAATTTTCAGACACACTGACGAGCAAAATTTGGCAAAGCAAAAGCAGGCTTTGTGTGATTAATTAGACTACTGCTAGTACAAATCCACTTTAAAACTCCAATTTCAATAGAGTACTCCATATTCACATGAAGTTCATTTTAAGACCTTTTGGCTGAATTGCAGCATTGGTGAGTGAAGTTCACAATGACCCGAGAAGTGTTCAATGCTTTACAAGCGCAGTACATTACACTGCATGTGGTGAAACTTACAATTTGAGCATTGGAGGGCCTACATTTGAAAATATGATTGAGTTTCAAGAGGGCGAAAAGCCTCAGCTTCAAAGGCTCCAGGCTTACTTTTTTGTGGGGCTAGGAGAATTTATCTAGCTCCACAAAAACACTGTGACCCACCAATGGCTCCAGCTTCCATTTCTCCATGATTGTTCCCTCCACCCACCCGGCTAGATGTACAACACTGCCAATTTGCAGCCTTCCCACAAACAGTGCACTGCAGCACATAATCTATTATTAGTTTATGGTTAATAAGTATGATTGGATTTGGTGATGCCACAATTGCAGGGGGTGCACTTCTTGCATATGTAGTTGCAGTGCCAGTGATATCAAAGCCAGCAGTGTCCCAGGTCAAAGATGGTGCAGGTATAACAAAGGCTGGAGGAGGGAAGGAGTGGGTCTGCCAGGTCAGAGAGCGAGGCGCTGAGACCCAGGTCAATTGCAATTATTTATTTAGCGAATGCAAATCCTTGAAACCAAACAGTAGCCTCCTCATTTGCTGACTTTATGGTGTCTAGTCCACTACTTAGCCTGTAGAGAGGATACTCCTTGGTAATGTGCAGCATTGTTGTGTTTCTCCAAAAGTACATAGGGAGTTTGTACAGAAGCCCAAGGGGTAGAGGTTGGCTGCACAAGGGCCCTGACTTGTCCTGAACTTGTTAGTAAGGACCACACTAGTCATGTAGTTCAAAGCCTGCCATTCAACAGATGGGGTTTGTCACAAGGAACTTGTTAGTGACTTACCATGTTTCCCACTCCTTGACCCAAAGGATGTTTGCTGGTAGATCTTGCTCAGGGAGGGTGCTCCATATGAAGCGCTGAGATGGGGGACAATGGATCAATGTTTACATCACGCCCCCTGTCAGTACCCAGGTACTCCTGGGGAAATGAATAATCCTACCAGCAGACTGAACTCCAAGCGAAAATTAAAAGGACTCTGAAAGAGCCTCCTTGCGGAATCCCAGTCTCACCGAACCGCCAGTCTCAACATTGAGCAACCATCTGGCTTTATGGCAATAGGGCATGCTCTCCGAATCTTACAACCAGTGCTGGTACCAGCTGACAGGCGCACAGCAATAACGGCAGTGGCCCAAAATCCCTTGGCTTGCACTATGTCTGCTGTGCATGCAAGTATGCATGTGTAACTGTGCCTGGTGCCTGGCTGATCGGCGTCAGGAGTTACAGTGAATAAGTTTACCCGGAAATGGTGGAATAGTAGTTATTTTAATGATCCAGTAATCCAGAAGACTGGATTAATAACCCGAAGGCACAAATTCAAATTCCAACATGGCAGCTGAGAAATTTAAATTCAATTAAATAAATCTGAAATTAAAAGAAAAACCTTGTATCAGTAATGGTGACTATATAACTACTGGATTACCTTTAAAAACCCTCCTGGTTCACTAATGCCCTTTAGGGAAGGAAATCTGCCATTCTTAATTGGCTGTGGCCTATATGCAATTGGGGTTGACTCTTAACTGCACCCTGAAAGGCCTAGGAAGCCACGCAGCTGTCAAGGCTTTGGCTTACCACCACCTTCTCGAGGGCAATTAGAGGTAAGCAAGAAGCCGTGCACGTGAATGGATTTAAAAAAAAAAATGAATTGAACATGAATTAAAACAAGACATTCAAACCACAAGCGAACCTTCTTGGCTATTTTGACCAGCAACTAAAAACCTCTTACAAATGAATCAAATACATATTCTATAATAAGTGAAAAATATTTTGTACCTGTAGGCTCCCTAAGATGTTTTACTAACATTAAAAGGTGCTATATAAAATGTCATAACAATGGGCACTCAGTAAATGTTTTTCTAGTAATGATGTATGTACTCATCATTCTATCAGCAAGAAAAGAGAACTCGATGAATCAATGTTCAAGAATTAGAGCCATCGCATGGGCCTATGTCAGTATGGGATGGAGAATCTGGGTACAGGATATGCCACAGTAGATGATATAGATGATTTTCAAAGAAGCAGGTTTAAAAAAATCAAAGGAAGCAGCACTTATGTTATCCTGTCATTGTATAGTCTGTTTAAAAAGGGAGGAAGGGATAGACTAAGTAATTACAGGTCAATCAGTCTAGGTTTGGTGGTGGGCAAATTATTGGAAAAAATTTAAGGACAGTATAAATTCTTATTTAGAAAGGCACAGATTAATCTAGGAGAGTCAGTACAGATTTCTTTTTAAATGGAAGGTTGCGTCTGATTAACTTTATTGAATTTTTTGTGGAGGTAATAAGGAGGGTTGATGAGGGTAGCACATTTCATGAAGTCTGTATGCATTTTAGCAAGTCATTTAACAAGGTCCCATATGGCAGGCTGGTCAGGAAAGTAAAAGCCCATAGGCTTAAAGGGAAAGTGGCAAGTTGGATTCAAAATTGGCTCAGTGGCAGGAAGCAAGTCATTTTTGACAGATGTTCATATGACTGGAAGGCTGTTTCCAGTCCAGTTCCGCAGGGCACAGCACTAGGCCCCTTGCCTTTTGTGGTGTGTATCAATGACTTAGACTTAAATGTAGGAGGCATAATTAAGGCATTTGTGGACAATACAAAAACTGACTGCGTGGTGGATAGTAAGGAGGAAAGCTACCAATGGATCAGTCAGGTGTGCAGAAAAGCAGTAAATGGAATATAATCTGCTGAAATGCGAGATAACGCATTTGGAGAAGTGAACAAGGTAAGGTAATACTTTATATATAATAGGACACTGAAGTATGGAGTCGCAGAGGGTCCTTGGAGTGCACAGAATCCCAAAGATAGCAGGACAGGGAGCTATGGTGGCTAATGTATGAGCCATTGAATATAAGAGCAGGGTGATGTTAAAACTCTATAAAACACCAGTTAGGCCACAGCCAGAGCACTACGTATTGTTCTGGATGCCACATTAAGTTAGGATGTGATCACACTACAGAGGAAATTTAGAAGGCTGTTGCTAGAATGTCAGTCGTGGCTCAGTTGGTAGCGTGCTAACCTCTGAATCACAAGGTTCCGAGTTCAAATCCACTGGGGGCTTCCATTGACCAGAAACTGAACTGGACCAATGTAGTCTCTATATTGATGTGAGCTTTGAACCTGGAATCCCCATTGAGAATGGAAAGGCGAGGGTACCATGATGCATATCTCTGTCTCACCAGAGTGCCTGGCATGCATGGTGTCATGACTTAAACTAATGACATGTCTTTCTTTTCCCTTTTAGCCTCACCAGCAGGCGGTTGCAATGAGGAGCCTGAAGGCCCACCCCTGACCCTGGAGGACCACCATGCTGAGCACGCACTTGCGTCATATCCTCTCTGTCAAGCAAGCACCAGCGCAGATACCAGCACCTCGGCAGGCATAAGATTGCCATCTAGTATCTCGGGTCACATTGGTGAGGGCACTTCACACTCGCTTGAGGTGCAGGCGGAGGCAGAGTGCACCCAGGGCGCTGGCAGTCAGAGGACTGCTGGAGGCCAGGACAATGCTCAGTCAATGGCCGATCAGCCTCCGGAGTTGTCCATTGGACAGCAGATGCTGGAAGTCCAGCGGGGTGTGTGGGAGGAACTGGCAGAGACACATGAGGGTATGCGTGCCATGGTATCTGTTTTGGAGGAGTCCCTGTGGAGAATGACCACTGCATTGATCCTCATTGTCGAGTGTAATGCCTCTTCCGTGGAGAGAGTGGCGACTCTCATGGATTGGCTACTCCAGGGGCTCAATCAGGGGGCCCTGGGGAGGCACTTGGACCTGCAAGCCCACATACTGGCAATGACCTCAGCTGGTCAGTGTCAGTTTGGGAGATGGATTAGACACTCAGTATCCCAGCTAGGTGCCTGGCCATCAATGGTGAGCAGGGAGGTCCAGAGCGACCTCAAGTTGGGGCACGAGCTGCCTGTCGTCTTCGCGGGCTGCTCTCAGAGGGCTCCAGATGATCCTCCGCCCCTCTGGCAGTGACTGTGGCATCCGATAAAGCTGCGGCGACTGAGGAGATGTCAGCCGTGACACTGGCTGCTCCCTCCCAGGCGGGACATTCACAGGCTTCACAGGCCAGAGGACAACAGCCAAGGTCATCAAGGCCAACAAGACAGCAGAGTGAGCAGGCTGTCTCCAATGCCGGTGCCAACGAGGGCTTGGGTGGAGGGGGGGGGGGGTGGTGGGTGCGGGGGACACATAGACGTAGCACCCGCAAACATAAATGTAAAGCACCTTAAGCACAAGATGGACTTATCACTGGTGATTTTCTGTTTCCCCATTTTGGTTTGAATATTTTCTTGGCATGATTAAAAACACCGGTTAATGTTCATTTCAGTTCTGTTTCACATTTACAATTAAATGAAATCTTATTTTGTGTTACTGGCCTCTTTATGCTTCATTTGTTCTGTTGGCGCAGGGAAGACCATTATGTAATGATGGACATGTGTCTCCTGATACTTTATTGCACAGGCACAGAATGTATGTTGGTGGCCAAGGAAATGGCTCTGTCAGGGATCGAGAATGGAGCCTGAAGCTCTGGCATGTGGTGATGGTTCTTATTTGGTACCCTAGCTGAAGCAGCATTGCATCAAAGCATCCCAGGGTATCCCTGTCTCCCTGGAGGTTACCCAGGTCATGGTCCACACACTTAGCATTCTCCTCACCGTGCTCATCCTCACTACTGAACTCATCAATCTGTTGCCTGTGCAGCTGCATCAAGGTCTCCTTCCTCCAGTGGGTCCCCCCGTGCCAGTGCCAGATTGTGGAGAGCGCAGCATGCAACCACTATCAGTGACACACACTCTGCGGGGTATTGTAATGCACCCCCTAAATGGTCCAGGCATTGGAAGCGCGTCTTGAGAAGACCTATGGTTCTCTCTACCACCGCCCTTGTGCAGTCATGGCTCCTGTTGTACCACTGCTTGGCCTCTGTTCTTGGGTGGCCGAGAGACGCCATGAACCATCTTTTGAGGGGATAGCCCTGGTCACCGAGCAGACATCTATCCAGTCGGGCTGGAGGACTGAAGAGCCTCTGAACCTGGGTGTGCCTCAGGATATAAGTGTAATGGGAGCTGCCAGAGTACCTTGCACACTCTTGCAGAATCTGAATCTTGTGGTCACACACTACCTGCACATTCATGGAGTGGAATCCCTTCCTGTTGACAAAGGCACCCGCTTCACCCGCTGGCACCTTATGACCATATATGTGCAGTCGATTGCACCCTGGACGCGGGGGAACTCAGCAATCGCTGCAAAGCTCCTGGCTCACTCTGCCTGGCTGGCCTCGTCTGTATGCAATGAATGAAATTCAATGCATGCCTCAACAGAGCTTCTGTCACCAGCCTGACACAACTGTGGACAGCTGATCGGGAGACTCCACACAGATCCCCCACTGACCCCTGGAAAGAGACAGAGGCTTAGAAGTTGAGGGTCACTGTGACCTTCAGAGCCACGGGCATGGGGTGTCCACCCACACAATCGGAGCTGATCTCAGGGCCGATCCTCTGACAGATGGAGGTCACTGTCTCCCTTGAGAGACAGAGCCCCCTTCAGCATTGCATCTCGGACATGTAGAGGTAGCTGCACCGCCACCTGTAAACCCTGGCAGGATAGTGACGTCTTCTGCGGCCCCTTCCACCTGGGACTTCCTGTTGGCCCTGCCCCCCTTGTGCCTACGCCTCTCCTTCCACAGGTCGCTCCCCTGGAAGCTGCATTGGGACACCTGGTCTCCTTTCCCTTCTGCCCCTCTCTTCCTCTTCAGAGGAGGTGCCTTGAGCGGAGACCACAATTCCCAATACCAGGGCAACAGAAGGCTAATACCTGGGAGGGCCCTTGTGGTGTGAATCCTCTGGGGGCCTGGAAGGCAACAATGAGTCCTGAAATGAAGCCTAGAAATGCTCAGAGTGCAGCTCTGAAGCGAGATGAAGCTGTCCAGTTCATAGAAGCAACCAGCAGCAAGTTTGATCCAAAACTCCTCACTACTCACATTGACAATGCCACTGACCCTTCTTATCCGGTCCGTGGATGAGCTTTTGCTAATCGCGGCCTGCCCGCCTGCCTGTTTTGCCCATGCGACAGCCGAAAAATCGCACAGGCCATGTAAGGTCGGAGACCATTGGTGTATCAGGGGCCTTAACTGGTTTCTTAATGAATAGTTGGCGCGCCTAGCGAAATATCGCAAGTGTGCACTGACATCGGCACGCTCAACAGGCGTCATCGTGTGTTATTTCATGCTCGAGAGGGTCGAGCATGCGTGCACCCACCGAGTGAAAAATTCTGCCCAGAGAATCAGTTCCAGCTATAGGTTATAGATTAATTTCACAGCCAAGCTCCCTTTACTCATTTCATCAAGTAAATTGTTGCTAATTCTGAGAAAAGGTCAGGAATGCTTTCCATTTCAAGAACCAACAATTCTTTTGCTACGTTTGCATTTCCCCCACATTTCTCAATTATGAATAGCTTTGCCCTGTGGATTAACATCCAAGCAATTTTTCCCCCCGAGATCCATTCAGGACAATTTTCATTCCATCAGCTTCAATTTGAACCTAGTTCTCAGAAGTAACATCACCAGACACCGTAGTTCCTTCATCCACTGTATTAAAAAGCTGAATTAAGGCAAGCATTTGGGCATTGGATAAATGCCCCCCAACCCCAAAAAATACTGATTCACTCAATGTATCAGCAATGGTTGGCGGTAGACACAACAGTATCTGCGATACATGGTGCAACGTATATTGAAAAAGCTGTAACCAATGTGGGCTTAGCAATTAATTTGCATTACTCTAAGAGCATGTAGTTTTTTTTAAATAATTTCCTTATACACATGCTTTGGGCAGAGAGATAGCAGAATATTTGTTTTTTTTCCATTTTCTAGCAATAATGTTTACACTTGTCTGATATCATATGCATCAATTGTTTGGCTTGGATTTTTCATTGCTCTGCTCAACGTTATAATGCTGTAAATAGGTTGCGGACATTAAGTTACAGGCCCTGCTGCTGTTGTTTATTGCAAACCTAATGAAATTGTACATTTATTCAGTATTATATGAAATACAAAAAAGCTGGAGGGCATTAAGATATTAGCACAGCTTTAGAAAATTAAGCCCAGCAAGAAGCAATGGAAACTTCAAAACACAAATTTATATCAGTCACATCTAAGTGCTGAATTGGTATACACAAAGTGGCTACTTTCTGATTGAGTTTATAGCCTAATAGCACCATCTACAGGATGGGGAACAAAATTACAACATATACTTGGATAAACAGGCTTTGGTGAGCCTTGCCCCATAGAAAGCATTAACCGTGCAATTTCAAGACCCCCACCTACCATTTAATCTGTTAAAGCCTGGGAAACATTTGACGTGAAGACTATGATTATTTAAATGGAGAGAGACTACAGAATGCTATGGTACAGGGGGATTTGGGTGTTCTCTACGTGAATCACAGAAAGTTAGCATGCAGGTGGCAGCAAGTAATTAGAAAGGCAAATAGAACATTGGCCTTTATTACAATGGGAATGAAGTATAAAAGTAAGGAAGTCTTGTTACAACTGTACAGAGCATTGGCAAGACCACACCTGGAGTACTGCATACAACAGAGTTGCTGAAAAAAAAAGCTTTTTTTTGTCAAAACATTTCATCCTGCATTCAACAGGACAATTCGCAAGAATACCAAATGTACAGGGAACAACAAATTATGCTGTATGAGAAGAGTGATTGGTTGGCAAGTGGATTCTGGTAGAGGTGTTGCCATGGAGAATGCATGCCAACAATACTTGGCAGTTAACAGTCAGTCACCATCAATTGGTGCATTCTCCATGGGAACGCCTCTACTAGAGTCCCCTTGCCAAGCACTCTCTTCTCATGCAGTATAAATTGTTGCTCCCTTTACATATGGTATTCTTGTGAATTGTCTGGATGGGTGCAAGCCGAAAAGCTTCAATAAAAAAAGTTCATTTTTCAGCAATACTCAAGTTCTATACTACCAAATGACTTTTTACAATACAGTTCTTGTCTCCGTACTTAAGGAGCACTATACTTGCTTTGGAAGCAATTCAGAGAAGGTTCAGTAGATCGATACCTGGGATGAAGGGGCTGTCATATGAGGAAAGGTTGAGCAGGTTGGGTTTATACTTTATTGGAATTTAGAAGAATGAGAGGTGATCTTATAAATCTAGAACTGGGGGGCACAGGTTACATCCAAGGGGTCTTGCATTTAAATCAGAGATGAGAAAGAATTTCTTTTCTCAAAGGGTCATTAGTCCAGGGAATTCTCTTTGCCAGACAGCAGTGGTCGTTGAATATGCTTAAGGCCGAGTTAGACAGATTTTTGATCTACAAGGGAGTCAAGGGTAATGAAGGGTCAGCAGGAAACAGGAGTCATGGCCACAATCAGGTCAGCTATAATCTTATTGAATGGCAGAGCAGGCTTGAGGGACTGACTAGCCTACTCCTAATTCTTATATCCTTTTGCCCTTTTACTCTTATAATGATTAATCAGTCTCTGAAGTAAAGTGCTTAATGCCAAAAAAAATCCTCAAGTATAATTCAGTTCAACAAATGGAAAGAATTAGTTGTTGAGAAGACACTTTCTGCCTTCAAATAAAAGTTCTCGCTTCATCTTTAGAAAACGTTTGACACAGTTGCCAAAAAAATGTAAATAATTGCAAAATCTTCATCCTTGTGGCATGATTTTTCCTTGTGCCCAGTTTACAACTCAAGCCCTGCATGACTGAATTCTATTCAGGTCAAAACAATTCGACTGAATACAGTGCATCACAACTTACACAAAGAACAGCTTCCAAGATAGATTGAGGGTCAAATGTATCAATTTACCTCTCTGCTGCATACACTGGCAATGCCCTTTTGTAAAACTCAGATTAAGCTTGCACATTTGGCCATTTATGGAAGTGTTACTCCAGTGTGCAAGTAACACCACTTACATTTGGTGGCTTGGACTGCATTTGCTATAAATATACAAGCTGCTGAATCTGCAGCTGTTTTACAGTGTGTTTCAGTAATGTACTGCTGAAAACACTATAAAAATCAAATAATACTCTGTTGACATGCTGGTTTGACACACACAATGAGAATAGCCATTTGACACTAAAGGCAGTGTAAAAATGATGGTTCTGACTACCCCCTCCCACCACCTGATATAACACAAATGTTTTTATGATAAGTGTTCTAAGCCTCAATTTTTGTTACTTCCCAGACAAAACAGTGTTGTTTTTATGTATACAAGAGTTTTATTTTCATAACCACCTCAACCGCCTTTTAAATTGGCAAAAACAATGAGTTAAGTTCAACTTTTTGAAGAGTTGAATTTTTCACCTCTGTTGTCAAGTCCTCATGTCACCACCTCTGCCCCACGCTAATGTTTGAAAGAATTTGTTTTTTCCCCCCTTCAGTAATCCTGAATTAGAAATCACATGGCTTCTATCACATCGTCTTCCTTAAGGTCTACCTCTGACCAAGGTTTTGGTTACCTGTCCTCGTGTCTCATGTGGCTGAATGTCAAATTTTGTTTGCTAACACTCCTGTGAAGTGCCTTGGGCTATTTTACAATATTAAAAGGTGCTATATAAAAGTTAAGGGGTGGGATTTTCCAGTCCCACCGAAGTCAATGGGCTTATGTCTGGCTCGTTGCGGTGGGACTCACTGTGTAGGGACCAGAAAATCCTAACCAAGGTGCTGATGCTGGATTCGCCAGTCGTTCATGTTTATCCAATCTGTAGTTGAGCCATATAGACTAGGATGGGGCAAAATCACCCATCTTGTGCCAGGTTCTCAGTAGGATGCGGTAGGCAAGCTACAACAGGCTTCATCAATCCAATGATCCCCATTAGAAATGCAAATACAGACACTCAGGCGAACCATGATCTCCCCCTGATAGCAGGTTGACACCCAGGCTCACAAACGAATAATGCCACTTGGGTGAGGTACTAGAAGATATTCAGCAATTGTGTTTCCATTCCAGAAGAATTCAATGCCTTCAAGGCAAAGGGAGAAAATTGTATAAAAAATGTAAAAGGAATATCAAGGAAAGTGTTACTAAAAATTTGAGCCTTCAAGTGACAATGCCTAATTTTCATTAATAAGTAATAACATTTAAACCTGACCGGTAAACCATTTTACTCCTTTTAGATATTAAATAGTCACATAATGTGGAATCATAAGCTCACCTTGGGTTTAGAGGAAAAGCCGACTCCGAAGTCCACCACTGGGGGATCAGATGATTGCATGTCAGCTATGTGTTTCCTGGGATCAATCTAAACAGTTACAAGGGTTAAAAATGGGCAAAAATCAACCCAAATATATAAGCTTCTCCAGAAATTCAAAAAAATGAACAGATAAATTGAATAAAATCAAACAAGTTTGCTAACATACCCGCTTCTGTTGCAAACTTTAGAATTAGGTACTAAATCCTTAACCTAATAGGAGGGCAGGTGCATGAACAGTTTAGATTTAATTCATTATTTTACGCATAAGGTAGTAAACATTTAAAATAAACTATAATCAAGTAGGAGCATGAGGGGTATGTATCCTTGGGACTGACTGACTGCCATTTTTGGGGATTTGTTTCATTTATGCATATGCAATCTGCTATTTAAAAGTCGGGCAGAGATCCTGAAATGCTTTTAAAAAAATGACCTTTGCACTTATGAGCTAGAGTTTATTTTGCATATATGCATAACACAAACATATTACTATTGAGTAAACTGAGCGCTGTAATATGCATTGATAGCTAATTATGCTTTCTACATTAATGAGCTTCATTCATTTGGATTAGCTGCTATGCAAACAGGCGTATAATACAATTACCTGTATCATCTGAGGTCCAGAAGTATGCAGATGAGGAATTCTTGGGTGAATATCAGTGATATGAGGAGCAGGATCAGGATTTGTTCTTATGCTATGGCTTTTCAAAACTTCGTTATAAGGAATACGGTCAAAATTTGTCTTCCATACCAATACCTGAAAATAGAGCAACATTTTTTTAATATGTTAAACCCAGTTAAAAAAAGTTAATTAGAATATCAATAAAAAAGTCTGAGGGGCAACAACAAAATTCAGCTCAACTGCAGGATGGAAAATGGGTCCAGATACATGCGACATTAGCACATTATGTTAATACCTTCACTCTGGTTACATTAGCTGAGTTTTAACTGACTGCAGGCCAAAGGAAAGAAGAAACCAATAGTTAAAACCTATGTGCCAGCAAAATTGAATGACTATATACTGTAAGTTCAGTGCATACAATTGAAGATAGGAATGAGAAAAACAATTCAAATACTATAATCTTCAGTTAAGTCCCTATACAGGACCCACTTAAATGACATTACTCTTCCTTTTGCCCTGGTGCAAAGTCTGCTGCCCTGCTGAATTAATTTTCTCTGCGAATGTTTTGAATAAATGAAAATGCTGGACAGGAAAAGATCCTTTGGTCCACCCAGCCTACCCCATAGAGTTGCAATGTCCAACACATAATTTTCTGGGAGACACAAAAAAAAAATGCGCATGAAAATGCCAGGCTGATTAGAAAAAATAAATCTGGAAAATTCCTCTCCATGGGCAGACTGACAGGCTGTGACTGGTGGGGTACCGCAAGGGTCAGTGCTTGGAGTCCAGCTATTCACAATCCATGACTTGCATGTGGGGAGTAAATGTAATATTTTCAAGTTTGCTGATGACAAAACTAGGTGGGAATAGGAGTTGTGAGGAGGATGCAAAGAGGCTTCGAGGGTATTTGGACAGGCAAAGTGAGGGGGCAACAACATAGTAGATACAATATAATGTAGGAAGGTGTAAAGTTATCCACTTTGGTAGGAAAAACAGAAATGCAGAGTATTTCTAAATGGAGAGAGATTAGCAAGTGAAGTCCAAAGGGACCTGGTTGCCCTTGTTCGTGAGTCATTGGAAGTTAACATGCAGGTGCAGCAAGCAATTAGGAAGGCAAATGGTATGTTGGTCTTTATTGCAAGTGGATTTGAGTACAGAAGTCTTGCTGCAATTGTATGGAGTCTTGGTGAGAGCGTACCTGAAGTATTACGCACAATTTTGATCTCCTTACCCAAAGAAGGATTATATTTGCCATGGAAGGGGCAATAAAGGTTCATCAGACTGATCCTGGGGTAGCAGGATTCTCCTATGAGGAGAGATTGAGGAGATTGAGCCTGTATTGTCTGGAATTTAAAAGAATGAGAGATGGTCACATTGAAGCAAGGGTCAACAGAGTGGATGCAGGATGTTTCCCCTGGCTGGGGTGAGTCTAGAACCAGGGGACACAGTCTCAGAACAAGGGGCAGGCCATTTAGGATTGAGATGAGGAGAAATTTCTTCACTAAGAGGGTGGTGAATTTTTGGAATTCTCTAGCCCTGTGAGCTATGGTGGGTCAGTTATCGAGTATATTCAAGACAGAGATTGAAAGATTTCTAGATATTAAAGCTATCAAGTGATATGGGAATAGTGCAGGAAAATGGCATTGAGGTAGATGATCAGCCATTATATAGTTGAATGGCTGAGCAGGCTTGAAGGGCCAAATGGCCTACTCCTGGCTCCTATTTCCTATGTTGTTTCTAAAGCCCAACGTTGCTCAAGTGAGGAGCCCAAAACTGGGCACAGCTTCTAACTGATGCCTAACCAAGGTCCTGTACAAGGACATAATGGCATGCTTTATCTTGTAGTCAATTATACTGTGAATACAACCTAGAAACCCATTTGCTTTAGCATCATGACATTGTTCAGGAATCTTTAGAGAGCAATGCATCATAATACCAAGATCTCTTTTTTCCATTACTGGCTTCAATCTGTCTCCTGCAAGGAATATGTATATTTAGTATTAGGCCTGCTCGTGTACATAACATATCCCCAAAACATCAATATCGACTTAAAGTAGCTGAGCAACCTCTACCTAGTTGTGGTCTGCAAACTTACATTGCCCCAATCCCTGTATCTAGAACATTAATGAAAATTGTAAAGAGTAAAGATCCTGTCTGCTTTTCATTAATATTATTGAAGATGCAGCAAGTGGCTAGGCAGCACATGTCCCAAAGCTTCTATGCTCATTATCAGCTGCAAGTTTAATTCAGGATAAACAACTCAAACTACAAATAAATTCTCCACATCAATCTCACTAATTCCCTTCCTGGCTAAATACTTGAAAACCACATTTCAACCTGTTTATTTTTCACAATGAGAAGAGATTGAATTCCCTTCGTATCCTTCAATATAGGATCATCCTATATTTATTTATGCACAGAAAGGCTTCAATGAGTTTCTCTGCATATGAATTCCAGCCCCCTTCTGGTGAAATCACACATCTACAATAATCAGTTTTAACAGCAGTGAAGGGCAGAAAGAGCAGCAAATACCCATGGCAGCAGGCAGTCTGAGTGATTGAAGCCCTCCCATGTCCCACCTCCTCCCTACCCTTTTTATACAGATAGTGAAGCATTTAAAAAAAACTCATTCACCTCTACAAAGTTTTGAAATGATTCAGGAAGATAATGAGAAATATTGAACTTTTTAAACAAAAAACAAACTGGTCATTTGGCTTAGAAATATCTTATGAAAAAAGGCTTTGTATTTACATCATGCCTTTCATGTCCTCAGATGTCCCAAAACGCTTTTCAAATAGTCACTATTTAAATGGAGGAAACGCAGCAGTCAAATTCTGTGCAACAAGCTCCCATAATCAGTCATGAAATAAATCAATCATTCGTTTCAGTGTTGGTTGAGGAATAAATGTTGTTTAGGAAAGTGGGAGAACAAGTTTTCTTCCTATAGTGCCATGGGATCGTGTATGTCTACTTGGGAGGGGCAGACAGTACTGCTGTTTCACAGCTCATCCAAAAGATGGTACCTCTGTCAGCACAAAACTTGCTCAGTACTGCACTGGAGTGTTAACTTAGATTTTGTGCTCAAGTTCCTAGCGTGGGATGTTAATGTTGCAATCCTGTCATAATGAAGTGCATGCTCTAGTTGTGGGAGCAGCTGCTAGTAATGGGGTAAGGTTAGGGCATTCATCTTAAGTATATACAAGAACCTGTTTCCACCTGTGAGGGGCAAGGAAAAGGGTTTCTGTGCCTTTGTTCTCTGGGTTATGTGAAATAACCTATGTTAAGGAAACACTGGCTTCAAATTCTTCCTTTGCTCAGTGGATGAGCAGCAAATTATAACCTGGGATGTTAAAACCATAACCCTCTGGGTCAGAGGTAAGAGTGAGCCACAACTGGCATTTAAGTATTTAATTGAAGGGTCAAGACTTTTCCTATCTACAGACACCTTCTCTTGTAATTTAGTAAGCTCTGCACAGGTGGAGTAGTAACAAAGCTTCTTCAACACCTGCATAAGAGGGAAGCTTCATGCAGTTCCATGTTTTTTTTTGTTGCCTTTGTTTCCATTTGTACGTTAGGGCCCCAGTCTGTACCTCTAGAGACCAGTCCCACAGGTTGGTACTTAAAGAGTCAAAGGTAATAACATTGCAAGATTCACATATTCACCAAGCAAACTTGCTTCAAGTTAAGTTGGCAGTATGCTCATGTCCTAATTAACAATTAAATGCTTTCCACTGTTTTCATGTTTTGGCAGTACATTTTTGATCACTGTAGTTTCAGTGCAAGTCCAATACTTTAGAAGGCTAATATTAACTGTTTGCATTCATTATTGTGGATTCAAATAAACATTTAAGGCCCAGATTTGTGCTTCCAGGTTGGGTGTGCAGAGGTGGGAAAATTCCCGGTCCTGCGAACACGACCTTTAAAAAATGGCCGCCTGCAGGTCGGGATTTCGTTTTGGGCAATGGGTCCCGGGGGGGGGGCTGAATTGGAAATCAGGCCTACCACCCCAGAATGAGTGCAGAGGCTGCCTGGTGCAGAGACAGGTGGTCAAAAGGCCTGCCTCTCGGCTCCAGCATTGTGCTGATTAAATTTAAAAAAAACAGCCCTCCAGCCCTCGCCCCACACGCATACTGCTTACATCCTATCCATACCAACCTATGCCACCTCATGCCCCCACCCGTGCCAAACTATGCCACATCATAACCCCTCCACGACCCCCATGCCAACATCTGCCCCTCAACCCACCTCCATGGCCCCCCATACCCCTTAATACCTCCCATGCCAACTTAGTGCCGATTCGTGCCAATTCAGGCCAACACATGTCCCCCACTCCAAAAAGGGTGCCTCCCCTCCCCCAAAAGGGTGACCTCACTACCCAAACAAATCCAAGTTTAGACCTCCTCTTACTTGTTATAATCTCCGGATTTCACACTCCTGGCCTACCAAATTCCACTCCAATGGAGACAGCTGGTGATTTAATTGACCAGCTGCCTCTGCCAACTGCTCATGCGCAAGCCCCAGCCCAATTCCACTCCTGCCCCCATGAAAATGGAACATGCCATGTTCGGGGCGGGACTTAAAGATTTACCAGGATTTTCATCACGGAGAAGCTCTCCGTTCGTGGCTAAAATCTGGACCTAACATTCTACTCCTTTTGACATTGGTACAACACACATTAAGACATTTCAACAATTATAGTCAAAAATACTGAGCATACTTATTTTATTTAATGAGATAATAGCCATGGTATAATCTTATGTGCCTTGCTTTTGTAGCGATATCTAGTTCTCAATTCTAAACCCATTTAGCTGTCCAATTACCAAGACTCAGTCCATCTTTATATCATGCTTCCCATACAGCTTTGTCATCTGCATGAATAGATATTCTTATAATACCGTAGCCCAAATCATTAGTAAATATTAGAAATAGCATAGATCTCAGGGTTGAGCTCAGAGGGTCCACTGATCACGGCTAGAGCTGTTACCATTGAAAATGGCTTGTTCCCTCCTGCCTTGCTAATTAATGATTCAATTTACAACTTAACTTCAGAATCCAAGAGCTTCTAATTCAGACGGAAGTCTCCTGCTGGGCCCTGCTCAAATGTTTTCTAAAGGTCAAATTTTCATCAACTCTGCCGTGATCAAAGAATTCCAATAAATTTGCTCGATTCGACCTGCCTTTCATAAATTCATGTTCAATTGGATTTATTGCCTTTCTTCTTCCTTTATGAAAGACAGTAGTTTCCCGCCACAGATGTTAAGCTCATAGACCTACAAGAACCACAACCATGCTTCCAACCTGTTTTAAAGATTGGGATCGAATTATCTGCCCATTCACAAGAATACATGCTGTATTCTTTCATTGTTTAACGTACAACACAAAATATTCCAAATGCATGCAGAAGTAGGAAGTTGAAAAATGTATTTAACTCTGTAAAAGGGTTTTCATGAGAATGAAGTAGTGCAGCACACTGTCTATGTTTGTTTCTTACTGCTGTTCTTAGGTTTCCTTTCAAGCATCGTTTAATTATCAAAGTGGAAAGTTCCCAGCTCTCTTCAATTCCTTATTGCAAATGAATGACAAATGATGCTTCAGATGCCATTTAGCCAAACAGGTCCATGTCGGTTTTTATGCTCCATACAAGCCCCCTCCCACTGTTCTTCATCTAACCCCATTAACATATCCTTCTACTCCTTTCTCCTCCACTTGTTTATCGAGCTTACCTTAAATGCATCTATTCTAGTTATCTCAAATACTTCTTGTGGTAACAAGTTCAGCAGTCTAACGATTATCTGGGTAATGAAGTCCTAAATTCCCTATTAGATTTATTAGTGATGATCTTATGTTTATGGCCTCTAGGTCTGGTCTTGCCGCAAGTGGAAATATCTTCTCTACGTCTACCCTGCCAAATATGTAAATACCATGTAACCACACAAAAGGTCCATTTGAGATCAGGTCACACATGCAGTCTAATGGGAACAAATTGCATGGCACTTTTATAGCAAGGCATTATCTTGAAGATGATGCCCCTTTTGAAAACTGTAACTGGTCAGCAGCAAAATTTACAGGAGCAAAAACTTGATTTAAAAAAGGGGTTAATGGCAAAACACATCACTCAGCCATTATATAATCTCAGGACTTTCATTTGATTGAAATCAATGGAAGGATAGTTGGCTGGTTCTACAATAGGTGGAAATCCACTCTGCGAAGGTGGCCAGCTAGATGGTGAAGATGAAAATTTCCTTCATATTATTCTGCATTCAGGCAAAACAGAGCTTTGTATGCATTTGCATATACTGGCACACAGAACCAAGTGGACTGATCTGTCCATTTTTAATCTTTGCAATGGGTTGACCATTTATGAGCTTTATGCCAAATTAATAACAAAGTAGGGCTGTCTCCCAATTTTTTTTTTAATTAACATATTTAATTGATAAAATTACTGCATCCATCTCATTCAAGTGTGTTTTAGTACTGATGCAATGTTACCTAAAATCTTGTTTTCCTAATTCTGGATTCATATTGTTGATTACTCAATGGTTTGAATTTATTTACATGGAATTAAGTCAAAAAATTCAAGCAGAACTGTTTAATGCAGAGAACAAAATCTTTTCAGTCACTGGATCCAAAAATACAAATCAAAAATGAAAATTGGTAGACTTTACATAGCTACATGCAAAAAAGGCAAAGAAACCTAAAATTAGTCAGATCTTCATTAGATTAAAAAAAAACAAAATATTGGCAAAACAACCGGCTTTTTGGTTATTTCTGCGAGTCTATTGCTGTATATTACACACATACCAGCACTGAACCAATAAAAAAAATTAATTGCTGTTTAAGAATGTTGTTGCCAATAGTCCCACAGCTCTGCTCAGTTGGTGATCAAAAAGCACAATGATTTATTCTGACAAAAAGATCCAAAGACAAGGTGTGCTGGGTCATTGATAATCATCGCCTCCCTATGGTCTCCTTCTCCTCCCAATGATTGTGCCACTCCAACTGGCATACTGCATTCAGTTTTGAGCACCAAACCTTAAAAAATAGATTGGTCTTGGAAGAGTTACAGTGCAAATTCTACAGGATGTAACCTAGCGCTTGAAGCATTAAATCATGAGGACAGGCTACATAAACTTTGCTTGTATTCTCTTGCCTTTAGAAAGTTGAAGTGTTCCAATCGAGATACAAATTCAATTTTCATTTTATAAGTAAAGAGAAACTATTTCCTTTGGCAAGGTGTTCCAGACCAAGAAGGGATAGCCTTAAAATTTGAGCTGCTGGACCATTCAGAATGAAATAAGGAAACACAGTTTCACACAGAAGGTAGTGGAAATATAGAGTTCTCCACCCTGAGGGCTGTGACTGCTGGTCAAATGGAATTTATGATGGAGGTCAATAGATATGTTACGCAAGAGTGTCACGGGCTAGGGAACAAAGGCCAGTTAACGGAGTTGAGATATAGATCAACCACAATCTAACTGAACAGTGGAAAGGATTGAAGGCTGAATGGCCTACTCCTATGATCGATAGTTGCAATGCTTTTAACAATTTTAATCAGGATAAAGATGATGTGGTCTGGCAAACACATGGAATAAACAGAACTAGTAATTATGAGCACAAGTAGAAATCCACCAAATTGGAGCATTCTAACATTTCTTTAGCTGAAAAATTGTGCAGTTTGTCATCTGTCAATATGAATTTAAAATTTACTTTGCTTGACATTTGTGATTAATGTATCTTAAAAAGTTTAATTCCAAAAGAATTAAACACGTTAATTGTATACGTTAATTGCAATTAATTGATGGCATTAATGTAAAGCTGAAGTGGTGCTAACTCATTGTAGTGACATATTCTGATAAATCAATTTACACTTAGACCAGTTTCCTAAAATTACAGTTCTATTACAGATCTTGTACTGGTGTAACACAAGAAACTTAACTGGTCTGTAATAAATTATCAATAGTAAAGTGATTGCTCTACAACAGCACTTAAGGTAACAGAAATATTTGGGTTTAAAACTAACTCTATTTACTTGAGGACATGCCCGAAAGCAATCCTTTTTAATATATCACCCACAATACCATGAGCCTAATAACAACTTGCATGATTCTTTATTGAATGTTTTTTGAAAATCCAAATAAATACACTACACCCACTGGCTCCTCCTCATTCACTCCACTAGTTACAACCTCAAAAAGCTCTAACAAATCATGTTGACTCTGCCTAATCATATGATTTTAATTGTTGTGTTACTATGCTCCTAATAATCAATTCTAGCATTTTCCTCATTACTGATGTCAGGCTAACTGACTTACAGTTCCTCGTTTTCCCTCTCTCTTTTCTTGAATAGCTGGGTTATATTTGTTATTTTCCAGTCCATGGGAACTGTTCTAAAATCTAGGGAGTTCTGGAAGATCGAAACCAGTGGATTAGAGGGAGACTGTGGGCTAATGGTAATGTCAATGGACTAGCAATCCAGGGGCCCAGGCAAATGATCTGGTGACATAATTCAAATCCCACCACAGCAGCTGGTGGAATTTAAATTCAACTGATTATTTGGAATTGAAAAGCTAGTTTCAGTAACAGTGCCAATGAAACCATTGTCGATTGTTGCAGTGAATCATCTGGTTCACTAATGCTCTTTAGGGAAAGAAATCTACTGTCCTCAAATGTGCCTACATGTGAATCCAGACCCAAAGCAATAAGGTGGTTGACTCTTAACTGTCCTCTGAAATTGTCTGGCAAGCCACTCAGTTCAAGGGCAATTAGGAATGGGCAGCAAAAGCAGACCTTGCCAGCAAAGCCCACATCCCATGAAACATGTTAAAAAAAGCTGTATAGCTATGTATAGGTTAGAGGCAAATAAATAGTGTCCAGTGGTTAACCTTCCCTTTTCCAAAAAACTGATAACTCTCACATTGTGGACTGACAAAATTAAAAAGGAACAAAATATTGTTTCAAAGCACTGAACTGCGAACCAGGCTTTTCATTCGGTAAAAAGTTTAAAAAGTAAAGATGCATATTCCTATTTTATATAATCTGTAAGAGGTGGGAAAGATTTCATGCTGTTCATCAGTTAAGTGTTGGGAATCCAGCACAAAGAGAATTCTTAGATACATGAAAATTGTCAAGGACAGGTAGAAGTTAGGAGGGCACAGCTAGTAGAATGGAGGGGGCCACAAGTACAAGGGGGAGGAAAAGAGGCCAAAAGTCTGAAATGGCCAGCTGGAAACAGCTGAGATGAGAGAGTCTGAATGCTGAGCTTAAGGATAGAGGAAAGGAAACTGGGCAAATTGGGGGAAGGGGACAGTAGGGCAGATCCAGGGTGTAAATCAGAATTGGCCAGTTGCAAATGGATCAAGCAGTAGAAACCAGCAGCCTAAATACTGGGTGGAGTAAATCAGGATGAAAAAGAAAATGGGAGTATGGATCTAGATGATGTAACTGGAAGGTGCAACAATGCAACCTGGTATTGAGAAGCCCAACAATAAGTGTGACAACCAAATACACATACTTTTAGAGCTGAGAGGTTGATGCAAATGTGCCTTATAAATGCTAATGTACAAGAGCTAATTCCCTCACTGGGCACTCCTGTTGAGAAGCAGCACCTGCAGGCAGCATTACCAGGAAATTTCAGACTCGCAGCCCTCGATTTTCCACCCATTAAATTGATGGCAAATTAGAGACTCCAATCCTGTGAATTCCTGATTAGGAAATAAAAGGTCTATAAAACAGAACTGAAAAACTAACAGAAACAGAGTGAAGATACTATATACAGTAGGTGAATGGCACCTGCCAGACTTTCATTTTATAAATATGCATCTACATCAGTGACAGGCAACTTAGGCTCGCGAGTGGGTCGCATGAGTGGTCCTCCATCTCAGTGGGCCGCAAGATTGAAATCGGGCATGTGCACTAAACATGACCCCGTGAATAAGAATTCGCAGGACGTGCTGATTGAACCGTAGCAGCGCTTTGATTGAACGCAGAGGGCGCACACAGCTCTCACAGTCAATGTCGTGTGCAATCAGCACACACCTCACTCCACATGCCCTTGCTTTCCGTGTGTATCACTTTAGTAATACTGGTCGGCGAAAGACTATGTGGATGGAAACCAGTGGAATCTGACAACCTTGTGCGCGGGCAGCGGTCAGCAAAATGTCTCACAGGCTGCACTCAGAATCCTGATGGGCCGCATGCAGTCCGTGGGCCACAGGTTGCCCACCGCTGATCTACATCATATTTCTGGAGACACAGTCAATTATTGTTACAGAAAACAAAGTGGCAAACCTGTGAATCACTTCCACCAGAAGCAAAATACTCTCCATGCCTTGAAAACATTACAGCAAATACAGGACCCTAGAAATAAACAAATTATTTTTAGTATGCTGTAAGCCAATTTGCAATTGAGTTTTCACTTAATTTATAATTTTCATATTAATGTACACTTCCATAATAATTTGAGGAAATATAAATGAAACTTCTTTGTAGCTACGTTAAAGTCTAGATAAAAAGCTACATTTCTTATAACTTTTTCTATTACTGCACAAGATTCCTTCAGATGAGAAAGTTCATACAACTTGATAAATCAGTAAGTAAATTCAGCCACAAGTAAAGGTTTAATTCTAATTGAAAAATAAATCATATCCTGATTACAGAGGAATTGGAGAACTTTAATAGACCATTCATTATGTATTTAATATGCCACTATTTTCACCTGGTGTCCGTGAAGGGTGTAAAATAATCTTCCTTCCAACAAATCCATAATCTTGAGTGTACAGTCAGTAGATGCAGTGATAAGGTAGTTACCAGAAGGATGGAAAGACAAGCAGTTCACCGCAGCACTGTGGACTATTTAGAAGACAGGGTGGTCAGTCTGATTTAACAAGTTACACAAATCAATCCATTGGTGAACTTCCTGAAATGACAACCAGCAGCCACAATTCTATCTCATACCTTACAGTTCTCTCTTAACATATACCTTCTGCTGAGGTGGCTTTTCAGGTGGTAACATTTTAAACACACTGGTATGACCTGATTTCTTATTGGATACACAATTATTATATGCAATAAGACTCCCCCCAAACCATGCTGTAAATAGTAATATGTTGAAAATTAAATCATAATACAAATTTTATCATGTAATCCCAGTAGCTACAATTCCACACATCTGTAGTTATTCTGATCTTTAAACAAATGCCCAATGATTTATTAATTAATCGCTATTACAAGATCATAAAACAGATTAGAAGAGTACTCAATTTTTGCTTGGATCATTAAAATGTAATTAAAGAAATCACAAATAAAACAGGTTCTTATTCCTTTGGAATTCAAAGGCTTTTCCCTCCACTTATAATTTTCTCAATGTAATAGATCAAGTGTGGATCATCTTTCAATGCTCAGCAACCAGTAAAAGCAATGTCTTATCAACAGTGCTGTGTATTTTTAATATAGTATATAATTAAGTGTTATACTTTTACTAGTTGCAAAGTATTTTGACACTTAGCTCAATATGACTTTTGACATACTTTATAATTCGGACTTCAGGTAAACAACTGCACTCTCTCATTCTCCCTCAGCCTCATTCCTTCCACCAATCTTTCCCATTCCCTGCCTCATCATTCAAGTACCCCCTTGTCTTTCTCCAGTTGCATTTCTTCTGCACTCCCTCATTCAATCCTCTGTACGTACACCCACATGTAACATAATGTAGCGGAGGTGCAACTAACAGCTGATAAGTCTCCTGCACCCGATAACCTGCATCCTAGGATCTTAAAGGAAGTGGCTGTAAAGGAAGTGGCTTCAGAGATAGTGGATGTATTGGTTGTAATCTTACAAAATTCCCTAGATTCTGGAAAGCTCTCAGTGGATTGGAAAACTGCAAATGTAACACCACTATAGAAGAAAGGAGGGAGACAGAAAGCAGAAATCTATAGGTCAGCTAGTCTAACAAGTGTCATTGGGAAAATGCTAGAACATAGCATTTAGAAAATCATAATACAATCAGGCAGATTCAACATTGGTTTTGTGAAAAAGAAATCTCTTTTGACAAATTTATTAGAGTTCTTTGAGAATGTAACAAGCAGGGTGGATAAAGGGGAAATGGTAAATGTAGTGTATTTGGATTTCCAAAAGGAAGTTGATAAGGTACCACATAAAAAGTTTACTGCACAAGGTAAGAGCTCATGGCATTGTGGTTGATATATTAGATTGGCTAACTAACAGGAAAGAGAGAGTCAGGATAAATGGGTCATTTTCAGATTAGCAAACTGTAACTAGTAGAGTGCCCACCTCAACTATTTACAATTTATATTAATGACTTGGGTGAAGGGACCAACTGTATTATAACCATATTTGCTAACGATACAAAGCTAGGTAGAAAAGCAAATTGCGAGGAGGATACAAAGAGTTTGAAAGGAATATAGATAGATTAAGTGATTGGGCAAAAATTTGGCAGATAATGTGAGATTGTTCACTTTGTCAGGAAGAACAGAAAAGCAGAATATTATTTAAATAGAGAGAGATTGCAGAATCCTGCAGTACAGAGAGATGTGGGTGTCCTTGTACATGAATCACAAAAAGTTAGCATGCAGATACGGTGAGTAATTAGGAAGGCAAATAGAATATTGGCCTTTATTGCAAGGGGATGGAGTATAAAAGTAGGAAAGTTTTGCTAACTGTACAGTGCATTGGTGAGACCGCACCTGGATTAGTGTACAGTTTTGGTCTGCTTACTTAAGATATATTTGCTTTGGAAGCAGTTCAGAAAATGTTCACCAAGGCTGATTCTTTCCTCGTGGCTACAATTTTCCAGTCTTGGCAACTCCCTCGTAAATCTCCTCTCCAGTGCGATCACATCCTTCCTGTAATGCGGCAGGATGGTCAGCAACCAGTTTTAAAATAATTGTTTTGGTAAAAAGTAGGAACAAAATGTTTTTGCAAAGCGAGCTGTTATATTTTAATTATCTGGAACATGCTTCCTGAAAGGGCAGTGGAAGCAGATTCAGTAGAAGCTTTCAAAGGGGGGAATTGGATAAATACTCCAAGGGGAAAAATTTGCAGGGATATGGAGTGGGGGGAGGGGGGACGTGAGCAGAGCAGGAGCTAATTGGATAGATCTTTCAAATAGTCATCCCAGGCACGTTGGTTCAAATGGCCTTCCTCTGCGATGTGAGATTCTCTGAAGGGGTTGTGAAGTATGTTGGGCTTACACTTATTTGAGTTTAGAAGAATGAGAAGTGATCTTACTGAAACATAGGATTCTGAGGGGGCTTGACAGGGTGGATGCCGAGAGGAAGTTTCTACTCTTGTGGGAATCTAGAACTAAGGGACACATTTTAAAAATAAGGGCTCTCCCATTTAAGGTGCAGATGAGGAGGAATTTCTTCTCGGAGGGTTATTTATCTTTGGAATTCTCTTCCACAGAGAGTAGAGGAGGCTAGGTCATTGAATATATTCAAGGCTGAGTTATACAGGTTTTTGATCGACGAGGGAGTCAAGGGTTATGGGGGACATGCAGTAAAGGCCACAATCAGCTCAGCTATGATCTTGCAGAATGGAGGAGCAGGCTTGATGGGCCAAATGGTTCTTTGGCCCATGAGTAGCACCTTAATTTCAGGTAATGGTTATCCTATTTTTTGTCTTGTTGAAGATTTGTTTTTGTGACAGCAGTTGCATTGACTCCCACATTTTCCCTGCATTTGAGAATCACCAATGTGTGGTAGACTTTCCACTGGCTCTCATTGTTCATTTGGGTTGATATTATTTAGCTTATATTGCAGGTAATTCAAATTAAATTGATCAGCCAGGCCAAAATAGAAGATAAGTTGCTTGTTTTATTGGATTTTTAAAAATTCTACATCACACTTTGGAACTGATGCATGGAGAAGGGCTAAAACAGTGTGTCAAAAGAGTCATACTTTAACACAAAAAAAGTGTTGTATAGGTTGGGAGACTGTGGTTCATCTTTGCCACTTTTAAAAAAAATGAAGTGAACTTTAAAGAAAGGAAATTATTTGACTATATTATTTTAACTTCTCTGGTCTAGCATTAGAACCTGTTGTCAAATCTTGCATATATGTTGTAAAGTAGTAAACCACTGCTCAAACCATGGAGATTGAATGAAAGTATGAGTTATCCACCAAATTTTAAATGAACACCAGTGAATCGGAACATTGGTCATTTCTCCTACAGTGATGAATTCAGGGTAACAGTTAGACTTACTGTGGCCTAGCAGAGTATAATTGGTAGCTAGAAAAGGAGAATCACATTGAGACTGAGTATTAACAAATGAATAGGAATCAACAAATTAAAGAGAACGCATTTATTAAGTGAAAGTAGCATAGTGGGAGGCCTGAAGACTTCAGGCAGGAGAATATGAAAATAACTAAAAAAAAATCATGAGGCAATGACAGGAAAATTCTCAATGGGCTTGAGTGAAATTAGATATAAAGTAAATATTGGAAAGAAAAAAGTCAAGCTTCTGATGAAGTCAAAGAATGAAGATAGGTAATCTCAGGCACTGTAAGTAACACACCCTCACTCCTATCCCTCAAAAGATACCTCATGCCAGAAGCAGCATCAGGCATACCTAAAAATGAGGTGTCAACCTAGTGTAAGTACAACACAGGACTATTTGCATGCCAAACAGCATAAGCAACAAGTGATAGACAGAATGAAGCGATTCTACAAACAACAGATCAGATTAAGCTCTGCAGTCCTGCCACATTGCAGTCATGAATGGCGGTGGACAATTAAACAACTGTGGAGGAGGAGGCTCCACAAATATCCCCATCCTCATGACGGGGGAGCCCAGCAAATCAGTGCAAAAGATAAGGCTGAAGCATTCACAACAATTTTCAGCCAGAAGTGCCGAGTGGATGATCCATCTCGGCCTCCTCCAGAGGTTCCCAGCACCACAGATGCCAGTCTTCAGCCAATTCGATTCACTCCACGTGATATCAGGAAATGGCTAAAGGCACTGGATACTGCAAAGGTCCTGACAATATTCCGGCAATACTACTAAAGGCTTGTGCTCCAAAACCTGCCACACCCCTAGCCAAACCGTTCCAGTACAGCTACAGCACTGGCATCTACCTGGCAATGTGGAAAATTGCCCAGTATGTACTGTACACAAAAAGTAAGACAAATCCAACCTGGCCAATTACCGCCCAATCAGTCTACTCTTGGATCATCAGTAAAGTAATGGAAGGGGTCATCAACAGTGGTATCAAGTAGCAATAACCTGTGGTTCCACCAGGGCCACTCAGCTCCTGACCTCATTATAGCCTTAGTTCAAAAGCCTTAGGGCAAAAGAGCTCAATTCCAGAGCTGAGGTGAGAGCAACTACCCTTGACATCAAGACAGCATTTGACCGAGTGTGGCATCAAGGAGCCCTAGCAAAACTGGAGTCAATGGGAATCAGCAGGAAAACTCTCCACTGGTTGGAGTCATACCTTGCACAAAGGAAGATGGTTGTGGTTGTTGGAGGTCAATCATCTCAGTTCCAGGACATCACTACAGGAGTTTCTCAGAGTAGTGTCCGAGGCCCAAGCATTTTCAGTTACTTCATCAATGACCTTCTTTCCATCATAAGGTCAGAAGTGGGGATGTTCGCTGTTAATTGCACAATGTTCAGCACCATTTGTGACTCCTCAGGTACTGAAACAGTCCTGTCCAAATGCAGCAAGACCAGGACAATATCCAGGTTTGGGCTGACAAGTGGCAACTGACCTTTGAACCACACAAGTGCCAGGCAATGATAATCTCCAAGAGAGAATCTAACCATCACCCCTTGCCATTCAATGGCATTACCATCGCTGAATCCCCCATTATCAACATCGTGGAGTTTATCATTGGTCAGAAACTGAACCGGGCTAGTTGTATAAATACTGCGGCTACAAGAGCAGGTCAGAGGCCAGGAATCCTGCGGCAAGTAATTCACCTCCTGACTGCCCAAAGACTGTCCACCATCTACAAGGCTTGTGTCAGGAGTGTGATGGAATACTCCCCACCTGTCTGGATGAGTGCAGCTCCAACAACACTCAAGAAGCTTGACACCATCCAGGAAAAAGCAGCCTGCTTGATTGGCACCCCATCCACAAACATTCACTCCCTCCACCACCGACACACTGGCAGCAGCGTGTACCAACTACAAGATGTGTTGCAGGAACTCACCAAGCCGCCTTAGCACCTTCCAAACCCTACGACCCCTACCACCTAGAAGGACAAGGGCAGCAGTAACATGGGAACACCATCAGCTGGTATTCCCTTCCAAGCCACTCACCATCCTGACTTGAAAATATATCATTGTTCCTTCACTGTCGCTGGGTCAAAACCCTGGAACTCACTCCCTAACAGCACTGTGAGTGTACATGCAACACATGGTTTGCAGTGGTTCAAGGCGGCAGTTCACCACCACCTTCTCAAGGGGCAATTAGGGATGGGTAATAAATGCTGGCCTAGCCAGCAATGCCCACATCCCATAAATGAATTTTAAAAAATCAACAGCATCCAGAGGCAACGCAACCATAAATTTGAATGGCAGTGTTAAACACATATCTATATACACTTGACATTCATCATTTTGTTAATAAGTGCATAAAATCTACCCAAACTAAAACTTCTGTCTCTAGATATTTAATGAGTTTGTTCAAAAACGCCACAAACTCTTAACATTTAAGTTTGTTGAATATGTTAATTTACATTCCCATAAATCTTGGTTACAATTAAATTTACAAACTATTTAATATAAAAATGTCAGCACTAATTTAGAATTCTAACTTGTTACCTTCATAATGTTGTAGCAGTTTGTTTATACGAACGTCCCAAAGCTTCACGGTATTATCTGTCCCTGCTGAAGCTATACAGGTACCACTGGGATTAAAGTCCACAAAATTGGCAAATCTGGATTATAATAAACATCATACTTTTGAGTATCAATACTAAGATCTGGTACTATGTCATTTACAGCAAATCAGTGATGGAATCATTACAAATATTTACATCAGACAGACAGAATCCTTGTGCCTATCGATTCTCTGTCACACTTTTGCTGCAGATGCAAAATATTGTACAAAAAGGAAATCAGCAAGAGACCTGAAGACTAAAATTTACAAGCTGTTCCAACTATACTGAATAACCAGAGCAGTTCATCAGTAGCTACAATTATTTGGATTTGCCTAGCAAGAGAAGTGATATTAGAGGGTGAATGGAATTTCGATATAAACTAATTTAGATTGTTTTATGACGCAACTCGAGATTGGAAGATTAATGCCTTTTGTAAAGAAGAAATTTTAACTTACCCTCTGTGATCAGTGAAAGTATTGATACATTCTCTGCTCACTGTGTCCCAAATCTTAACAGTTTTGTCATCACTACAGGAAACTACAAGTCTTCCATCTGGAGAGAACCTAATGATCAAAGTACATAACAATATTTGAAGGAGGGTTAGGATATTTCTTTAAACCATGCAAAATGACTTGCACACTTAAGCACCATTAAAATCAGGGCCCTTTATGGATAAAATCACAAACTTGATAATAGATTTGTTGCAAGAATGCTAAACCACCGACACCCCCTCCCCACCATTTGTGCAACATTGAACTATTGAATAAAACTAGACTGGTTTGAACTTTACAGTGTAATCGCAACATTTTGATTAAAACTGAGAGAAAATAAATACAGCCCAATACATAAGCAACACAATTTTTGGCACAACAAATCAGTACAGTTATGTTACACTTGTATAACCACTAATCAATTACTAAGATTCACACATCATTCTCAAAAATATATGACATAAATTAACATTGGAAATAGTAAGTTAATTCCCTGAGATAGCTGGGAACCACTTCTGCAAAGAAAATGCAATGAACAGTAATACTGAACAATTTTATCCTCCCTAACCCAGTAATTTATACAAACTCTAGCAACCCCCGTTGAAATCATTACAGGCCAGGGATCAAACTGTTTAACTTGGTTACTCACTATTTCAGCCCCTGAGCTAGAAAATCAAAGCTAAATTAACTGCTATACTAAGAAACCTCTGACTCATAAGATTTTACTTTAGTATCATTTTTTTTTGGATTCGTTCACGGGATGTGGGCGTCGCTGGTTAGGCCAGCATTTATTGTCCATCCCTGATTGCCCTTGTTCAGAGGGCAGTTAAGGGTCAACCACATTGCTGTGGGTTTGGAGTCACATGTAGGTCAGACCAAGTAAGGTCGGCAGGTTTCCTTCCATAAAGGACATTAGTGAAACAGATGGGGTTTTACGACAATCAACAATGGTTTCATGGTCATCAGACTTTTAATTCCGGATTTTTAGTGAATTAAAATTTCACCATCTGCCATGGTGAGATTCAAACCCGGGTCCCCAGAGCAATACCCTGGGTGTCTGAAATACTAGTCCAGTGACAATACCACTATGCCACCACCTCCTTCTAAACGTTGAAACATATTAGGCTAGAGATGCTGGTCAGCAGTGAGTCAATATAATTTGTTACTGACCTGGAAGAAAGCTACCTGCAAAGATCTAGCAATCTCTGCGTTGTGGTTTTCCCCTTTCTCAACAACAGTTTAAATCTGGTGCCAAGTCAAGGGATGTTTTGGCATGCAGCAGCAGTAATATCAGCAAAGCGACAGTGGCATAGTGGTATTGTCACTCGATTGGTATTCCAGAGACCCAGGGTAATGCTCTGGGGACCTGGGTTTGAATCCCACTACGGCAGACAGTGAAATTTGAGTTCAGTAAAAATCTGGAGTTAAAAGTCTGATGATCATGAAACCATTGTCCATTGTCATATTAAAAAAAACACAATCTGGTTCACCAATGTCCTTTTGGAAAGGAAATCTGCCATCCTTACCTGGTCTGGCCTACAAATAACTCCAGACCCACAGCAATGTGGTTGACTCTTAAATGAACATGGGCAATTAGGGATGGGCGATAAATGCCTAGCCAGCGATGCCCACATACCATGAACGAATAAATTTTTAAAAAGCATCTAATCACCTTGAAGTACAACCAGGCAGTTAAAAACTACTTAATTTCATTTTCAATTTATATTTTCAGAGAGTGAATAACTGTTCATGACTGGATTAAGATAGAAGCTAAAATGAAAATAAACAAAATCTTAAAAGAAAAATTTATTTTTTAAGTATGTGGAATATTATGAAGAAATCTTACATTACACCATTAAAAAAACAGCTTCTCAGGGATAGCGAGAGTGTCTCACAGTAATTATGAATTTAGTATACTTTAAAATCCCAATTACACCTCATTCAACATTGTGTTTAGAGGGGCTAGCAACATAATAGTCGATGTTCATGTCAATTCAATTGATTTTCCATTGATTGCAGTCTGGGTGGGTGGGGGGAGTGTGCGGTTCTCAACAATTGTATGTGCAAAATCCAGAAATTGCTGTCAGTTTCAGTGACATAACAGTGGCGAACACCGACAGTTTTACTGTCATTACCACTGAAAAGGCCAGGCCATTGAATTGTTGTTTTCAAAATCAATGATGGCTTCAACACGCACAAAAAACAAAAATACGATGGTGCAAAACACACATCAACACTGTTGCGGCATTAATATTTTTCATTATTCTTTCATGGGACGTGGGTATCTCTGGCAAAATCAGCATTTGTTGCTCATCCCTAATTACCAATGAACTGAGGGGCTTGCTAGGCCATTTCAGAGGGCAGTTAAGGGTCAACCACATTTCTGTGGATCTGGAGTCATGTGTAGGCCAGATCAGGTAAAGGACATTAGTGAACCAGATGATAGTTTCATGGTCACCATTACTGAGACAAGCTTTATATCCCAGATTTTTATTCACTGAATTTAAATTCTACCAGCTGCTATCATGGGATTTGAACCCATGCCCCCAGAGCAATTAACTGGGCCTCCGGATTACTAGTCCAGTGAGATTATCACCACTTCCTCCTTATAAAAGGACAATATTGCAATCTTAATGTTTCAATTGCAATTAGAATATAGCAAGTTGTGATTTAATTCAGCATGGACTCCTCCGAGGGTGCAATCCTCAATATAACTTGCCATTTAAAATTGTATTACAATGTTGGGTCATCTCAGTTAACTTTCAATATCTTCATTGTACAGTTTCATCACAAGTAACCAGCTAACTATATCCTTTGATTGCTAGTAAGCCAAACAGAAGGACTCATCAGGAGAAAGTGGAGCTTTATTCTGTCTGGTCTCTGTGAGCAAGGCAAGTTGAACTCCTGATCTGTCTGGTCATTCTAACATTCCAGCTCCACAAGTTGAAGTAAAGGATGATTTGCAGAGCTCTATGGTAGGCCTTTCAAAGAAACAAATCAAGAATAAGTTTGGAGGAAAAATAAATTACACACGCTGCTTTGTCTGTGTTCAGGTGGCTCCGGTGAAGGAGCCTGCAGAATGCTTGAAGATTTCTATGACCAGTGAGAACAGCAAGGACTGAGGTGTGCAGTGGATAGTGGAAACAATTTTATATTTATAGATTTCCTTTGTTTTATAGTTAGTTCCTTACTAGTTGCGCCCCTCTTTATTTTTTTAAAAAAAGGGCATTCTTTCGTTTGTTTTTTGTTTAATGACAATGAGGTAACCTTATTGGTTTTATTTAGAGTGTATTGCTGGGTATCGGTTAAGTGCACATTTGGGGTAGAACCTTTCTAATAAGTTAACATCTCGTTAACAAAACTTTTGCATAATTTTTGTACTAATAATGGATTCTTGCTTCGAACATGAAATAAAAATATTGCCACAGGAAAACAACTTCAACTCATGAATTCAACAACTTTTAGGCATTGTGTAACACATGCCTAGTTGAGCCTTCCTATTGCAGCTCTGGTTGAAATCAGCAAATTTAGCAGAGGTTCAAAGTTCTAAATCTCTAACTAGAACCTTTCACATATGGCAAAAAAGGCAAGAAAATATTCAAAATGAAACAATGTTATAACTCAAATGCACAATGGGCACCTGATTTGAAATGAAGGCCCAAAATAACAACTAAAAAAAAAGTACAAATACTAAACCATCTTTGTGATCAGACTCTAATATACATACAACTCCCTCATCAATCGATCTATTCCTTAAATTAAATTTACCTGGCAGAACGAACCCAGTTATTGTGCCCTTTAAGGGATAACAAAAACCGCGGTTGATGAGCGTTCCACATCTTTATTGATTTGTCATCGGCTGCCGTAACTAGGAAATTCCCATCACAGGAGAAGTTAACACTGCGAACTGCGGCACTGTGGGCTGTGAATGCAGTTGATGCTCCCTTACTAAGTAGAAAATAGCAAAATCATTTCAGTGTCTTCTAAATCAAGCAATACAGGCTGTCACTATAACTGAATTTTGATAAATGCCAATGCTGTTTTCAACACCTAAAAAGTGACGAAAAACCCATCTACTGTTTCGCATTGAGGAGGAAATCGCTACCTTCAATTCACTTTTCCTTTTAGATCCGGATTTAAAGCAATTTTCTGCACAACGCTGATCTCTTCGTTTGGTTACAGGATAAGAAATAAACTTGCTGAAACTCAATGGTGTTCTATTGGATCAGTCAGGGCGTGCGGGGAGACAGGAGATTATGTCCGAGTGAGATGGGGACCAAGTGAGTAGTGAATTCACATGGTAAGGTCTGGTGAGTCTTGTTCAGGTTTAAATATAGATTAAGAATCAAGCTCTGACATTGAACTTACCTTCAATAAGTTAGATTAGCTTGTTAAACAGGGAACTGCCTGATAGTGGCAGTTTTCTGTCAATCAACTGAAAGTAGTTGGTTTGATTGGTGTTAATTACTGTAGCAGGAAGCTAAACTAGCTAGTGACCCAGAGGTTCTATATAAAAGTGAGTAGCAAATTAGGTTGATATAGGAATTCTATGCACAGAGGAAAGAAAGAGGTGTCGTATACATAGGAATTATTTTAACTTAATTAAGAAGGTTATTTAATTAAGTTAACTAAATAACATAAGTAACAATGGCAAGACAGGTGTTACGTTGCAGCTGTGGAATGTGGGAGCTTTTTGGACACCAAAGCAATCTGTAACAAACACATTTGTAGAAAGTGTAAGTAGCTAGTTGATAGAAGATTGGCTGGTTGGCAGAAAACAGACAGTATGCATAAATGGGTCTTTTCCTGATTGGCGAGATGTGATAAGTGAAGTCCCGCAGGGGTTTGTGCTGGGGCCTCAACTTTTCACAATTTATATCAATGACTTAGATGAGTGGAGTGCAGGCATAGTAGCCAAATTTGCAAATGACACAAAGATTAGTAGGAAAGTATGTTGTGAAGAGGGCATAAGGAGGTTGCAGGCAAAAATCTGACAGATGGAGTACAATGTGGGAAAGTGAAGTTGTTCACTTTGGCAGGAAAAAAAAAGTAGAGTATTGCTTAAATGGAGAATGACTGCAGAATTCAGAGGTGCAGAGGGATCTAGGTGTTCTAGTGCATGAGTCTCAAAAAGTTAGTATGCAAGTACAGCAAGTAATTAAGAAGGCTAATGGAATGTTATTCTTTATTAGGAGGGGAATTGAACATAAAAGGAAGGATGTTATACCTTAGTTATACAGTGTATTGGTGAGACCACATCTCTGATACTGTGTGCAGTTTTGGTCTCCTTACTTAAGGACAGATGCAAATGCGTTGGAGGCAGTTCAGAGGAGGTTTACTAGATTGATACCTGGAATGAGTGGATTGTCTTACGAGGATTGGTTGGACAGACTGAGCTTGTTTCCACTGGAGTTTAGAAGAGTGAGGGGTGACTTGATTGAAGCACATAAGATCCTGAATGGTCTTGACAAGGTGGATGTGGAAAGATGTTTCCTCTTGTGGGTGAGTCCAGAACCTGGGACACTGTTTTCAAATTAGTGGTCGCCCTTTTAGGACAGAAATGAGGAGAATTTTTTTCTCTGAGGGTTGTGAGACTTTGGAACTCTCTACCCCAAAAGGCAGTGGAGGCAGGGTCATTGAATATTTTTAAGGCAGAGGTAGATTGATTTCCTTGCCTAACCAGAATCTAAGGTTATTCGGGGTAGATGGGAATGTGGAATTCAAAACACAAACAGATCAGCCATGATCTTATTGAATTGCGGAGCAGGCTCGAGGGGCCAAATGGCTTACTTCTGCTCCTATTTCGCATGTCCGTACATTCTAGAAATAGCTGTAATGTTAACTTTATCAATTTAGTGTTCTAGTTATCATTCTTTGAATTCTTATTGTACAATAAACATTGCGCTGAGGGGCCTGGATTTTGAATGTAACAGCTTGTACTGGTGTGAAAATGTATTGAATATACAAGACTAGGTATAAAGAGGAAAAGCCAGCATATTATTTGGAAAGTCATTACATCTACATAAGATTTCCCATAATTAGATACTTCAAAAAGTATTGGATAGAACACTACTAACGGGTTGTGTTTTTTTCCCCCACAAAAACTGTAATGTGAAGAGCAAAGCATCTAGGAATTTTTCCTTTTAAATTTCTGGCCAAACTCCTTTAAGATATTTCATTTAAATTCACTTTTTATAATCAAAACTAAAAATAGCATATCTGCCAAGATGACTTCATTATGGAACATCATTTTGACAGATACTTTGCAGTTCCTTTACAGTCAGCTTTGGAGACTGCAAAATATCTGCCAAGAGTATTTTATTTGATGGAATCACCTTGGCAACTATTATACAATTTTAAATCTGACTACAGAGAGAGAACAGAGTGAAACGTATAACAGTGTCTATGATTTATAAATGATCTTTTCAAGTGTCTTATATCTAATGCAAATCTACCGTGCCATGTCTTCAGTGGAGTCACATCTCACAATATCATATGTCTGTAGGGCAAAAGTTATTGACAGGCTAAAAAAGACTTGCATATTTCAACTCAAATATTCAATACATTAGATGTGAAAAAAATCAAGCTGGTAACAATCAATAAGGATAAAGCGGCTGAAAACAAAACAATCACATTGCTTTGACTTAACTCTTTACCTACCAATCACTCCCCACTTGCCTGGATGAGTACAGCTCCAACAACACTCAAGAAGCTTGACACCACCCAGGGCAAACCTTCCTGGTTTGTCTGCTCACCTGTTGTGTGCCCAGCTAATCTCTTCCCAACACTCAGGTTCTTCCTTGTGACTATTTGCTTGTCCACCCAGCCCTTTAGCTATGTACAGGTCCATATACACCAAATTTTTTTGAATATTGTCTGCCTGCTTGAGTTCTTTCTGAAAAAAAGCTTTAAAAAATTAAACAAAAGCTAGAGTGAGAAGTGAAGTAGGAGACAAAGAGAAATGGACAGTGTAGAATGTTTAAGAGCAAGTAAAAAAGCAGAGAAAAAGGAAAAATAGCATATCTATCTTTATGCAGATGAGAGAAAGGAGTGAAAGGGAGAGCACAAGAGAGAGCAAGAGTATGTATGAGAGAGCAAACAGTGAGTAATGCCACAGGAGGTCCATTTGCTTTGCAGTTTGAGCAAAACTCTTGCAAATTTCTTTAAATTATATTGAACAGTGCAATCTATAACTTGCTGCAAACAACGCCGTAAGAGATGTTATTTCTGTAACATTCTTATAACAGATATATCTGTTACCTATATAAAACATTTGTACATCATCAGATTAAAGGTTCACTAGCATTACTCACACATTTGGAGTCCAGAGTCTAACAGTTTTATCTCGTGAAGCAGATGCCACCAGCTGGCCTGATGGGGAAAACTGGACACACATCACAGCATCCTTGTGTCCTGTAAATCGGTAGGCTCTGGTTTGTGGCTTCAAGTTCCATATCATAAGGCACCTATCAAATGAGGTAGTTGCTTCAGAAATAAAAAAAAAATAAATCAATATTAGAACTTCGAGTCTTTTCTGCCCAGGTTCCACAAGTCAGGAGTGTGATGGAATACTCCCCACTTGCCTGGATGAGTGCAGCTCCAATAACAGTCAAGAAGCTTGACACCACCCAGGGCAAAGCAGCCCACTTGATTGGCACCCACCCACAAACATTCACTCCCTCCACCACCGACGCACAGTAGCAGCAGTGTGTACCATCTACAAGATGCACTGCAGGAATTCACCAAGGCTCCTTAGACAGCACCTTCCAAACCCACGGCCACTACCATCTAGAAGGACAAGGGCAGCAGATAGAGGGGAACACCACAACCTGGAAGGTCCCCTCCAAGTCACTCACCACCCTGACTTGGAAATATATCGCCATTCCTTCACTGTCACTGGGTCAAAACCCTGGAATCCCTTCCCTAACAACACTGTGAGTGTGTGTATCTAACCACATGGACTGCAATGGTTCAAGGCAGCTCACCACCACCTTCCTAAAGGCAACGAGTGTTGGGCAATAAATGCTGGCTCAGCCAGCAAAGCCCACATCCCATGAATAAAAAAATTCATCTGTAAAGTGCTCAAACTGCTTGATATGTGGGAGTTGACTCACATTGTCTTATGTCTGTTCGTAAAAAAAGTGTGATTCAGAGTATAACAACAATAACCAAACTTGAATCTTTTTAAAGATGGACTATGCAACCACTTGACTAGATGAGGACAGATAGAAATTGTTAAGCTACTTCACAGTAAGATGAACATATTAAAACTTATAAAGCAGCCATCGTCCAGGTGCACAAACAATTGTTATATCTTATCTTTATGTAATGTAGTAAAGAACATGCTAAGTGAGCCTGTGCTGTAAAAATATTATCTTTTCCAATACTACAGTGGGATACTGTGAAAGGATGGGTGTGTGTGCATGCGTGCATGACTAATTTAATTAAACTGAATTTAAATTAAAGGGTTAGGATAAAGAGTGCTGGGCGAGGACCCCAAGCCAAGCAGTCAGCAGCTCCTAGAGGAGAGTGCAAGAGGACCATCCTGGGACAGGCAGTCAGCAGCATCTAGAAGAGAGCAGAGTTATAAAAGAACATGAGAAGTGGCGAGAGTTCGAGAGCAGAGGTAACTGAGGGAATTTGGTGGGGAGGGAGGAGCTGCTCCTTTCCTTTTCTACCTTTCCTCAGGAAGAAGAGCAGCAGCCTTGGTAAGTAGGACCTGGTGAGTAAATTAGAAAAGTGTAATATTTTTAAATAAGTAGCTATACTTGGGTTTAACTGAGAAGCGCCAGGAATAAGGGACATTTATGGTCAATATAATAAAGTAATATAAGTAATTTAAAGTAGAATAAAGTTAACATAAGGGAAGTAGAATTAAGACATGGCAGGGCAGCTCAGTCATGTGGAATGTGTGTCCTGTAATGTCTGCGAAATCATGGACTCTACTAGTGTCCTAGACGACCACATGTGCAGGAAATGCTACCAGCTGCAGAAACTTGAGCTCCAGGTTTCCGAACTCGAGCGGCGGCTGGAGTCACTGTGGTGCGTCCAAGAACTTTGTGGATAACAACTTCAGAGAGGTGGTCACACTGCAGCTTAAGAAACTCAGAGATAGAAAGGGAATGGGTGACCACCAGGCAGTTCAAGAGAAGTAGGCAGGTAGTGCAAGAAGTTTCTGGAGTCCTGCTCACAAATCGGCTTTCCATTTTAGAAGCTGGTGAGGGCACTGGTTCTTCAGAGGAGTGCAGTCAGAACCAAGTTTGTGGCACCATGAGTGGCTCAGATATACAGGAGGGGAGAAAGAAGAAAGAAAGAGCGATAGTGATAGGGAATTCATTGGTTAGGGAAACAGACAGGCGTTTCTGTGGCCAGGATGGTATGTTGCCCCCTGGTGCCAGGGTCAAGGATGTCACAGAGCAGCTGCAGGACATTCATCTGGGGTAAGGTGAACAGCCACCGAGATCGTGGTCCACATTAGTACCAATGACTTAGGTAGGAAGGGCCCTACAATCAGAATTTAGGGAGCTTGGTAGAAAATTAACAAGTAGGACCTCAAATGTAGTAATCTCCAGAGTACTCCCAGTGCCACGTGCCAGTGAGTACAGGAAAAGGAGGATAAGACAGATGAATGCGTGGCTGGAAAGATGACGCAAGGGGGAGGGCTTTATATTCCTGGGACACTGGGACTGGCTCTGGGGAAGATGACATCTGTACAAGCTGGACAGGTTGCACCTGAACAGAGCTGGGACTGAGTTTTGCTTGTGCTGTTGCCAGAGCTTTAAACTAAATTGGTAGGGGTGCGGAAACCAGGAGAGAATACTGGGGAGGAATACCAGGGTGCACAAAATACTGAGAGAGACAGATAACACTAGAATAGAGAATAGTAAGTTAATAGGTGGAATCGGGGCGAAGGAGAAAGTAACGAAATCTAAATCAAGGTTACTATGCATGTATGTGAACGCACGGAGTATAGTAAATAAGATTGGAAGTCACAGGCGCAGCTTACCTTGTGGAAATGTGATGTTGTGGCGATAACAGAGACCTGGCTCAAGGAAGGGCAGAACTGGGTGTTAAATATTCCCGGGTACAAGGTGTTCAGAAAAGATAGGAAAAGAAGGAAAGGAGGAGGGGTGGCCGTATTGGTTAAGGAGAGCGTTGTAGTACTGGAGAAAGAGGATGTCCCAGAGGGTTCAAGAATTGCTCAGTGTAGTCTATGGACTGCCAACTAGGGAGAAGGACATAGAAGAACAAATCTACAGGGAAATTGCAGAGAGATTCAAGCATTATAGAGTAGTTATAATGTTGGACTTTAACTCCCCGAATGTAGACTGGGACAGTGGTAGTGTAAAGGGCAGAGAGGGGCAAAAGTTCCTAAATTGTGTTCAGGAAAATTTTCTACAGCAGTATGTGCCCAATCCAACAAGAAAAGACACATTTTCAAGAACCAGGTCCAACAATGAGGTGGGCCAAGTAGATCAAGTGTCAATGGGGGAACATTTAGGAGACAATGATCATTGTATTGTACATTTTAGGATGATGATAGAAAAGGACGATAGGCAATCCAGAGCAAGAATAATTAACTGAATGAGAGCTGAGTTTGATGGGGCAAGAACTGAGCTGGACCAGATAGACTAGAACGAAAGATTGGTGGGAAAAACTGTAGCTGAACAATGGGTTACCTTCAAATTTAAAAAAAATTGGTTCGGGCACAGTCAAGTATATTCTATCGAAAGAGAAAGGTGGGGCAAACAAATCCAGAGCCCCCTAGATGAAAAAGGAGCTAGAAATTAAGATAAAGAAGAAAAAAAGTGTTCTTATGGCAGGTGTCAGGTAGAAAATACAATTGAGAATCAGGAGGAATACAGAAGATTCAGAGGGGAGGTGAAAAAGCAGACTAGAGAAGCGAAGAAGGGTTATGACAAAAGGCTGGCAGCCAACATAAAGGGGGATCCCAAAGTCTTCTATAGACATATAAATAGAAGAAGAGTGATAAAAGGAGGAGTAGGGCCAATTCGGGACCTAAAAGGGAATTTACACGTGGATGAAGGGGCCATGGCTGAGATATTAAATGAATACTTTGCATCCGCCTTTACCAAGGAGGGAGATGATGACAGACAAGGGAACTCTTGTCACTAGAAGGGTTCAAAATTGATAAGAAGCAAGTGTTGAATAGACTTGGTACTTAAAGTTGACAAGGCACCGAATGAGATGCATCCAAGTATAATGAAGGAAGTGACAGTAGAACTTACAGGGGCGCTGGCCATAATTTTTTAGTCTTCCCTAGCCTCAGAGGAGGTGCCAGAGGACTGGAGAATTGCAAACATTACACCCTCGTTCAAAAAAGATTGAAAGGATAAGCCCAGAAATTACAAACCAGTCAGTTTAACTTCAGTGGGCAAAATTCTAGAAACAATTATTCGGCATAGAATTAATAGTCACATGGAAAAATATGAGTTGATAAGGAAGAGCCACATGGATTTCTAAAGGGAAAATTGTGTTTAACTTGGAGTTTTTGATGAGGTAACAGAAAGGCTCGATGAAGGTAATGTTGATATGGTGTACATGGACTTTTAAAAGGCATTTGATTGGGCCACACAACAAACTTGTGAGAAAAGTTATTGCTCATGGAATAAAAGGGACAGTAGCAAAGTGGATACAAAATTGGCTGAAAAATAGGAAGCAGAGAGTAATGGTCAAGAGATATTTTTCAGGCTGGAGGATGGTCTGTAGTGGAGCTTCCCAGTGGGTTGGTATTGGGTACCTTGTTTCTCCTGATATATATAATGATCTAGATCTTGATGTGCAGGGGACAATTTCAAAGTTTGCAGATGATACAAAGCTTGGGAGTGTTGTAAACTGTGAGGAGGACAGTGTAGAACTTCAAAAGGACATAGGCAAGTTGGTGGAGCATGCAGCCCGGTGGCAAATGAAGATCAACACGGAAAAGTGTGAGGTGATGCATTTTGGTAGGAAGAACATGGACAGACAATATAAAATAAGGGGTGAAAATTTGAAGGGAGTGCAGGAGCAGAAAGACCTGGGTGTATATGTGCATAGATCATTGAAGGTGGCAGAAGAAGTGAAGAGAGCAGTCAATAAAACAAAGTATCCTGGACTTTATTAGTAGGGGCATAGAGTACACGAGCAAGGAGGTTATGCTGATTTTATATAAGGCACTTGTTAGGCCTCAGTTGGAGTATTGTGTACAGTTCTGGGTGCCACATTATGGAATGCACTGCTTCTAGGGATGAGAAACTTCAGTTACGAAGGTAGATTGGAGACTGTTCTCCTTGGGGAGAGGGCGGCCAAGAGGAGATTTGATAGAGATGTTCAAAATCATGAGGGGCTGGACAGAGTAGTTAGGAAGAAGTTGTTCCCGCTCATAAATGGAGCAAGAATGGGCACAGATTTAAAGTGATTTGCAAAAGAAGCAAATGTGACGTGAGAAAGACTTTTTCGCACAGCGAGTTGTTCAGGTCTGGAATGCATTGCCTGGAAGTGTGGTGGGGGCAGGTTCAATTGAGGTATTCAAGAGAACATTAGATGATTATTTGAATAGAAACAATGTATGGAGAAAAGGCAGGGCAATGGCACTTGGTCATAATGCTCATTTGGAGAGCCGGTGCAGACATGATGGGCAGAATGACCTCCTGTGCTGCTAAAATTCTGAGATTGTGAAAAGCAGGCATTTTTGAAGTGGATATGAACAAGCTGAGATGGGATACCAGTAGATACAGCATGAATAGGAATCTGCATTAGTAGATAAACGAAGAGTTGAATTTTTAGCTGTTGAATTTCAAAAGGAAATAGAAGAAAGTTTTACAACTGGCAACAATCATAAATGAATGAAGCAAAGTTATAAAGTTTATTTTTCTCAAAAGTAGTGGCCATAAAGACAGCAAGAAAGATTTTTATATCCCGGGAATCTCCAAAGAAAGCAAAGAACAATCGGTTTAAAGAGGAAAGAGAAAAAAACATAGTAAAAGATTGAAAGCTGTGTGGCCATCTGATCTTGAGGAATGTGCTGTGTGAGGACAGACTTGTGAAGGGAGCAGCCTCTAGCCACCCTGGAGAAGTTTTGTTTGTTCCAGAGAGCAAAGTTTTGTTACAAGCTTTGGGTGGGGTGGGGAAGAAAGCGTGCGAGAGAGCACATGAGTAGCAGTAATATTACTGGATTCTTTATAGATTAAGAATCTATAGGGAATGTTGCCTGGAAAAGGGTGTTTATTTGAGAGTCTAGTTAAGTAGAAATCTTTTGGGAAATGTTTTAAGACTAAATTTAACTGTAACTGTGATCTTGTGTGTTTAAGGTTTTATTTTTGCTAATAAATGTTTTTAATTTAAAATCTCCAAAAGTGGTAGTGGAATTTTTACTTCTGACTTCAGTACACATACATTTTCGTAATAAATACAAATTGTAAATTGTTGTGATAGCTTGACCAAGTTTCCCTTCGGGATTTGGTCAGCCCGGCAATTACCACCTGCCATATCATAACAGTGCCAATGGGTCATTTTACCTGACTCCTAGCAATTCTCCACAATTTCTAAACTCTTTACCTTAGTGAAAGCCCTCACCCAGTGTTCTCTTTTACAAACTTGGCTGTCATCACAGCCTTCTTGTTTCAAACTCCTGTGTATTGTCTCTCCTCAAGTCATTAATTGCAACAGAAATCAAAGAACTTTCTGACACAAGTGGGTGACAGATGTTTTTCTAATTGGTTTTTGTTTACTCTTTGGGGGAAAACAATTTCCATTCAGCATATTAAACAGTTTACTAAGAAACATGGAGAGGTGATCGCGTCGTATTATTGTAATCCAGGACTAGTAATCCAGAGACCCAGCATAATGCTCTGGGGATCAAGGTTCAAATCCCACCGTGGCAATGGTGAAATTTGAATTCAATAAAAATCTGGAAATAATAATGACCACGAAGCCATTGTCAATTGTTGTTAAAAACCCAGCTGGTTCACTAAGTTCTTTACCTGGTCTGGCCTACATGTGACTTCAGACTCTTAAATGCCCTCCGAAATGACCGAGCAAGCCACTCAGTTGTTTCTAACTGCTAAAACGCCTATAAGGAATGAAACTGGATGGCCCACCCGGCATCAACCAAGGCGCCAGAAGCGACAACGGCAAACTCAGCCACATCAACCTTGCAAAGTCCTCCTTACTAACATCTGGGGGCCTGTGCCAAAATTGGGAGAGCTGTCTCACAGACAAGTCAAGCAATAGCTTGACATAGTTATACTCTCAGAATCATACTTACAGACAATGTCCCAGACACCACCATCACCATCCCTGGGTACATCCTGTCCCACCGGCAGGGCAGGCCGAGCAGAGGTGACAGCACAATGGAATACAGTCATGAGAGGGTTGCCACCGCCACCACACCCAATCCCCCTCAGCTGATGAAGCAGTGCTCCTCCATGTTGAACACCACTTGGAGAAGGCACTGAGGATGGCAAGGGAACACCCTAGAATGTGCCCTGGGTGGGGGACTTCAATGTCCATCACCAAGAGTGACTCGTTAGTACCACTACAGACTGAGCCCTAAAGGACATAGCTGCAGGACTGGTTCTGTGGCAGGTGTTGAGGGAACCAACTAGAAAAAAATATATATTTGACCTGCATCTATTTATACTTGCATTTATCCGTGACAGTATCGGTAGGAGTGACCACGCACAGTTCTTGTGAAGATGAAGTCCCGTCTTCACATTGAAGATGCCCTCCATCATGTTCCGTGGCCCCACCGCTGTGCTAAGTAGAATAGATTTCAAACAGATCCAGCAACCCAAGACTGGGCATCCATGAGATGTTGTGGGCCATCAGCAGAATTGTACTCAGCCACAATTTGTAACCTCATGGCTCAACAATAACCCTCACTCTACCATTACCACCGAGCCAGGGGATCAACCTTGGTTCAATGAAGAGTGCAGGAAGGCATACCAGAAGCAGCACCAAGCTTACCTAAAAATGAAGTGTCAATCTGATGAAGCTACAACACAGGACTAATGTATCAAACAGCATAAACAGCAAGTGATAGACAGAGCTGAGCAATTCAACAAACAATGGATCAGCTCTAAGCTCTGCAGTCCTGCCATATCCAGTCATGAATGGTGGTGGATAATTAAGCAACCCACTCGAGGAGGAGGTTTCACAAATATCCCCATCCTCAATGATGGGGGAGCCCAGCACATCTACTCTCCATCATCAGTAAAGTAGTGGAAGGGGTCATTAACAGTGCCATCAAGAGGCACTTGTTTAACAATAACCTGCTCACTGACCCATGCACAACTTGGGTTCCATCAGGGCTTCTCAGTTCCTGACCACACTACAGCCTTAGTTCAAACATGGACAAAAGAGCTGAACTCCAGAGGTGAGGTGAGAGGGACTGCCCTTAACATCAGGCTGCATTTGAATGAGTGTGGCATCATGGAGCCCTAGCAAAGCTGGGGTCAATGGGAATCAGGTGGAAAACTCTCTGCTGGTTGGAGTCACACCTAACACAAAGGGATATGGTTGTGGTTGTTGGAGGTAAATCATCTCAGTTCCAGGACACCACTACAGGAGTTGTTCAGAATAGTGTCCTAGGTCCAGCCACCTTCAGCTACTTCAATGAACTTCCTTCCATCATAAGCTCAGGAGTGGAATGTTCGCTGATGATTGCACAATGGCCAGCACCATTCGCGATTCCTCGGATATTGAAGCGGTCTATGTCCAAATGCAACAAGACCTGGACAACATCCAGTCTTGGGCTGAGAAGTTCAAGCCACACAAGTGCCAGGCAATGACCCTCTCCAACAAGAGGAAATCTAACCATCGCCCCTTGACATTCAATGGCATTACCATCGCTGAATCCCCCACTATCAACAGCCTTGGCATTACCATTGATCACAAACTGAACTGGAATAGCCATATAAATACTGTGGCAACAAGAGCAGGTCAGAGGCAACGAATTCTGCAGCATGTAACTCATCCCTGACTCCCCAAAGCCTGTCCACCATTTACAAGGCACAAGTCAGGAGAGTGGTGAAATACTTTCCATTTGCCTGGATGAGTGCAGCTCCCGCAACACAAGAAGCTTGACACCATCCAGACAAAGCAGTCCACTTGATTGGCATCCCATCCACAAACGTTTACTCCCTCCATCATCAAGGCACAGTGGCAGCAGTGTGTACCTTCTACAAGATGCACTGCAGGAATTCACCAAGGCTCCTTGGACAGAACCTTCCAAACCCATGCCCACTAGCATCTAGAAGGACAAGGGCAGCAGACAGATGGGAACACTGCCACCTGGAAGTTCCCCTCCAAGTCACTCACCATCCTGACTTGGAGGTATATCGCCGATCCTTCACTGTCACTGGGTCAAAATCCTGGAACACCCTCTCTAACAGCACTGTGGGTTTATTTACACCACATGGACTGCAGCGGTTCAAGGCAGCTCACTACTAACTTTTCAAGGGAAATTAGGGATGGGTAATAAATTCTGGTCTAGCCAGTGACACCCACATCCCATGAATGAATAAAAAAGGAAAACACCTATGTGAATACAGTTTGCTTAAAAAAGACCAAAAGTCATGTTTTAAAATTTTCTTCTGTGGAAAAATGATCAAAACGTCCTGAAACCTTAAAATAATCGTTCATGAGAATGTGGGGGAAAACATACACTGATGTATTAAGCCTAAACCTAATGGTTCTGCTGTAAAAGTGATTATCTTTGGCTTTTATTTTAAAGAGAAATAGGAAGAAAAAAATTAAACAAATCCTAGTATAGTCTCTGCTTTTTTCCTTAAGGGAGATACAGAATGAAAATGTTTAGCATACCCTAGAAAGACACAGATGTCAAGATAGAGACACGAAGAAAGTGCAGAAAACAGATAACACATGGGAATAGGAAAAGACTGCAGGGGTACGTCATAGTATAGTGCAATGGAGCAATAACAAAATGACATTCAGATGGGACATATGAAATCCCCATGCAACAGAAAAAGGACAGTGAAACAGAAAACAGTGAATGCAGAAAGAGAGAAGGAAATGGCATGAAGGCAACATTCTTCCATACATTTTGTAAAATATGCACAAGGCATCACTTCTGAAGAGCTTCATTTATTAGATTAAATATATTTTACTATATATTTTGCAGCTCTGGACTCAATGTTAATTCTGTTTCTCTCTCTCCACAGATGCTGCTGGACCTGCTCAGTTTTCCCAGCATTTTCTGTTCTATTATTTCACATTTCCAGCATCTGCAGTATTTTGCTTTTATGCTTATAATTTACAAGGTCATTTATTCCTCCTCTTGCTAATTCTTAAGTGCTAGTTACAGTATTTATAATGCCAATTGGAGGGAGTTTGTTGATTCCCAGCAAGACATGAAACACAGTTGATAAATAATTCATTTTCTTCCTTGTCCTTATTCTGCAGCACAGCCAGAGGCCGAGCTAATCACTTGCTAATAATGTACTTTGCCCTTCCATATGGTGCATCAGATTCACTTGATTAACTTCTACCTACCATCTGACAGTAAAGCCACACATTTAATTGCAAGTCACTGTTCTGTCTGCCTTCTTTATGCTGCTTTTATACATTCATTGGTCATCTAGTCATATCGTCTTACAAATTTTTATTCGTTTTAAAGTGAGAATAATGAATACCAAAAAGAGTGCTTACAAGGGTGATTACCTCACTGACAAGCTCCAGGAACATTATAAGTAATTGGAATGGAGCTTAAGTGGTTTACAATCACGCACGGTCTTCTGGGATGAGATTATAGCCACAACCTTTCACCTTTGAGTCAGAAATCTGAGGGTTCAAGCCTCAGTCTGGGAACTTCACTGAAGAATCAGCAGGATATTGAATGAGATGCTGTTATTCACATAAGAATTTCAATGAGTGCCTCCTTTGCTTGTCTGGTTCTGGTAGAAATTAAAGATCCCAATGTATGATTTGAAAGTGCACTGTGTTCAGAGTTTAACCAACTTCTTGAAAAACATAATTTATCTCACTGCTTATGGGGTTAGAAAATGGTTCTCGTATTTACTTTATGATCCTTGGCCAGGCCAGGTTGTTGGTGAGATCTGGTTAGGGGCCAATTAGTAGACAAAGTATGAGGTTCAAGACACTTGCTAAGTGAAGAAAACCACAAGATTCCATGGCTTTTCAGCAAAAAAATAAACTTTATTTTACAAGGTCAAAAAGATAAAAACAATTTACAATATAACATTCAGGGTAAGTACATGAGGGACATCTGAATTAACAAGCCCAACTGTGGTTGAACACAACACACAATAAATGACAGATGCAACCAAAACAGATTCCATGGATTTCTCAACAATCCACCCAGACGTTAAGTCACAGAGTCAACTAACCTCTGTAAAACTCAGTCTCTCTCATGAGGGTTTCCAATCTTCACCTTGGAAGGTCTCACCTTGGAATTCTCTCCAAAAGTCGCTCCAACAACAGCCCACCTAATTTTAGCTCTTCAGCCATGCCAAGAAGAATACCACTGTCCCAAAGGAATACTTTTGCCCCTGTGGCCCACAACACAGAATTGCCAACCTTCAGCAGCCTTCTTAGATCTTTATGGCTTCTCTTGAGCCCTCTTCAGCTACCAAAGACTCTCTTGAGCCTACTTCACTTAAGGCTGCAGGGAGCAGACTTTTTCTATAATTGGAGCCTTCTCTTTTTCTTAACTTAACTGGAACCTGTTTCTGCCCCCTCTCCCGTGTCCCTTACCTGGGACACTTCTTGGAATCTCTCCATCCCCCTGTCTGAGAGGCTTGCTGGGTCTGGTACTCTGCACCTGGTCACCTGACCTGGGTTTTCACACCCTTCTTTCTCCTCCAGGCACAGGTGCTCAGGGTCTGTCCTAAGCCCGAAGAATAGGAAGATTTCAAACTGCGCATGTGCAGCCCGCACCCGGCCTATGCGTGGTGGTTTGGTGGTGGTGGTGGTGGTGGTGGTGGGGGGGGGGGTGGTGTCGGGACTTCCCAACCCCCATATTCAACAAGGTAAGTTGGGTTTCATAACATCTTGCATAGATATCAACTCTGGTTCAAATGTGGAAAGCAACTCTTGGCCAAAGTCAGAGTTGTGGGCTCAAGTTCCACTCCAGAGACTCCTGAAAACAATTTAGGTTGACAGTACGGTACCAAGGCAGTGCTGCACCATTGAAGGTGCTGCTTTTCAGATGGAACATTAAATCAAGGTCCCATCTGTCTTTTTAGCTGGATGTGAAAGATCACAACAGTATTCAAAGGAGAACAAGGGAGTTCTCCCCAATGTCCTGGTCAGCATTTATCCTTCAACCAATATCACAAAAACAGATTATCTGATCATTCATGTCACTGCTAATATTGGGACACTGTCATGTGCAAATTGGATGCTGTGTTTTCTACATTACAGCAGCAAATACAGTTCAAAAAGCACATCATCTGCTGTGAAGTGTTTTGGGACATCCCAAGGTCATGAAAGATGCTATATAACAGCAATGAACCTAGGAAGAGCATAACACAATATAACAACTAAAAACAGCACAACACGCATGTGCCTTTATAGGCATATTTTAAAAATAATACACTTCATGGATAGTGAAGAAGCAATTAGTCAATTGTACTACAGTTGTTAAAACATACATCTGACCTTCGATTTCTGATGGTGGAGCAGGAGACAGGTATTATTCTAAAAATACACTCGAATCTGTCACTCACCAATAATTTGACTGACATTCCTTAAGCCATGGTCCATCACTGCTTGTGCAGTGGAGCAGGACCACCAGCTGCCAAAAATCAAAGGGAAGTAATCAATTGCATTAAAGAGATGGATGCTGGCATTATTTACAGCACTCTTGGGCACCTATCATTTAAGGGGTCAGGAAAATCAAAGCCAGTAATTTATCTATAGTCGCTTTCTAAAGTCAATCAATTGCTCCTTGGCTTTGTTTGACCTAAAGCCATGAGACTTCATGGGGTCTAGAATCATTAATAAGGACTTCCAAAACTAAGCTTACCAAACTGTACACCATTTCTGGCAGTATATTAGTCCAATGGGACAGCATATAACTCAGGGTGGTGTTTGAAATCGGAGATGCTGACCAGAGATAGAACTGATTATAACTGTCAGGCTGCTATTCGGCTCATTTGTGGAGTAGCTCTCCCAACTTGTACACTAATGGTCAGATGTTGGTAAAGTGTTTACTGAGCTAGGATTGCACAAGTTAAATTCTGATAAATGTTTAGGTTGAGACACATCTTGAGTACTGTTGAAAAAAGAGACAACATGTCTAAGCTTTTCGTCTTGCAACAACAATTTATACTGTGAAGAGAGTGCTGTTTGGTTGGCAAGTGGCATTGCCGTGGAGAATGCACCACTGATGGCGATTGATAGTTAACCGTCAAGCATTGTTTGAAATTTAAACCAGGCAGCTGAAACCAGGCAATGCCTTGACCAATCAGGGTCAAGCTGCCTGGTTTAAATTTCAAACAATGCTTGTCAGTTAGCTGGCAGTCGCCATCAGTGGTACATTCTCCATGGCAACGCCACTTGCCAACCAATCCACACTCTCTTCACATATAGTATAAATTCTTGTTTTCCCCCTTTATTGGTATTCTTGCGAGTGTCCTGATGAGTGCAAGATGAAAAGTTTAGACGTCTCTTTTTTCAGAAATGCTCAAGCTCTGTATTACCAAATGCCTACTGACACATCTATTCAATATTTCTCTTATATTACCTAGCAAGCATTTACAGTTGAGTGGCTTGTGAGGTCACTTCAGAAAATATTAAAAATGTCAGTCACATATTGCGGATCTGTGGTGACACAAACCAGACTAAATACTGATGGCAGGCTGAAGCCTTGCAACTATACTCGCATCTCTCATTAGAATTTGCACTCTAAGCAGATTTCCACCAAGCACGACAATTGTCAAAGGCACTGACAATAAGTAGCTTACTGCCATTTTTATGACATAGTCACTCCAGTCTTTTTGTGCATCTCCTTTTCACAGTCCACGGAACTCCCTCCAAACTCTAATCCCACTGGTTGGTTGCACTTCACATTGCTTCTAATGCTTTCTGCAATAGTAACTACATGGCTGCCTTTTTACCCCAAGTTTCCATTCTTTTCATCATTTGCCCATGTAATTTTATATGGCAACATAGGGGTAGTTTTCACATCTAGGTGTATAATGCCCAGCTCAAATCTTATTACCTCCTCCCCTCAACCTCACAACTACTGTCAAAATTTTCAGCTTGCTATCCAAAAATCCTCCAGCTTAATGTTGTAAAAACTATCTTTGGCTCCTGTAACTGTGACTGTGTCTCCTTCATAGCCATCGGCCCAGACACAATTCACATGTTCAGAAACTCAACATTTTGCTTAGTCCCGAACTCAGTTTCCTTCCCCATATCCAGTTTCTAAGACTATTTTTTTCATCCTAGCTGCATTAGCCACATCACCCTATATTTCCCCCTCTGCTATTAATCAAATCTTTCATCACTTCACATTCAGACTTTTCTGATTTTTCTCTGGACCAAGCCTGAAGTGATAGCCAAAATTATGGAGCCTTGGTAAACTGATTCCCAAACTTTCCTACTGGCTCAACACCAGTATTTTTCACCTCCTCAATTTTCCTACAACCATCACCTAACCCATGCTTTTATCACTTCATAACTGGAGTTCTCCAATACCCTCCTTGTTGACATCCCTGCTTAAGCCATTTTAAAACAACAATCCAGAAGGCTACACTAAGTCCTGCACCACCATCACCTCTGTCCTCATCAAGCTCCAGTGTTCTGAGAACTGATTTAAGGTCCTTGTGCTCAACTTTAAATCGCTTCATAGCCTTGCCCATTCCTACCTCCATGATTGGAATACTAGAAGGTGGCATATAGGAAACAATGTCACAGACTGTACTTCCTCCCTTCCATCATCAGGCGGTTGATTCTTTAGCCATCTCAACTTTGTGTGCTGACTTCCCTGCCTCATCAACTTTGCTTTGCCTTCCTACAAAAAATATACTTAAGATCCTCAGCACAGAACTGAAAGAATGCTGCACTGTCAAGATGTCATTTTTCAGATGAAGCATTAAACCCATTCAGTCCCTCAGGCGGACAAAGATCTCATGATGCGATTTTGAAGAAGGGCAGGAGAGTAATTCCCAGTGATCTGACCAATATTACCCTTCAAATTTATCACAAAAATACATTATCTGTACATTATCATATTGCTGTTTGTGAGATCTCACTGTGCGCAGATGGCGGCTGTCTTTGTTTTACAGGAAAGCACTTTGGGGCATCCCGAGGTTGTGAAATATGCTCAATGAAAGTCATTTTTCATCAGGTTTTCAACACACCCTGAATTTCCTTCAATCTGCTCAGCAACCATCCAGCTGCTCTGTAAAACATATTTTGTACGTAATGAGCACTATAGAAGTATGGATGTTGTGTCTAGTCAAAAATTTTAAAATGAAACTGTTTAAAAATACAAAAGCAAAGAATCAAAGTTTTAATATTTAAAAAACAAACTTTGATATTTTGGTTGACATCAACACAATTAAATTACAGCCTGAACATCATGTTTGATTATTATTAAATGCTTTAATAATAAAATCATATCTATTTCTTCATGTCACCAACCAGAATTGGGATAAAATTAGACTTTAAAAATATGTAGCATAACTAAATTTGTAACACCCAAAGAATTTTATCAGCTCAAAATATTTTCAATTCTGATAAAAACTATTCTTTACTGTTTACACGAAATATATTTTATTGTGTAATTAAATCTGACTCTAGGAAGATGTGGTTAATACCTGTACTGTGGACAGCTTTGGTCACCCCACTACTGAAAAGATATTGGAGCTGTGGAAATAGTCCAACAACAACTTGCTTATATGCAGTACTTTGAATTACAAACATGCAAGCGCTTTACAATTTACTAAGATTATAACAATGGTGCAGAGATATAATTATTTTTATTCATTCATGGAATGTGGGCTTTGCTGGCTGGGTCAGCATTTATTGCCCATCCCTAGTTACCCTTGAGAAGTGGTAATGAGCTGCTTTCTTGAACCGCTGCAATCAATGTGGTGTAGGTACACACACAGTGCTGTTAGGGAGGGAATTCCAGGATTTTGACCCAGTGACAGTGAAGGAATGGCAACATATTTCCAAGTCAGGACGGTGAGTGACTTGGAGGAGAACTTCCAGGTGGCGTTCTCAACTATCTGTTGCTCTTCTACTTCTAGATGGTAGTGGCCGTGGATTTAGAAGGTGCAGTTTAAGGAGCCTTGGTGATTTCTTGTAATGCATCTTGTAGATGGTACACACTGCTGCTACTGTGCGTCGGTGATGGAGGGAGTGAATGTTTGTGGATGTGGTGCAAATCAAGCAGGCTGCTTTGTCTGGCACGGTGTCAAGCTTCTTGAGTGTTGTTGGAGCTGCACTCATCCAGGCAATTGGAAGTATTCCATCAAACTCCTGACTTGTTCCTTGTAGATGGTGGACAGGCTTTGGGGAATCAGGAGGGGAGTTACTCATTGGTGTCTCAGTGAAACTAAACTTTGTTGGCATGAGCTAATTGCATCTTGTTCTACAAGGAACAAGTCAGGAGTTTGATGGAATACTTCCAATTGCCTGGATGAGTGCAGCTCCAACAACACTCAAGAAGCTTGACACCGTGCCAGACAAAGCAGCCTGCTTGATTTGCACCACATCCACAAACATTCACTCCCTCCATCACCGACGCACAGTAGCAGCAGTGTGTACCATCTACAAGATGCATTACAAGAAATCACCAAGGCTCCTTAAACTGCACCTTCTAAATCCACGGCCATTACCATCTAGCCTCTGACCTGCTCTTACAGCCACAGTATTTATGTGGCTAGTACAGTTCAGTTTCTGGTCAATGGTAACTCCCAGGATGTTGATAGTGGGGGATTCAGTGGTGGTAATGCCATTGAACTTCAAAGGGCAATTATGGATGAGAGTCTGGTAAAACTAAAGCAGTATAAAGTAAAAGTTCCAGTTCTTTTTGCCTGGCCTGGTAAACTAGTTATCAATCCGGTGGCCCAGCAATGAATCTTTTCCAGGGAGTCTATAAATTCCATTAAGTCAGTGGACAGAAATTAGGCACTAGATGTGGCCTGGCCTAAGCTAAATGCAGAGAAAGGACAGTACTCCTCATATAATCCTTAACTGCCCCATCAATACACCCTCTTTTCTTTTTCAGTAGCTTTGCTTCACTGGTCATGGATCTCCAATGACCACAACATTAATGTCCCCAGGCCCTTCTCCCATTCAGTAGCCTTGGCTTTGCAACCTGCAAGATTCAGGCCCATTCTGTCACTGCATCAAGATCTGCCCGCATCCTATTATTTTCATCTTTATACCAGCGCATAAAGGAACATAGAAATTGCTAGGCGAGAAAAAACTTTTGCCATCTCGGAAGTCACATGACACAGTAATGGAGTTGTTGACTAATCACAGGAAAATCAATCTCCAATTAGAATAAACAGCCCCAGACATGACCCAAGAAAACTCCCAGTGATGCAGCGCTCTTGGGAGCTGTAGTTTCCTGTCTCTCCTACGCAAGCTCCACTTATCACATTATTGCATCTCAAATCATACATATACAGTATCCCAAAATGTTATTTCCAGAAAGAATACTATCTAATTTGCATTTGAATGAATCAATAGTAACTGCTTCCACATCTCCCGAGGGAGTCTGTTCCATAGATTGACCACTTACTCACTAAAATATTGTTTCCAGATTAGTTTTGAATTTAACTTGCTTGAAACAGTGTCTTCTGGTTCTACTGTTCTAGACAAGGTGAAATAGCCTGTCATGGCCAACATTAACTAGTCCCTTTAGAATCCTAAAACCAGCAATCATATCACTTCACAAGCTTCTTTTATAGTCTGTTAATGGCGATTTTATGACTCCAATTTAAATATGGTAATATTGCATCTTTATTGCTCACTTCTCTTAACTGGACTCAATTTAATAACCAGGAGTAATATTCAATTATCTCAGCTGCAATCCCAGAGCCTCTGAAACCCCAAACAATTAAAACAGTGAAAGATTACCTCAAACGATCAAGGATTGCAAACTGGTAAGAAATGGTATGATACTAGATACACAAAACTGGTCTATAAGTTTTTCACACAAAGTGTATTTCAAGTATGGAATACAATACCACACAAAACTATTGAAGACAATTCACAATATTTACAAGGTCCTTACTATGATTAACAGCAAATTGCATTTATGTAATGCCTTTAACATAATAAAACATCCCAAGCTTAAACTCAAGGATACAGGGAAAGCCGGGGATTGAGGGGATGTTGGAGTGGGACTAGAATGGAAAGCTAAGCTATTAAACAACAGAGCCACAGGTATGATGGACAAAAACACTGTCCCTCTGTGCTTACATTTCTATGAGATACAGCACAAGATATACAGTACTTACCTAGCTGCTTGTTGTTTGGGTTAAAATCAACACTGGTGACCACATCTTTATGACCTTTAAAGTTGTGTTCTAAGGTTGGATCCTCCTAGGACATTAAAAGAACAAATGTCTCACTTCAGTACATTTGATAACCAGCAACAGAGTAAGTTAAAACTGCAACTTTTGTCAAAAGCTAAACACTTTAAGAGCTTTTAAGATCTTACTACTAATTGTGATTTCACCACTTATTTTAAATTTTGAGATAATGCATCTTAATTTTTTATCACACTTAACCTGAGTCAATTCAACCAATAAAAAGCTTCAGCTACAATTACAAAGCCTCCGAAAAAGCCATAGAAATTATGACACTTGAATAATGTTGAAGAAATTGATTATCCCCAAGTTGAAGACATTATACTAATGTTCACAGTAAGTTTACACAAATCATAGAATATGTTGCATTAAATAAAATCAAATTATAAAATACATTGTCTCATAACACAAAAATAACTCAAGATTTGAGCTTAACAAAGATATCAAACTCTACAACATCATAAAGCTTATCGATAGCTTGCATGTTTAACAAAGAGAAAGCATAGTGAAAAACAAAACTGACTACACAGCTAACATACGTATAAAATTTTAAAAAAACTTCCTCCATTCAGTTCATTCAAAACACAAATCTAATATTACACTTTTCAAACTAATGTATGGGAAAATGCTGATTAAAATATAACTAAAGAGGAATTTCCATATTTCAGCTGTAACTTCAGGATTCAGTTCTGTACAAGCAAAATCATAACCTCAAATTTACATAAACATCTTTTACTGCAACCTCTTCTCTCAATCTGTAGATGGTGCTGTATGTTTTTTTGTGTGGGATTATCTTATTGTTTGTAACCATAACCTTTTTCTATTTGCTATAATGTTACTGTGAGATTATCTTGGGCTAGACAACTACTAAAACCAAGGACAACAATTTAAATAGAAAAAAACAGAACAGAACACTGAAAGACTACAAAAACTGTCTCTCAAAACATATACAAATGGTTAATATGACCCACCAGTTATATTTTCTAATACTCAGGCAGATAAAGTTTATCTGTCTTTGCAAATTGCAGAGCAACCTGTGTACAGCTTCTTTCATTCTTGGAGGATTTAAGACTGCTATGTTTGAAATGGAAGGCTATTTTAGGACTAAAGAGAGATTTGTTTAACATCTAACCAACTGAAGAATGCAAAATGAAGAAACTGATTTTCATATTTTTCAAGTTATATTATTTTTAAGGGCACCTCAGTTTGGCTTCTAAAAGTGTGTCATTTCAATCAGGTAACACGTACCAGTGAGCAAGAGGATATTGGCAGGCTGGTGGAATGAGTGGACACATGGAACATGAAATTTAATGCAGGGAACTGATCTATTTTAGTAGGAAGAATGAGAAAAGGTAATATAAAATAAAGGATACAATTCTAAACAGGATACAGGACCAGAGACCTAGAGGTATGCGTGCTAGCAGAGGTTGAGAAAGTGGCTAAAAAGATATACAGAGATCCTGGAATTTATAAATGAAGCAAAAGAGTACAAAAACAAGGAAGTTATGATGAACCTTTCAGCCTCAACTGGTGTATTGTGTCCAATTCTGGAGACTAGTATTTAGGAAGAATGAGAAGGCTTTATAGAGAGTGCTGAAAACATTTATGAGAATGTTCAAGGGATTAGGGACTTCAGCTACATGGCTAGATTGGAGAAAACAAAAACTTCATTTATATAGCAATTTTGACAAAGGACTTTTGAAGTGCAGTCACTATTAGATTAGTGAGAGGGAGACAGAATGCACCAATTCCCTGCACCATTATAAATTCTTCCATTCCCACACTTGTTCTGTTACTATTCTGTTTGCCAAGTCTGTTAAGAACCAGACTTGTATTGCCCAAGCTTATTTCACATTGGACCGCAACTGGCAACAGAAAGGCAACTTATATTCCTTCATGCTGAGCGGCATCTGAGGACGTCTTGAAGCAAACAGATAGTATATATATGTTTTGACACCACGTTATGTTGCTCAATTTTTTCTGTCAGCTTACCTCTGCTACATGGTCACGTGTTTGCAACTGATGCTGACAAGACAAAAAGAAGCTGGCGAATTAAAGCAGAAGCGGTTGGTCATATGGACACAGTATGGAAGATCAAACGGGGATCTGTAAACTGGAAGTCATCTAAACCTCTGCTCCCCATGTCCTTATTTGCACCAAGTGTCATTTACCTATTATCCCTGACTTAGGCTAGTTCCCAGCGAAGAAAGGCCTTCAGTTTAAAATTCTGATCCTTATTTTCAAAATTCCTCCATGGCCTCACCCCTCCACATCTCTAATCTCCTCCAGTCCTGCAACCCTCCAATACCTGCGCTCATCTAATTCTGGCCTCGAACATCCCTGATTTTAATTGCTCCACCCTTGTTGGCCATGCCTTCAGCATTTGGAATTCCTTCCTTAAACTTCTCCAACTCTCTACCTCTTTCTTAGTTTAAGCACTCCTTAAGCCCTACAGCTTGATCAAAGTTTTGACCCTACTATTGCCATATGTTGCTCGGTTTTTAATTTTGCTTTATAATGTTCCTGTGAAGTTTTTTTGTGCTTAAGGCTATACAAATGTAACATGATGGAGGGAAACAATTCTAAAAATTACATCTTCCCTGCTTTCCTATCACACATTTTACCGATTATTTTATTCAGTTACCTATCACACATCAAATATTTGCGCCTTATCACGCCTGTCAGAAGCTTCACATGTAATGAATTATTTTGAAGTAACTTATGTAGGTAAAGATGGAAAAGATGTCAATTTAGATTTATTTTTTAACAAGTTAGGCAGCTTGAATCAGTAAAATTAATGCTCTGATGGAAAAATGTATATTGATAAGTAACTTTTGGAAAATTATAAAAGTGTTTCTACAGCTGTTTTGCATTTAAAAAAGTGTTTTTTTCCCCCCTCTTTTCAGACCACTTGATTTCACTAATGCAAGAATTGCCAAAGTGTAACCTTGAGCAGACTTTGAACACCAGTCCGGTAATGAAGAGGAGTAAGTCAGCTTACTAAACTGAAAGTCTATAGAGCAATAGACCTGCCCACTCTACTCTATGCATGTGAGACTTGGACTGTATACCAGTTTCATACCAGGAAAACCAACCACTTTCACTTGAGCTGTCTTCGTAAACTTCTGAAAATTAGATGGCAGGACAAAATACCAGACACTGGAGGTGCTCACCCAATGCATCCCAAGCATCCACATCATATTGAGACAGTCACAACTGAGTCATGCAGCCAGAATGCCTGACATTCGCTCACCAGAGCAAATCTTCTATGGATAGCTTCAGTCTGGGATGTGGTCAAAGGAGGCACTACAAGGACACTCTGAAGGCTTCACTTGGGAGTGCTGTTATTGACTCAGAGTCCTGGGAGAAGCTCACCCAGGATCAATGCACCTGGTGCAACCAAATGAAAAAGTGCAGCCTCCTTCAAAAGCAAGCACACATCAGAAGCATAGAGAAAACGCAAGGAGAGGAAATCCTGAGCCAGCAGCTTATACAAAATTCCATTTTCTGCGGTGTCCTGTCCTATTTGCAGCTGAAATATCTGGGTGCAGATCGGCCTTAACAGTTACTTACATACGCAACAGAACCTTACCAAACACTCCAGATATTGAACATGACATTGTAAGTGTTTCGCTTTCCTTAGTTACCAACTGTCTTCCTTATTAAATAGGCATCACCGCTTCCTTCAAAAAACTCACCCTCAAACCATCCATTCTTTCCAAATAAAGACCCATTTTTAACCTCCTAAGCTGCATTGTTTCACAAATGTGTTATTGGCTTCCAACCCCTCTCAAACACCTTGCTAAATCCCTCTATTCTGGATTCCTCCCTATTCATCATTGAAATGGCCCTAAAGTCACAAACCATATCCTCTATGACTATTAGTTTCTCCATTGTGTCTGACACGTTTGATCATACCATCCTCTTCAAGCATCTCTCCTTGACTTCCAGCTTTTGAGAGGCAGGGGAGAGCTGCTGTCACATGGCCCCATTTTTAACTATCCAAACATAGCCATAGAATCTCCAGCAATGATTCTGCTTCTCATTAATGTATTGGCACCCGTGCAGTCTCCCAACGATCTACCCAAACCCACCTTCTCTGTTTCATCTACATTCGCACACAGTGGGTCAGGGTCTCTGTACTGATGATGAATAGTGCTATCTACTACCACCGAGCATCCGATTACCCCCACACTCTCAAACTTCTCTGCTTCGCTACCTCTCATTAGCCTTTATTAAATAAAAGCCTTCTTAAAACTTTGACTGAGTTTTTAGTCATTGTTTCCAACCTTCTTTTCTTGCTCAGTAACCAGTTTCCATTTCTCATTTATGAAACTGTATTTTTTAAAACACATTAATAGCAATGTAAGTTAATGTTATCATGAGTCAGACGTTTCCTGATACTTTTTTTCTTAATGCAAATACAAATCCAGTTACTGGTCAAGCCCACATCTCTCAAACTAAATTAAATCTTGTCCACATAATCTACGACTGTGAGCCCTGGGCAAACAACAGGCCCATTAAATGGACCCTGGATTAAACATGCGATTTGTACCACGCTTATCCTTCACTTTAGAAAACAAATATTGGTTAGGCCAGACACTCTCAACAGACTATAATACCAAACTGCTTATTCAGAATAATTTAAAGAAACAAGCAGCAACAGTAATTATTGAAGTCAGCCCATTAACAGAAGCTCTGAACCAGATGACAAGACTTTACTTTTGTGTGTACAGTCCCTGATCCAAAACAATAAAACACCTCCAACCTTCTCATAGTCAACACCTTGTTTGAGGCCCAATCTATGATATTTTTATATAAGTGTTAGAATCATTTCTTTCAAGACTGAAGTTTTTATTTTACAAAATGGAAGGACATGGCAGGATCTAACCTAGGGTTTTTTTTAAAAAAGGTCATAAACTCACCTTGGAACTGTAAACAAGCAGGCCTCTTCCAATAACTCATTTGCCTATACAGTGTTTGAGGAGGAGTTGTTTGTTTGTATTGAACTGCAAAGCACTGTAATTAATGAAAAGTTGGGATACAAAAAGGCAATCACGTGGGAGAGAGGAAAAAATTTATGTTGTGAACCTGTTTGTTTTGAAGGTAGTCTTGTTGGAGAACAAGCTGAGGAAAGAAGGCTACATTAGCTGGTTCCCTGTCTCTATTCTTGCCTAAAATTGTGTGGGGCTATCAACCCGCAGCCAGTGAACCCTTATCAGAGTGTAACTAGTCTGCATTTGAACCTGCAAAGCTGAAACCAGTGATGAAACTTTCAAGCATCCACCAGGGCCAGCCCGTCTTCACACAAGGTCAACAGCGTCAAGACTCAACAGACTTTATCCTTTATTTTATTACGCCCATCTCTGCAGAAAGACTCTATCCATTTATCATTTCTTTGCTTGTATGTGCGTGCATGCGTATGCATGCATATGTGTGTGCGCGCACGCGCGTCAATGCGTGTGCAGTGGGTGCATTCTTCAGGAAGAGATAGGTAGTTATGCTTATCGTTCACAATTGTGTGTTAACCAGTACTTGCAACTTGTTAAAAGAAGTTTTGCTTTAAAATAAATTAACCATTCTGAGTTTTTGAAAGAAGCCTGGTCAGAGTCTCTTTTCTTCTGGGTACTAGAGGATACAGGTACACAATTGGTCATTTCAGTGAGAAAATTAAACATTTAAATTAATGGTATGACCTGGGGAGTAGTGGGGCTTGAGAATTCCCGCACATCTCCCATCCTGGTCATAACATAAATTGGGGGCTCTTGTGGGATTTTGAAACAGGGACAGCGGATGATAGGGCGCAGAATAATAATTGGTAAGGGATAAAAGGGCTGAGACCAGGTTTTTGATACATTGGTTAACTAAAATGGCATTGGAAGTTGCTAAGGCTTTTTTTTTTTACAGATGGAAGATGTAACCCTCACCGGTTTACAGAAATTAATCAAGAGTAAGCTAATGGAATTGGCGGATAAGCTGGACTTAGAAAAACCCAAAGAGGCAAGGAAGGCAGACATAGTTTAGATAGTAGCGCAATATTTGAAATTGGAAGGGGTACCAGAGAGACCATATTCTCCAGGGGGTGAGTTAATTGAGTTAGCTAAGATTCAGTTGCAAATGAAGTAATTTGAACATGAAAAGGAATGGCAAAAAATTGAATTGGAGGCAAAAGGAAAAAAGGAAAGAGAAAGTGGGAAAAGGAAAAAGAAAGGGCAGAAAAAGAAAGAATTGAAAAGGCTGGAGGCAAAAGAAAAGGAAAGAGAAAGAGCATTTAAGAAGCTGGAACTGGAATTTCAGGCAAGGGAGAAGGATAAAGAACATGAGGCAAAGGAAAGAGAAAAGGAACGAGAAAGAGAATACCAGCTTAAAGGCTGGACCTTACAAAAAAAGCCTCAGATGCTGAGGAAAGTTCTGATGGTAAAACAACCACCTTCAACTCAAAGCAAACAGTGGGGAAATGTTTCAGTTTGTGCAAGCCCGCCCAAAGTTTAGGCAAAGGTATGTTAGAGGCATTCTTTATTTCATTTGAAAAGGTAGCTAAGCAAATGAAGTGGCCAAACGAAATCTGGACATTGCTCTCACAGAGTAGGTTGGTGGGTAGAGCTCATGATGTTTATGCTTCGCTTTCAGAAGAGGTATCGATAGATTACAATGGAGCAAAAAGGCTATTCTTTGTGCATTTGAGTCAGACCCTGAGGCATACAGGCAGAAATTTCAGCATATAAGGAAACAGCCTGGGCAGACTGATATTGAGTTTGAGAGGATAAAGCAAAGTAATGTTAACCATTGGATACAGGAATTAAAGGTAGGGACAACGCATGAAGCTCTTAGAGAAACAATTCTCTTGGAAGAATTTAAAAATTCACTTCCTCCAGTTGTTAGAAACCATACTAAAGACCAAAGCGTTAAACAGCTAGACAGGCAGTGGAAATGGCTGACGATTATGAGCTGGTCCATAAATTTAAACACTTTTTCCGTCATCCCCACAAACCCAAGAAGGATAGAAAGGAGGAAGGTGAAGGGAAGGGAAGTAGCCAGAGAAAAGAAGGGACAGCTGGGAATACCCCGGAAACTCCTCCTCAGACCAGAAAAGAAGGTGCTGAGGGTGGAAGTGATATTTGAAGGCCTAGGTGTATCCACTGTAACAAGGTGGGACATGTTCACGCCGATTGCTGGAAGTTGCACAGGAAATCCACGAGACTTATTGGAGTACATAAGGTTGATTCAGGAAAAGGAGCCCTGATTGAAAGTACAACAGGTCAGGTTGTAACGCTAACTGCAGCTGTAAAACCGAGTGTGAACACTGCTGTGAGTTCAGGAGAGTTGAAGGAGATACGTGAGACTTTTAAAGGACTTTTGTCGAGGGAAAAGTAACTCCTTAGCCCTCAAATGAGATCATTAAGCCTATAATCATACTTAGAGATACAGGAGCCACTCAGACACTTTTGCTGGGGCAAAGCATAAATTTTCCACCAGAGAGCGCATTAAAAGCCAAAGCTTTAGTCAATGATATTGGTGGGGAGTATATATCCCTACCTTTCATGCACCAGGAATATGACCTATTGTCTGGGACAATGACGGTAGGGGTTGTTCAGCAGTTACATAGAAACACAGAAACAAGGAGCAGGAGTAGGCCATTTGGCCCCTCGAGTCTGCTCCAACATTCATTATGATCATGGCTGATCATCCAACTCAATAGCCTGCTCCCGCTTTCTCCCCAAACCCTTTGATCCCTTTCACCCCAAGAGCTATAACTAACTCCTTCTTGAAAACATACAATGTTTTGGTCTCAACTAATTTCTGTGGTAACAAATTCCACAGGCTCACCACTCTCTGGGTGAAGAAATTTTACCTCATCTCAGTCCAATCCTCAGACTGTAACCCCTTGCTCTGGACTCCCCCACCATTGGGAACATCCTTCCTGCACCTACCCTGTCTAGTCCTGTTAGAATTTTATAGGTTTCTATGAGATCCCCCTTCATTCTTATGAACTCCAGCAAATGCAATCCTAATCGACTCAATCTCTCCTCATATGTCAGTCCTGCCATCCCAGGAATCAGTCGGGTAAACCTTCACTGCACTCCCTCTATAGCAAGGAGACTAAAACTGCACACAATATTCCAGGTGTGGTCTCACATGCATTTGTCCACTCACTCAGCTTGTCCAAATCACACTGAAGCATCTCTGCATCCTTCTCACAGCTCACCCTCCCACCCAGCTTTGAGTCATCTGCAAATCTGGTGAAATTACATTTAATTCCCTCATCTAAATCAATAATGTATATTGTGAATAACTGGGGTCCCAGCACCGATCTCTGCAGTACCCCACTAGTCACTGCCTGTCATTCAGAAAAAGACCTGTTTATTCCTACTCTGTTTCCTGTCTGCCAACCAGTTTTCTATCCATCTCAATACACTACCCCCCCAATCCCATGCACGTTAATTTTATTCACCAAGGCCTTGTACAATTGCAGCAAGACATCCCTGCTCCTGTACTTGAATCCTCTAGCTATGAAGGCCAACATACTATTTGCCTTCTTTACCGCCTGCTGCACCTGCATGCTTACCTTCAGCGACTGTGTACAAGGACACCTAGGTCTCATTGCACATTCCCCTCTCTCAATTTATAGCTATTCAGATAATAATCTGCCTTCCTGTTTTTGCTACCAAAATAGATAGCCTCACATTTATCCACATTATATTGCATCTGCCATGCATTTGTCCACTCACTCAGCTTGTCCAAATCACACTGAAGCATCTCTGCATCCTCCTCACAGCTCATCCTCCCACCCAGCTTTGTGTCATCTGCAAATCTGGAGATATTACATTTAATTCCCTCATCTAAATCAATAATGTATATTGTGAATAACTGGGGTCCCAGCACTGATCCCTGCAGTACCCCACTAGTCATTGCTTGCCATTCAGAAAAAGACCTGTTTATTCCTACTCTGTTTCCTGTCTGCCAACCAGTTTTCTATCCATGTCAATACACTACCCCCCAATCCCATGCGCTTTAATTTTACATGCCAATCTCTTATGTGGGACTTTGTCGAAAGCCTTCTGAAAGTCCAAATAAACCACATCCACTGTTACACGCAGATGGAGTTGATTCATTCCTGGGTAATGATTTAACTGGAGTGAAGGTAGTAGCTTCTCCCATAATTACAGAAAGCCCAAGTGAGGTTAAAGAGACAGAGCGGTTACAGAAAAAGGTTCCAGGAAGGTTTCCCGAATGTGTCATGAACTGAGCAATGGCTAAGCAAAGTCCATCATCAAAGGTCAAAGTGACACCACAGGCTGGTTGACTCTTTCTTTACAAATTTGGATAATCTGAAAGAGATGTTTAACAAATCTCTTCTAGTTAAGGCTCAGCAAGCTAATCCAGAGTTAAGTAAGATAGCACAATTAGCTCAAACTGAAGCCCAAGCTAAGGCAGTTCCAGAATGTTATTATATTAGAAATGGAATTCTAATGAGGAAGTGGAGGCGTCCTCACAGACCTGCAGATGAGGAGTGGATGCTTGTTCATCAGGTAATGGTACCGCCCAAATATCATAAAGAAATATTATGGATAGCACATGAAATTCCTAGGACATGTAGGAAAACCCAAGCACACCTAAACCTGCAGTTTTACTGGCCAGGTCTTCATAAGGACATGGTGCAGTTTTGTAAAATATGCCAGATGGTAGGACAACCACAACATGCAATCAAAATGGCATCCTTAATTCCTATACCAGCTTTTGAGGAACCATTCAGTAGGGTGTTAGTGGATTGTGTGGGACCGTTGCCAAAAACCAAAGCAGGACACCAGTATATTCTTATTAAGGTATATAAGATGTTAAAAGAGATAGACAAAGTAGACGTGGAACAGATGTTTCCCCTTCTGGGGCATTCTAGAACGAAAGGCCATAAGGGGTGGAGAAATTACTTTTCTCAAAGGGTTGTGAATCTGTGGAATTCACTACCTCAGAGTGCAGTGGATGCCAGGATGCTGAATAAATTTAAGGAGGAGATAGACAGATTTTTAATTAGTAACGGGTTGAAAGGTTATGGGGAGAGGGCAGGAAATTGGAGTTGAGGCCAAAATGAGATCAGTCATGATCGTAATGAATGGCGGGGCAGGCTCGAGGGGCTGCATTGCCTACTCCTGCTCTATATGGATTACCAATAGAGATCCAGTCAGATCAAGATTCCAATTTTATGTCTAAAATATTTCAGAACATAATGAATAGTTTGAGTATAAAACAGTTAAAGTCCACAGCATATCAACAAACACAGGAAGCTTTAGAAAGGTACCATCAAACTTTCAAAATAATGATTAAAGCATATTGTCATGAATATCCCCATGATTGGGACAGAGAACTGGATTTGCTTCTATTTACTACCCGAGATTCACCAAACGAATCTACTGGTTTTAGCTCATTTGAATTAGTTTATGGATATAAGATAAGTGCTCCTCTGAAATTAATCAAAGAAAAGTTTTTGGGAGAGAAGGGCAAATCCTCTATGTTAGACTATGTGTCTGTGTTCCAGGAATGGCTCATGGGGTCTTGTAAAGTGGCTCAAGAACATCTTAAAAGTTTCTCAAAGATGAAAGAATGGACAGATAAGCAAGCTGTGACCTGAGCATTACAATTGGGGGATGAAGTATTAGTATTATTACCATTACAGGGGGAACCTCTGAAAGCATTGTTCAGTGGTCTATTAAGGGTAATTTAAGAGGGTTAGAAAAGTAAATTATTTGATAAATACACCAGATCGCTGGAAAAATAATCGGCTGTGTCATATCAATATGTTAAAACAATACCATCATAGGGAGGAAGGTAGGAAAGAGCAAGTATGTCAGGTGTATGCACAGTTTGGTAAAAAAATTAAACATTTGAATTAATGCTAAGGCCTGTGGAGTACTGGGGCTTGATAATTCCTGCACTCCTCCCATTCCAGTTGTAACAAAAGATCAGGTATTTCATGCTGTATTCTAATTGGCCTTGCTAGGCAACTGTTTGGTTGGAGCCTAGATACAGAAATAGTTACATATTCTTGAAATCCAAACTGAGACAATTGAACTGACTGACATAACACTGACATATTATAATTAGGCATTTAATCATGATTCTCCAGCCATTGTGGTATGGGGCAGGAGCGAGGGACCAGATGATTTTTTTCCTATCACCAATGTCATATTTTCAATAACGTTGAGCAACTGCCTTCTCCCCAATGTCAGCTGTGGTTCAGTGGGTAGCATTCATGGTCAAGTGCCACTCTAAAGACTAGATTAGAAAAATCTAGGCCGACACTCTTGATGTGGTATTTGAGAGAGTGCTGCACTGTCAGAGGTGGTGTCTTTCAGATGGAGTGTTAAACTGAGGCCCCATATGTCCTCATAGTTGGTTACAAAAGATCCCATGGCACTATTCTGAAGAAAAGCTGGTGTCCTGGCCAATTTTATCCCTCAGTCAACATCACTCAAAACAGAGTACCTGCTCATTATCATATTGAGCGCAAGCAAGGTCCCGCAAACAGCATGTTGGCTGCCACATTTGCTACAACAGTGACTGTACTTCATTGGCTGTAAAGAGCTCTGGGCTGTACCAAATACAAATATTTCTTTTTCAGTTTTATTAATAGAAGCTGTCTCCAATACTCACGAATCCACTAAATAGAGGGCAAGGATTATAGATAGAGATTTACGACTGAAACGAGGAAGAATTTTTTCCACTCAGAAGGTGGTGAATTCTCTACCCCAGAGAGCTGTGGAGGCTCAGTTATTGAGAGTGTTCAAGACGGAAATAGACAGATCTCTACATATTAAAGACATCAAGGGATATGGGGACAGTGCAGGAGTTAGAAGATCAGCCATGAATGGCAGAGCAGGCTCATGGGACTGCATCGCCTTGTGGAAAGACTGGCTCGCCAGTCTCGAACAACCCCCAGCAATGGAAATTCCACTGGATGAAAGCCTTCCCCCAGGAGCTAATTGCAACTGGGTAACCTGGAAGTGCCTTAACAGACTTAGGACTGGTGTAGGTTGTTCAAAGGTGTCACTAAGCAAGTGGGGATATACAAACAGCCCGACAACTTGTGAATGCGGAACTGAGCCACAGACTATGCAACATCTCCTGCAATGCCTATTGTTAGAGGAACCCTGCACTGTTGCAGATCTTGCCAAATTCAACAACAAGGTGCAAAAATGTGTCCAGTTCTGGCTGGGCCATGTATAGACTGTCCGTGGACACGATAAGAAAGATGGGACCGAATACATATACTAACAAATTAGGGGCATTAGGCCAATAAGCTCCTCAAGCCTACTCCACTATTCAATAAGATCATGGCTAGTCTGATTGTGGGCTCAACTCTACTTCCTTTCCTACCCCCTATACACTTTGACTCCCTTGTCAATCAAAAATCCAACTCAGCATTAAAAAGGTTCAATGACCTTGCCTATTACTGTTATTAAATCGTATACTATCTATTCCTATTTCTCTAAGATAATTGGCAAAAGAATCAGAGGGGAAGAAGATGAAGAGAACTTTTCACTTCTGCAGCAAGTTATGGTGATCTGGAATCAAATGTCACAAAGTGCAGTGGAAGCAGATTCAATGAAAAGGAAATAACTTAAAAAGAAAAAGTCGCAGGGCCATGGGGAAAAAGCAATGGGGTTAATGGGACTAAATGTATAGCTCCTTTCAGGAGCCAGTAGAGGCAGAATGGGCCGAATGGCCTCCTCCTGCCCTGTTTCAATACATCATCCTCTTTGCTTACCAGAGCGGAGGCCATGACGCTCAAAGGGGCCCAGGGCGGTGGAAAATGCTAAAGCGGCCTCCAAACCTCTGTCCGTCCCCAACTCGAGACATCAGGCAGCAACCGACAACTCCGCATCACTTAACAAACCGGCGATCCGCCATTTAATATGTGATACACACCCCCTCCCCCCCAATCACCGTCTGCCCCACACACACACACACACACACACACACACACACACGCATGCGCACCCTTCTGCCCCGCCTCTACGCGCACGCGTCTCTTCCCCACCCTACCCACTTTCCTGGACTGCGCACGCGCCCCGCGCCCAGCGTGCGCGAGCCCCTGCCGTTTGCAGGCCGGTTTTGAATTTTTGAAAAAACAACGTTGCTGCCGTTCGACCGGAGCCTGCGCCTGCGCGGTGACGGCGGTCCCTGGAAAGTTCGCTTCGCTTCGCTTCAGTTCCACACTGGACCTGATCTTATTGGGAAATGCAGTTACACAGAAGCAGAAATCTGCAGAAAAATTCTATCATTTTATACACACAACACACACAAACATCGACATATGAAGGGAAGGGGACTAAGGAAAAGACAGGTGAGAGTTTTTCTTTTAAAATCAGGAACTGCCGGTGCTAATAAATGATTTCAGGTGACTGGAAACGGACAGTGCACTGGGGCATATTTATGTATTTTTAACGCTTGCTTTGAGTGTTCTGCAGCTTCGGAGTTTGAAGCTGCAGTGACAGTCCTGCATCCAACCTCCAGTACCAACGGTTTTGATAGAGCACCTTCAGGGCAGCAATGGATGCTGGGATTTGCGCCATCCATTGATTCTTCCAGTTGCCCATGTCTGGAGAGGCAGAGCAGAAAAAAAAGACTTTTGCTGACAAAGCACACCTTGCAAACATACGACTGAGAAATAATTGGGTTAAGGTCTATTCCAGTCCTCAGGTTTAAAATAGTATACAAACAGGTGGTAAAGTTAATTTTTATTAAAACAGCAAGGCGAGCTGGGAGATGAGCTTAACACAGCGAGGAGAGAGCTGGGAGATCAGTTCAAAATAGTGAGGAGAGAGCAGGGCATTCAGTTTAATACAACACGGAGAGCAGGGAATTCAGTTTAAAACAGCAAGGAGAACCAGGAGTTCAGTTTAAAACAGCAAGGAGAGCCAGGAATTCAGTTTAAAACAGTGAGGAGAGAGCCAGGAGCTCAGTTTAAAACAGAGAGTAGAAAGCTGAGCGTTCAGTTTAAAACAGTAAGCGAGGAGAGCCAGGAGTCCAGTTTAAAACAGTAAGGAGAGCCGGGAATTCAGTTTAAACAGTGAGGAGAGCCGGGAGTTCAGTTTAAAACAGTGAGGAGAGAGTTGGGCGTTCAGTTTAAAACAGTGAGGAGAGAGTTGGGCGTTCAGTTTAAAACAGTGAGGAGAGCTGGGAGTTCAGTTTAAAACAGCGAGGAGAAAGCTGGACATTCAGTTTAAAACAGTGAGGTGAGCCGGGAGTTCAGTTTAAAACTGCGAGGAGAGCCGGGAGTTCAGTTTAAAACAGTGAGGAGAGAGCCAGGAGTTCAGTTTAAAACAGAGAGTAGAAAGCTGAGCGTTCAGTTTAAAACAGTGAGGAGAGCCAGGAGTTCAGTTTAAAACAGTGAGGAGAGAGCCAGGAGTTCAGTTTAAAACAATGAGGAGAGAGTTGGGCGTTCAGTTTAAAACAGTGAGGAGAGCTGGGAATTCAGTTTAAAACAGTGAGGAGAGCTGGGAATTCAGTTTAAGCAGTGAGGAGAGCTGGGAGTTCAGTTTAAAACAGTGAGGAGAGAGCCAGGAGTTCAGTTTAAAACAGTGAGGAGAGAGTTGGGCGTTCACTTTAAAACAGCGAGGAGAGCCAGGAGTCCAGTTTAAAACAGTAAGGAGAGCCAGGAATTCAGTTTAAACAGTGAGGAGAGCCGGGAGTTCAGTTTAAAACAGTGAGGAGAGAGCCAGGAGTTCAGTTTAAAACAGTGAGGAGAGAGTTGGGCGTTCAGTTTAAAACAGTGAGGAGAGCTGGGAGTTCAGTTTAAAACAGCGAGGAGAGAGCTGGACATTCAGTTTAAAACAGTGAGGTGAGCCGGGAGTTCAGTTTAAAGCTGCGAGGAGAGCCGGGAGTTCAGTTTAAAACAGAGGAAAGCCAGGAGTTCAGTTTAAAACAACGAGGAGAGAGCCAGGAGTTCAGTTTAAAACAACGAGGAGAGAGCCAGGAGTTCAGTTTAAAACAGTGAGTAGAGAGCTGGGCGTTCAGTTTAAAACAGCGTGGAGAGACTGGAGTTCAATTTAAAACTGTAAGGAGAGCCGGGAGTTCAGTTTAAAACTGCGAGGAGAGCCGGGAGTTCAGTTTAAAACTGCGAGGAGAGCCGGGAGTTCAGTTTAAAACTGCGAGGAGTGCCGGGAGTTCAGTTTAAAACTGCGAGGAGAGCCGGGAGTTCAGTTTAAAACTGCGAGGAGAGCCGGGAGTTCAGTTTAAAACTGCGAGGAGAGCCGGGAGTTCAGTTTAAAACTGCGAGGAGAGCCGGGAGTTCAATTTAAAACTGCGAGGAGAGCCGGGAGTTCAGTTTAAAACAGTGAGGAGAGAAGTGCGAGATCAGTTCAAAACTACAAGGAAAGCCAGGAGTTCAGTTTAGACAGTGAGGAGAGCCAGAGTTCAGATTAGACAGTGAGGAAAGCCAGAGTTCAGATTAAACACTGAGGAGAGAGCTGGGAGATCAGTTCAAAACAATGAGGAAAGCCAGGAGTTCAGTTTAAAACAGCAAGGAGAGAGCTGAGCATTCCGTTTGAAGCAGCGAGGTGAGCAGGGAGTTCAGTTTAAAACAGTGAGGAGAGCTGGGAGTTCAGTTTAAAACAGAGGAAAGCCGGGAATTTAATTTAAAACAGTGAGTATAGAGCTGGGCATTCAGTTTAAATCAGTGAGGAGAGCCAGGAGTTCAATTTAAAACAGCGAAGAGAGAGCTGGGCATTCAGTTTAAAACAGCGAGGAGAGCCAAGAGTTCAGTTTAAAACAGCGAGGAAAGCCAGGAGTTCAGTTTAAAACAGCGAGGAGAGCCAGGAGTTCAGTTTAAAATAGCGAGGAGAGCCAGGAGTTCAGTTTAAGACAGCGAGGAGAGCCAGGAGTTCAGTTTAAGACAGCGAGGAGAGCCGAGAGTTCAGACACGGAGAGCGGACCTACGTGAGAGGGGCAGCGGGAGATTAAAAACCGGCGGCAGAGAGGGAGGCCCAGCATACAGAGAGTGAACCTGCGCAAGAAGAGCAGCGGGAGTTAAAAACCGATGGCAGAGCGCTTCATTTAACCTGTACCTACCTGTCAGGGCCGAAGTGTGAGGTTAAAGAAAAACTGGTAGGTGATTGGTGGGTGTCTCTTCCGTACCTCTTTTAAATGGCCAGGTGGCTTAAATCAGGAGACGTTAATACAGCTGAAGAGTACAGTTAAGAAATGCACTTCTAAGATATTTGGCATCCTAATTAATTAATTAATTAAATAGAATATAGATGGCTGGCCAGGCAATGTGTTGCAGCTGGTGCACAACAGTGACCACATCTGCAGCAAGTGTTGGCTGCTCGAGGAACTTCGGCTCAGAGTTGATGAGCAGGAGTCCGAGCTGCGGACACTGACACATCAGAGAGGGGGAAGAGTTACCTGGACATTGTGTTTCAGGAGGCAGTCACACCCCTTAGATTAATTACATCAAATTTGGACCATGGTCAGGGTGGCTGTGACAATGAGTGAGGTAGGTGTGGTGATCCAGAATTTAGCTTTGGAGGAGCCTCAGCCAGTGCCCTTGTCCAATAGGTAAGAGGTTCTTGGAGCGAGCTGTTCCGTTGGGAAGGGCTTCATTTGAACCATGCTGGGACCATTTCTTATGTTCCTATGTTCTTATGGTGCAGGAAGTGATTCAAGTGGGGTGAGCAAAAAGGAATGTAGTGGTACTGGGGGACAATATAGTGAGGGGATTTGACACCGTTCTCGGCAGCAAAGAGTAAGAGTTCAGATGGTTGTGTTGCCTGCCTGGTGCCAGGGTGCGGGACATCTGCTCAGGGCTGGAGAGGAACTTGCAGTTTGAGGGGGTGGATCAGTTATCATGGTCCAGATAGGTACCAGTGACATAGGTAGAAGTATAGAGAATATGAGGAGTTAGGCACTAAATTAAAAACAGAACTTCAAAGATAATAATCTCCAGATTATTACCTGGTACATAAAATTAGGGAGATGAATACATGGCTCAAAGACTGGTGGGGGAGGAGTGGGTTCCAATTTGTGGAGCACTGGCACTAGTACTAGGAAATTGGGGGCTGTACCGTTGTAATGGTCTATACCTGAACTGTGCTGGGACCAGTGTTCTAGCAAGCCTCATAACTAGGGAAGTAGAGAGGGTTTTAAACTAAATAGTGTGGGAAGGGATCAAATTTGGGAAGATGTGGTAAATCAAAGAGCAGAAAAAAGGAAAGAGAGAAAGGTATTAATGTGGGAAATGATAAACAGACCATGACAGGACGGGAAATAGAGTGAGTACAGGGAGTAAATATCTAAGAGTAAATCAGCAGAAAAGGATAGAGGTTACTAAGATAATGAAGGGATGAAAATAAAGGCTCTATAACTGAATGCACATAGTATTTGAAACAAAACAGATGAACTGAGAGTGCAAATAGAAATAAGTACATATGATCTGATAGCCATTACAGAGACATGGCTGCAGGATGATGTAGATTGGGATCTGAACATTGAAGGGTACGTGGCATTTAAGAAGAACAGGAAGCTAGGACAATTTGGAGGGTTGGCTTTATTAATTAATAATGATATTAGCACATTAGAGAAAGGTGACCTAGGTTCAGGAAACCAGGATGTAGAAACAGTTTGGATAGAGATGAGAAATGATAAAGGCAAGAAGGCACTTGTGGGAGTAGCGTTCAGGTCTCCTAACAGTAACCATACAGTAGGATGGAGTGTAAAGGAAGAAATATTGGGAGCTTGTCAGAAAGGTACAGCAATAATCATGGGGGATTCTAATCTGCATATAGAATGGGAAAATCAGATGGCAAAGGTAGTCAAGATGAGGAATTCATAGAATATTTTCGGGATAGTTTCTTAGAACAGCACGTTCTGGCACCAACCAGACAGCAGGCTATACTAGACTTGGTATTGTGCAACAAGATAGAGTTAACTGATGGTCTTATAGTGAAGGCGGCCCTAAGTTACAACGATCATATGATTGAATTTTACGTTCAGTTTGAGGGAGAGAAGAGAGGTTCCCAAACCTTAAATTTAAATAAGGGCAATTAAGAGGGCACAAAAGTACAGCTAGTTAAAGTGAACTGGCAAATTAGGTTAAGGGATAGGTCAATAAAGATGCAGTGGCAGACATTTAAGAGGATATTTCAGTACACACAGAATAAGTACATTCCAATGAGAAACAAAAATTCCAAAGGGAGCACCCATCATCCATGGTTAACTAAAAAAATTAAAATTAGTATCAAACTTAAAGAAAAAGCATATAATTGCACAAAGGAGAGTGACTGATCAGGAAGGTGTTTGTGGTTATTGGAGGTCAGTCATTTCAGCTCCAGGACATCACTGCAGGAGTTCCTCAGGGTAGTGTCCTTGGTCCAACCATCTACAGCTGCTTCATCAATGACCTTCCATCCATCATAAGGTCAGAAGTGGGGATGTTCGCTGATGATTGCACAATGTTCAATACCATTCACAACTCAAGTACTGAAGCAGTCCATGTCCAAAAGCAGCCAGACCTGGACAATATCCAGTTTGGGGCTGACAAATGGCAAGTAACATTTGTGCACACAAGTGCCAGGCAATGACCATCTCCAACAAGAGAGAATTTAACTATCACCCCTTAATGTTCTTTGGTATTACCATCACTGAATCCCCCACTATCAACATCCTGGGGGTTACCATTGACCAGAAACTGGACTGGATTAGCCATATAAATACTGTGGCTGCAAGAGCAGGTCAGAGGCTAGGAATCCTACGATGAGTAACTCACCTTCTGATTCCCCAAAGCCTGTCCTCCATCTACAAGGCACAAGTCAGGTGTATGATGGACTATTCCCCGCTTGCCTGGATGAGTGCAGCTCCCACAACACAAGAAGCTTGACACCATCCAGGACAAAGCAGCCCTCTTGGTTGGCACCACAAACATTCACTCTTTCCACCACTGACGCACAGTAGCAGCAGTGTGTACCATCTACAAGATACACCGCAGAAATTCAACAAGGCTCCTTAGACAGCACCTTCCAAACCCATGACCACTACCGTCTAGAAGGATAAGGGCAGCAGATAGATGGGAACATCACAACCTGGAAGTTCTCCTCCAAGTCACTTTCCATCCTGACTTGGAAATATATCGCCGTTCCTTGACTGTCACTGGGTCAAAATCCTGAACTCCCTTCCTAACAGCACTGTGGATGTACCTACACCACATGGACTGCAGTGGTTCAAGAAGGCAACTCACCACCACCTTCCTAAGGGCAACTAGGGATGGGCAATAAATGCTGGCAAAGCCAGCAAAGCCTACATCCCATGAATGAATAAAAAAAGGATTGGACAGAATATAAAAAAAGCAAAGAATGACCAAAAGATTGATAAGGAAGGAAAAATTGGAGTATGAGAGAAAGCAAACTAGAAATATAAAGACAGATGAGACAAGTAAGCATTAGTCATGTAGACAGTGTATCTGGGGAATTAGTAATTAAAAATAAAGAAATGGTAGAACTGGTATTTTGCATCGGTCTTCAGTGAATACAAATAACATCTCAGAAATAGCTGTAAATCAGGAAATGGGAGGGAGGGATGAACTTGGGAGAATTACAATCACCAGGGAAGTGTTACTGAGCAAATTGTTGGAGCAGTGGGCTGACAAGTCCCTGGATCTTGATGGACTTCATCCTAGGGTCTTAAAAGAAGTGACTAGTGAGATAGTTGATGCACTGGTTTCAATTTTCCAAAATCCCCTAGTTCGGGGAAGACTCCATTAGATCAGAATTAATTACAATAAATTGTAAAAAGCGGGGGATTCTTCAAGTGTAAAGAGCAGGGATACTAAAGTAATTAATTAATTAAAATACAATAGTAATGGCAGGACAGGTGATGTGTTGCTACTGCAGCATGTGGGAGCTGCTGGACACCAAGATGATCCAGGGCGAACACATCTGTAGTAAGTCTTTGCAGCTCACTGAACTTCAGATCCAAGTTCAGGAGCTGGAGCCTGAGCTGCAGACATTGTGCCACATCAGGGAGGGGCAACGTTACCTGGAAACTTTGCTCCAGGAGACGGTCACACCCCTCAGATTAGGTAATTCAAACTTGGACTGTGATCAGGGACAGGAGGGTGTGACTGCAGGTGAGGCAGGTATGAGGACCCAGGGGTAGTGTTCGAGGAGCCTTGACCCCTGCAAATGTGCGACACTTACGAGGTTCTTGCAAGTTAAGTGGATGAGAGCGGAGACTGCAGGGAGGATGAGCAAACTGACCATTGGCACCATGGTATAGGGAGCCATTCAAGTGACGGGAGGAAATAGGAAAGTGGTAGTGGTAGGGGACATTATAATTAGGAGGATAGATATTGTTCTCTGCAGCCGTGAATGTGAGTCCTGAAGGCTGTGTTGCTTGCCTGGTGCCAGGGTTAAGGACATCTCCTCAGGGTTGGAGAGGAACTTGGAGTGGGTGGGGAGGGATCCAGTTGTCGTTGTCCACGTTGGTAGCAGCAACGTTGATAGGACTAGAAAGGAGGTTATGCTGAAAGAATTTGAACAGTTTGGGGCTAAATTAAAAAGCAGAATCTCCAAGGAATAATCTCAGGATTACTACCTGAACCATGGGCAAACTAGCATAGGGTAAATAAAATTAAGGAGTTAAATGCGTGGCTCAAAGGTTGGTGTGGGAGGAATGGGTTTCAGTTTATGGGGCTGGCACCAGTACTGGGGTAGAAGGGAGCTGTTCCGGTGGAAGGGTCTTCACTTGAACCATGCTGAGACCAGTGTCCTGGCAAATCGAATAACTCGGGGTGTAGAGAGGGCTTTAAACTAAATGGTGGGGGGATTAGGGGTCTGGAGAGGGGATACATAGGCTTACAAAGCAAAAGGATATAGCCGTTTTGCAGGGCAACTATTTAGGTGATGATACCCAGAGTGTGACAGGAAGGGACAGAGTGTACAAACATTTAAAAAAAGCAGCAAATAGGGTCAAAGGGGGAAAAATTGATAAAGCAAAATTAATAGCTGTTTACTGAAACACACGCAGTATTCAGAACAAAATAAATGAATTAATGGCACAAATAAGGTTGATGGGTATGATCTAATAGCCATTATGGAGACATGGTTATAAGGAGATCAAAGTTGGGAACTAAATATTCAGGGGTATCTGACCTTTCGAAAGGACAGGCAGGAAGGAAAGGTTGGTGGGGTAGCTTTGTTAGTACCAGACGGAATAGCAAGAAATGATCTTGGATCGGAAGATGTAGAATCCATATGGGTCGAGGTAAGAAATAACAAGGAGAAGACAACACTGGTGGGAGTAGTCTATAGGCCCCTTAACAGGAGCTATACTGTAGGATAGTGAATTAATCAGGAGGCATGTAAAAAAGGCAGTACATTAATCATGGCTAACTTTAATCTTCATGTAGATTGGGAAAATCAAATTGGCAGAGGAAGCCACGAGCAAGAATTCATAGAGTGTTATTGGCACAGCTTTCTAGAACAATATGTTATGGATCTCAACCAGGGATCAGGCTATTTTGGATCTGGTAATGTGTAATGAGGCAGATTTAATAAATGATTTGAGTAAAAGATCCCCTAGGAAACTGCAGCCATAACATGGTAGAATTTAGCATTCAGTTTGAGAGTCAGAAACCTGGGTTGGAAACAACTGTGCTAAACTTAAATAAGGGTAATTACAAAGAAATGAGGGCAGAGTTGGCTAGAGTGGACTTGGAAAGGAGTTTAACAGAAAAGAAGGTTGTTGAACAATGGCAGACGTTTAAGAAAATAGTTCATGACTCACAACAAAGATATATCCCAGTGAGGAAGTAGGATGTTAGGAAGAGGGTAAACCAACTATGGTTAACCAAGGAAGTTAAGGATAGTATCAAATTGAATGACAAAACATACAATGTGGCAAAGATTAGTGGTAAGGCCAGAGGATTGAGAACGTTTTAAAAACCAACAAAAGATGACCAAATAAACAATAAAGAGGGAGAAAATAAACTTTGAGGGGAAATTAGCAAGTAATTTAAAAATGGACAGTCAGAGCTTTAAATATATAAAAAGGAAGAGAGAGGCCAAAGTGAACATAGGCCCCTTAGAGAACGAGGCTGGGGAAATAATAATGGGGATCCAGGAAATGGCAGAGGAGTTGAATAAGTACTTTGCATCAGTCTTCATGGTAGAAGACACTATTTAGTATTTTTGGAATACTATTAAACAAGGGGCAAAAGGTGGGGGAGGAAATAAATACAATAACCATCACTAGAGAAAATGTATTAGGGAAACTGATGGGGCTAAAGGCCAATAAGATGGGTTGCATCCTAGGATATTAAAGGAAGCAGCTACAGAGATAGTAGATGCACTGGGAGTAATCTTCCAAGATTCCTTTGATTCTGGAAAAGTCATAGGGGATTGCAAAACTGCCAATGTAACACCCTTATTCAAAGAGGAAGGGACACAAAAAACCGGTAACTATAGGACAGTTAGCTCAACATCCGTCTTTGGGGAAAACTGTTAGAGTATTATAAAGGATGTAATAGCAGAGCATTTAGAAATGCATAATATAATCAAGCAGAGGCAGCATGGCTTCATGAAGGTGAAATCATGCCTGACAAATTTAGTGGAATTCTTTTGAGGAGGTAACAAGCAGGATTTAACCCGACCATTTAATAAAAAAGGGAGGTAGAGAGAAAACAGGGAATTATAGACCAGGCAGCCTGACGTCGGTAGTGGGGAAAATTTTAGAGTCCATTATAAAAGATTTAATAGCTGTGCACTTGGAAAACAGTGGCAGAATCGGACAGGGTCAGCATGGATGTATGAAAGGGAAATCATGCTTGACAAATATACTGGAATTTTTTAAGGATGTAACTAGTAGAGTTGATAAGGGGGAGCCAGTGGACGTGGTTTATTTGGACTTTCACTAGGCTTTCGACAAAGTCACACATATGAAATTAGCATGTAAAATTAATGCGCACGGGATTGGGGGTAGTGTATTGAGATGGATAGAAAACTGGTTGACAGACAGGAAACAAAGAGTAGGGATAAACAGGTCTTTTTCTGAATGGCAGGCAGTGACTAGTGGGGTACTGCAGGGATCAGTGCTGGGACCCCAGATATTCACAATATATATTAATGATTTAGCTGAGAGAACCAAGTCTAATATCTCCAAATTTGCACATGACACAAAGCTGGGTGGGAGAGTGAGTTGTGAGGAGGATGCAGAGATGCTTCAGTGTGATTTGGACAAGCTAAGTGAGTAGGCAAATGCATGGCAGATGCAGTATAATGTGGATAAACGTGAGGTTATCCACTTTGGTAGCAAAAACAGGAAGACAGATTATCTGAATGGCTATAAATTGAGAGGGGGGAAATGTGTAACGCGACCTGGGTGTTCTTGTGCACCAGTCGCTGATGCAGCAGGCAGTGAAGGCGGCAAATGGTATGTTGGCCTTCTTGGCCAGAGGATTCGAGTACAGGAGCAGGGATGTCTTGCTGCAATTGTACAGTGTCTTGGTGAGACTACACCTGGAATATTGTGTGCAGTTTTGGTATCCTTATCTGAGGAAGGATGTACTTGCTATACAGGGAGTGCAGTGAAGGTTTACCAGACTGATTGCTGGAATGGCGTGATTGACATATGAGGAGAGATTGAGTCGGTTACGATTACATTCGCTGGAGTTCAGAAGAATGAGGGAGGATCTTAGAAACCTATAAATTCTAACAGGACTATACACGATAGATGCAGGAAGGGTGTTCCCGATGGTGGGGGAGTCCAGAACCAGGAGTCACAGTCTGAAGATACAGGGTAGACCATTTAGGACTGAGATGAGGAGAAACCTCTTCACCCAGAGAGTGGTGAGCCTGTGGAATTTGCTACCACAGAAATTAGTTGAGGCCAAAACATTGTATGTTTTCAAGAAGGAGTTAAGTATAGCTCTTGGGACGAAAGGGATCAAAGGATACGGGGACAAAGTGGGAGCAGGCTATTGAGTTGATCATGATCATAATGAATGGCGGAGCAGGCTTGAATGGCCTACTCCTGCTCCTATTTCCTGTGTTTCCAAGATAGATAAAGGGGAACCAGTAGATGTAATATATTTGGATTTCCAAAAGGCATTCGATAAGGTACCGTACATAAGGCTATTTAATAAAATAAGAGCCCATGGTGTTGGGGGATAGTATATTAGCATGGATAGAGGATTGGCTAACTAATAGGAGACAGAGTTGGGATAAGGGGGGTATTTTCAGGATGTAACAAGTGGAGTGCCACAGGGATCAGGGGGCCACAATTATTTACAAAATATATTAATGACTTGGATGAAGGAAGTAAATGTACTATCGCCAAGTTTTCGGATGACACAAATAGTTAGGAAGGCATGTTTGAGGATGACACAAGGAGTCTACAGAGGGATATAGACAGGTTAAGTGAGTGGGGAAAAACTTGGCAAATGGAATACAATGTGGGAAAATATGAGGTTATGCATTTTGGCAGGAATAGAGGAGCTAAATATTATTTAAATAGAGAAAGACTGCAGAAAGCTGAGGCACAGAGGGATTTGGGGGGTCCTCGTGCATGAATCACAAAATCACAATAGCATACAAGTTCAGTAAGTAATAGGGAAGGCAAATGGAATGTTGGCCTTTATTTCAAAGGGAATGGAGTATAAAAATAGGAAGGTCTTACTAAAACTATACAAGGCACAAGTTAGACCACATCTAGAGTACTGTGAACAGTTTTGGTCCCCTTACATAAGGAAAGAAATACTGGCATTGGTGATAGTCTAGAGAAGGTTCACTAGTTTGATCCCTGGTATGGAGGGATTTTCTTATGAGGAGAGGTTGAGTAGGTTGGGCCTGTACTCATTGGAGTTTAGAAGAATGAGAGGCAATCTTATTGAAACACAAGATTCTTAGGGGGCTTGACAGGATGGATTCTGAGAGGTTGTTTCCCCTTGTGGGAGAGTCTAGGACCAGAGGACATAATCTCAGAGTTATGGGCCGCCCACTTAAGACAGAGATGTGAAGGAATTTCTTCTCTGAGGGTAGTGAATCCATGGAATTCTTTATCGCAGAGGGTTGTAGAGGCTGGGTCGTTAAAGTATATTCAAGGCGGAGATAGATAGATTTTTTAATCAGTAAGGGAATCAAGGGCTATAGGGAAAAGGCAGGAAAGTGGAGCTGAAGATTATCAGATCAGCCATGATCTCATTGAATGGCAGAGTAGACTCAACGGGTCGAATGGCCTACTTCTGCTCCTACATCATATGGTCGTATAGAAAATAATGAATGTAACTCCTTTATTCAAAAAGGGAAAGAGACAAAAAGCAGGAAATTACAGGCCAGTTAGCTTAACATTTGTCTTAGGGAAAATGTTAGAATCTATTATTAAAGACATTATAGCAGGGCATTTGGAAAAATTCAGTGTAAGCAGGCAGAGTAAACATGGTTTTGTGAAAAGGAAATGATGTTTCACCAATTTATTGGAGTTCTTAGAAAAAAGTAACATATGCTGTAGATAAAGGGGAACCAGCAGATATACTGTATTTAGATTTCCAGAAGGCATTTGATAAGGTGCCACATCAAAGGTTGTGAAAAATAAAAACCTGGTGTAGGGGATAACATATTAGCATGGATAGAAGATTGGCTAGCTAACAGAAAACAGAGGGTAGGCATAAATGGGTCTTTTTCCGGCTGGCAAGATGTAACAAGTGCTGGGGCATCAAATTTTTACAATTTATATAAATGACTTGGATGAAGAGACCGAAGGTACGGTTGCTAAATTTGCTGATGACACAAAGATAGTTAGGTAAGTAAATGTGAAGAGAATACAAAAGGATATAGATAGGTTAAGTGCATGGACAAAGACCTTGAAGTGCATGACAAATTGTCTAGAATGTGGGAAAGTGTCCATTTTGGCAGGAATAATAAAAGAGAAGCCTATTATTTAAATGGTAACAGACTGCAGAGCTTTGAGATGCAGAGGGCTTTAAGTGTCCCAGTGCATGAATTGCGAAAGGCTAGTATGCAGGTACATTAAGTAATTATGAAATCTAATAGAATGTTATCTATTGAGAGGGGAATTGAATACAAAAGTAGGGAGGTTATGCGTCAATTATACAGGACATTGGTGGGACCACATCTGAAATACTGTGTACGGTATTGGTCTCCTTAGTTAAGGAACAAGCTGCATTTGAAGCAGTTCAGAATGTTTAGTAGACTAATACCTGGATTGGGCGGGTTACCTGGATTGGGCAGGTTGCCTTATGTCAAAAGGTTGGATAGGATAGTCTTTTATCCGCTGGAGTTTGGAAGAGTAAGAGGTGACTTGATTGAAACATAAGGACCTTGAAGGGTTTTGACAGGGTTGCTGTGGAGAGGATGTTTCCTCTTGTGGGAAGATCTAGTACTAGGGGCCACTGTTCAAAAGTAAGGAATCACCCATTTAGGACAGAGATGAGGAGAAAACTAATGTTTCTTCCCACTTGTCTAATAATTCCACCCCTTTGAAACAGCTGAGAAGCATTTACATTTCACAACAGATCATAAAAGTGTCTTAATTATTCACTCATCATAAAAATCATTTCAGACCTTTTCATCTTGGTTACACTCAGCCCAGATCCAAGACAAAGGTGCACCAAGTACTCGAGTTGCTTTAAGCTGACAATGCCACTGTAGCATTCCATACCTGGGAACATCTTCAGCAGCAAATGAACAGACTCACTCACGTTTATAAAATATTTGGTTTAACCGTCAGCATCAGAAAGACAAATGTCATTGTCCAGGGTTTTGCCATACAGCCATTGATCAGCATTGACCATGTGGAGGCTGGTATATTAATATCTCTAGATATGTGAAGCGATCTACAATGACCGACAATCTGTCACTTCATGCATAAATCAACACATTGTAAAAGCTACAGCTGTTATGTCCAAGCTGAGTTAAGTGTGGAACAACGCCAACCTGAGACCACCAGAGTCCACTAAGCCTGCATCCTCAGTGCACTTTGCATGATGAAACCTGGACAACATATGCTAAGCAGAAGAAAAGGCTGAATAGTTTCTACTTGCACTCAAATGCATCTTCAGCCTCTCGTGGCAGGACAAGTCACCAACTCGGACGTCCTGGAGCATGCTAATTCCATCATGCAAACACTCAGGGTTAAGCCAACAACATTTGCACTGGTCCTGCCACATTCATTGGGTGGATAATGACAGATTACCCAAAAACCTTCTTTATGGGGAGTTCACCTCTAAGTCACAACCTCCTGGGCATCAATACCTCTGCTAAAAGGACCCCTGCAGGTAAGATAGGAAGATGATGGACATTGACAAACTGAGAGACAGTCGCTGACAGCCATAATCTCTGGAGGCTAACTCTTTGGAAGGGCATTGGAAGAGCTGAACAGAAATGTAAAGCCCAACTGGCCGAGAGAAAACGAAGGCCAGTGAATCATGCACCTTCTCAGCTCAGCTTGAGCCCCACCAGCTGAAGCTTAACAGAGTTGACCGCCCACAAAGGAAGCAAAGGTAGCTGCTGCCTATAGGTAAATAGTAGTTCACAACAAATCCCCTCTACTGGTCAAATATTTCTTGCTTTGCCAGCTAGTTAATAGCCTGTGTATGTAAACAGCAGCATTGGTGTCCAGTAAAGCATTTTATCTGTGCTCTTTGTTTCCTTCAGTTTTATAATTTAGTTGTATTCCCTACAAAATTTTTACTTCCTTTTGTAATTTCCCAGTTAACTGGCATCCTGGTATATATGGAACGTGCAGAACAATTGATCAACCTAACTCCGTATTTGCCCCATATCCGTTAATACTTTGGGGATTAAAGGAAGTTTGGTGGTGAGAGAATAGTTTGCAAGGATAGGAGGTCAAGGGTTGAGTTTTTTTTTTAGGCAGGGGAGAGAGATGACAATTTTGAAAGAGAATCAGAGGAGAAAAGAACTACAAAGTCAACAAGCATTGGGAGCAGGAAGAGAAAGTGTAGTCAGCAGTTGGAATGGGGGTCAAGGGAGTAGGAGGTACCTCTCAGTCCAGCTTGGTGTGGAGATTGATCAGAAACTAGAGACACATTCAGGACTAAGGCAGTGAGGAGCAAGGTAGCTTGACTTGATGGTCAAGGGAAAGGAGGAATAAGGCACCAGAACACAGGTCTCAATTTTACAGACAAAATGACAAGTATCCATTGTTCTTTAAAGGGCTTGATCATTTATAAGCGTACTTATTTAATGAAAAAGTCCCAAGGTACTTCAGTGGTGCAAGGTAATAAGGCTTCCAGGGTCAGTGACCAAAATGGGTTTTGACAATTTGAAGGAAGAGTTGAAAGGTGGAACCATGAAGAAATTCCATAGCATAGAATCCCAGCCATTTAAGACCCTACCATCTATGTTGAGGCAAAGCAGCAGTGGAATTCACAAAGTACAACAGCCAGAATTGTTTGGGTGGGCAAGATTGAATAATGACAAGGATGGGAGGAGGAGTGGTTTGGATCTATGGTTAACTAAGTTTTCCATTACTTCCTCAATTTTCCTTATGTCTGGATCTATTGTAAACTAATTGGACATACCTATGCAATAACTTTCCTCTTTGCATTTGTGCATTGTAACTGGTTGGGCTTTCAGCCTGACATGTAGTTTCTCAAATGACTCAGTACTTTTTACAATCATATACCTCAAGTAGCTGAGAAAATCGTTTTAGGTTTCTTCCACATTGTGGAGTAGCTTCTCTAAACCTCTTCACTCAATGGTTGCAAACTGGCAATTAAGAATAGTTTCTGTGGCTCTTGTAGTCTTAACAAACACAATCCTGTATTCTGTTCACTAATACAGAATTATGCAGCTCCAGATCATAGAAATCAGAAAATTGAGGGAGGCTATTTGGCCCATCATGTCCCCAAAGAGCAGGATAAATACAATCCAAACAATTACCAGCTGATCAACCTTCTCTTGATCAAAGTGATGGAAGGTGTCATTGACAGTGCTGTCAAGCAGCACTTACTCAGCAAAAACCTGCTCACCGATGCTTGGTTTGGGTTCCACCAGGGTCACTTGAGTCTGACCTCAAGACAGCCTTACTCCAACCAGACAAAAAAAACTGCACTCAGGAATTGAATGACTGCCTTTAACATCTAGGCAATATTTGACCGTGTAGCATCAAGGAGCCCTAGCAAAACTAGAGTCAATGGGTATCAGGGAAAACTCCACTGGTTGGAGTCATAGGTAGCATAAAGGAGGATGGTTGTGGTTGTTGGAGGTCAATCATCTCAGTTCCATGACATCACTGCAGGAGCTCCTCAGGGCAGAGTTCTAGGCCCAACCATCTACAGCTGCTTCATCAATGACCTTCCTTCCAGTGGGGATGTTCACTGATGGTTGCACAATGTTAAGCAGCATTTGCAATTCCTCAGATACTGAAACAGTGTCCATATGCAGCAAAGCCTGGGCAACACATTCAGGCTTGGGCTGATGTGTGGTGTGAATGTTATTTGCAACTTAAAGTGACAGACAATGACCATCTCCCTGACATTCATTCATTGACATTACCGTCACTAAATCCTCCACTAACAACATCCTGGGGTGGGTTACCATTGACCAGAAACTGAACTGGACCAGCCATGTAAATACTGTGGCTACAAGAGCAGAAGAGAGCTGGGAATTCTGTGGAGTTAACTCGCCAAAGCCTGTCCACCATCTACAGGGCACAAGTCAGGAGTGCAAGGGAATACTCTCCACTTGCTTGGATGGGTGTATTCCAACACTCAAGAAGCTCGACACTATTCAGGACAAAGCAGCCTGCTGGATCACCACCCAATGCACCAGCTTAAACAACCACCATACAATGACGTTGTGGGGTATATACAAGATGCACTGCAGAAACTCACCAAGGCTCCTTTGACAGCACCTTCCAAATCCAAAACCTCTACCACCAAGGAGGGCAGCAGATGCATGGGAACACCACCACCTGCAAGCTCCCCTCTAAGCCACACACCATCCTCATTTGGAACTATAGCGCCGTTCCTTCACTGTCACTGGATCAAAATCCTGGAAATCCCTGCCTAACTGCACTGTGGGAAGAATACCTTCACCATGTGCACTGTAGTAGTTCAAGGTGGCTCATCACCACCTTCAAGGGCAATTAGGAATGAGCATCAAATGCTGGCTTTGCCAGAGACACCCACACCCATAAAGCAAATGTCAGTCAACAAAGAGCTACCCAGCCTATCCTTCCTTCCTGTATTAGGTCCGTAGCCATGCTGGTCACAGCTCAAGTAGATACAGTATCTAACCGTTTTTTGTGGTGAGCGCTTCTGCCTGTACTGCCCTTGGAGGCAGTGAGTTCCAAGTCTCTAACGCCCTCAGGACAAAATTGTTGTTTATCCCCTCTAAACCTGGTACCAATTTCTTCAAACCTAGAAGTAAATAAGCCATTAATTCTATCCAGACCCCTCTATTTTAAAGCCTCAATGGCGTGGGAGCCCAGCACACCAGAGCAAAAGATAAGGCTGAAGCATTTTACTATAATCTTCAACCAGCAATGCCAAGTGGTTGATCCATGGGCTTCCTCCAGAGGTCCCCAGCACCACAGATGCCAATCTTGAGCCAATTCGAATCATTCTATGTGATATCAAGAAACAGCTGAAATACTGCAAAAGCTATGGGTCCTGACAACATTCTGGCAATAGTGCTAAAGACTTGTGCTCCAGAACTTGCTGTGCCGTGGCCAAGCTGTTCTAGTACAGCTACAACACTGGCATCTACCCAGCAATGTGGAAAATTGTCCATGTATGTCCTGTACAAAAAAAGCAGGGCAAGTCCAGCCTGGTCAATTACTGCCACATCAGTCTACTCTTGGTCATCAGTAGTGTGGAAGGGGTCATCAACAGTGCTATAAAGCGGCACTTGCATAGCTATAACGTACTCACTGATGCTCAGTTTGGGTTCCGCCAGGGCCACTCAGCTCCTGGCCTCATTATAGCTTTGGTTCAAACATGGACAAAAGAGCAGAAGTCCAGAGGTGAGTATGACTGCCCTTTACATCAAGGCTGCATTTGACAGAAGTGTGACATCAAGGAGCCCTAGCAAAACTGGGGGTCAATGGGAATCGGGGGAAAACTCTTCACTGGTTGGAGTCATACCTAGCTCAAAGGAAGATGCTTGTCGTTGTTGGATGTTAATCATCTCAGTTTCAGGACATCGCTGCAGGAGTTCCTCAGGATAGTGTCCAGGACCAACCACCTTCACCTGCTTCATCAATGACCTTCCTTCCATCAAAGGTCAGAAGTGGAGGTGTTCGCTGATGTTTGCGCAATGGTCAGCATCATTCGCAACTCCTCAGATGCTGAGGCAGTCCACATCCAAACGAAGAAGACCTGGATAATATCTAGCTTTGGGCTGACAAGAGGCAAGTAACATTCACGCCACACAAGTGGCAGGGCAATGACCATCTCCAACAAAAGAGAACCTGACCATCACCCCTCGACATTCAATGATATTACAAACACTGAATACTCCACTATCAACATCCTGAGGTTTATCATTGACCAGAAACTGAACTGGACTAACCATATAAATACTGTGGCTATAAGAGGTCAGAGGCTAGGAATCTGTGGCAAGTAAGTCACCTGATTCCCCAAAACCTGTCCCACCATCTACAAGGTACAAGTCAGGAGTGTGATGGAATACATCCACACTTGCCTGGATGAGTACAGCTCCTACACTTTAGAAGCTGGACACCGTCCAGGACAAAGCAGTCCGCTTGATTGGCACCACATCCAAACATTCACTCCCTTCGCCACCAATGCACAGTAGCAGCAGTGTGTACCATCTACAAGATGCACTACAGGAAACCACCAAGGCTTCTTCGACAGCACCTTCCAAACCCACGACCACTACCATCTAGAAAGACAAGGGTAACAGGTACGTGGGAACACCACCACCTGGCAGTTCCCCTCCAAGCCACTCACTATCCTAACTTGGAACTATATCACTGTTCCTTCACTGTCGCTGAATCAAAATCCTTGAACTCCCTCCCAACACTGTGGGTGTACCTACACCACATGGTCTCCAGCAGTTCAAGGCGACAGCACACCACCACCTTCTCAAGGGCAATTAGGGATAGGCAATAAATGCTGGCCTACCCAGCAAAGTCCATCACTCCTCAGCCTCCTCCATTCCAAGATGTAAGCAGATAGAAAATTAAAGATGCTGGATTATAAAATGAAATGTTCTCATTTCTATCTCCAGTCAATGTATAGTTATGTGAGTTTTGTTTTGTAATGGTAAATGGATCATGTAAACTTATGTTCCCGATTCACAAATCTCCAACAGATTCTGACAATTCATTAATATCCGTGTTTTGAATTATGCTGGAAGAGTTGGGTTAGTATTTGAAGCTATGACATTGAGATGCAATATAGGTGCATAGTTTTGTACATTGGTTATGCATTTGGACAGATCACCAGTTTCAAAGCAGCTAACTTGGTAATAGCTTAAAACCAAACTTTTACTCTGCATAATCCTAAATTAATCAGTTAATGATTTCCAATAAACACATGCTGGGAAATCACATCCTAACGTTTCATTTTATTGGGTATGAAAAGCCCATTGAGTGAGCATACATCTGTAATAAATGAAATCAGACTTATTCCAAAAGATGCCCAATTTCTTAGAAAATCTTAAAAATAGTTTCAAATTAACATCTTTTAGTCTTCCATTTGTCTGCTATATACACAACTCATGTTAATCAATTGTCGTAATTGGAAATTTCAAACTAATCAAGTTCCAGTTTTGAGAGGAAGCTGATCAGTACAACCAACTCAGCAATTTGCACTCTAGATGGGGATATTTTTGCCCAGCTTTGAGTTGAGAAGAGTGACAGAAGATACAATGGCAATAAAAAGTTTGACAGCTCAGGACAGACTAAAAGTGCTGTGAAGAACACAGAATGAGCTACTAACCAAATTGAAGGCGCTACCTGAGCAAATATGATAAAACTCATTTATTTTGTGTCTTCAATGTTGCAAAAACATCCCAAGGCACTTCATGGAATTTGACAGAGCTATATGTTTATTAGGACAGGTGACCAAAAGTTTCTTCAGAGGTAGGTTTTAATGAACTTAAGAGGAAGAGGTGAAGAGTTGGTGTCTGGGCAGTTGGAGGTATGGTCACGAATGAAGTAATTTGTAATCAGGATGTGCAAGAAGCCCAAGGGCAGATATCTAGGAGAATTCTAGGGTTGAAGGATGTTAGAAATATGGAGGAGCTAGGCCATGGAGGGATTTAAGAGAATTTAAAACTGAGGAGTGGCTGGACTCAAAGTAGGTCAGACTCTGAGCACAGAGGTGATGGGTGAACAGGCCCTAGTTGAATAACTCCTGTTTTTACTAATGAGGATCTTTTGAATATAATTGCACAATACTCAAGCAGGAGGCCAGCAGCTTTTTTAGGCCTGATTTGTACAAATGTTGCAAGAGATGATTTAATTTTGATTAATACTTATCTTGATTGAACTCCATCATACAATGTATATATAGTTCAAGAAATAACTCTACAAGATAGTTTTAGGTAAACTGTCCATGGTCTACGTAGTCTTTCCATTCCAGAAATTGCTATTATAGCTCTCTGATCATTTGCTGAAGATCGCTAATACTGTACAATATACTCCGCACATGCACACATTTTGGTTTAAATTAAAACACACCTGAGACAAGGAAAATCTGACATGTTACAATTGTTTTTTTTAAACATTTAATAATTGGTTCCAAAATTGACACTCAGCTGGCATTAGTAATATAGAAATTGTTATAACGGGCCAAAATGGGACACAGCCTTGTTCACTGGACATCTTCCCTAGATATTTCATCATTTTTCAAACCTACAAAAGTACTTTGGACACCTGGGAAATGTTAAGTTTACAATTCAATGGAATACCCAGCTGTACAATTTGTAATGCTCAAGTTCCACCCCCCTCCTCTCCCCACCAAATGTTAAGATAAAAATATAACCCTTTTCTGTAACAGTGACATGTATTACATCTTGAAAAATTGTACTAAATTTTAGCAGATCTTGTGAAAGCTTAAATGAGTGGGAAGTTCAAAGAAAACAATCTCTATTTACAGTTATCTACAGACAGGTGCAGAAACAATGACTGTACTGCAACGCTGAAGCAGTTTTCAAATTTCCCTGCCTAAGGTATGACAAAGATTCCTAAGTCATTGTGACAATCATCCCACCCTACATCATTTCAGAAAGTTTGAATGTACCATTGTACCAGAATAGCAGTGCACACTGAATGGTTCAGTAGCATACATCAGGCCTGCATGGTACTCCAGTCTTTTCAGTTAAAGCCATGATATACAAACAGCTGTTTCCACTTTGAAATCAAGTACTGTGCATTACATGATGCAGTGTGTTGTGCTTTCTCCCTCCTATATTTTAGTATGCCCAAAGGGAAGGGCAGAAAAACAATTGGCTAAATAGAGGAAGATTCTTATTTAAATGTCAAGAAAATACTATATAACAATAGATTTTTAGAAATACCAATAGCATTTGTGCCAAAAGAATACCTAAAATTTTCCTAAGAAACAAAAGGTTCTGCTCACATCTGACCAAGTCTAAGCTAATTTCTAAGGACAAACACAGATAGACTAAGGTTATGATGCATTTGATTTAATCCATTTGATGAGCTGACAAATACTCAAGCATCTCATTATACATGGATGTTTTCTTTGACTTAACATTTCACCCTTACTCATTTGTGAAGAGAAAATCTTAATTCAGTTCATTTCCCAGAAACTGAGAAACTAGATTCTGAAACAATCATTGAAAAATCTGTGCAAGTATTTAGGGGCTTCACTGGGAAAGGGGCCATAAACTTACAATACTTCAGCATTGTTTTAGTAGTGTTATCTATTTGTCTACAAGTTATGCTTTTTATCTACAATATTTAACAAGTAAATCACAGGCATATTTAGTACAGTTTCAATTGAAACACCCTTTTTCTGAAAATACAGTAGTATTTGAAGGATTAGTTTCTCTGCATCATGTGTCAGGAAGCCACCTACCTACAAACAAACAAAAGTATCTACAAACCTTGTAAACAGAACTGCGTCATTTAGAACATAAATAATTCAAAATATTAACAGCCAAGTAGCAGAAATTAAAGTATCAATGAGGCAAGGCCTGAAAAACACCATCCAGAAATCAAGAAAAGCTAAATGTTCAGCTAACACACTGCTCAGGACAATTCTTAAAGTTGATTTTTCATCCTCTGTAACAGAACAGATCCTCAAAGCAAGTCATTTTTATACCAGTTTGTGTGTCACTTTGAGTTCCAAAAGCACCCTTAGTCTGGCAGAAAGCTTAAAGTATCTACATTCTTGGTGTGTCTTCTGCTGAAGTCCAAGACAAGAATATCTTGTCAATCACACAGTGTAAAAAGACCCAATTTTTCTTTCCTTCTTGTAGCTCACTAGATATAGTGTGTTAACATTCTGCTTAAACTAGAGAGACGTTTCCAGACTATGTAGTGGGCTCCCTGGGATTGTAGAGGTAGCAGACTTGCTTGTGTCGGTTGTAAGATGGATCCCACTGTCAACAGCATTGTTGTTTTCATTGAGAGATAATTTAGGTGAGGTATCACGTTTTGTTGGTGGTTCATCTTCAGCTTCACTTTCATCAATAAGAGGGATGTGAGTGTCAGAATCTTCTATTCTAAATTCTGGATGGGTCATAAAGTTGTGGATTGAGCTGCGAGATTCTGGTTTCTCTAATCCTTCATACAAGGAACTACGGAATGCATTCACCACTCTGAGCTGTAAGAAAATATGCAGAGTGTCAGTTGTTTGACAAAGTAATATAAACGGATCTGATAATGTTAAGGTATGATTTAAGCTGCATTGAGTTGAAATCCACAGTTACATAGCAACACACGTGAAATCTGTATCGTGCAGAATGCAGTGGAAGCTTGAAGAACTGGAAAAAACTTGTAAGACGTTTTAGAACAGTAAATAAATCTAGAAACAAAGCATGTCACCTTGGTGTAAGCACTTAAGCTGATGTACCATAAAATACAAACAAAGCAGTTAATGCAGCAATACTTACCAGCTCCCACGATTCAAGAACCTCACTTTCTTGGAGATCAAAAATATTTAAAAATGCAAAACAAGAGCTACAAAACAGGACCACCTCATGCGTGGGATTAGGATGCCACTGACTATGGATAAAAAGCCAAGGCTAAGATAAACATAGCATTAAGAAAATGAGACATGCGAAAATCCTAAATAGCAACCTGTGTAAATGTTCATGTATATGCCCAATGCTATTAATACCAAATTTAAACCAGCCCAACATCATGTTGAATTGTGGGGGGGGGGGGGGGGGGGGGGGTGGGGGGGTGGGGTGCAGAGAAAGAGGAGGAGGAGTGGAAGGCTAATAGATACACATGGACTTTATAGAAAGACATTTCATGCACAATATATGTTCAGTATTCTAATTGCATGAGATTTGCTACTTAAATTCTGATCGTGGACATATTGGTGATGAAAGCATGAAGTTCAACAATTTCTATTTACATAGCACTTTTAATGACAAAAATCTTAAAAGATGCTTGTATGAAGGGAAATGGAATGTTAAGCCTTTATTTCAAAGAGAATGGTGTATAAAAGCAGGAAAGTCTTGCTAAAACTACACAAGGCACTAGTTAGACCACATCTAGAATACTAGGAATGGTTTTGGTCCCCTTAAAGATATACTGGCATTGGAGGCAGTCCAGAGAAGGTTCACTAGGTTGATCCTAGGTATGGAGGGATTTTCTTCGGAGAGGTTGAGTAGGTTGGGCCATACTCATTGGAGTTAAGAACGAGAGGCAACCTTTTTGAAACATAAGATTCTTAGAGGGCTTGACAGGGTAAATGCTAAGAGGTCGTTTCCCCTTGTGGGAGTCTAGGACCAGAGGGCATATCTCAACAGTAAGGAAGCACCCATTTAAGACAGAGATGAGGAGGAATTTCTTCTGAGGGCAGTGAATCTGTGGAATTCTTACAGCAGAGGGCTGTAGAGGCTGGGTCGTTAAGTATATTTGAGGCTGAGATACAGATTTTTAATCAGTAAGGAATTCAAAGGTTATTGGGAAAAGGCAGGAAAATGGAATTGAGAATTATCAGATCAGCTATGGTCTCATTGAACGGCAGAGCAGACTTGACAGGCTGAACGGCCTACTTCTGCTCCTATATCTTATGGTTTCCTTGCGCAAAGAAAGTCCACTCTGCTACACCTGCCATTGTTCGAGTGAAATTATCTACTGGCTGAGAAGAGAGAGAGAGATTGTATTTTCTTTTAAAGTGGGAACAAAGAAACATGATTGCATGAACCTGGAATTGAAACATATTTATAAAAGCATAGTCAAGCATGTGAAAACCCAGGATTCACAGAATCTCAGTGAGGAAGAGGCCCTTTGGCCCATCGAGTCTGCACCAACACGTGAGAAACACCTGACCTCCCTACATAATCACATTTACCTGCACTTGGCCCATAACCTTGAATGTTATATGCCGAGTGCTCATCCAGGTACTTTTTAAAAGATGTGAGGCAACCCGCCTCCACCACCCTCCTAGGCAGCGCATTCCAGACCGTCAGCACCCTCTGGGTAAAAAGGTTTTTCCTCACATCCCCCCCTAAACCTCCTGCCCCTCACCTTGAACTTATGTCCCCTCATGACTGACCCTTCAACTAAGGGGAACAGCTGCTCCCTATCCATGCCCCTCAATCTTGTACACCTTGATCAGGTCGCCCCTCAGTCTTCTCTGTTCTAACGAAAACAACCAAAGTCTATCCAACTTCTCTTCATAACTTACATTTTCATTCCAGGCAACATCCTGGTGAATCTCCTCTGCACCTCCTCCAGTGCAATCACATCCTTCCTATAATGTGGCGACCAGAATTGCACACAGTACTCCAGCTATGGCCTCACCAAGTTTTTATACTTCCTTGTCAAATTACTCCTTCCAAAGTGTTTCACCTCTCACTTTTTCAGGATTAAATTCCATCTGCCACTTATCTACCCATTTGACCATTCCGTCCATATCTTCCTGTAGCCCAAGACACTCAACCTCACTGTTAACCACCCGGCCAATCTTTGTCATCCGCAAACTTACTAAGCCTACCCCTCACATAGTCATCTATGTCGTTTATATAAATGACAAATAACAGGGGATCCAATACAGATCCCTGTGGTACGCCACTGGCTTCCAGACACTAAAGCATCCTTCTGTCAACACCCTCTGTCTCCTACAGCTAAGCCAATTTTGAATCCACCTTATCAAATTACCCTGTATCCCATGTGCATTTGCCTTCTTTAAGTCCCCCATGTGGGACCTTGTCAAAGGCTTTGCTGAAATCCATGCAAACTACATCCAATGCGCTATCCTCATCTACACACCTGGTCACCTCCTCAAAAAATTCAATCAAATTTGTTAGGCATGACCTCCCTCTGACAAAGCCATGCTGACTATCCCTGATCAAACCTTGCCTCTCCAAGTGGAGATAGATTCTCCCCTTCATATGTTTCTCCAATAGTCTCCCTACCACTGACGTGAGAGACTCACTGGCCTGTAGTTCCCTGGCTTATCTCTACAACCTTTCTTAAATAGTGGAACCACATGAGCTGTTCTCCAGTCCTCTGACACCCCCCCCATGGCCAGAGAGGAATTAAAAATTTGGGTCAGAGCTCTTGCGATCTCCTCGCCTCCCTCAGCAGTCTGGGACACATCATCCAGACCTGAAGATTTGCCCACTTTTAAGCCTGCCAACACCTCCAATACCTTGTCATTCCCTATATCAATTTGCTCAAGAACCTCGCAGTCTCTCTCCCAGAGTTCGATACCTTCATCCTCATTCTTTTGGGTGAAGGCAGATGTGAAGTATTTGTTCAACACTCTGCCGATGTCCTCTGGCTCCACCCATAGATTGCCCCCTTGGTCCTTAATGGGCCCTACTCTTTCCCTGGTTATCCTCTTCCCATTGAGATATAGAATATCTTGGGATTTTCCCTACTTTTACCAGCCAGAGCTTTCTCATATCCCCTCTTTGCTCTCCTAATTGCTTTCTTAAACTCCATCCTGCACTTTCTGTACTCCACTAATGTCTCTGCTGATTTGCTTCCCTTGTACCCGCTTAAAGCCTCTCTTTTCCTTCTCATTGTATCCTGAATATCTATGGTCATCCATTGTTCTCTGGACTTGTTACTCCTTCCTATCACTAGAAGGAACATGTTCAGCCTGTACCCTCTGCATTTCCTTTTTGAATGCCCCCCACTGCTCTTCTGTAGATTTCCCCACAAGTAGCTGTTCCCAGTCTACCTTGGCCAGATCCTGCCTTATTTTACTAAAATCCACTCTCCCCCAATCCAAAACATTTTTTTTGCAACTTGTCTATTTCTTTGTCCATAGCAAGCTTAAATTGTACCATGATGTTGTGGTCGCTATCACTAAAATGCTCCCCCACCACCACCTCAGCCACTTGTCCGGCTTCATTCCCCAGAATTAGGTCCAGCACTGCACCGCCCCTTGTTGAACCCTCTACATATCGACCTAAAAGATTTTCCTGTACACATTTCAAGAAATCCACTCCATCCAAGCCCTTAACACTATGTCCATCCCAATTAATGTTGGGAAAGTTGAAATCACCTAATATAATTACCCTATTGTTATTGTTTTTACACACCTCCGCAAATTGTGCACATACTTGCTCCTCAATTTCCCACTTACTATCTAGGGGTCTATAATAAACACCTAACAATGTGGCTGCCCCTTTTTGATTCTTAAGCTTTACCCACAAAGCTTCATTCGATTCCCCCTCCAAGATATCATTTTTCCTTACTGCAGTAACTGACTCCTTAACTATGCAATGCCTCCTCCTCTTTTACCCCCTCTCCTGTCCCACCTGAAGATTTTATATCCCGGAATGTTGAGCTGCCAATCCTGCCCCTCCCTCAACCAAGTCTCTGTGATGGTTACTATATAACAATTCCACCTGTCAACCCTCACCCTTAACTCATCCATTTTACCTGTAATACTCCTGGCATTAAAATAGAGGCCATCCAGCCATGCCTTACTCCCTTGAAACTTAATGCAGCTGTACTCCCGCTGACTTGATTGTTTTACTGTATTATGATGTGTCCCTATTCTGCTAACATTGTGTCCCCTCCCCCTGCCAAGTTAGTTTAAACTCCTCCCAACAGCACTAGCAAACCCACCCGCAAGGATGTTAGTCTCACTCTGGTTCAGATGTAGACTGTCCTGCTTGTACAGGTCCCACCTTCCCCAGAAACGATTCCAGTGATCCTGGAATCTAAAACCCTCTCTCCTGTACCAACTCTTAAGCCATGTATTCATCTGTGCTATTCTCTATTTCTGAGCTTGCTAGCACATGGCACTGGGATTATTCCATAAACTATGGAACTTAAACTGTGATGACCAAAAAGCAGGGAAGTTGGTAGAGAATATTTCAAGCAAAGCTTCCTCGATTCATTCCTGATTGCAACATTATCCGCTTCCTTTGTAGCTCTTCAGATTGCCAATTTACCAAGCTACTGCAAGTGGTCTGCTCAGATGTGGTAGGAACTAGTTTGAAACAAGATAAATTCAAGGAATCTGGCAGCCAGGTTATTTTCTGGATTCCAATCCAGGCCTCAGTTAAATGAACACAAAACATGTTCAGTTTCTCTCATTTTTAAAACTGGATTGAATATTTCTGTTCACAAGTTCTAGACAGCAACCTCAGGCTTGGCCTCTACTTTTCAGTGTTAAGTACTTACGAATTATAAAATACAAGTTTAGGAAGAGAAAATTCAAGACTGATTTTTTTCCAGGTTTCAAGTGTTTTACACAGGATGGTCAATCACAAAAGTCAAGTACAATTTCACTGAACATGAAGTGTTTCTTGGACACAATAATCAATTGATGCACAGTAATGGAATATTTCAATATAGACAGGCTAGGGCAGAAGAAACAAGTAGCTAGACAACTTGAAGATGAATACAATCTAAAAATATAGTTGATCTGATTTAGCTTTGAAGTACAGCAGATCCAGAAATGTGTATAATGCAGGATGGTGTAATCTTGTCCCTTTGATCTATGGATTTTGTGCAGTGTCTCACTACAATGCTTGTGATTTAATAACTCAGGCACATGAGGCAAGGAAAGAAAACCTAATGGATGAGTTTCATAACATAAGACACGTCAAATGTTATAAAAAGTGCTCACAGAAATCCCTCTTGTCGCTGTAACAGAAATGTGTAGACCTAGAAAGAGAAGCACACACATCCACAGTCCAGCTTTCTGAATTTGATTAATTTAGTTCGAGAGAGATTAAAAAACCTATAGAGTTAATGACAAGTAGAACAATGTATTATGGATTTGACAAAAAAAGGGCACTTTATACATTGCAAATGTGAAAGAACCTCTAAATATGGGCTTATACTCAACCATTTACACAGGCACTTTTGAATCTTAATCCAAAGAAATGTAATTATATAGAAATTTGACAGGAATAGACTTTCAGCCTTCATAGGTTTTTTTTCTGCAAGTTTCACGAGTTCTCTAGCCCTCAAAAGAAAATAAAATCTGAAGACTTGGTGACCACATTTTAAGAAAAGCTGCATGAACAGACTGAAACAAATGAAGTTTGGAGGGTACTAAGGGAGAAAATGAGAAACGTTAGGCATGTGTTTCAGGAAATGTTAATGTCATGCACTAAGAAACAAACTCACACCCCACAGTAGTAGAAGCAGTAGTGGCAGCAGTAAACACTACATGTGTAGGGGTAGAAACATTTGTTACATCATGGTGCTGGCTGGCGATGGAAGGTTGCCGCCTTAGAGCTCCCTGAAAGGAAGTTCCAGTCTGGAAAGCATTCACTACATCCATCTGCAAGGAACCAGAGATTGTGACAGCTTGTTCAGAGAGAGAGAGAGCGAAAAAAAAGAATGAGAGAAAACCATCCGATCTATAATACACAAGAGCAGAGATTATAACAAAGGCAAGAGTTTACAGGATAGCAGTAGAGTTACAGTTAATAAAAAGCAAAGGCATCCGGGACAATCCTGACACAGGCCTTTTCTTCCATTATTAAAAAGTGGTTAAGTATAGCATTTATACCTGAGTCTGTATTCTGTTCAGACCTCTGAACCACAAGATCTGACCATGACGTAATTCTCTCTCTGCATGGTCAATTTCTTCAATATCCTCTTCCAACTCATCCTCTGGAATCTCTTCCTTTTGTGTGCCAAGACCAGCTTCTTTGAGAAATTTTAAGCGGCTTGTTGGAATTGTAGCAATCAGCTGTAACAGAAATACTTGTTTCAAACAGACTACTGAATTTCCCCTATACTTCAAAACACGTACGCACCATTAGACTCAACTCAAACTGTTCGTAGAAAATCAGACAACTTATTCAGAAAATCCCAAGATTAATTTATTCAATTTGCATGTATTTAAACACTAGCGTATACACCAGTTGTAAATATTATCAAATTAAAACATTTTTAGAATGGATCAAACTTTATTTTCTAAAAATACTATTACATGTCAATATTTTGTTCATTTCCTCGTCCTCCATTATCATCTTCGTTTTTACTCAGTTTCATTGCTCTGTTTGAATATTTACTTACTCAGCTTAACAGTCAGATTTACAATCTGGAGATTTGAATGCATTACCTGCTCTGAACATTAGAATTTGTGCGATTTAAACATTCACTCCCTCCAGCAGTGGCAGCAATGTGTACCATCCACAGGATACACTGCAGCAACTCACTCAGGCTCCTTTGACAGTACTCCCAATCACATGACCTCCACTACCTAGAAGGTCAGCAGGCACATGGGAACACCAGCTACAAGTTCCCCTCCAAGTCACTCACTGTCCTGACTTGGAGCTATGTTATTCCTTCACTGTCACTGGGTCAACATTCTCAAACTCCTTTTCTATCAGCACTGTGGCTATAACCAAACCACATTGACTCCAGCAGGTCATTATTACCTTCTCAAATTCAATTAGAGGTGGACAATAAATGCTGGCCTTGCCAGTGTGCCAACATCCCATGAACAAAAGAAAAATTGGTTCAACTGAAACTTTGAAGTAATGAACATAAATCACAAAGTTCACAGAACCATCACTTTAAGCTGGTACATGGATTTCCGATTGGACATATAATTTAAAGCTAAGCAATTTATATTTAGGCATTTCACTGGGCTAATTTGTAACAAGGTGCATCACAACTTGCTGTATTCTAAGATCAATTATTGCAAATTTTGTGAGCATCACAATCTTTAATGGTTAAAGCACTTAGCCAATCTGAGGTTACTATTATTACCAATCTAACATTGAAATAATTAGTTACAGAATACCAGAGAAGAAAAATCCATACAAATAGATGCCTAGGCCTTGTAAAGTGGCCCCCTCAAGGCTTGAAGTGAAATTAAGACTCAAACAACAGCAAAGCTTAAATGAAATGCCCTAAAAGTCATAGCACAATCTCACCCAGGTATTTCATACTGACCAAGCCAACTATTATAATGCCTTTTATTTAGTTTCACTTTGACAAAAGGCAGGATAAGGACAAGGAATGTTGTACTGTTACCCCAAATGCTATAAGCCACATGAACTATTCTTTCAATGGGAACTTTTATTACTCATTCATGGGATGTGGGCACCATTTATTGCCCATCCCCAATTGCCCTCGAGGAGGTGGTGGTGAGCTGCCTTCTTGAACTGCAGTCTATGTGGTGTAACTCTTGAGTACAAACACGTTTCCATCTGTTCCTATTCAGATGAAGTTACATTGTTTCATAGTTTGCCATTGTGAGATTTGAACTCTTGATCTTGGGGTTACAAGCCCAGTACCATAACCACTTGGCTATTTAGGCCAAGCCGACATGTGAGGTACACCCACAGTGCTGTTTCGGGGCGGGGGGTGGCAGGGAGTTTCGGGATTTTGACCCAGCAACAGAGGAATGGTGATATATTTCCAGGTTAGGATGGTGTGTGGCTTGGAGGGGAACCTGTAGGTGGTGCTCCCATGTATCTGCTGCCCTTGACCTTCTAGTTGGTAGTGGTCATGGGTTTGGAAGATACTGGCTTAGGAGACTAGTCGAGTTCCTGCAGTACATCTTGCAGGTGGTACACACTGCTGCTACTGTGCGTCAGTGGCGGAGGAAGTGAAGGTTTGTGGATGAGGTGCCAATCAAGCAGGCTTCTTTCTCTTATTTTTTGATTCATTCATGGGATGTGGGCTTCGCTGGCTGGGCCAGCATTTATTGCCCATAACCACTTGCCATTGAGAAGGTGGTGGTGAGCTGCCTTCTTGAACCGCTGCAGTCAATGTGTTGTAGGTACACCCACAGTGCTGTTAAGGAGGAAGTTCCAGGATTTTGACCCAGTGACAATGAAGGAACTGCGATATATTTCCAAGTCAGGATGGTGAGTGACTTGGAGGGGAACTTCCAGGTGGTGGTGTTCCCATCTAACTGCTACCCTTGACCACTAACATCTAGAAGGAATTGGGTTTGGAATGTGCTGTCTAAGGAGCCTTGGTGAATTCCTGCAGTGTGTCTTGTAGATGGTAGACACTGCTGCTATTGTGCGTCGGTGGTGGAGGGAGTGATTGTTTGTGGATGTGGTACCAATCAAGTGGACTGCTTTGTCCTGGATGGTGTCCAGCTTCTTAAGTGATGTGGGAGCTGCACTCATCCAGACAAGTGGGGAATATTCCATCACATTCCTGAATTGTGCCTTGTAGATGGTGGACAGGCTTTGAGGAGTCAGGTGGTGAGTTACTCGTCACACAATTCCTAGCCTCTGGCCTGCTTTTGTAGCCACAGTATTTAAATGGCTAGTCCAGTTCAGTTTCTGGTCAATAGTAACCCTCAGGATGTTGATAGTTGGGGATTCAGTGATGGTAATGCCTTTGAATTTATGGGTCGATAGTTGGATTCTCTCTTGTTGGAGATGGCCATTGCCTGACAATTGCGTGGCCGAAATTTTACCTGCCATTTGTCAGTCCAAGCCTGGATATTGTCCAATACTTGCTGCATTTGGACAGACTGCTTCAGTATCTGAGTCATGAATGGTGAACGTTGTGCAATTATCAGCGAATATCCCCACTTCTGACCTTATGATGGAAAGGTGGTCATTGATGAAGCAGTGGAAGATGGTTAGGCCTAGGATACTACCCTGAGGAACTCCTGCAGCGATGTCCTGGAGCTGAGATGACTAACCAACAACCACAACCATCTTCCTTTGTGCCTGGTATGACTCCAACCAGCAGAGAGCTTTCCTCCCGATTCCCATTGACTCCAGTTTTGCTAGGGCTCCTTGATGCCACACTCGGTCAAATGCTGCCTTGAGGTCAAGAGCAGTCACTCACTTCATTTCGGTAGTTCAAGTCTTTTGTCCATGTTTGAACCAAGGTTGTAATGAGGTCAGGAGCTCAGTGGCCCTCACGGAATCCAAACTGGGCGTCAGTGAGCAGGTTATTGAAAGGCAAGTGCCACTTGAAAGTACTGTTGAAGACCCCTTCCATATTTTACTGATGATCGAGAGTAGACTGATAGGGTGGTAATTGGCCGGGTTGAATTTGTCCTGCTTTTTGTGTAAAGGACATACCTGGGCATAGCTGGGTAGATGCCAGTGTTGTAGCTATACTGGAACAGCTTGGCTAGGCACGCATCAAGTTCTGGAGCACAAGTCTTCAGTACTATTGCTGGAATACTGTCAGGGCCCACAGCCTTTGCAGTATCCAGTGCCTTCAGCCCTTTCTAGATATTAAGTGGAGTGAATCGAATTGGCTGAAGACTGGCATCTGTGATGCTGGGAGCCTCCGGAGAAGGCTGAGATGGATCATCCACTCGGCAATTCTGGCTGAAGATTGTTGCGAATGCTTCAGCCTCATCTTTTTCACTGTTGCTCTGGGCTCCTCCATCATTGAGGGTGGGGATATTTGTGGAGCCTCCTCCTCCTCCAGTGAGTTATTTAATTGTCCACCACCATTCACAACTAGATGTGGCAGGATTGCAGAGCTTAGATCTGATCCATTGGTTGTGGGACCTCTTAGCTCTATCACTTGCTGCTTATGCTGTTTGGCACACAAGTCGTTTTATAGGTTCACCAGGTTGACCCTTCACTTTTAGGTATGCTTGGTGCTACTCCTGTCATGCCCTCCTCCACTTTTTATTGAACCAGGGTTGATCCCCTGGCTTGATGGTAATGGTAGAGTGGGGGACATGCTGGGCCACGAGGTTACAGACTGTGAGTACAATTCTGTTGCTGCTGATGGTCCACAGCGCCTCATGGATGCCCAGTCTTGAGTTGCTACATCTGTGCGAAATCTATCCCATTTAGCTCAGTGGTACAACACGATGGAAGGTATCCTCAATGTGAAGGTGGAACTTCATCTCTCCACAATGACTGTGCAGTGGTCACTCCTACCAATACTGTCATGGATAGATGCATCTGCGGCAGGCAGGTTGGTGAGGATGAGGTCAAGTACGCTTTTCCCTCGTTAGTTCCCTCACCACCTGCCACAGACCCAGTCTAGCAGCTATGTCATTTAGGACTTGGCCAGTTCAGTCAGTAGTGGTCCTACCGAGCCACTCTTGGTGATGGCCATTGAAGTCCCCCAGCCAGAGTACATTCTGTGCCCTTGCCACCCTCAATGCTTCCTCCAAGTAGTGTTCAACATGGAGGAGCACTGATTCATCAGCTGAGGGAGCGCAGTACATGGTAATCAGGAGGTTTCCTTGCCCATGTTTGACCTGATGCCATGAGACTTCATGGGGTCCAGAGTCGATGTTGAGGACTTCCAGAGCAACTCCCTCCAAACTGTATACCACTGTGCCACCACCTCTGCTGGGTCCGTCCTTCCAATGGGACAGGACATATCCAGGGATCTTGATGGAGGAGTCTGGAACATTATCTGTAAGGTATGATTCCGTGAGGATGACTATGTCAGGCTGTTGCTTGACTAGTCTGTGAGACAGCTCTCCCAATTTTGGCCCTAATCCCCAGATGTTTGTATTTTTGTAGTGGTTTGTTACAATTGAGTGGCTTGCTCGGCCATTTCAGAGGGCATTTAAGAGTCAACCACACTGTTGAGGGTCTGGAATCACATGTAGGCCAGACCAGGTAAGGAAGACAGATTTCCTTCCTTAAAGGGAACAATCGACAATGGTTTCTTGGACTTTTAAATTCCAGATTTTTTATTGAATTCAAATTCTACCTGCCGTGGCAGGTTTCAAACCCAGAGCATTATCTTGGACCTCTGGATTACTAGTCCAGCGACAATACTGCTACATCATCGCCTCCCCAGTCCTGGATGGTGTCAAGCTTCTTCAGTGTTGTTGGAGCTGCACTCATCAGGTAAGGGGAGAGTATTCCATCAAACTCCTGACGTGCCTTAGATTGGAGGACAGGCTTTGGGGAGTCAGGAGGGGAGTTACTCGCCGTAGGACTCCTAGCCTCTGACCTGCTCTTGTAGCCACAGTATTTATATGGCTAGTGCAGTTTATTTTCTGGTCAATAGTAACCCCCAGGATGTTGACTGGCTTATGCTAGCGTTATGTTGCAAACAAAGCTTAAGTTTCTCTGCTCCTATATGAAATGCAAGACAAGTTTTCCAAACCAAGATGCTTACCTGTCCCCATAGTAGTGTTCCCATTCCTAGAAAAATACACCATAACCACTGATCAGCTGTTAGCTCAGTGCAGCTAAATGGCTTCCCGCCAAATTGAACAATAACGATCTAAAGAAAACACAATTTAAATTGTAGAGATTGCAACCAGTCCAATATTGAAAGGCAAATGCTACTTTAAAGGATTAGCATATCAAAACTGGGTCACTTACCTGTATTAAAAATGTTCCCAGTACAATACTACAAAATATCAGATTGTTGAAAATTCCATCAAAAACGTTCCTTTCACCATGAATTTTTCGAGCATTCACTTCATTAAACAACTGCATCATGACAAATGTATTAAATACAATTGTGTAGTGTTCTGAAGGGGGGGCATGAAGAGGAGCATTTCGTCCACAGTCAATATCAAATATTTTTTCACCTGAATCAATTAAAAAATTACATTTGAAAAACCACATTACTCCAGTGCGAATACAAAATGGTTAGAAATTACTATTTGCAATTCTCAGTTAACAAGAAATCATTTAGCTTTGAGGAATCTTCCTACAGACTGGCTATAATCAGACAGAGCTTTCCTTTCGTTCTGTCAAGTGATTGGCCACAGTAAGCTTACTTTGTATGCACTACTGTGAAGCCCAGTTTTATCAAATGGAGAAAGCAAATAAGCAGCATCATTCATCCTGAGTTCGTTGTTACCAATTTCTCACCCACAGTCTCAGCATGTCCAATTCCTCCTGAATTTGTGCACAGTGCTCTCAACATGTACCATTATTCCTATTTTTCAAAATTTTAAATACTTTTGAGCCAACTCCCATTCCATTCAACCAATGTTGGCAAGAGTGGCCTCTAATTTAAATGCCTTTTGAAAATCCAAATATATATCCCTGTCTACCCTGCTTGTTACTGTGTCAATAAGCTGTCAAATATGATTACCCTTCCATAAAATTGCTGGCTTGTCTAAATCATATTCTCCCCCCCAAGTGCCTGTTACCACATCTAGAATAGTAGCTCCCATCAGTTACTTCACTATAGATATTGGGTTAACTAGCCTTTCGCTCCCATTTTCAATCTCTTTGTGAATAGCTGGGTTATGATTGCTTCCAGCCTACAGGAAGCATTCTAGAATTTTGGAAGATCAAAACCAATGCACCCACTAGCTCAATGGAGCTAATTCTTAAACCCCTGATGTGGGCCATCAGTTCCAGCAGGTTTGTCAGCTTTTAGTCCCATTAAGTCCAATCTCAGCACGAATCAGGCATTTATATCCTAAAGGCAATTAAGTTAGATTTTTAAAAAGCTTAATGTTAAGTATAAACTAAGCTCAAATTAAAGCAGATTGCATTATTTGTAATCCCAAATATAATATTTTTCCAATCAAAACTCTAAATTTACTGTTAAGTATAAGCCACTGACACCAACAAAGGTTTATTAAAAAATCTAAAGCTATTAAGAGGGTTAAAACCCTCTGCTTACCAGCAAACAAGAGTGTAAAAACAACAACAAGTTGGTAGACAGCATGGCCCAAAATATTCTTCATCATTGTACGAGAGATGAGCGGTTTATTTCTGCCATAAGGTTTCCTTAGCAGAAGTGCTTCTGTGGGCGGTTCAGTGGCTAAAGCAAGTGATGCAAAGGTGTCCATGATCAGATTTACCCAAAGCATTTGCACAGCCTTCAACGGAGAATCCTAAAATCCAATTTTTTAAATATTTAAAAATCATAACTGAACCAGTTCAATTCACATTACATATTGTAGTGTTGAGAATTTTTAATCAGCAAACATTTCACAGTTCTGCATTAAATCAAGATAATCAAAGAAATTGAGAAATATTTAGTTCCTATACACAAATTCAATCAGCAAACCCACAGGATCAGGTTCCCTTGTGGTATGTTTCACTTCCCATTTGAAGAACAAAAATTCTACAAGGATGGATACAAGACAGGAAATTTCCTTCAAAGCATTAATTAGTGTGATGCAAAATGAGATTCACACTTAGAACCTCCAATCCTCCCAGAAATGCACCTGCACACAGTGGCAGAATGATTGGAGTATGTGGAGGGTGCTTGATTTCAACTAACTTCATGGAGAGCCCAGGAAAATTCTGACAACGCACTGGACATTCACACAAGTAAAACTTCAAAGAACATTTCTGGAAGGATTAAGTTTATTGAAAGACTGTACCAGTTGAATATCCTCTATCTGTAAATCCAAACACTGGATGCGCCGACCTCGCGGACCCTCACCTACAGGCACCATCACAGATGGCACCACAGGTGGAAGCTTATTACAGGTGCCCTGTATTTAATATTCATTGGAACATCTTACTTTTCTTGCCATTTTCTCTACTTTAAACCAAACTCTAGCAAGGCTTTGGCCATTATAATACAATTAGGCCTAGACATAAATGTGGTATCCAGAAACCAAAAAGTTATCTAAAATCCAAAATGCATTCAACCCCAAAGGTTTCAGATAGAGGATACTCAACCTGTCCTTTACTCCCTGTGGCAGCCTTGCAGATTCTCTGAAAAAACATTTAAGATTGGCCAAGGAGAGTGGCTTATGACCAAAGCAGTTGACTGGCCTAATTAGTTCTATTATATAATATCAGAAAATGTCTCAGAGTACCCTTCCTAGTACTTTTTCTTCACTGTGTAGCTCCCAAGGCTACTATCAAAGCAGTAAATGGCAGTGTACTAAGGTGACAAACCAAAGTCCACTATCTAAACAAATTCATGAGCCCTCTACATCAAGTTCATTGTTGAATTGAGCTAGTTATGCATCCTTAGCCTCTACTTTCCGGTTCCAACATGCCACTTCAGTTTGTTTTGCCATCATCATTCATGAAACCAGAATGCAGTCCATGTCCAAATGCAGCAAGACCTGGACAATATCCAGGCTTGGGCTGACAAGTGGCAATTAACATTCACGCCACACAAGTGTCAGGCAATGACCATCTCCAACAAGAGAGAATCCAACCAGTGCCCATTGTTGTTCAATGGCATTACCATTACTGAATCCTCCACAATCAATATCCTTGTTGATTGGGGGGGGGGGGGGGAGGTGGTTACCATTAAACAGAAACTGAACTGGACTAGCCATTTAAATACTGTGGCTACAAGAGCAGGTCAGAGGCTAGGAATTGTGCGACAAGTAACTCACTTCCGGACTCCAAAGCCTGTCCACCATCGACAAGGCACATGTCAGGTGTGTGAGGGAATACTCCCCGCTTGCCTGGATGAGTGTAGCTCCAACAACACAAGCAGCTTGATACCATCCAGGACAAAGCAGCCTGCTTGATTGGCATCACATTCACAAACATTCACTCCTCCACCACCAACACACAGTAGCAGCAGTGTACACCATCTACAAGATGTACTACAGGAATTCACCAAGGTTCCTTCGACAGCACCTTCCAAACCCATGACCACTACCAGCTAGAAGGACAAGAGCAGCAGATAGATGGGAACACCACCACCTGGAAGTTCCCCTCCAAGTCATTCGCCATCCTGACTTGGAATTATAATCACCGTTCCTTCACACAGTCACTGAGTCAAAATCCTGGAACTTGCTTCCTAACAGAACTGTGGGTTTACCTACATCACATGGACTGCAGCGGTTCAAGAAGGTAGCTCACCACCTTCTCAAGGACAACTAGGAATGGGCAATAAATGCTGGCCCAGACAGTGAAGCCCACATCCCATGAATTACTAAAGAAAGGGCTCAATTGATTTTGCATGAACAGAATTTTTATCATTCATTCATGGGATGAAGGCATCACTGGCTAGGCCAGCATTTATTACCCATCCCTAATTGCCCTTGTTTAGAGGGCATTTAAGAGTCAACCACATTGCTGTGGGTCTGGAGTCACATGCATGCCAGACCAAGTAACCTAAATCAGATGGGTTTTTATGACAATGGACCATGGTTTTATGGTTATTAGACTTTTAATTCTAGATTTTTATTGAATTCAATTTAACCATCTGGGTCCTCGGAGCATTACCCTGGGTCTCTGGATTACCAGTCCAGTGACAATACCACTACCTCCCCTATAACTGCTAAAGGGAACTGGATCCAATTTACTATAGGATGAATCCTAGTCTTAGGATACATTTTATAGTCACCTTAGAACAAGCCCATAAGCTTTTCCATCACTTTTCCTAGTCATACAATGTTCATCATTCAAATGGATGATCCCTACTCAAGGACCTGGATAGTTAGTAGCCAAGCCACCAAGATTTGTCCAGTTAAGACTCAAGGACCAGCCTGACAAAGATCAGTAAGAGCACAATGCTCAAGGAGCAAGAACTTGCACAGCCAGTGTAAGATCAGAATAGCCACAATGTACAGTTTTCCCTAGGGTACAAAGGATGAATAGGAATATTAAAATATATAGAAATGTGTTCCCAGAAATGGGACAGATTCAAGTGCTCTTGCAAAAACAGCTTGCACTTGAAGGATGCGTTTTATTTTAAGGTCCTCCTTCATCCGTACACCGACATTATGGAGGGAAAATCACCACGTAAGGCAGATTTAAAAGGATTATGAAATCCAAGGGAAACTGCTGTAATAGTTAGGGCTATCAAGCGCAAATTCAAACTTGTAGCCCTACGGTTTCTGCGCAAGCAACCTGTAATATACTTTTGATAATTTTTAAGTTGAGCCTCGGAAGTGAAACCAATACATATACATGCTGGTGGTTTGGGCAGACAAGTGGCAGATGAATTTCAATGCACAAAAGTGAGGGGTGATTCATTTTGGCAGGAAGAATAGGGATAGTATAAAATAATGGGAGACACTCTAAAGGAATAGAAGGACCTCAGTGTATATGCACACAAGTCACATGTTGAGAGAGCAGTTAATAAAACATAGTATCTTAGGCTTTTCTAATAGAAACATTGAGTACAAGAGTAAGGAGGTTATGTTGAACTTGTATATGACACTAGTTAGACCTAGGACATCCTGTTCTAGGTGCCATACTTGAGGAAGGATGTGAAGGCATTTGGAGAGACTACAGAGGAGATTCATGAGAATGATTCCAGGGAAGAATTGTAGCTATGGAGGATAGGTTGGAGGTCTATTTTCCTTCAGAAAAAGTGGGTGAGAGGAGACATGATGGATGTATTCAAGATCCTGAGGGGTATGGACAGGGTAAATGTGAGAAACTGCTCGCACTCAAGGCAGCATCAAGAACTAGAGGGCACAGGTTCAAAATAATTGGCAAAAGGAGTAAAGTGAGGAAAATTTTTTTCACCCAGAGGGTGGCTGGAGTCTGAAACAAACTTCCTGAGAGGGTGGTCTCGGCAGGTTCAATCAATGGATTCAAAAAGGAATTGGATAGCTATCTGAAAGAAAAGAATGTGCATGGTTATGGGAGTAAGTCATGGGAGTGGAGTAGTAGGATGCTCTTTCAGAGTCAGTGCAGACTCAATGGGCTGAATGGCCTCCTCCTGCACTGTAAATATTCTGCAAATCAGAATGGCTTCCTTCTCTGCTGCTGTAACCATTCATGACAGTTCTCTGCAAAAGCAATTTAGCTGGTCCCATGCTCCCACCCTTTCCCCATAGCCCTGCAAATTGTGTGTCAGGGCTTATCCAATTCACTTTTGAAAGCTGTAATTGAACGGTTCTCCATCATACATTCAAGCAATGCGTTTCAGATCCGAACCATTTGGTTAATTTTTTTTCTTGTTATCTTTGGTTCTTTTGCTGATTGTAGTGTTCTCTCCCTGGTTCTCGACTGTTCTGACAACATCAACAGTTTATCTTTCTACTTTGTCTAGAGCCCTCTTCTTTAGAAGCCTTAGAACAAATCTCCTTTGCGCCATATCTTCAAGGAGCAACCTCAGCTTCTCAAAAAATCTACAAAACACACATCTTTAGCCATTCTTTTCTACAGCCTCTCTAAACCTTTATATCTTCCTAAAGTGTCATTCTCAAAGTTAATTGTACCAAATGCTCCAGTTGAAATGGAACCATTTTTTAAAAAATGGATTCATTATAAGCTCTTTGTTTTTGTACTCTACACCTCTTTTTCAAGCCCAAGATCCCAATAAGGGATCATCTGGGATTTGAACCTGGCACTACATGTGCATTTCAATAACTAACCCCATAGCGCAAATCATATCCCGATGACCAATGAGCCAGCTGTGAAATGTCAAACTGGAAAACCCCACATATTAAATTCTATTGATTAACATTGCTGGATGAGTCCTCCACATTTAGCATTAATGTTAACTAAAGAAACTCTCAAGTTTTAAACCCTTTACCATTCACACCCACTCAAGACTTTAATAAACTCAAAGGGACCATTTCCAAAGGAACAGGTCTTTTGATAAGTATGAATACAGGCATGATATTACAAACTTTAAAGCTATACTTTTTTAAAAAGTGAGCACCAAGAGCTGTTTAAGATGGCTGTAGCATATCATGTTACTTGGCAGTATGCAGCTCCAGAGAGTCCTGAAATTCAAGCAAATAACTTAACAGATAATGAACAATCACTGCCACGTGTGAAATTCACACATCCTCTTTGTTAAGGAAGGACAGTCAAAAGAAAGGACCATGGATAATAGAGACATTGAAGCTGAATGAATATGAAATAGATCTCCTGGAAAAACTTAGCAGGTCTGGCAGCATCGGCGGAGAAGAAAAGAGTTGACGTTTCGAGTCCTCATGACCTTCGATTAGTTCTGTCGAAGGGTCATGAGGACTCGAAACGTCAACTCTTTTCTTCTCCGCCGATGCTGCCAGACCTGCTGAGTTTTTCCAGGTAATTCTGTTTTTGTTTTGGATTTCCAGCATCCGCAGTTTTTTTGTTTTTATGAAATAGATCTCAACTTTTCATGATAGCTCCTCATCCCAAATACAAAGACCTTGGCTATCTGAAACTCATTGTGAAAAGCCATAACAGGAAATTTTTTTTTATATAACATTTCTACTTTTTAGCTCTGAAGGAGTCATATGGGCTCGAAACATTAACTGTTCCTCTCTCCAGATGCTGCCAGACCTGAGTTTTTCTAGCATTTTCTGTTTTCATTTCAGATCTCCAGCATCCACAGTATTTTGCTTTTATCACAGGATTTTTATTGGTCTACCACCACCTTATTTGAAAAAGGTCTTTGGACTTCTCACAGCACACATGGGTAAGGCAACCACATTTGCTACCTGCTTTTAAAAATTTGATGAAAGCGGGTCAAAAACATGAGACTGAAATAATTCAGCTTGTAATTTTATGTTTTTTTTCCTTCATCTGTATCAAGTGTGTGTGTGTGTGTGTGAGTGAAACATTGAGTTTAAATCTCTGGGGCAAGTGTGGGCTAATAAATAATTTTTTTTAAATTCACAAAAGCTTGCAGCTGGAAATCATTTAAATGGAGATAACTCACTGCAAGGGTGAGAAAACACACTAACCTCATCTTAAAACACTGATCATGAACAATAAAACAAACTGAGACAGAGTCAATGGAGCAAAGCATAGACAAAGGAAAGAAACAAGGATAGATGAGAAAAGCTCCATTATCCTCTGACCAGATCAAGTAATTGTCAAGGTCATTCCTGTGACTCAGTAATTGTAGGTCAGAAATACAGGTGTAAATGTAGTCTCTAAAAAAAACAAGAAGCCACTGCAAACTATGTTTTAGCCATATCACTACTCTTAAAAACACATCTCTAGGAACTCCAACAAATCAGACGGGAAAGTCAATACGCATTTGAGAGAAGTTATATCATATTTCAAGCATCTAGATTCCGTATTTGGAGAAGGATAATCTCCAAAAATAGCACAGCATCAATGGAATTATTGCAATGTCCCCGTCAGAAACCTTGTTTTTCCAGAAGCCATTATAGAATTGCCCCTCGGCTCTTAGACAGTATGTATAAAGATTCACCAGCACGGTACAAAAATATTAGAAGCTTCATTGGGAGGAGAAAACTCAAGACAAGCTATTTCTACTATGAGTGAGAAGACTGATATAAAAAGTTTAACAATGTTGGTAAGCAGAAAGAAAACATTTATTTCCTTTAGTTAAGTATTCTGTGACTAGGGGTCATGAATTCAAAATGGTGAAGGGAGTTAGGAGAAATTTCTTAAGGTACAAAATTGCTGGAAAGCTTTGGTACTGTGAATGGGAGACACAGAGACCACTGCATATTGTAAGGGAGAAGTAATTAAATGTTTAGATCAAGAGAGGCCTGGAGAGCAGTGCAATGAGATGAATGTTGGACTGCTCAAGCAACCAGTTGGCTCATACACAATTGACTGAAAGTTATAATTTTTTGTTCAACATTACCCCAGAAACATGATACCTGGTCTCTGACCACCTAAAATAAGAGCAAACATACAAGTTACAGTCTACATTCATGAAGGACTACAAAATGAAACACTAACTTTTGAGTTTGGTTTTGTGGATTGAACCTAATTGCATAATTAGGAAGTTTACTAGTCTAGGTAGACAATTACTCAGAGGACAATTGGGTCAGATTAGCAGAGCAACTTTCTGGCTGGGTCGTCTTATCGTATCCACGGACAGTCTATACATGGCCCAGCCATAACTGGACACATTTTTGTGCCTTGTTGTTGAATTTGGCAAGATCTGCAACAGTGCAGGGTTCCTCTAGTGATAGGCATTGCAGGAGATGTTGCATAGTCTGTGGCAGTTCCACATTCACAAGTTGTCGGGCTGGTTGTATATCCCCATTTGCTTAGTGACACCTTTGAACGACCTACACCAGTCCTAAGTCTGTTAAGGCACTTCCAGGTTGCCCAGTTGCAATTAGCTCCTGGGGGAAGGCTTTCATCCAGTAGAATTTCCATCGTTGGGGGTAGTTCAAGACTGGCGAGCCGGTCTTTCCACAAGGCTACGTGGGCTTCAGATGGGGTTGATTGTAATGGAACAACACGGCTCATGAAGCTCTTCCTTGACTTTAGGCGGCTGGGTGTAGGTGTATGACCATGTAGAGGGTGCCTCTCATCTGATGTTTGACGGAGTCGCACTTTCTTGCTGGCTACCGTTTTTCTTATATCAGGGGGAGCGATACCCGCCAGGATATATAGGCTGTTGGTATTTGTTGGTTTTAAACACCCTGGCTGGGTGTAACCTAGTTACAATTTGTTTTGCGTGGCTTTTAAACAATTGGCAAGTAGAGATTTTTCAGCAGTATTTTTGATTAGAGGAGGGCCTAAATAGATAAAGTTAAAATAAATAGAAAATAGGCAAGAGAATGAGGAATGGGATAAGGCGGCAAGGAAAATTAGTGCCAAATTTATTTTGAACTGCAAGTTTCCTTTCTGAAAGTAGAGTTACTCCTTTAAGGAGTGGCTTTATTACCAATTTTAGTATCTATTGCAGGGAGGTAGGCGTTTACTTAAATTTTCTGCCTGTCCAAGAGTTATACTTTAAATGTCAAACCTGAAATACGTATTCTTCTATATTGCAAATCTGAAACAAAATTACATTTTGAATACAAGCTTTTTTTTTATAAAATGGGAGGATTTCGTGTTTGTAAAGGTGATAAAACCTGGGGCTATGTTATAATTCCCGAGATGGGTTTTTATCTCAACCAAGCAGCGTGGCATTTCCTCACAGAAAAAAGCTAGCCCAGACCACTTACGGACCTGTAAACAGCTGGCTCAACTTTTAAAACATTAGCAAGAGAACAAGGAATAGACTCACTGCCTGTCTGAACAGTGCGTGGCACATGATCAGTTACTTTGCAACAGGTCTTCTTGCTATTGCTTAGTACTTGCTAGTCTAACCAGTACTTCAAGACACATGCATTATTAATTTATGGATTGTTACTTGTAGTGTTTTCAAATCTATGTAAAATTAATATATCAGCAGGCATTTAAGCCTTAATCGTAGTTGAATAGGCCATGTTCAAAGTGACAAAATTCCATTTACCTGTGTAATACAAGCACCAGTGAATGCCACAATCACAGCCACAACATTGACAGTAAGCTGAAACTGGAGAAATTTTGAAATACTGTCATACACATTTCTGCCCCACATAACTGCTTTAACAATGCTCGTGAAGTTATCATCGGTTAGAATAATATCAGAGGCTTCTTTGGCCACATCTGTTCCAGCAATGCCCTAGAAAGGAAGGCAAAACAGATAAAGTAACTTTTGGCATATTGGGGTTACTGGCATTAAGTTGCATAGATTTCCATGGAATTTTAACTGAGGAAAGATATAAAATCAAGTATTTATACACAGCTAGCTGCAACATTTAGAAGTTCAACATAACATTAACATTAGCTAGCAGATAAAAAAACAATGCAACATTTAGAAATTCAACATAACATTAATGTTAGAACATACCATGGCAAAGCCAACATCAGCTTTCTTCAGTGCTGGACCATCATTAGTGCCATCACCAGTGACTGCTACAACCTGTTTTCGTTCTAATACTGTGCTATCAATAATGCCTTGAAATGAAAATACAACAAGTGAATTTTTTTCAAATATTTTCACTAGTTAGATGCTAAAGTTATTCAGCAATCTTAAGCACAAATACTTCAGTGAAATATGAAATGTTTTAGCTCCTGTTCTTCCCTCACCCACCTGGCCAACACACTCCACATTAAGTTTTGCAAGGTACCTGTAGTAGAAATTTTAGAACTTGCAAATCAGCAATAAATTCTTACAAGAAATAGACATTTATTAATAAAGCAGTGATCCAACAGAGGACAGGCTCAAATTGTGACATTATGCCCACATTTGAGCACTACAATGTGCAGCTGGCTAACGTACCCTTTCAACTTCAGCCTAACCCCAATGTTTCAAAAATGAGCTGCAGTTTTAAGTAAATTAGAAACAATAAACTAATCCCAATTTGTGTAATTATTTACAAACCAAAGCTTCTGTTCTAGGCTAAGCCCATCTGGGATAGAGGGGAAGAACAAATTGGATGTCAGTAATAAAAATGTAAATAAATAATAAAGTGCCTATTAAAAGCAGAATGACAGCAAATCAACATGGAAGTAACAAAATCAGCCATAAAATCCATGGCCGAAAATTTTAAAAATTGTACATTTGACAGTTCTACATCTACCCTTATAGGTGTTACTGCTCAGTTTTTGTATCTCAGTCTTCTACATTCTTCTGCATCACTACAATCTCGTGAAATATTCTATTCAATATTGCATTAATTTGCACTAGGTGGCAGACTTGCCCTTAAATTTACAACTAGATTTGTAGCTTCAAAGAATATCACTAGCTTTGTATAGTTAGATTTCTAAATCTAGTTTACTTGTGTGGAAGCTCTGTACAGTAAAAGGGTACATAACAATCTGATAACTTAAAAAAACAAAGAAGTGTATGTCCCCCATTAACTAGGTTAAGAAAAAACTCAAAACTAAGGAAATCATCCTTTGGACTGCTTATTTACTAGGAGCTGCAGTTCTCGCCACTGCTGGGAATGTTTCACTTGACACCAGGCTTCCTTTGTTTTGTTAAAAACAAAAAACTGCGGATGCTGGAAATCCAAAACAAAAACAGAATTACCTGAAAAAACTCAGCAGGTCTGGCAGCAGTTCTGTGGAAGGGTCATGAGGACTCGAAACGTCAACTCTTTTCGTCTCCGCCGATGCTGCCAGACCTGCTGAGTTTTTCCAGGTAATTCTGTTTTTGTTCCTTTGTTTTGTTCCTGCTGATTGCCATCATTCTCTGGATTCTTCTCATTTGGAGCCAAACAAGCTTTGGTTTAAACTTGCTTTCTGCAGCTAACATTCATTCTTTAGGGAACTCACCCAGTCATTGAACTGTCTCCTCAAATGCCACCTGATCCCAATATACTAGATTTGCATTACAAACAGATGCTCCAGACAGACCCTGCCCTGCCTGTGTGCCAACTTCATCCCACAAGAGGACCTCAGATCACTAGTGACCATGTAATAATCTGGGCTTCCCAAATTCTGAAATTCCCTCCTTTCCATCTTTCTGCTCCTTCATGACACTCCACCTCTAACCAAGCTGGCACCCATCCTAATACCTGCTCCAGCTCTGAAGTCTCTCAGATTCCAAACGTTAACTGTTTCCTGCTCCACAGATGCTGTCAGGTCTTTGTTTTTCCAGCATTTTGTTTTTATTTCAGATTCCCAGCATCCCCAGTATTTTGCTTTTATATTGATACCTCCTCCTTTGACTTAGCAATGATTTTTGACCCATTACACTTCAGTGAAGTGTGGTGGGACATTTTCTAACATCAGGCCCTTTATAAAATTTTTGCTATTGGAGAAATCTCATCACAATAGAGTACATTTTACAGAGCACATGATTGTGGAATTGCTGACTGCACAGTCTATCCTAGTTAGAATCTGAATTTTCTCAAGTGCCTGCATATTCAGAACCAGTGAATGTTCATCCTTTGGAAATTAATCTGTGGGAAAATGATTAAAACTTTTATCACCATTATTTTACCTTTGACTAAAGTGTGCTTATCAGTGGGTGAAGATCTTGCAAGGACACGGAGCCTGGGCCAGATCTTGTCTATACGTTCTTGCTCAATCTGAAAGGATTAAATATTTGTCATTTCAGTGTTCAATACCAAAGTAAGAATCCATTCTGCTGCTTCCAGTTTAAAATGTTAACGTACCTCGCCTTTTGCATTGCGAATGCGTTTGTTGAATTGTTTACCCTCCAAACACAGAAAGTCATCACCAGCCTGCAAGATGCCACATTTTGTAGCAATGGCACGGGCTGTGTTAATGTTGTCACCAGTGACCATACGCACGGTGATACCAGCACACTGACATTTCTTAATGGCATCTGGAACCTGCAGAAGGAGCAAACAATTTCACCATGTTAGATCACCATAGCTTCACTGTGGAGTATAACTGCAACGTTATTCACCTGTTATTCAAGTGAAATATGCTTGCCGCTCCTTGAGTATGAACTTCCAAATTTACTATCAGTTTAACTCAGTAGTAGCTCAAATCTCATTCCAATGATAGGATAATCCTGCCCAGTGTGCCCATCAATGCTGCATTGGTCAAAGAATCAGAATAGTACAGCAGGTCATTCAGTCCATCAAGTCTGTGCTACTCTTTCAAAGAGCAATCCAGTTAACACGCTCCTGTTATGTCCCAATATCCCTGCAATTTTTTGTTTTCAAGTATTTATCAAACTCTATTATTGAACTACTAGTCTGTTATAGTAGTCTAATAAATATTCTAATTTACTTTGCTACTATTGAATCTGTATCCACTAGCAGTGCATTCCAAATCCCAACTGCTTGTTCCGTTAAAAAAAAGTTTTGTTGCCTCCGGTTCTTTTGCCTATCACCTCAAATCTGTACCTTATCATCAACTATTTGACCATTAAAAACAATTTCTCTTTACACTTTCAATCTTAAATCTCATCAAATCTCTTAGCCTTCTATACTATAAGGAAAGGTACCATCTTTCAGGTTTGATATTTAACTAACACCCCACCCATCTGTGGGTGCAGACAAGATAATTCCATGGCACTATGCAAAGAGAAGGGAAGTTGACCTGGCTACCTTGAATCCCACAAAAACCAAAACTTTTTAAGCAGGTTATTGATGTTTATGTGGCCTTGCTGTGCAAGATCACTTCAAAGTAATTGGCTATGAAGCATCTGATGTCTCTAGAATGTGAAAGGTACGACATAAGTGCAAACTCTTTGCCAGTCTACTGAATGTATGCATCTTCACACAGCACAGAAATGGTTAAGTGTTTTAAAAAAAATCTGTATCCAAATGCAGTTACATAATTGTGTTTATACTGAAGGAATGGTTTAACAGCCCACCCCATAGTACATTAGGTTAAAAGTAATCTACCACTGAATATTCCTATGATTATCAATGACTACATTCGCTATTGTTTTGGCATATCAGAACTCTGCAACAATTGAAGAAAACCTGAAACACGTTACTGCTTGAGAACCTTGTAGGTAAAGATCATAAAATGTTACGGCCTCCACACTTTGTTACAGCCAATGAACTAGTGACAAGAACCATTTAACTTAATTTCACTTTGCTCATTCCCCATACTGCTTAATACTCCTTTTCCTAGTAGATAATTTCCTATTAAAAGTACACTTTAGAGAGATGTCTGCCAGGGCTCAGCTGGTAGCTTTTCTGCTTCCAAGTCAGAAGGTCATAGGTTCAAATCCCATTCTAAGTACACTCCTGTGCATTACTGAGGGAATGCTGCATTGTTGGAGCTGTCTTTTGGATGGGATGCTTAGTAGATTTGTTCTCAGATGAAAGATCCGATCGAACTATTTTGAACAGATCTCCATGGTGCTCTGGCTAATGTTCACTCACTCAACCAACATCAATAAAACAGATCATCTGGCCATTATCACATTGGTGTTTGTGGGACCTACCTGTGGGCAAATTGGTTGTTCTGTTTTGTACATTACAACAGTAATGCATTTAAAAGTACTCAAGTGGCTGCAAGTGCTTTGGGACATCCTGAGGTTATGAAAGGCAATATATAAATGCAAGTTCTTTATGTCACCCAGGAAGTGCAGCCTAAGACCTTTAACAATGATTTTGTTTTCTGTGCCTTAGTCAAATCAAAGATGCAGTTTCCCCTCCTGTTTCTTTGATAAGATATCTCCACATTAAAGTCCCTCTGCTTCTGTTCCATTTAAAATCTTACTAGTTAAGGACTATTCTTTTCAAACTCAAACTCTTGTTGAATGCCACTTGTTTTTAATTTATTCATGGGATGTGAGCATTGCTAGCTAGGCCAGCCATCTACTGCCCATCCCTTATTGCCCTTGAGGTGGTGTTGGTGAGCTGCTTTCTTGAACCACTGCAGAAACCAGAGAAACCTCCTTTTACCCATAATTATTGCTCGTGTTCTCCAAACTGTCTAGTCTCGTAGTCAAACTATTCCCCCACCGTTTTTTTTAAAGAAACATCAGCATTCCCCATGATGAATGTAGTATCAGAATAGCCTTATGAAATGAACAGAGAATGCTGAAAATACTGAGTCTGGCAGCATCTGTGGAGAGAGAAACAGTTAACAGAACAGAAGGTCTGATGAAAGTTCAGAGCTGCTAAGTTAACTGTTTTTCTCCACAGATGCTGCCAGACTTGCTGATTGCTTCCAGCATTTTGTTTTTATTTCAGATTTCCAGCATCTATGGCATTTTGCTTTTGTAGCAGCTGTTATTACTGGCTTAGTAATGAATGCAGTGAACACAAATTCAAACCCTACATGCTGGATTGAGAATTTGAACTGTTACAAGAATGTAAAAAAAGTGTTATTTGGGCATACAATTTTCCAGATGAAAATTCATATCAAAGATCACATGAATCCTGAAGGCAAGAGTGATCAAGAAGCTAATTCAAAGGAAGTTTGTGCAAGAGTATAAACTAATGTTGTTTTAATTTACATAAATTGCTAAGATTGTACAAAAATTTATGGATGTTTGAGGATTTAGCCATGCAAAAGTTGAAATTTAACAATCGGTCATTGGGAACTAACACACCATGCTCAAAAATACAACTCAAATATACAAATGAATAAAACAGAATTAGCAGAGGACTTTGAGTAAATAGTAGACACACACTGAATATCCAGTGTAGTGAAGTGATTCATCTCATACTAGTCACCAGGATAGCAGAAAACAGGTTCACAGAAATGTTCATACTTGGCACCCCATCCACGAACATTCACTCCCTCCACCACCGATATACCATGGCAACAGTGTGTACCATCTACAAGATGCACTGCAGAAACTTACCAAGGCTCCTAAGACAGCACCTTCCAGACCCAGGAAGGACAAGGGCAGCAGGCATCCTCCAAGCCACTCACCATCCTGACTTTGAAATACATTGCCATTCCTTCACTGTCGCTGGGTCAAAATCCGGCAACTCCCTCCCTAACAGACTGTGGGTGTACCTACACCATATGGACTGCAGCAGTTCAAGGCAGTTCACCACCACCTTCTCAAGGACAATTAGGGATGGGCAATAAATGCTGGCCTAGCCAGCAACACCCACATCCCATGAATGAACAAAAAAAAGCTTGACAAAACCAAGTTTCATTTCCAGCTTTGGTCATGCCGCAAAAACGTATACATGCCCCAAAATAGGTAGAGAAAGACTGATTCCGAGCATGGGGTGGAATTTGCTGCACCATTGATTTAGGATGACTAAACAAGCTGAAAATTACACAACAGTTGTAGGTGGAAATAGTTCATACAACAGGTGCAGGGAATTTCCCAGCTATAAAAAATGTGAATAGGATAAACTTACCACTGGGTTCAGCAGCTGTCACTAGGAAGTTTACTAGTCTGATGACATTGCTGGGCAAGTGGTTTTGTTGGCTTTTTTTTTTGTAGTGTTGTGTTATACAAAATAATTATATTTTGGGATGTCTTGAATTTAGGGTAAGATGGAAGAACGTTCTGAGTTCCGTTGACAAGGCTGGGTGGCTTGGTTGTTAAAGGGGGGCCCAGTTTGTTTTACTGGGAAGAATGTCTACATGTGAACATGTTGCACTATGACCTGAGTTGTGCTGACAGTAGAACAGAGTGCCTACTTAAGGTACAGTGTAAAGTATAACCATGGGAGCGAGATTTTCAGTCATTTTAAATGTGGGAATCTTTTCTGTAGTTTAAAATACAAGTTGCCTACTGAAAGTGTTTAGTCAATGCCACTTTTAGTTTGTTATAGTAAAAGTCTCTAAACTTGAACTTGATCCTTTCAGTTGCTCACTGGAAATTTTTATAAAGTTATTAGTCTCTTATTGGGATTGTAACAGCTGTTACTTGGCAAATTGATAACGTCTTTGAGTTGTGATCTACGGCACTATCGTTTAAGGACTGAATTTAAGAAAATTGTTTTAATTTAACAGTTGTGCATTTATCAGAACCGTGCCTAAAGTAGCTGTTTTAATGTTGCTTTAATATAGCTTTAGTGCTGCCTCCTCCATTCCCTTGTAAATAAAACCTGACATTTTCTCCTCTCAAATTTCAGTATTTTTAAAATAATTAAAAATATAAATTTGAAGGACAGCAGCATTGCTGAAATGATTGTTACAATTAAATCTTAGTCTTTGATGTTCAGGATACAGACCCTCCCCCGTTTTGCTGCCCAAGAATGAAAAGTATGTCCTTAAGTTTTAACTTTAAAATAAATCAAACTGATTCAGCTACAAGGCCCAGATCAAATTACTTGTTCAGACATTCACACAGTTCCAGTGCTCAAAAGCAGTTATAGGCATTCATGTTCAAACCCTGCATTCCAAAACATTATGATCCAGCAAGCACACTGCATAAAACCAGCCTGTAGGGAAATGTACACCTCTTCATCGGGAGAGATCAGGATTGAATGATCAGACTAGCCGGCTGATTATAAAAAACACTGCTGCAGGCTTCATTGACTGGCTGGCCCATTTCTATGCTGCAACATTCTGATTATTGGATTAGAGGCAGAAAATAAATTTTTAAAACTACATTGAGTTGAAAGTCGTGCTCTTATGCAGAAAGAATGTCCAGAAAAAATACCATGAGGTGTCACAACATGCCAATACCCTGCCTAAGGAAAAAATCTTAAACTTTAGTCTAGAAATAAGCCTTTAAAAGGAAGACTCAAAATATGTGAAGTTTTAAATATTATAGATGAGGTAATCCCAAATTATTACCTCAGTTAGGCAAAGTAACACCAATATGACTCAGCAAATTTGGGATTTCTTGATCTATATGGATGAGAGATGAAGATTTTACTTCAATCATTAGAATAACCATCCGCCTTAACATCTTTTTGTTCAGGAGCTCAACTTGTGCACTGTCCAATAATACCTGCTCAACTCAATTTCAGGAACCCTGTAAATCGAAAGTAATAGACTGCAGCTGGCAGCTGTTATTATGCCAAATTTTAATAAAATTATTCCATTTTTTGATGGATTGGTGAAACCAGGACTGAGAAGAGTGCTGCTGTAAGCAGAGGACAGGTAAACAATTTCCTTGATTCCTGCAGTCCTCAACATTTGGATTTGTATTAACATTTTGCTTTGGCTTGAATGGGCAAGCTCTTTGGCCTATCTTAGCACATCCATCCAGAAACACCTGTAAGCATTTCTCCTTTGTCATCATGATTCCAAGTCCCTCCACTATTCCAGAGCTACATTCTGGGTATGATTCATTGAGAAACAACTCCCTGACACCAGTCCTAATATTTGACCGCATAAGCTTGTACACTCTTGTTTTGCAATCAGTTTAATCTGAAGTCATTTCAGATTTAACTTCTCTGTACTATTGTGTATAGCTCTGAAAATCCTGTTACATGGTTAAAATAATCAAATTCCAATATTTCCTGATACTTCACTCCTCTGATGTTAGGGATCAACCTCATCACTTGTGAATTACCTTCAGGGAGACATCTGATCAAAGTACCCAAGGTGAAGAACAAGCTGTGGGCTATGCACAGGCTGTACCTCAGCTTCCCAGGTCTTAAACTCAGTTTTGAAAAACCTCTCCCACCCTACTCAACTTCTAAATGCTGACTCAAACTGACTTCTTTGATCAAGTGTGTAGTCACTTGTCCTTATGGTTCAATGTCAAATTTCTTCTGATTACACTAAGGATGCAACATGTCCACGTTTCAGGTCAATTACTTTCAGGACTACTGACCTGAAACACAAACTGTTTCTCTCTCCAAAGATGCTTCCTGACCTGAGTATTTCCAGCATTTCCTGTTTATCCTCAAACTTAGACCTGTCCGATCTGGTGATACAGATCAGCTATTTACTTAATCCGCTGCTCTATAGTGACTGGCCATGCAATGCTATCATCCCATCTGCTATTCAATACATGGTCATGTGTTGCAATATGTAACACTTAATTCTTGTCTTGAGAATTTCATCCCACACAGTTGTGTCCACAAGAGTATTTAGTTTATGTTGGCAGCCCTCAGAACAAACTCAACACTCACCCCTCTCCCGTAAATCCAGTTTGTTTGCAAATTTGATCAAGCTGCATGCAGTTTCAGAATCCATGTTTTAGATGCACAATGATTATGACTTTTCACCTTTTACATTTGGGAGGCATCATTCCCAGAATTTTCAAATGCTGTTGATGTTTCTTAACTTGTTTGTCAAAGAACTCAATTAGAAAAGACAATTATAAATCTGAAGTTTGCGCACAAACTCAGCCAATGCCCAAACTGCTGTTGAAAAAAAAACTTAGTAACAATAGCTTGGCTATCTCAAACATGTTTGTCTGCACTTTACCCAATTACACATTGGGTCAGACGAGAAATGAGTTGCATTTGAAAAAAAGTGTTCTCTGCTGCCTCCTCCCCCTAAGCATGTTGTTTGCAGATTTACTGTATATAAAGCATAACTGAAACAATGCCAACACGTTGAATAAAGCAAGAAAACTGTACAAATTTAAATTTGTAGGAATCTGATAAAGCTGAGGACATTGTAATTGCTTAATTTATTCTTCTAAACAATTCTGGTGGCTGTCCAGAGGACAAAGTCAAAGCAGAGAACAGCCTGACTTACAAATTTCAGGTTTAACTATGCTTACTCACCCCAGAAGGCAGAGACCTGAATTCCTGGGTGAGACACAAGCACTGCAGGTAGGAAAAGGGATTAGAAGTGTCACATTTTTGCATCCACTAAGGCTGTATTCTGCATTTTAGGGTGAAAGGGTGATCTGTTTGTTTCTCAGGATAATGTTTACATGGTTTAGGCAAGGAAGTCAACTGCCAGAATAACATCCTGAGCAATGTTGTAACAGATCTTCTGCTGGACTGGTATTGAATCACTCCACATAATAGGAAGCAATGACTAAACAAAAGAACTTGTAACATCCCAGCTTCAGTGAAAACTTATGCACCAGAGCTAGCAGACAAATTCCTGTGCAATTGCAACATTGGCATCCACCTGACTGGAAAATTACTCAGGAATATCCCATCCAAAAAAGCAAGACAAATGTAACATGGCAAATTACCACCCTACTGGATTTTCTTCAGTTGAGTGACAGAAGGGGCCATTAAAAGTGCCATAAAAATACACATACTCATCAAGAAATTGTGGACTCAACTTCAAAGCTCATCAGTCTTGATCAATACCATAGACACAGACAGGCAATACTAGCCTCTCTTAACGAAGCAGTATTTCACAAATACCACTGTAACCAAGCAAAATTGGAATCAGTGGGAAAAACCTGCCTCTGGCTGAAAGTATAGCCAACACCCAAAAAGGAGTGGTTAAAAAAGAACAATCATCGCAGCCCCACAGCATCACTGCAGAATTTCTCTGTACATATCCTTGGCCCAACCATTTTCATATGGAGCAACTCAAAACAATTCCCCATACCTTCCATAATTTAAAATCATAGTCTGACAAATACACAAATTTCCATGGTTAATGAATTACCAATATATTGGAGTACTTGCTTAGTGCCAAGTGCCTTGTCTGAAGGTTTACAGCTGTGGAATAAATGCAATTTAAATCTGCAGTCACTTTATCCTGCTCTAAACAAAAATGGATATGTTTCCAAATGCAACATTAGTCTCCACAGTAACAAAGTAAACTACAAACCCTATTAGTATTCTAAATTTGAGGGAGCATAGTGGTAATGTCACCAGTCTAGTAATCCAGAAGCCCAGGCAAAGCCTCTGGAGACAGGTTCAAACCCCACCACAGCAGCTGGTGGAATTCAAATACAGTTAATCAATAAATCTGGAATTGAAAGCTAGCCTCAGTAATGGTGACCATGAAACTACTGATTTTTGTAAAAATCCATCTGGTTCACTAATGTCCTTTAGTGAAGGATATCTGTTGTCCTTGTCCAGCCTACACATGACTCCGACCCACACAATGTGGTTGACTCTTAACTGCCCTCTGAAATGACCTGGCAAGCCATTCACTTCAAGGGCAATTAGGAATGGGCAAATGCCCAATTCCCATGAATGACTAAAAATGCTTCATAATCAAGTGAAATGTGAAAAGTAGTGTAGACCTAAGCAAATTTATGAATTTAGACGACCGTACAATTGCTCACTTGCTATTCATGGTCTGGGAGCATATTTGCCAGGGTTAAGGTCTCTGGTTCTAGATGAACCCTTGTTTCACATTGACATTCAAATTCCAAGGCAAACTATTTTGACATCAAGTGAAGAATTGGCACAATGCAGGCTGAGGGTTGTCCTATTTCTTTAAGTCGTGAGTGAGCATACTGAACAATATTAAAGCTCATTCCTTGGTTGGAGGAGAACCTTTCCAAAGAGAGGCTTAGCTGATGACAAGCACACTGTACAAAGTGAGGTGGAGCCTGGTTTGAAACATTTTTATCTCATAATACTAAGCAGAAAATTTAGAACCATAGAGATTTCCATTTCAGAAAGAAACCATTTGGACCATGTATCAGCTTCTTCCTCGTACAATCTAAAACTAACCCCATTCCCTCTTTCCAGGCCTCTATCTTTCACTGATTCAAGAATTTACTACTTTTAGCCTCAAATCACCCCCATTGGCAAAGCAATATATGCTTTAACAACAGACTTAAAAATGCTCCCTGCCTTATTGAGGATTTAAAGTCAATGAAGCCTTGTAGTATTCCTAGCTGGAGAAGTTGTGGGAATTTGTAATAATCATCCAAGGCACACACCATTACTATTTCCAGGATATTGTGGCACAAGTGACTCAGCCCTTTACTTACTCAACAACAAAAGTTCTTGAGACCCTCCGCATGAACCTTGCCAAAATGATGATAACTCCATAATTAGTATCAACCCCATTTAAAAATCAATAATTATGTACAACTTGCTGGATTAATGCTATTTTAATTGCTACTGCCATTTAGACAGAACAGTCCTGGTGACAAAACAGCCCGATATATTGCTCCAGGATCAATTGCTCTTCAATGACCTTTGTATTAAGCTTTAACCATTTATTTAGCGAATGCAAGAACAATCTTGCACACACACTGGCTATAAAGTTTCCTGTTAAATGGAGTTAAATTTTTGAAAGCCATTTAATGCTCATTTTAATTCAGTGATCTGTGGTCCCATAGTGATTGACAGTGTTAAAGTGGAGTATCAATCCAAATAAAAGTTTCTTTCAAGTACATTGACATTCCAACACACTGTTAGCGTGTTCCACATTCAACCCTCCTTGAGATCACCCAAAATTCTGCTATCTCTGTCCTAACTCTCACCAAGTCCTATTCATCCATCACTTCTGTGCTTGCTGACCTAATTCTCATTTTCAAATCCATCCATCCCTCCAGAGCCTGGCCTCTTGAGTGTCCCTAATTCTCATTGCTCCACTGTTGGTGGCCGAGTGTTCATTTACCAGGGCCCTCAGCTCTGGAATATCTCCCTAAACCTTTCACTCCTTTGCTCCTTTAAAGTGCTCTTTAAAGACTACTTCTGACAAGCTTTAGATCACGTGTCTTACTATCTCATGTAGCTCTGCATCAAATTGTTAGATAATGCTCTGAAGTGCCTTGATGCATCTTTTAACGTGTAAAAGTTGTAAGTTGTTGTTATTAAAGGGATAGTGCAAATATATTTTGTTCAGCAAATAAATGTAAAATAAATCTAATAGAGATTCAACTATCGGACCATGTATCTATAGCTGCTGACTTTAAAGCAAAAATATTCAAGAAATAATTACTTTCTATAGATCCTGAATTGGCATTTCCCCTACAAAACAGGTCATGTGCTTCAAAAATAATTTGTTCACTAACATCTGAAAACGATTACAATTTAGAAGCCTTCAGTTAGTTCAGGTAACTACAGTCATACAGACTGCCTGTATAATATCCAGGAACAGTTTTAGAAATCAAAATAATCCAGCTAACATGTGGTAAATTCTCAGAACTCAAATTTCTTATTTGTTATGGAATGTTATATATTAGCCCTTGAGGCCATTTTGTTGTAGCACAATTACAAGACTATAAGTTGAGGTTTTGTTTTGATGTTTTGATAACAAATTGGAAAGCGAAGAAGCAAGCTTAGCCATAGAAAATTTATAAGACAATACAGCCAAAATATACGTTTGTTACATATGCAAGCTGGCTGCCAAATGTACGTACTAAGTGGCTATCCTTCCAAAATTAATTAGCTATAAAGTGCTTTATGACATCCCAAGACATGAAAAGCCAGGAGTTCTTTTACACATTCTCAGTTCATAATAAAGACAAAAAGTCATGATTATGTTTCACTGTGCTCGCTATCAGCTTATTACAAATATTTAGCAATTGCACCCAATGTATCAATGTTTCATGTGATGCACACAACAGTTGCAGCAATTCACTTGATGTCTGCTTCTCTTGCTGGTTTCAAGTTGAGCACAAGACAAACAGACCACGATTTTAAGTCCAATCAGAGCCATCAAGTCATATTGCAACCAGATATTTTTCTTAAATTTTATTCAGATGAGCTGACAAACTAGGATAAATTGAAACTGTTTATAGCTTTCATTTCATTCACTCAAATCAAACTAAAAATTCAAAGGCAAAAACAATAGATGGTGAAAAAAATCCAATTCGAGAATTTTCTAGTTCCTTCTTTGAAGTTCAACTTATTAGAAAGAAAAATACATAAGAATCCCAATAAGAGAAACCGTTGGGGACATGTCAATCAATGGACATTTGAATCTGAAGGCAAACTCAGTCACAGACTTTCAGACTTAACTATGGACACTGTGAAAATCATCGTTCTACAATGAATGTATGAGATATATCCTTTATGTAGGATAAAGTCTCAAAACACTCGGCAGGACCTCCATGCCACCTCTGCAATGTTATTAAATGCATATAGTTACTGTTTACTTACCTCTGGTCTCACAGGATCTTCAATACCAACTACAGCTATACAGGTGAGGTCAGAAAGTACATCATTTTCATTATCCCAATCCACATCAGAATTAACTTCAAATTCTCTGAAGGCTAAGCAGATGGTACGCAGTCCCTCAGAGGCCATTGGTTCTATTACTTTCTTTACTAAATCATCACGGTCTCTAATCTTCAAATCTTTGATCTCTCCCTTTGCGTTTAAAATTTTGGAGCACCTGGAGAGAGAGTGTGTTTACATCTTATGACAGCTTTTCCTTTAAAACTTAAAAGCTTTTAAACAGAACCAACTGGGAGATGCACAACAGGATTTGATACACATGTGTATTAGCTATAGGTTTACATATTGAAGGACTGAAAAACCTGTTAACAGTTTAAATACATCACACAGATGGCATTTTATAAACTGGGACTTGTTCATATTTCTCGTGTCATGTGGAGTTGAAGGATACATTTAAAAATTACCAGAGCATGTACAAATACTTTGTCATCTGTAGAACTGCTCAAATATAAATTCTGCCAGTAACTTGCTTGGATTTTGTAACCTTTCTGTGGACATTGTTTCGCTTGTGGTTCAAATTTGCCTCTTTCCCTCCCCCTTACACATTCTTCCTACCTCCTCTCACTTGTGTTTCCAATATTTCTTCCCAAATGTAATATCTAATTACAGCTAGATGGCAGGCAACCTTTACTAATTTGCATCAGTGGGAAAGGGCAAGAGCAGATGCAGCAATTAGAGCTGTTGCCATTTGGCAATCTGGAGAGAAGGCAGGGGCAATGGAGGGGGAGGAAGAGGCTGTGGCTGGGAGAAAACCAAAAGAACGTAGAATTTATGAGCTTGGGGATCTAGTCCTATGGCCTGTGGATGAACTGGGAGTTAGATGATCTAAAGTGAGAGCAATAAAATGGGCTCAGGTAAGGTACGGAAGTTGTACATGAGCTGGGATGTGAAAATATTGGATTGAGATGCAGTTGAAAGGAGACAGCAGTCATGCTGGGGACCATGGAGATGTCCAACACTGCTCATCTATGTCTAGCTCTTGAACCCAGGAACATTCTATGTTATACTGCAATGAACTGAAGTTCCAAGAAGGGAAATACTACTGTGGATGTCAATTATGAACAGCTGAAGTTTAAACGATTTTTCTTAAACCCGCAGTAGCTTGACATCCCCAAAGAGAGTTATTTTCTTTGAAGCTTCAATAGAAAGGACAAGCTGAAGTTTAATGAGATGTGCTTACAGAGCACCATGTTATTGGCTCCAAAGAACAGCCATTTCAGTTTGCAAAACATCTTCAAGGTAATGTGCAATGATCTTCCTATTTAGATGGCAGTTAATCTGTGATAATGAACTAGAGAATTTCAGGGTGAGGAATAAAGATGAATTTTTAAAAGATCCTGAGGCAGTTAAAGTACATAATGGCCAATGACTGCATGAGGCAGACAGTCAAAGTAATATATAAAACAGAATAAGTTTGTTTCACTGTAAAAACATTTTAAATGCAGAAATTTAGGATGACTGTTCAGGGAATGCAGAAAGTATACAGTATGTAATTATGAAGTTGGGTTACTTGCAAAGTCTCAAGTACTTAGACCACAAGTGTAATGTGTGCCTCTTAAACTTGTGCTTGTTATGTTATAAATTACAGCAAATATTGAAATGGAGATGGGTAGTAGTACTCAACGCAACCAATGAGCTTAGTTTTTAGTTCTGTATTCAATGAATGTCATACTGAAAAAGTCCAAGTAACCCTGTGTTTTAATAAAAATCTTAGCCTTAAGGGAATCTTTCAGATCTTCTATAGGTTTCAAAGCTATTCTTCAAATTAGCTTCTCAGGGACAAATCAACAATGAAAACAATCTCCTTCTCCAAGTCTAGGGGAAGCCCTGGTGCAAGGGCCAAATCTCAGTTGGAAGGCCAACTAGAGAATGTACCCTCTCCCTCTGGGTCATGGGTCAGTTCCCTGTTCAAGTCCCTCCAAAAAGCCACCATGAATATCATGTACATACATTTTATATATACTTGTTGTAATATACTTACTTTTTAAGAACAATCTCAGAGGCGCCCTTACTGAACATTTGAAAACTATCATTAGGGTTCTTCAGGACTGTGCTCATAGATTTCCGTGCAGAGTTGAAGGTGTAGACCTTGAATAGTTTCTCTTCTGGAATTTCATTCCGAATTGCCTGGTAGTCTCTTTTCAAAGCCAATACAAATCCCAACAAGGCACATTCTGTCTTATTGCCAACATGACGTGGCAAGCCACCTTCTTTCTCAGGAGGCTGTGAAGTTAGGTCAGTTAACACATTTTAGGTATTCAATCTTACAGAATTTGATCCAAATCAAGTTTTAAAAAATGTATTTTTAATCATTTAAGTATACGACTATTAAGTGTTGCAACATAAACAATTAAAATAGGATTCAAGGCCATTAGTACAGAATGCTGTTTAAATTGCTAGCAAGTCATTCAAGGTTTGCTCTCCGAATAGGGCATATGAATTTTCAAGCAAATTACAGTACTGCTTTGTAATGTGCTCAACTAACATTCTCTCTAGTTCCAACAGTGATACAATTTAAAACCAAGCATAAAAACCTCAATTTAGTGCTATGCAACATGGGACATGCAATATATTATGCAAACAAAATCATTTATAACCCATTAATACTGAATACTTGGTAAGAATCCCAACATACCAGTATCTTTGTAGTGTAAGCAGAGTTTACAGCTATCCCGGCAATAAGTTTGTCCAAAACATTTTCAGGAAAAGATTCTGGATCTGGAATCATCTTGTAGTGCTGGCCAGCTAAATATGCTTGAACCACTGTCATTCTGTTCATTGTGAGTGTACCAGTTTTGTCCGAACATATAGCTGTTGCATTCCCCATTGTTTCACAGGCATCCAGATGTCTGACCAAATTGTTATCTTTCATCATTTTCTGTATTTGGAAAGATTTGTGGTCATTAATATCAATGTTCAAGAATGTGTGTCATTTGATACATAAGCTAGTGCTAGATTTTGACAGAACAATTTTAAAAGTAATTTACACTAACTATACTGGGATTCTAATCCATGTTCCCCATTCACTAATGGGAAAGAAAATTGCAGATGATTTTAAGCCCACCCAAACTGAATGTTCTGACACAAGATGCAATTAGATTTGAATGGTAGGAAGAAAAAGTTTTTCACATTCCAAAATAAAGTGCTGATTGTTTGGTTTGCGGAACCCAAGGAGTGGCCAGAGTACACATGTGAATTGCATTCCAGGAAATGGAAACGCGGGTTTTTAAAAGCAGGTTGGGAAGGGCAGAATATCGGATCTGATCACAATATAATGAGACCTTAATAGTAGCAAATGCATGTTGAAGTTAGGTTAGAACAGAAATTGGACTTGGCTGCTATACACTTGGTCAACTAGTTAGACATCCCTGGTAGAATCACTCAACGCTTACATTATAACTACCGAAAAGCAGCTGCTGCATGTGGAATATACAAACAAATAAGAATCACGGCATTAAGGACAGGGAGCGTTTTTGCTTCTAACCAAGTTCATGGCAACCAAGTTCAACCAAGAAAATGCTGCCCCTCAGGCAAATAACAATATCTGATCCAAAGGAATCAGCAAGTCTTTAGAACAACAGGTATGAGTGCCAAGTCCAGTCAGCCAGAGTCTGCTTTCCCTTGCTTCACAAACTGTTTAATGTACCATTAAGGGGCACAAAACCCTTTTCTCCAACTCAGTACTATTTAGGTTTCCACAAGTCACTACTTATTCATTCTAACTATACCCAATACGGTAGGGTATATCACATTCAAAAACATCCAAATACCGAAATACAATTGGCCCCCAGAAGTTTTGGATAACAGATACACAACCATAAGGGCTAAGATTTCAGTTATATGTTTCTGTTATAGCTTACCTTTACTGAATAAGCCAAAGAGATTGTAACTGCAAGTGGAAGGCCCTCTGGTACCGCCACAACCAAGACAGTAACACCAACGATGAAAAATTTAACTAAATACTGAATGTAAATTGGAGTACACTCAGTCAGCCAAGGGCGTTGCTGGACCCAAAATGTATTAATCACAAAATACAGAACAAGAATGATAACTGTAACAGCAGACATCACCAATCCTATGAAAGAAGAGATCAATAGCATTACAATATATAAATTGAAAATATGGCCATAAATTTAGTTTTTTTTAAAAATTCATTCACAGGATGTGGGCTTTGCTGGCTGGGCCAGCATTTATTGCCCATCCCTAGTTGCCCTTGAGAAAGTGGTGGTGAGCTGCCTTCTTGAGCTGCTGCAATATGCTACCTTTCATAGGTTCTTGAATTATCTATAAAATGGTCACTCAGGTACTAGACAATAGCTCAAACTTGATTAGTTTTTGACTCACCAATTAATATAATTACCTACAAGAAGTATTCCAGCACAGCTTATAAAGAGTATTTAATATTTTGGTAAAAATGATATATGTATAGTCTTAGCAGATGTATAACAACTGCAACACTTCAACAGACATTTCAAATGCTTCAGAATATGGCCATGCTGAAGAGGTCCTGAGTGCGATTGCAAAGCTGAAAAATTTCCAGTTCTAGTAGATCAGACTAAAGGTTGCTAACAGCAGCTACAGGTTAAGCTGGCCCATCTATCTTTATTACAGAATTGGAATACTACAGGCTGCATACCAACAATAAGCTGCTCCATTCTTCACAGTGGTTGGGTGGAGTGGGGCAGTATTGGTGGTGTTAATGCAAGTGTCAAGATAGATCTAAAGAATTATGAAGCTGGTCAGAGTCTTGGCAACCTTAAAATGGTCAGTGTGCATAGTTGAACAATTAGTTCCCAGTTCGAGACAAGACCATGGCTTGGAAACAAAATTCAAAAGTAGAAAATAGGCCATTTAATTAAAAACAAAACACTAGTTGGGTTGGTTCATGTTATGGTGTATAACCACAGGAATGTAATAGTCCATTTTTTACCATTACCATAAGGAATAATTTTTTTCAATACTTTGTAGATGCATTCAATTCCATTATCAAAAACCAGTAGACAGGCTCAGCATAAACAGTTAATTTAAAACTTTACTAAGCTCAGGCAAGTTCCCACTGGACTAAAAATCAAATTTTTCTAAAATGTTTGTGTAGGACATGCCATACAGACATCAAATTACAAAATCAGGAAGGCAATGGTGTTGTGGTATGTTGCTAGGCTAGCAATCCAGAGTCCCAGAGACTCTGGGGGCCTGGGTTCGAATCCTGCCATGGCAGATGGTGGAATTTGAATTCAATAAAAATCTGGAATTAAAAGTCTAATGATGACCAACGAACCTTTGTCGATTGTTGTTGTAAAAACCCATCTGATTCACTAATGTCCTTTAGGGAAGGAAATCTGCTGTCCTTATCTGGTCTGGCCTACATGCCACTCCAGACCCACAGCACTGTGGTTGGCTCTTAAATGCCCTCTGAACAAGAGCAATTAGGGATGGGCAATAAATGCTGGCCTAGCCAGCGATGCCCACATCCCTTGAATGAATAAAAAATAGCATGCAATCTCAAGTACTGAAACATCACATCCATGAATTTTTTTGCAAAAACCAATAATAAATCAGGATAATGGAATGATTAATTTTCATACCTGCTTTACCAATTTGAACTGCCAATTTTGTGAGTTTGCCTTGGAGTACAGACTTTTCTTTTTTGGGCACGTTTGCTTTCTTTTTCTCAGATGCATCATCAGCTGCTTCATCACTTTTCAACGGCTGCATTTCCATAGCTGCTCCATCTTGAGCTTTAGCTGAAAAAAACCAAATGGTCATGATTTAAAAGGACAATCTGATTCTCTTGTCTTAGTTAGTGACTAGCCATGGAAAGCTACTTTATTAATTTGTCTAAAGTTCAATGCTGGGAGTGGGTGGAAGGGTACAGAGATGGTTTACCGGCATGAGGGATTTGGTTAAAGGAGATTCAAAATTAGGACACTCTCCTTCGATCAGAGAAATTGAGCTAGGAGGTTTAAAACAAAATGCTTTGATAGAGAGAAAAAATATTCCCTCGCCAAGTGGGTTTATAACTAGAAATCACAGATTTAAAAATAATTGGCACAAGATCTAGTTGGGGGAGGGGGCAATTTTTTTTCCCCTCAGTTGTCAGAATATAGAGTGCACAACCCAAAGGCAGTAGAAGCTGACTCCATAAATAAAAGGAGGAGTTGGACAGATACAAAAAGCCTGGGGGGGGGGGGGGGGGGGCACGTTATGCACAACTGCTGTTTCAAGAGCCAGCACAAGCACAATTGACTAAATGACCTCCCTTTGTGTAATAAACTTCTACAATTCCATGACTGGAGTCATACACCTGCAAACTTTGATCCATGAGCAGAATTTCAAAATTAGTGCAGTATGCTACACACTTACTAGGTTGCATGTTCACCAAGAAGCATTTCTCATGTAAAGAAATTAAAAACACCTAGATAATGACATTACAACAATTATTTGGCCACTGCAGGTTCTTGCAACTATTAGGAAAGTATAATTTTATCTATTATATGTTAGAGGATCGAGGGGCTCAAAAATGATGAAACCCAAGTTATTGCAGTTCTGTGGATACAAGACTGCTTAGCAATCCCAGTAGGTGTGATTACAAATGTAATTAAGTTATACCTCAAATTGCTGGCATGCACAAACCACCCAATTTATGGGTTTACCCGATTAAAATTCACTCAATCTTACGACACAGGAGATTGCCATTCAGCCCATTGTGCCCATACCAGTTCTTTGAGTTATCCAGTTAGTCCCACTTACATTCAAACACTGGAATCTACAGTCTACCTCAACCCTAAATTTACTAACTTAGATAAAACTGACAACTCCATGTAGGCACAAATACCAAAGATAATGAAATATGACCAAATAGGAAGGACTTTGTTGTAGATCTGTCGTAAGTGATGACAAGTGTAAGTTTCTTTGTTCAGTGAATTTTCATTGATGCAATGATTAACATGAAGGTTTGCTAAGATCTCAGTTTGGAGCTTTGTAAAAGTTACAGTGTGGAACTAGGGACAGCCTACTTCGGAATATTCTGGGCACACCTGTCTTAGTATCTAGAAGTAATGGGAGTCAGGGTTGCCAATGAAAAATTTTGTTGGCTAAAATTTTCCAGCTATACTTCAATTTCTCAATTTAACCATAACATTTGAGCATGAAGGACAGCATTTTTCTTAACGTGCCAAAACAGGTTTTCCCCTTTTCTTCACAGGGGCAGTTTACTCAAATCTTTATAAATAGAACATTTCATATTAGCTTCCACGTACATGTTAAAAGATTTTGAAGGCCAAGTAAACAGTACCATTGATCATGCCAAGATTGCTTAAAGCATTTAATGTTTACCTTTGTTTCGATTTTCTACAGCTCCATCTTGCTTTTTATCTAAGAAAAAAGTAAAGCAATTTTATTAACTTAGTTTATACATTTACATAGCATGAGTTACTTCATGCAAATGGGAATTAACATCTGAATATACTGAGCAATTCGCCATTACCCCTTTAAGTTACCAGAGGTTTTAAGTGGAAGGACATAATTGCTCTGGAGAGTGTGCAGAGGAGATCTACAAGAATGTTGCCAGGGCTTGAAAATCGCAGCTGAGATTGGATAGGCTAGAGTTGTTTTCCTTAGAATAGCAGAGGCTAAGGGGTGACCTAATTAAGGTGTATAAAATTATGAGGGGCCTAGATAGAATAGACACGAAAGACATGTTTCCCCTAGCTGAAGGGTCAGCTATCAGGGGGCATAGATTTAAGGTGACCAGTAGAAGGACTACAGGGGACACTAGGAAAAACTTTTTCACCGAGGGTGTTGGGCATCTGGAATTCACTGCTGAAGTTGGTGGTTGAAGCTGAAACTCTCAACTCATTTAAAAAGGTACCTGGATCTGCATCTGAAGAGCTGCAACCTGCAAGGCTATGGGCCAGGTGATGGAAAATGGGACTTAAATGAGCGGCTAGTTTCCTTTTCCTTTTTGGCCGGCACAGACAAGATGGGCTGAATGGCCTCTTTCTGCACTATAACTTTATGGTTCTATTTGCTCTTTCTTTTTGAAATGAAAGCACATGTTCAATCTGAGATTGATTGCCACTGCATTATGAAAGTTATTTGGTAGTTCAGAACTTGAGTATTATATGTCAAAGCTTTTCATCTTGCACTCATCAGGATACTTCACAAGAATGCCAATATAAAGGGAAAACAGAAATTTATACTGTATGTGAAGAGAGTGCTGATTGGTAGAGGTGTCCACAGAGAATGCACCATTGATGGTGACTGACAAGTTCACTACCAAGCATTGTTTGAAATTTAAACCAGGCAGCTTGACCCCGATTGGTCAAGGCATTGCCCTGAGGAATGAGTCAGTGAATGGCTGTCACTTTTAATCAGCAGAAACAGGTACAGCGTGTACATGTTCTGTCTTCAAAGATCAGGGCCCTGTGTATTAATATATGTAGCTTCCAGTACACCAAATACTGAGCCTGGCTGAAGCTTAAATTGGCTGTCAGTGCAATTCTTAGCAGAGGATTATATAGCAAAATGCTGTCCAATTGCAGGATCCAATCCAGTGTTGGACACCGTTTTGAGTTTTGTAAGCACAGGCTGATTGGGTATGGTCTGTACCTCGCCCAATACGAACAGCGGCTGGGACATGCTACCTAATACGATCTGCTAGTCTTTGGGACGTACGCACTACATACCTAGCATCACACTGGCACTGAAATTTATATGCCACTTTACTCATGTGATAGCAGAACATCGTTTTGACAGCAGCATCCTGTTAGCGGTGAATACCACTCATGTTGCTACTGCACAGTAACAGCGAAAAGCTCGACTTTTTTTCAGCAATACTCATTATGAAAGTATTGAAATCTTACATATTTACTAGGTCCTGCAAGTGAGGAACAAAATCAAGTAGAGATAACAAGGCTGAATGATTAATTATATTTTAGTATAAAAGCTACAGAAAAGTTTAACTGCACTGCTTAATAAGGGTGCTGAGTTGCTACCCCGCTGAGTTGCTACCCCACTGCCCTATCTGGAGGGCGCTTTTGTCCTCATGGCCCACACCACGGAGTCAACCACCTTCAGCTGCCCCTTTTGATCTTCAGGGCTTCGAACCCACTTTGCTTCAAGTCTGCTTCTCGCAGCTCTAACATGGAAACTTCTTCTCTGCTCCTGTCCTTTATCTCAACTTAATTGGATCTCTGATCCCTATCTTTGTCCCTTACCTCAGACTGTCTTCTGGGATTTCTTTGTCCCACTCCCCGATGTGGGACCTCCTCCTCGGTCAGTGGCTTTCTCCCTGTACCCCTCCCCATGCCCTGCTCCGTGGGACACCACTTCTGCAATGGCACTCCTCTCAGGTCACCTGACCTGCAGTTTCACACTTTCACTTTTCTTTCTTTTGCACATGGCCAGTTCCTGGCCTGAAGATGAGAAAAACCACTAATTACGCATATGCGGCACCTTTCCGGTTGGCTTACGCGTGAAAACAACAAACTACACGTGTGGCCATCTGCCGGTTGTCACATGCGGAGACCCTGAGGGCTGCTGGAAACTGTAGTTTCTAGCCTCCAAGCTCCCAATCTCAGGGTGCCAATTAAGTATTGGAGCTTGCCACAGGCTTGGCCAACAGAATCTTGGGTTTAATTGGTAGAAAGCAGTCTGTGCCAGAATTAAAAACTAATATGAGGAGTTAACTGATCAGTAAACTTTTATCGTTATTTCATGTCTTCACACTTTTGTCCCTTTAGGGCATAGTGGGGAAATATTAGTAGGCTGATCATCAACCTGTTTGAACTGAGTCATGCATGATCTTTCCATAGCCAACAAGTCCTGGAGTAGGACTTGAACCCAGGGCTTCTGGCTCTGAGGAAGGGGCATTACCCACTGGAGCAGAAATTGGTAGGAGTACAGGCTGTCAGGAAGTTCCTTAGCAACATGCTCAAAATAAGAACTTTCCAAAGAACAGTTAGAATAAATGCATGGGATTCAGTTAATTGCCCTCTTGAGCTCCATGATGAAGCTCAAAAGCTAGACGAAGAAAAGTTTTTGGAATGCTGGCAGAACTCCATTGGGGGGGGGAGGGGGGGCAATGGTGGAACTCCATGGGGCTGGGGGGGGGTGGGTGGTGGGAGGTGGTGAAGAACAAGGCCTAGAGTTTCATGGAACTTCTCAGCATATCCATGGCCTTTTTAATTGAGGAAATTTACAGATAAAAGGTTATACCAGTTCTACATTGATATGTACAATTTCCTTAATTTATTGTCCATCCCTAATTGCCCTTGAGAAGCTAGTGGTGAGTGCCTTCTTGAACTGCTACAGTCCATGTAATGTAGGCACACCCACAGTGCTGTTAGGGGAGGGAAGGGTCATTTCTGATACTTCTGCAGATCAGTTAACACCTTTATCTAAACAGTTTCACTCCATGTAAAACAGCAGCTCGAGTGTTGCCTGTGGTGCGCTTTCCAGATTTACATCAATATAAACGGGTTCAACACAGCCAAAGTCAATCAACACTTCAGATTTCTGGAGTTTACTGTCGATATTAATTCTCACATCAGTCCAGTACACTGAATGATTTTTGGACTTGCCTACAAATTCCTGTAAGCAAGATTGGCACAGAAACAGGCAATGTGTAATGTTGAGGAAGTTCCAGGCAGACAATTACCAAGTACCATTAGCAGTGGCCACCTAAATACTTAAAGTCTGATATCTGAAAGCGCTTGGAGCCTAAGTGCTTGCTAAAATCTATTTTGTCAGGATACAGTGACTGATTTGATATTGGACTTCCTCTATGAGAAAGGGGTCCAGAATGTCAGAATAAAGTCCAACAACATTAATGCTTGCCATATGAAGTGAACTGCCTCAATCCAATTTCCAGTGGGCACAGATTTAGAGCACTAAAGGGCATTAACCCAGAACACTTAAAACTTCACTATCATGGGTCATCACTGACCAGAAACTAGCCATATAAATACAGCAAGGGCAGGTCAGAGACTAGGAATCCTGCAGCGAATAATTCACCTCCTAACTCCCCAAAGTCTGTCCACCACCTACAAGGCACAAATCAAGAGTGTGATGGAATGCTCTCCACTTGCCTGGATGAGTGCAGCTCCAACAACATTCAAGAAGCTTGACACCACCCAAGGCAAAGCAGCCCACTTGATTAGAAACCCATCCACAAACATTCACTCCCTCCACCACCGAACAGCGGCAGCAGTGTGTACCATCTACAAGATGCACTGCAGGAATTCACCAAGGCTCCTTAGGCAGCACCTTCCAAACCCACGACCGCTACCATCTAGAAGGACAAGGGCAACAGGTACATGGAACACCACCTCCTGGGAATTCCCCTCCGAACCACTCACCAGCCTGACTTGGAAACATATAGCCGTTCCTTCACTGTCACTGGGTCAAAATCCTGGAACTCACTCCCCAACAGCACTGTGGGTTGTACCAATACCACATGGGCTGCAGCAGTGCAACGTGGCAGCTCACCACCACCCTCTCAAGGGCAGTTAGGGATGGGCAATAAATGCTGGCCTAGCCAGCGACATCCACGTCCCATAAAGGAATAAAAAATTGAAAAGTGCTACTTATTTGACAATCTTGGGTTACAAGGCAGCTGGTGCAAGAAATGGGTAAACATGCTGATGCAATAGGACAGCTCATTTTAATTTAGAGTCAAGACATATTTTTGGAGCAGAGGGCCCTTTATTCTGCAGCTAAAAAAGTTGCTATGCCTAATCTGAGACAACATAATTTGGAGCAAGGTAAGTGCTCTATTCCTCAGCACCTTTTGAACATGCGTTAGTTTGGCCCAGCTGGAAGCACTTGTCTCAGTAGGTTGCGGGGTTCAAATGCCACAAGACTCAATCATAACCTAGGCTACCATTTTATGCAGTACTTAAGAGTGCCGCATCAGGCGCATCATGCTTCATTCAAGAACAAAGATGCCATCTGAGCACACAGATTGATGCAAAGGTCTTGTTGTATTATTCAGAGGAATGGGAAGTGTCAATATAGTAGCCAAATCAACCCTCGATCAGTTTAACTGGTCATTCGTTTGCCATTTGACAGGTGTCACTGGAGTAGAATGATTGCCTCAGTTGCCTACAAAGTAATCATTTCTGTGCAAGTAACTTTAGTTGTTAATATATTTTGGTGTTAAATGTTATATCAATGCAGATATTTATTATTTTGACATTTGATGAAAAAGGTTCTAAAAAGGAGCCTAGTTCAGACATCAAATATTTTAGAAAGAAGCATTCCTCATTGTCCAGGGTGCTGTTAATGATCCAATTAGTTAATCAAGAGGTAGACCCAACAACAGAAATGAGGGTGGAATGGGGGAGTATTTTTTCCAAATTCAGTTGCAAACAACCCTGCAATGCGTTAAAATGTAGAACAGTCTTAGCTGGATTAGCAATTAAAGACTAGTCTTTATGCCTTTTAGCATCTTTTATGACCCCAAAATGTCCCAAAGTGCTTTAAAGCCAATGAAGTAAGTTTGAAATATAGTAACTCTTGTAATGCAGAAAATACTACAGTCAATTTGCACCCAGCAAGCTCCCACAAACAATGATAATGACTAGATTTGTTTTAAGTATTGACTGAGGGGTGGGCGTTAGGAATATTGGGAAGCATGCCAGCACTCTTTATTAATTCATGGGATGTGGGCTTCGCTGGCTGGGTCAGCATTTATTGTCCATCCCTAGTTGCCCTCAAGAAGGTGATGGTCAGCTACCTTCTTGAACCACTGCAGTCCATGTGGTGTAGGTGCACTCACAATGCTGTTTGGGAGGGAGTTCCAGGGTTTTGACCCAGCGACAGTGAAGGAATGACAATATAGTTCCAAGTCAGGACGGTGTGTGGCTTGGAGGGGAACTTCCAGGGTGGTGGCGATTCCATCTATCTGCAAGCCTTGTCCTTCTAGATGGTAATGATGTGGGTTCAGAAGGTGCCATCTAAGGAGCCTTGGTGAATTCCTGCAGTGCATTCCCGCTGTTACTGTGCATCAGTGGTGGAGGAACAGGATGTTTGTGGATACTGTGCCAATCAAGTGGGCTGCTTTGCCCTGGACAGTGTCAATCATCTTCAGTGTTTTGGGGGTTACAGTCATCCAGGCAAGTGGCGAGTATTCCATCACATTCCTGACTTGTGCCTTGTGGACAGGCTTTGGGGAGTTGCTCATCGCAGGATTCCTAGTTCTGATCTGCTCTTGTAGTCACAGTATTTATGTGGCTAGTCCAGTTCAGTTTCTGGTCAATGGTAGCCCCTAAGATGTTGATAGTGGGGGCTTCAGTGACGGTAATGCCATTGAAGGTCGAGGGGTGATGGATAGATTCATCTTCATTGGAGATGGTTATTGTCTGGCACTTGTGTGGCACAAACGTTACTGGTCATTTGTCAGCCGAAGCCTGGGCATTGTGCAGGTGTTGCTGCATTTGGACATGGACTGCTTCAGCATCTGAGTCGTAGCTAATGGTGCTGAACATTGTGCAATCACCAGTGAACATCCTCACTTCTGGCCTTATGATGGAAGGAAGGTCATTGATGAAGCAGCTGAAGATGGTTGGGCCTAGGACACTACCCTGAGGGACTCCTGCAGTGATGTCCTGGAGCTGAGATGACTGACCTCCAACAGCCACAACCATCTTCCTTTGTACTAGGTACGACTCCAACCAGTGCAGAGTTTTCTCCCTGTTTCCCATTGACTCCAGTTTTTCTAAGGCTCCTCGACGCCACACTAAGTCAAATGCAGCCTTGATGTCACACTCACCTCAAGTTCAGCTCTCTTGTCCATGGTTGAACCAAGGCTGTAATGAGGTCAGGAGCTGAGTGGCCCTGGCAGAATCCAGACTGGGCATCAGTGAGCAGGTTATTGCCACTTTATAGCACTGTTGATGACCCCTTCCATTACTTTACTGATGATCAAGAGTAGACTGATGGGGCGGTAATTGGCCAGATTGGATATGTCCTGCTTTGTGTACACAGGACACACCTGAGTAATTTTCCACATAGCCGGGTCGATGCCAGTGTTGTAGCTGTACTGAACAGCTTGGCTGGGGGCATGGCAAGTTCTGGAGCACAAGTCTTTAGTACTATTGCTGGAATCTTGTTAGGGCCCATAGCCTTTAAACTATCCAGTGCCTTCAACCATTTCTTGATATCATGTAGAGTGAATCATATTGGCTGGAAATGGGCACCTGTGATGCTGGGTACCTCCAGGGGAGGCAGAGATGGATCATCCACTCAGCACTTCTGGCTGAAGGTTGTAGCAAATGCTTCAGTCTTATCTTTTGCACTGATGTGTCGGGCTCCTTCATCATTGAGGACAGGGATATTTGTGGAGTCTCCTCCTTCCCCGTGAGTTTTTTTAATTGTCCACCACCATTCACGACTGGATGTGGCAGGACTGCAGAGTTTAGATCTGATCCATTGGTTGTGGGATCACTTAGCTCTATCACTTGCTGCTTATACTTTTTGACACGCATGTAGTCCTGTTTTATAGCTTCACCAGTTAGACAACTCATTTTTTAGTAATGCCTGGTGCTGCTCCTGGCATTCCCTCCTGCACTCTTCTTTGAACCAGGGTTGATCCCCTGGCTTGATGGAAACAGTAGAGTGGGGGACACGCCAGACATGAGGTTACGGATTGTGTTCGAGTGCAACACTGGTGCTGCTGATAGCCCACAGCGCCTCATGATGCCAAGTCTCAAGATGCTAGATCTGTTCAAAATTTATCTCATTTAGCATGGCAGTAGTGCTACACAACATGATGCAGGGCATCCTCAAATGTGAAGGCGGGTCTTCCTCTCCACAACAACTATGCACTCCTACCGATACCATCATGGACATATGAATTTGCGGCAAGAGGTTTGGTGAGGACGAGGTCAAGTATGTTTTCCCCTTTTGTTGGTTCCCTCACCACTTACAGCAGACCCAGTCTAGCAGCTATGTCCTTTAGGGCTCGGCCAGCTCAGTCAGTAGAGTTACTACCGAGCCACTCTTGGTGATGGACATTGAAATCCCCCAGATTACATTCTGTGTCTTTGCCACCCTCTGTGCTTCCTTCAAATGGTGTTCAACATGGAGGAGCACGGATTCATCAGCTGAGGGAGGGCGATGCATGGTATTCAGCAGGTTTCCTTGCCCATATTTGACCTGATGCCATGAGACTTCATGGCATCCAGGGTCAATTTTGAGGGCTCCCATGGCAACTCCCTCCCGAATGCTTACCACTGTGTCGTCACCTCTGCTGGTTCTGTCCTGACAGTGGGACAGGGCATACCCAGAGATGGTGATGATGGTGCCTGGGACATTATCTATAAGATATGATTCTATAAGGATGAATATGTCAGGCTGTTGCTCGACTAGTCTGAGAGACAGCTCTCCCAATTTTGGCACTAGCCTCCAGGTATTCGTCAGGGAGACTCTGCAGGGTCGACAGGGGCGAGTTTGCTGTTGTCGTTTCCGGTGCCTAGGTTGATGCCAGATGGTCCATCCGGTTTCATTCTTTTTTTGAGGCTTGGTAGCGGTTTGATACAACTGAGTGGCTTGCTAGGCCACTGCAGAGGGCATTTAAGGGTCAACCACATTGCTGTGGGTTTGGAGTCTCACACAGGGTAGACCAGGCAAGGACGGCAGGTTTCCTTCCCTAATGGGCATTAGTGAACCAGATAGGTTTTTATGACAATCAGCAATGGTTTCATGATTATTAGACATTTAATTCCAGGTTTTTATTGAGTTCAAATTCCACCATCTGCCGTGGCAGGATTCAAACTTGGCTCCCCAGAGCATTGCCCTGTCTCTCTGGATTACTAGTCCAGCAACAATACCCTTTCCCCAGTTATTGTTAAAAACTGCAGTTCAGCAGCACCCATGAGCATATTTCTGGGTGCTAACCACCCAACAATCATGCACCTTAAATGAGAGCACGTGCTCTCAAACACATTTGTTGATTTCTTAGTAACTTGGTTTACAAGCTCAAACTGTAATGCTAAATTCAACTTTGTATAGGTCACCTAACGCATTAGGGTTTTATTTTTTAAAATCACTGTCGAACAGATCATTTGGCCAGCTTACTTAGTGGGATTTTTAATTTTTTGTAAACATGCTTAGTGTCATTCAGCTGACCAAATAAAGAAAAAATACTGCAGTTACATGACCTTACTCCTAATGTGGAGGACAGCCAAAGTACAGAATGATTGCTTTCGAATCCCGGTTGGCAGGATAAGTGTTAGAAGTTCCAAGATTAAAAGCAGGACTCCCTCAGCACTTAAAAAAGCAGAGGAAAAGCGAATGCGTTTAGAAAGCATTTTCACAACCCAGAACCCTCTGTTTACATCTAATCCAAAAGATGGCATTGCACTGAACAAGACTGGAATATGTGCTTACATCATAGTTAACAAGTAACTTTTGAAACATTGTTTCAAACCGCTGCTCAATTAGGAGGTTCACAAACCATTTAGCTGTATGCTTACTTTTTTTCTCCTCTTCCTCTCCAGACCCCAGCAAAGTGAAAATGATTCCAGTTTGAGAGTTTACTCCAACAGCTGTGACTAGCATTCTTCCAGAACCTTCCATCACATGGGTACCTGAAAGTAGACTAGTTAGAGCTGGCCATTCCTGCAAATAAATTGTTTGATATCTATTTCATTATTGTACACTAACAGCTATAATATGAATTTAGGGGTCCATGCTTGTACACACAAATGACCAGAATGGGGAAAACAGTGGTTTTATAGCAGGATGCAGTTTGTGATAGAATAATTCAGATCAGTTGTGCAAATGAAGCATTAAAAACTTTAATGCTTTAAAACCAAAGTATGTACATTGTGAGAAAACTAAACTATACAATGAACACAATAGAATTAGCAGAGAACTTTATAATGATAGCAACCAATGTACAGACCTTTTTATGTAGTGACTTGAGGATTGGATTATGTTAGTAAAGATTTGCACACTAAGTCTGCAAACTGTGGAAGCATTAGAATGAAGTAGGATTTGGCCCTTGCAAAGAGAACATACGTTGCAGGGAGAACAGAACACTGATAGAACAATTAAGTGTAATGGGATGAGCTACAAGATGAGACATGTAAATTCTACCATCTAGAGAAAAAGGGTCAGGTGTGACCTCAATATAGTAGCAAAATGAATCCAGACATTTAATTCAAGGTGATTTCAGTGGAAAAAAGCAATGCATTTATTTTAGAAATATAAGAATAGATGAAAAAAGCCTTTGCTCAAAGGGGTGACAAATATTTGGAATTTACCAATCTGATTCTTGGAGGAAAGATATATGGTAGGTCAAAACATAACTAAATGCTAGGCTGGGCAAGATAGGGCACCAAATGGATTGCTATCAATGGGACAAAAGACCTTTATTCACCTTTTACATTTTTATGTCCTAATGCCAAGGATGGGTTCAATTCTGAAGTGAAAAAACAGCAACTCCTTGCTGCACTATTTTTTCACAATTGTTTAGAAAGCATCTCTAAACCGGAATTTACAAAACAGGTGGTGACCACTCGGCCCAACATGTCTCTACTGGTTCTCAACAAGGGCAAATCAAAACTAATTTCATTGTTATTCTCATTACCTTGCATCGTCCATCCTGGTTCCAAAATTTAGCATTTTTTCATTCAAAATGCTATCTCTGTCTTAATGACTGTGGCAAAGTATTCTATAGTCCAGCAAATATCTACAAAGACATTTCTCCTAATGTCCACTCAGCTGTTTTAAATTGATGATCCCTCGTCATGAACTCCAAATGACGAAACCGGCTATTCTTATCCACCAAAACTTGATAATTTTAGAAGGCTACAGCAACTATGTTCCAGTGGAAATAGCCCCACAAATCTGAGTCTTTCTTCAAAACTATATTACCCCCAATCCTAATAAATGTACACTTCATTCTATGGCTCACATCTTTCTATAGTGGGGAACCCAATCTCAAATAACTGTTTTAGCCAACATTTTTCATTTACTCCTGGATACTATATTTCTAGTTATAAAACTCAAGATGTCTTCCTCTTCAATTGCTTTACAGACCTGCACTCACTTGTTTAAAAAATTGTAATAATTGGATTGCCCAAAATGAATTATTTGCTTAAAGAAAGCAACATTAAAATATAAATAGCTTATATGGACTGAGGGCATTTTAACGTCCTTGGGGACGTGCAGACAGACCTGAAGCTACACCAATAAGTCTGCAACACACTAGACTGTAAACTCTGAAGTTACTGAGTATTTAATGAATGCGAGCCCCAAGTTCTCAATTCAAACCCCCAAAGCCAAAGTCATTGTATCATGTTTGAAGCAAATATTATTAGAGCTGGACAACAAAAGTTATCTGAGCATATTAAATATTGTGCAATCATACTATCTTAAAGATGGAGGGCAAGGGCTGACAGCATTATCAAAGGATTCCTTCCAGGATTTTAGCTAGAGCCATCTGTATTATGAACAGGATCGAAGTCAGGCTGGAAGATTTAAAGAAAAAAAGCAACAACAAATAGGGATTGACAGGTGGAATTTTTTTTAATATTCCTTTGTGGAATGTGCACATCACTGGCAAGGTCAGCATCAACACTCTGCCTAATTGCCCAAGGAACATGGTGAGTTGCCTTTTGAACTGCCATGTGAGAGAAGGTAATCCGACAGTGCTATTAAGAGAATCCTAGGATTTTTACAAAATAACGACAAAAAAAATGGTGATATGTTTAAGTCAGGATATTAAAGTCAGGATATTATGCAACAATTTGAAGTGGCACTGAGTTAGTGGTGTTCCCACATGACTGTTGCCTTTATCCTTCAAGGTGGCAGAGGTCAGAGGTTTGGACGGTGCTGTCAGAAGCCTAGCCAAATCGCTTCAGTGCATTTAGTAGGTGATACACACTGCAATCATTGTGTACCTGTGTTGGGGGGAGTGAAGGTTTACTATTGTGGATGGAGTGTCAATCAACTGGACTGCTTTGCCCAGGATGGCATGAAGCTTCAAGTATTGTTGCAGTCCAGGCATATGGAAAGTATTCTATTACACCCCTGACCCAACTTGTACCTTGTAGATAGTGGAAAGGGTTTAGGAAGTCAGTTGGTGAGTCACTCACCACAGCATACCTATCTTCTGACCTGTTTCAGCCACAACATTTATATGTCTGACCAATGGTAACCCCCAGGGTCTTGAGGGGGGCGCGGAGGGGGGATTTCAATGATGGCAATGCTGTTGAATGTCAAGGGAAGGTGGTTAGACTTGGAGATGGTCATCATCTAGCACTTGAGACATGAATGTTAATTGCCACTCATCATCCCAAGCCTGAATGTTATCCAGGTCTTGCTGCTTCCAAGCTTGGGCTGTTTTATCCAAGGAGTTGTAAATGTAACAAGAATACAATCAATCAGCAAGCAACCTCACTAACTGTTATGATGAGAGGAAGCTCATTGATGAAGCTGTAGTTGGTTGGATCTATTACACTACCCAAGGAACTCTTGCAACAATGTTCTGGGTCTGGGAGGATTGGCACAACCATTTCCTTTGATAGCCATGCTCCGAACAGTAGATTTTCCCCAATTCCATTGACTTCAATTTTACTAGGGTTCCCCGATGACACAAACTCAAAAACTGCCTTGATATCAAAGGCGGTCACTCTCACCTCTGGAATTCAGCTCTTTTGTCCATGCTTGGGCCATGGCTGTAATGTGAAACTAAGCATTCCTTGCAGAACCCAAATTGAGCCCTGGAGAGCTAATGTAGCTTGATGGTGTCGACAACCCCTTCCATCACTAGAGATGGGGCAGTACATACAGACATATGAATTAGGAGTAAGCCACTCAAGGCTGCTCCACCATTCAATATCATGGCCAATTTGATCATGGCCTCAACTCCACATTCTGCGTACCCCCAATAACTTCAGATTCTTGACTAAAAAAAAGAGTTAATCTACCTCTGCCTTAAAAATATTCATAACCTTTGAGATGAGAAGAAATTTTCTCTCGGTCTTAAACAGCAGATCTCATTTTTAAAATGTGTCCCCTACTTCTAGCCTCTCCCACAAAGGGAACATCTTTGCAGCATTCACCCTGTCAAGTCCTCTCGAGGTCTTATGTTTCATAAGATCACCTCTCAATCTTCTAACTCCAATGGACACAGACATAGGCTCTCCAACGTAACAGTCAGTTAGTTCTCAACCAAATCTCTGTTGGTAAAGGTGGGGAAGTGGCAGCAGCAGAGTTACTTTCGCGGAAGGCTGACGGATTCAACAGGCTCAATGGTTACTGTACTGAAGGAACCATTCTATGATTGGATGTGCAGGGATCAGGCCCTTCTCACTGGCAGAAAATCTGATGTTTTCAAACTTCAGCTAGATCAAAGTGGCCATGGATGATTAACTGGAGGGAGGTCACTTGACTGCCCCACAGTTGTTTTTTTGCCCTGGAACAAAGATGAAGTTGAAGAAATCCAGTCATTCTTACCACAGGTCCCCTGCCCAACTTAAGTATTCTGCTCAGTCTCTAAAGATTTAGCCTTTGGTGCTCTCAATTGGGTCAAGTGGGTAAAATGGACTTTTTCTTTCAGTCATCTGCATTCTTCTTTAGAGTTTGCCAAGTCTCCTTTATAGTGTCAAAGTATGATTAATCCTTCTATGCTCATGTCAAGTATAAAAACTCAAAAGATCTAAGCACATTTCACTATCCCATCTGCTGTGTCTTGGGCCACAGCTGTCAACCTGAGAAACATCTATTTGCTCCTTTCTGCTTCTTTCCTTCAGCCAAACTTGAAATATCATAGTCCCTAACCTTTAATGATCTTTATATGGCACCATAAACAGAGTCCAAATTTATCACATCCAGTGTAATCTGTCGATCATATTCCACACTGGAATGAATAATGTTTACCAAGTATAACTGCCCTTTGTAAATTTGTATCGGTTGCCTCTGATTAGCCCATACCTTTCTAAGTGTTCAGTGTTATCCTTTATGTTTTCTTACTGTTGATGAGGCTAACTGGTCTGTAATTACCTGGCTTATCCCTTTCTCCTTTTTTTTGAATAGGGTTGGAATGTTCGTCACCTTCCAGTCCTTTGGCAAAATTCCTGTTTAAGGAATTTTGGAAAATTAGTATCTATTTCATCACTAAACTGCCTCTGTACTATAGATTATTAAAGCCTGGGGTGACCATATAAAATATCATTAACCCTCGAGTATTCTTGTAATGTTATTAGCATTTCTCCCTTCCTCAGGTACTTCAGCAGTCCTACATTCATTCTGATCTATAGAAGTGAAATATTAAAGTTCCTCTGCTTTTCCTTTATTTTCTAAAGTAGGGTCTTCTTCATCCCTCTTGACTTTGCAAGTTTTGACTATCAGCTTCCTTTTTGAAGGCAAGTAGGTCTTAGAAAAGCCTTTGCTATTGCCAAGACCGCTACAATACTAGTTCTTATCTCCCAAAGTAGTATTTTCGGCCTCATCCTAATTCGCCTCTTGCTAGAATTCACTCCTTTATGCTGTGGGTGAGGGATCCAATTCTGCTGCAAGCTGCTAGCAGGACTACAGTACTTTTAGGAGATTGAGCGTTTCCGCTACAACTTGCAGTAGAATTAGATACACATAAAGGGAAGTGTGAAAATAAAAAGTATTCCTCCATGAACTAGGGTGATTTTGTTAATGGGTGGGAGGGGGAAATAACAATATAACCGATATTGAGATGAAGCATGCACTTAAAAGCAGCAGACATTTGACAAAAAAGGAATTGTGTCTATGGACACTCGAATTAAAACACTAGCTTTAAAACCACACTGACCATATTTAGCAAACAAACATATATCCACAAAAGCTCAGAAGGTCTGAAGAAAGTCAGAACATGCTGACAATGTCACAATATTCTGCAAGCTCTCAAAAGCTTATGTTGGCTCTCGGTTGCTATCCATATACTTAAGTGTTCTAATTTCCATTTTTGCACCATGCATTTTTTCATGTTTTGTTTCCCCTGTATTACTAGCTTGAATTTCACAACGCTCCTTCTTACACTTCAGTTTTGAGCTAACCACTTAAGTCATCTAGGGAACTCCAGCTTCAAGGCAGCATGGTTGGTCTCCTGATTTAACTGCCAAAAATTTCTTCAACCGATCATGACTAACCCACTTTTTCAATAAATTCTTCTCTCCCAAATCTATTCTGGCTATGACACTTTTAGCTCTCAATTTTCCCAGCCCATTACCCAGGTTCAGAGGGGTGGGGGAAATGTAGCACCGAGTCAGGATTTTAACTTACTGACTTAAGTCACGAATGCATTTGGGCATTTTATCCCAGAGCTTCCTATCATTGCAACCTTGTTACTTTTCCTTCTTCTCATTCTCCATTACTTAGTGTTTGACGGGTTATAAAATACCCAGTAACGTCACAGCACTTAGTTCTCAACTACATCTGGAGATGCACAGTATATCTACCATCCTCACTAAGTTGATCTGATGTTAGAATTGTTTATTAACCACTCCTTCTACCCTTCCTGCTTTTTCCATTTCATTACATTTCTTTAAGCTAGCAGAGTTTAATGCCCAGCCTTACCTGACTAAAATCAAGCTGCTGTCAAAGCCACAGCACCATACTCCTATTAGGAGCAATCTCTTCCTAGTTTCACTGCTTCTCCCCAGTCCTTCAACCCACCCAGTATTTTGCTTCACAGGGCTGCAATTCACAGTATTGGCTAGTCTTTTCCTTTCTTGCAGGGAGCAGTTCAGTAGGCTGATTCAGAACTAATTTCACATTTCAGACTGGAGAATTAGTTGACTTGTTTCAACCCTTGTGGTCTATCATGCTGGAGGTTTCTTTGTCGCCTTGTGCTGTATTATCTTACCAGACAACAGCAGTGGATCTCTTTCTAGGCCCTTCTTCACATGGTCAGACTCCCCAGTCAGGGAGCTTTCATCAATCTTCAGGTCATTTCCATGAATAAGCACACCGTCAGCAGGTAGGAGGTCACCTAAAAGCCAAAAAGCCACACACTTGTATTTTAAGATAAATCCTGCTTCATAACAGTTGTGATTATCAGTATTCACCAATTAAAATGTTTGCATCATTGCACATTTTCCTTGTTTGTGGAGGTCATGTCCCTACAGAGGAAAAGAACCAGCAACAGCATTCTTTAAGGAAATATTGATGCAAGCAATCAAGTGATCCCCATTATACTGTTAAAAAGGGCCAGCAAATATCTAGCTAATAGCCAGAGGGGAGAAAAAAACTGGCAAAATTGAAGGCCAGGAGTTTGTTTTTTGGTAAAGTCATTCCACCAAGGTGTTCATTCATCCATTTTCCACATACAAATTGAGCTAAACCATGGAGTAACAGTTAATAGGGTTGAGGTTTACGTTTTTGGTGCCACCGTCTTAGGCAGTGTTGCATCCAATGAGCGCTTGATTCACATGTGACTAGTGAATTTCCAGTTTTTTTTCCTTTCATGGGCTAAGCATTACTGGCAAGGCCAGCATTTGCTGCCCGCCCTAACTAACCTCGAGAAGGTGGTGATAAGCCACCTTTAACTGCTGCAGGTACACCCTACAGTGCTGTTAGGGCCAAGATTTTGACCCAATGACAGTGAAGGCAAGGCATTACAGTCCCAAGTCAGGATGGTGCATGGCTTGGAGGAAAACTAGCAGGTGGTAGAGGTTGCTGCTCTTATCCTTCTGGTGGTAGAGGTTGTGGGTTTGGATGGTGCTGTCAAAGGAGCCTTGGCAAATTGCTTCAGTGCATTTTGTATATGGTACACACTTGCTGCCAATGTGCACCAGTGGTGGAGGGAGTACATGTTCAAGGTGGTAGACCAAGCTTGGAGTGCTTTTGGGACTGCACTCTCGTCAAGAGGGGAGTCTTCCATTACATTCCTGACATGTGCCTTGTAGATGGTGAGCTACTGGTCACAGTATTCCCAGTCTGACCTGCTCTTGTAGCCGTAGTATTTATATGACTGCTGCAGTTCAGTTTCTGGTCAATGGTAACCTCCGTTATGTTGATAGTGGGGGATTCAGCAATGGCACTGCCATTGTATTGCAAGGGGAGATGGTTAGATTAGCAATGGTCATTGCTTTGCACTTGTGGCACAAACATTACTTGCCACTCATCAGCCCAAGCCTGGTTTTGCTGCATATAGATTGCTTCAATATGAGATTTTGTGCATGGTACTGAATACTGTAATAAATCAGTGATGATCCCCACTTCTAACTTTAAATGGAGAGAAGATCACTGATGAAGCAGCTAAAAATGGTTGTGCCTAGGACAGTATCCTGAGTAACTCCTGCAGTGATATCCTGGGGCCGAGATGACTGTTATCCAACAACCACCACAATCTTCCTTTGTGCTGGGCCACAGGCATTGGAGAGTTCTCCCCAATTTCCATCAACTACAGTTTCACAACGGCTCCTTTATACTTGTCAAATGTTGCCTTGATATCATGGGCAGTCCCTCTCACTTCACCTCTGAAATGAAGCTCTTTCACCCATCTTTGGATCAAGGCTACAATGAGGTTAGGAGCCACGAGTCCTGGGGAGGTTATTGCTGAGCATGCGCTACCTGACATCACTGTCACAACATCAAGTGGGCTGCTGGAGCAGTAATTGGGAGGATTGGACTTGCCTTGCTTTTTGTGGACAGCATATACTGGCAATTTCCCACAGTTGGGTAGATGCCAGTGATGTGGCTGTCCTGGATCAGCTTGGCTAAGGGGGGTGACTAGTTCTCAAGCACCACTGTCAGGATACTGTTGGGATCCCAGAGCCTTCACTGTATCCAGTGCTTTCAGCCATTTCTTGATATTATGTGGAGTTAATTGAATTGTATGAAGACCTGGCTTCTGTGGTGATGGGAACCTCAGGAGGCAGAGATGGATCATCCACAATAGTTAAAGATATGCTAAGCTCCTCCATTGAGGATGGGGATATCTATTGGGATATGAGAGTCTCGTCCGCTGGTTAGTTCTTTAATTGTCCACCACCACTCCCTACTGGCAGGACTGCAGAGCTTGATCTGTTCATTAGTTGTGGGATTGCTTAGCTGTCTATTGCATACTGCTTGTTTATAGTCCAGTGTTACAACTTTGCCAGGTTGATCTCTCATTTTTAGGTATGCCTGGTGCTGCTCCTACATTCCTCATTGGAACAGGGCTGATCTCTTAGCTTAATAGTAATAGTAGTGTGAGGGATATGCCAGGCAATGAGCTCAAATAAAATTCTTCTGAAAGCCTCATGGATGCCCAGTTTTGGAGTCACTAGATCTGTTCTGAATCTATCCCATTTAGCACAGTAGTGCCACACAACATGGACAGTATTTTCAGTGTAAAGACAGGACTGCTCCACAAGGACTGTGCGTTACTTACTCTCACCAATACTGTCACGGACAGGTGCATCTGCAACAGGTAGATTAGTGAGGGAGAGGTAAAGTAGGTTTTTCCTTCTTGTTGGTTTCCTCACCACCTGCTGTAGGCCCATTCTGGCAGACATGTTCCTCAGGGCTCTGCCAAGAATGACCAATGAACATTGCCAGAATTAAGACGTTCAGGGGCAGTAGTCAACAATCAGACACCTCCAATGATTTTGTACGACTTCAGAGTCCAAACAAAAACCTTTTGGATTTTTTACCGTAACTCGGAGGCCAGACGGCCACATTAATAGAAACTCCTCCAAAATCTGGATATCAATGCAGGCCGTTCACACCAGGCACTACCAATGCTCCCTGGAATCAAATTCCCCAGTTTTGTTGGCTGTGCCAAAAGATGGCACTAACTGCAAGGCTACAATGTCATCTCTGGATCAAAGTGTCCTAATTCCCTAGGGCGTTCTTGGATCCCCACTATCTGGGCAAGCTGAAATTATGTAAACATGTTTCAAGCACACTCCCCAAATCTCACTATAGCAAGGGCTACATGTAGGCTATATTTAACATTGAAGGCACTTAGATGCATCTGAATTCCAGAGCAGAGAATTTCAAGACTGTGCCAAAGCCTATACTGATGGGGAGAAAATTAAGTTACACAAGCATCAACCAGGATGCTCTGAGCAAATCACGAGTGCTCAACCAGAAGTTAAATTCTCAATATAAGCACACGACTGATGCTGGAGGATGAGAGACAGATCACGCCCTGTCTAAATGAAAGAATAAAAAGGTGCCTTCATCGCTATGTACATTTATATCTATCAATCCTGTACATCGGGCCTCTGATCTAGATTGCAGCAGCTGATAGGTTCATGTTTATACTGCCTGCTGACTGCATTCCTATTCTCTTTTGGCACTCACTACCCCCCAGCACTGCCATTATGACAGCAGTTACCCTATTTCAATAAGTGGAAGGTGAAAGAATCTTAAAATACAAATCAAAGCTATTTTAAAAACAGAAAATGGTAGAAAAACTCAGGTCTGGCAGCATCTGTGGAGAGCCGAACAGTTAACATTTTGAGTCTATATGACTTCAGAGCTGAACAGAGGTAAAGATGTGATGGATTTTATACTATTGAAGGGTGGGGAGCAAAGTAAGCCAGGAAAGAGAAATTTTACAAAGATGTCATGGACACAAGACAAAGGGAGTGTTAATAGTGCTAAAGACTAAGGAAGGTGCTAATAGTGGCATAAAGGCAAGGTAGCAAAATGTGTTAATAGCAGAAAACAAAACCTAAGTTACAGATGGCTCTACTTTGGGGGAGGAGGTTGGGGAAAAAAATTAAAGATGAAAACGGAAGAGAGTGCTCATGGTCTGTAGTTGTTGAACTCAACATTAAGTTCAGAAGGTGCCATCTGTAACTTGTTTTTATGTTTTGCTTTCACAGAGCACTGACCCTTGTTCTGCTGTTAACACAATCTGCTATCTTACCTTTATGCCACTATTAGCACCACCTTTAGTCTTTAACACAATCAATGTCACTCCCTTTGTCTAGTGTTCATGAAATGTTTGTCAAACATATCCTGAGCTCCACCAACCCCCTTTCTTCAACAGTATAAAACCCATCACATTTCTAGCTCTCTTCAGCTCTGGTGTCATATCTGCTTCTCTCTCCACATACTGTCAGACCTGAGTTTTTCCAGCATTTTGATTTATTTCAGATTTCCAGTGTCCGCAGTATTTTGCTTTTATATTTTTCAATTTAATCTTAAAACAGTTTAAAGTACAACAGATCTTAAGTACCATATTTAACTTGTGCAATGTCACCAACCACCAATTCTGCCACAGGAATCTGGATAACTTGGCCACCTCTTATTACTGTGAATTTCTGCTCTTGTTCAATTCGGTTTTGCAGACCTCTAAATTGTTTTTCTTTACTCCAGTCATTGAAAGCTGTAACTAGTACCACACAGATAACAGAAACAAGAATAGCAACTCCTTCGATCCAACCAGCTTCCGATTCACCTTCATCTTCAACACCGCCTGTTACTGCACCACATGCTGCAGAAGCAAGAACAGATTATAAAAGGGCATAAGGAATTGCATTGCATACATATTAGCTCATATGTGGACGATATTAATTGTGGCATGGTTTCACAAGTATGAAAAAAAAATCAGATCCAACTAGTCCAACTGCATTAGTATCACAAGCTCCAGACTGACATTTTAACAGCAATAGAGATTGCATGCACAAGTCAGGCTGAGTAGAAAAACACAACTGTTTTTCAGTTGACCTACATTAATTGATGATGTAGGCAAGATCAATGTTATATTTGACTGGCCTAATTAAATGAAGAACCAACTGAACCATTAAAACCTTTCTTGATAGTGATTTTGGTCAGACAGGCAGCCTAGCACATGAGCAAGGGTTTGATACACTTACTGGTTCACTTAATTCAAACTGTACATTAGCTCTGTCATTAGCTCAAGTGATGAAAAAATGCAAGAAAGAGTTTAACTGATTCTAATTAGAAGTAGGAAAAATACCAAGTCCACAGGAAGAATCACAGGATTAAGAGAAACCAATGAACTAGGCGGTAGGTTTTCAGCCGCCATGCTAATTTACAGAACTGATAAATGTGATTCTAGCAAAAACTTTAATCACAAATGTAAAGCTACCATAAAGTGGGGCATACCAATTGGGAATTTGTCAACATTTTGCACCCTCTCTTGGGAGCTCAAGTTGGGATTCTTTTATACTGTGTTGAACTTTGTTTTGTTACTTCTGTGTGCCATGTGTTTTCTCTCAGATTTATAATGTTGTGACCTCAGTGGCTTGCACATTCAAATCCATGTTAAAGCATTAAAAACAGAAAACTGCTGGAAACCTCAGGTCAAGTAGCATCATTGGAGAGAAAGAGTTAACGTTTTAGATCAATGATCTTTAATTAGTTCTATGAAATATTAACCTGAAACGTTAACTGTTCGTATCTCCACAAATGTTTCCTTTTCTGAATATTTTAACATTGTTCTTATTTCAGATTTTCAGCATCCATTGTATTTTGTTTTTGTATTGAAACTATTAATTTGTTTCTGCACAGCTACCCCAAACAACACCGTTCCTTGTGCATCCCAATTATACAGCTTCTAGCCCAGGAGCCTGCCTTAAGACCTCACATTCCATTGTGGGCTCAGACAAGCAAACTTCCAGTATTGTTTCAGCTGGTTGGCATCTATGATTAAGGCAATGGGACCATCCCATAGGGCTTGCATACTTCTGCATCCATTTATTTTAAATAATGGATGGCCAGGTTTCAAAAGTTCACATCAAGATAGACATGTTAGGTCAAGAAACTCCAGCTATTAAAATAAATTGATGGCTCCGTACTACCACTGCCAGCACCCAAGTCATTTAAAAGCATTCTTGTGGACCAGCAAATTTCTAATAATTTAGCACCTTTAACACAATAAAACATCAAGGTGCTTCTCAGAAAACAAGTTACACAGGAGCATAGAGACAAATGGCCAAAAGTTAGGTCTAAGAAGATGATTTTAAAGGAGTAAGGAAGTGGAGAGAACAGGGAGGTACAAGACCTAGGCAGCTGAAGGTATGCCACCAATGCTGGAGTGATTAAAATTAGGGACGAGCAGGAGGAAGAAATGGGTCACATCAAAACTTTGTTGTGCCATGGTATTAGTAAGCAAATGCATGCAATCTCGGGAGGAAATCTGGATATACCCATGATTTTACTTGATCCTTTAGACATGCCAGTCTTAACATGTTAACATAAGTTGAATATCTGTGGTGGCAAGTATGTTTAAAGACAAACATTCCCTTTAAAGCAGCCTTTTTAGATACTGGATAGCTCCCAAGGGCAATGATTAACTCTCTGCAATTGAGCCAGTTTACAATTTGGGAATCAGCAATGGAGCTCACATTTAACCTTTGAAACAGTGCTTGGTAAATGATTTATTTTTCTCAAACCCTGTTCTCAACCTATTGTGCAAATAGTAGCTATACACCTTATAGGGTGACAGCATTTACAGAACATGGGGTCAGTGGGAGTAGCTTATTGGTAACTGTCAATTACTTCAGATCAGGTCAGTATTTTTCAATCTCTGATTTTAGCACGTGGAACCCAAAGTACGATAAAGTTTAATAGTTCAGCTTATCCAGAGATTGTACTTGCACCATATTTCCTTCTGGACCCTGCAGAATCGAGAGGGAGATTTGTGCAGGCACTTATCTCTGAAGCAACATTTAACTTAGTGCTAGTGACATTTACTAGAAATACTTGCCTTCATTGTTTCCTCCTGGAGGTTTATAGAAAGAAAGGCCTAGCGATATTATGGCTGCAATTTCTAAAATAATTAAGGTTACATCTTGAAGTGCTTCCCATACTAATTGAAGAAAAGTTTTTGCTTTTTTGGGGGGTATAGAATTTTCTCCAAAAGCTTGATGCCTTCTGTCGAGGTCTGCAGGGTTTCCAGATAAGCCTGTGGAGAGAGAAACTTTTCAATTAGTTGCCGTTTCATACATTCTTCTACAGCAAACGCACTAAAATTTAAAGCTATAATCCTCCTTCTGAAAACTGGGGTCACCAAAATAGTCAATTCTTTATAACAATTTAAAAAGCTGTTTTCCTGATGCGTTTTCTGCGTATTGTCACATTCTGACCTTCCAGCACAACCTATATGCTTCTTGGCACTCGACAAGGTTCTGCATAAAACTTCAATTTTGGAAACAGGTTTTCGGAAGTTACTTAGCACTCTTGTTTAGAATAATAAAAGTAGCAAACAAATAGTCAAAGGGAGCGATATGAACTGAAGAGAAACAAAGCCCCTAGACCCAATGGATTTTCTCTCAAGTGACTTTATGCCAAAGTTTTAGAGAAGTGTATTAAGAAACCATGCTTAAAACAGAATCCAGAAAAGCATGAGATAAATCCCAGATTCAAACACACCTCTTTAAGAAAATCAGACCAGACACTAAATTCCACAAGTATTCTCATTGGTAAGTACTGCATTCAAACATTTATAAACCCTAAACAGTAACCCATTTTCCAGATCTGTTTCTATTCTGCACCCTCACCACCCCGCACCCACCCCCACCCCCGCCACCCCCTCCTTTTGCTCTGTACAGGACCAATTACCCTTAGCCTCAAGAATTCTAAACATCTTTGCCTACCATCAAGCTATTCATATTATTCAAAAGAAATATATTTGAAGACTACTAAAATCACGAGCCCTGATGCTATCAGAATCTGCATCAATGCGTGCTTTGGGCTTGGTAGCTGATCCATTTTCCCCAAGTTAGGGCAGAAACAGAAATGACATTCAAAAGGAGGACTGCTTCTTTGGCTGCAAAGCACAGACATCCAGTGGTCATAAAAAATACTATACAAGTTCCTCTCTTTGTTATGAGAATGGTCACCAGGTAACTTAAAGAGAAGACCCCAAACCAGTTAAGAAATAACTCACCAGTGTGGATATTGAGGAACTGTAGCAGAAATCAAAGAGCTTCTCCCAGCTCAGCACTTCATCAGCAGCAGGATCTTAACTAGCTATTATAAAGGAGAGATGTTTGTGCTACAATCTCACCAACACCTTCCTCGTCAAATCCTAAAGGAGGTTCACATTACCACCACTGGGCAATTCTAATGTTGGAGACCACCACCCAGTGAAACTTAGAAATTCACATTAATAAAGCCTGAATTCAAAAATATGATTTACACCCCTAAACATACAAACTAGACAATGCAGTTATACAAATTCAAATATAAAATAATTTTTTGTACATAAGTGCATTTCAGGATTAAGGACTGCTTTAGAAATCAAGGCATCCAGACAATAGGAGCCCACTATAACAATTCCAGCTAGGTCAAAAGAATGAACTGGATTCTGGTGAGGGTTTTTTTGTAAAGGGTAAATGGTTTTGAAACAGCCAGTGAAACTCTCATGTCGCTGTATTGAGTACTGCTGTCCATGCTGCAGGTAAGGTGTCCACAACCTTCTCATTGCTTTGCTCCAGACCTCAAGGTGTAGGTAGAGGAGAGGGTGAAGAGAGAAATTATATTTTAATTCAAATGTTAAGTAAAATCTTGTCTAATTATTCTGATTGATGGTAATGATAACAGTTTAGACCATCAACAATATTTCAATATACTGGTACTGAAGGCACAAAATTGATAGAAAGGACCATGGTGTTTTCATGTAGTATGCTAGCTATCCGATTATCAAAATTATAAAGGATATTGCTACATGTGAAATAAAAGACACAATTTAGCCTAGCCCAGCTGAATATTCATCATTGACAGACTAATAGCCTTTGGTATTTCATCTCAAATAAAGCTCTCCAGACACTATCCAAGCTTGAAAGGGACAGGGTCTAAATTGTACTCGTTCCAGTGAACACAGTACAAAAGTTTTATGTACCCATCGTGCTTCACTGAAATCCTAGTGACAACGCTGGCACACTTCATACCTTATTCCAAGAACGTTTTACTGCACAAGTGGGCTCTAGCACAAGGCAGTTAATTTATAACATTTTACAAAACCTTCCTGGTTCATGTTTTACTTCTAGAAAACAAATGCCTGGACTGAAAACGTTTTTTCAAGCAGAATGTCAAAATAGTCCTACTTTTAACCAAAGAAACAGGATTTAACCAATATATTAGTACCTTTACCCCCAAGGCAAGTGAAGAATTTACATTGTCCTTTGTTCTTGCCAAAGCCAACAGCTCCAAAGTGCTGATATACCTCTAAGAGCAGCAGATCCTACTTTAATGAACGAATTGAACAAATGGGGAATGGTAGAATAACATTTTGGGATTCTCAACTATAGGAGCATAAATACTGGAAATAAAGCTTTCAACATCTTAGTATTAACAAATCTTTAAATCTAATGGACATCATTATGCTGGAGAGCATGCTGAAGAGGAAGGTTTATACAAAGTTTGAAAGGTGCTGCAAATATGAGAGCTTATAATTGCAGCAACATTGGGGATAGATGAGGTTTACATTATATTTTGAGACTGTAGTTTTAAATTTAGGGTAAATGAAAGGGGGTCATATGTTCCAAGGTCTGCCCGATATTGAGCCTGGGTGGTTTTATTGTCAGAGTTCAAAGGAAGGCTCAGGTTGTTTTACTGAAAAGGGTGCAAGGTATTTACACTTTGTAAACTCAGCCTGCTGTTGTCTTTGAGTAGGCCAAGTCTCCCAAGGTCCCAGAAAGGTGTTGTAGGTATCAGGTTATAAACAATTATGCTTTAAACTGTCCATTTACTTCTAAGTTGAAAGGGAGTTGAAAGGGACCTGGATGCAAGGTTAATGTGTTTCCTGTTGCCATGGGGAGAGAGGACAGAGGGAGGTATTTTTGAGATCTGGTTACAAGGGTCCCCCAATATCCCAGTTGTATGGTCAGAGAGAAGAGGCTGTTTGGCTTTGCCAGCTATCACAGCCAGATGCAGGATGGAGACAGTCTCTATTTCAAGAAACACATCTTGCAGCCATCTAAAGACTCGGGAGATTCTTTCTGGCAATGGCCAGGAGGAAGAATCATCGGAATAGACTTTACTGCTGGTGGTGGATTTAAGGAATTCTAAAAACGGTGGAAAGTGCCTGGCGACAGTCACTTAAAAGTTACTGCTCAGCAAAACGGGAATACACGAAGCCACAGAAAGCTGAGAACAACAGTGGACAACTAAAGACAACTAATTTCGTGGAGAGTTTGATAGATGATAAGCATAAAAGGGGAACGTCACTTTCTGTAGTTTAAAGTATAATAAGCTGTCTACAAAGTATTAAAGTGTGTTTTTGGGGTTATTTGAAATGTAAAATCTTGTGTCAGTCCTTCAGCTAATAAATGGAAGTCAAATCCTTAACAGTTATCAATCTTTACAAAGAATGCAACAAATAGAATTGGCAGGTGAAACATAGCTGGTAGAAGCTACATTATTTAAACAAAAGATCTGGTATGGCATGTTCAATACCACATTAGACTGGAGTTAAAAATTGGCTTAATATAGGTTCAGTACTTAAATGGTGAATGTAAGTTTAAAGATGTTATTTCTATGCATTGAATAGAAAATTAAGTCAGTGCTACTCCTTGGCTGGACCATGAAATTCCAGTGATTTCATCTGTTATTTCCCACCTTTGGGCATTTTGAGAAAGGGAAGTCTTGCTTTCTAGGTTGGGCCAGAACATCTGAGTCACCTGGCAGAGAGAAATAAACCACTGTATTTTTCGAACAATTTGTATGTATGCTTTTTAAAAGACGATCAGTGTTGTCAATGACAACAGATGCTGCATACTTTGTATACAAGCATGAGTGACTTATTCTGCAGTACACCAGTGGTACTGAAGCTTCATCAAAACTATCTGGGGAATAAAAATTCTGCATGCCTGCAGGACAATTTAAACCATTAAGATACATTTTTAATGAATATACACTGATATGCATTATGTAAAATAAACTAAAATGGATCGTGCTTATCTATTCCATTCCTAGTTATCTAAAGTGCATTAGAAGGATGCTTAGATTTATGCAACTATGATGTGTGATCATACATTATCCAAGAGGAGCGTGTTGAACAAAGATTTTTTTTGACTGTGTAGGGATACATATTCCATTTACTCCCAGTAGAGGAAAGACTTGCATTTATATACTACTCAACATCCTGGGGGATACTATTGGTCAGAAACTGAACTGCACCAACCGTACAAATATTGTGGCTACCAGAGGTCAGAGGCTGGGAATTCTGCAGAGTAACTCGCCTCCTGACTCCCCAAAACCTGCCCACCATCTACAAGGCTCAAGTCAGGAGTGTGATGGAATACCTACTCACTTGACTGCAGCTCCAACAGTCAAGCAGCTTGACACCATCCAGGACAAAGCAGCCTGCTTGACTGGCACTCACTCCGCCACTGACACAGTGGCAGTGTACCATCTTAGTTGATTGAAGCCTGTACCCAAGGGGGAAAATGAATCTGCTAGAGTTCCAGCTTCATGACTACCTAGCCAGAATACGCACGTGCACATAAATGTTGGGCAATCATAGAAATTAGATCAGCAATGATATATCCCCACATGAAAACTGCCCGCTAATACTCAAAGGCTCAATAATAATGACCACTTGGGAAAATGGCAGCATTCAAAGCCATATCTCTGAAGGGAGTTAATGGCTTTGATGGAGGGGGTATTCACAAAAAGATTCATAGCTTGTACATAAAATATTAGCATAACGTAAATCTTTAATGTTGCTGTGCCAGGATTAATTTTTTTTAAATGGCAATGGGTACACAGCAGCTGTTTTCCAATTCACTGCACCAAAGCAAACAAGGAATGTATATTACCAAATTTGCAGAAGGGGGGAGTACTCTCAATTCCTCACCCAAAACGACTTAGAAGTTTGGCAGCATCTGCAGAGAGGAACACTGTTAAAGTTGAGTCCATATGACTTTTCAAGTTCTGTTGAAGAGTCATATGGACTTGAAACATTAACCGTGTTCTTCTCTGCAGATGCTGCCAGATCTGCTGAGTTTTTCCAGTTTTTTTATTTTTGTTTTGGGTTTCCAGCATCTGCAGTTTTTTGCTTTTGACTTAGAAGTTTGTTGCTCATGAGCTTTTGCTATTTGACCAAAGTTCCTTTAACGATCTACATTTTATACAGAGTCTTTCATGTCAGGATGTCTGAAATCATTTTACAGCCAAAGTCACTGCTGTAAGAGGAAATACAACAGCTAATTTTGAAACAGCAAAACACAAACAATAATGACCAGATCATTTGTTTGTGATGTTGACTGGGGCCTGGGGGGGGGGGGGGGGGGGGGGGGTAAATATTGGCCAGGGAGAAGAACTTCAATGCTCTCATTTGAAATAGTACCATGGGATCTTTTACATCCACTTGAGGGAGCAGATGTAGCCTCTGTTTAACACCTGATCTGAAAGACTTCACCTCTGACAGTGCCCCTCAGTGCCATACTGGAGTGTCAGCATTTATGTGCACTCAAGCCTTGAAGTGGGGCTGAACCCAAAACCTTCAGGCTCAGAGGCAAGTGTGCTACCAGCTGAGCCAGCTAACATAACGATTCAGTCTGACAAGCTAGCACTCAGGTGAACCTTCACACTCCTAAATGACAATCCAGTTACTAGATTGTAAAGACCATACTTGGCTGAAACTGGGTGATTAATCTCATGATACTGAGCTTTCAAACCCAACAATCAGCATTAAGAACACAAGAGACGACCAATACAGCCCAAGCCTTCTGTGACATTGAATACAATCTCTACAATTCCACTTTCTTGCCCAGTCCCCATATTCAATTCTAAAGATGTTGCTCAAATTGGAATAGCTCATGAGCAACAAACTTTTAAGTCATGCAATTGCAACACCTGCCTCTTTACCTCCTCCCTCTTCAACATCCAAGGCCCCAAACACTCCTTTCAGGTGAAGCAGTGCTTCACTTGCACCTCCTTCAATTTAGTCTACTGCATTCACTGCTCCCAGTGCTGTCTTCTCTACATTAGAGGCTAAACGCAGACAGGGTGGCTGTTTTGCAGAATACCTTCACTCAGTCCGCAAGCATGACCCAGGCCTTCCTGTCACTTGCCATTTTGACTCACCATCTTGCTCTCATGCCCGTCTTTGGCCTGCTGCAGTGTTCCAGTGAAGCCCAATGCAAACTGGAGGAACAGCACCTCATTTTCCGATTTGGCACCGTACAGCCTTCTGAATTTAACGTTGAGTTCAACAGTTTCAGATCATGAACAATCCTCCATTTTGATCCTCTTTTTAATTCCAATTTTGTTCCCCCCAACCCACACCACCACTACCACGCCCTGTCAAAAACAGGGCCATCTGTCACTTGTTCTTGTTTTGCTTTCAGAGCACTGACCCTTGTTCTGCGGTTAGCACATTCTGCTTTATCTTTACGCCATCATCAGCAACTGTCTTATTCTTTCACACTATTAACATTCCCTTTGTCTTATGTCGGTGACATTTTTGTCAAATCTGAGCTCCCACCTATTTTGCTCCACACCAACGCGCCCCCCCCCCCCCAAACCCATCACATTTCTACCTCTTTAGCTCTGAAGTCATATGAACCTGAAACATTAACTGTTTCTCTCTCCATAGATGCTGCCAGACCTCAAGTTGTTCCAGCATTTTGTTTTTATTTCAAACTTCTAAGTCATCCTGGGCGACGAATTTGGTAATATACAGTCCTTGTTTGTTTGGTGCAGCGAATTGGAAAGCAGATGTGTACCCATTGCTACGTTTTTGATTTAATGAATTTAATCAAAGCACAGCAACATTAAGATGTATGCAATGCTAATACTTTATATACAAGTTGGATCTACAAGTTGTAACTGTATATTTGTGAATCCCCCCTCCAGCAAAGCCATCAACTCTTTCAGGGAGAAGTGGTGGCGTAATGGCATTGTCACTGGACTAATATTCCAGAGACCCAGGGTAATGCTCTGGGGACCCGGGTTTGTATCCCACCATGGCAGATGGTGAAATTTGACCAATATTTGACCTGGAATTTTGACCAATATTTGACCATGAAACCATTGCCAATTGTCATAAAACCCATCTCGTTTTCCTTTAGGGATGGAAATCTGCTATCCTTACCTGGTCTAACTTCAGAACAAGGGCAATTAAGGATGGGCAATAAACGCTGGCTGGCCTAGCTAGCGACGCGCATGGACGAATATTAAAAAAATGCTGCCATTTTGCTCTTGGTCATTAGCAGAAGCATGTCTATCCTAATCTTAAGTATAGTCAACAATGGGATCTACAACACTCTGGGTAAAAGAATTCCAAAGATTCACAACCCTTTGACTAAAGAAATTTCTCATCACTAGTCCAAATGTCACCAGTCCCTTATCCTGAGACTGTGCCTGCGCTTTAGATTCCCCAGCTATGGGAAACAACCTATGTCCACACCTTTCATTCTTCTAAACTTGAGAGCATAGACCCAATTTACTCAGCCTCTCATCACAGGACAACCCTCACACTAGATTTGTCTCTGGTATCTGTGCTGTACTGCCTCCAAGGCAAGTGTATCCTTCCATAAATATGAAGGCCAAAACTGCATAGAGCACTTCAGGTATGGTCTCACTTAAGCCCTGTGCAACTGTAGCATGACTTCTTTATTCCAATCCCCTTGCAAAAAGGCCAACATGTCAATTGCCTTCCTAATTGCTTGCTACATCCACATGCTAACTTTGTGTTCCTAGTACGACCACACCAGGGTGACAACCCTCTGGCCAAAAATTTACAGGACACTTTCGTGGGGTGGAGGGAGGGGAGGGGGTGTTGCCTGAATTGTTTTAAGTCCCCAGAACACAGATTATAGAACATAGCCTAGTGCACATGCAGGAAGCTCAAACCTTTCAATTACAGGACAAAAAATGTCCCAAATGCGCACAACCCAGGACATAGGCCAACCACCCTGAATGCAGTAGGATCCCATAAAACCCGGGACAGTTGGTCACCCTGGAGCACACCCAGTTTCTGAACGTCAAAACTTATACATTTTGCACTTTTTAAAAATACCGCTTTTCTATTTTTCTTGCCCAAAGTGAATAATCTTACTTCCCTTCATTATACTTCAGCTGCCGCCTTGTTGCCCAACTCCCTTATCATGTCTATACCTCTTGGCAGCCTGTCCTCTTCACAGCTTGCATTCCCACCCAAGTTTTCTGACAGTACAAAGCTAAGTACATTACTACCTTTGTCCAAGTCATTAATATAGTTTGCAAATAGCCAAGGCCCCAGCACTGATCCTTCTAGTCACAGCCTGCCAACTTGAAGTGTCCCATTTATGACTACTCTTTGCTTCTTGTCCATTAACAAATCTTCTACTTATGCTAATGTATTACCACCAACTTCACCTAATCAAATGCCTTTTGGAAATCCAGGAATACTACATCTATTGGTTCCCCTTTGCCCTATTGGTTACTGCCGCAAAACAAATACATTTGTCAAATACCATTTCCTTTCCATAGGAACAGGGAGGATACCAATGCATGTTTGACTTAGCAGTGGTTGACTGCTAATATACCAAAGCATGTTTGACTTAGCAGTGGTTGACTGGAAATAGAAACAGACATATTACTCACTTCCTGTTTGGTGGCAGTAGTAAGAAATAGGAAAAAACAAACAGCCTGCTGACACTCAAATAGTGCCTTTGATGATGTCCTGGAAATCTGGATCCATATCCCAAAAATAGTAAATGCTTTTTGGAGAAACAGGTAGGAAGGTGAGGCCATATAAGTGAGGCAATAAAGGTGGTACAATACCAACACTTCTGATAAACAACTCCACTGAACACTTTAGCAAGGAAGAAACAGGTTTAAAAAAATCATGCAAGACACTGCAGCACTTCCAAAAGCACATGGATGAGTACAATTACACATTAAGTGCCGGAGTTCTTCCACAAGACTTCTGAAAATTTTTGAACTTGTGTACATCAATAGAAAAAAATTATATAATACATAAACACAAGACTAGTATGGGAAACAATAGGTGTGTATTGCACTGCTTAGAATAAAAATGCAGCTGGAACTGCCAAAGATACCCTCACATAAACTGACTCTCAGCCTAATGTGGGTAGGGGACAAACATCATTAAATGCCCCCATGCACAAGGTTCTCCACCAGGACTGATCTGTGCCATGAGGGGAACAAAGTGCAGACCCAGAGCTTACGTTAAGCTAGAGTTGTAACATTCTGTACAGTCAGAAAATGCAAAACCAAGACACTTTAGATGTTCCCAGAAGCTCCTGAAAAATGCTGCCACAATGTCTTGACTTCTAAAACCCAGCCGTCACCCAAAGAGCAGAAAGCATGTTTTAGTCTACAGTAATATGGAGCATTTAGCAATTCAATAGAGAAAAAAAGAAACAATCTGATGGCTTTACAGAGCCCCTAGATTCTCCATGAGGAGAAAAGTCACCTGTCGAGAAACCAATATCTGCGTGGTGGTTTTAAGACATGTGACTATGGTTGCAGCCTAAATCTGAAAGCCAGGTGACAATGTAGGGAACACGTTGGTAATGTTGGAAAAATATGCTGACTTTAGAAATAAAAAGACCAACCACTGAGAAAACAAAGCTTCTTTCTAATGTTCACTACTACTAACCTGGAGGGCTACAGTTCTCACCCCTTCCATCTTTGATGGATAGAGGTTACAGACAACAGATCACCAAGTTCTTTTAGTGACCCAAATTCAAACCTTTATGGACGAGTCTTTGCAATGTTTTGGCCCATGAGTTCTTGCGGCCAATCACAGACCTGCTTTCACTACTTCCATGGCAAGCAAGGGTTGCAGGATAGCCATCAAAAGGAGGGAGCCCTGGCCTAGCAGCTGAGGCCAAGTGCATCAAACTCAACCATCAACAGCTAACAAACTGGGAACCAAACCTGCTAAGCACCTGATGACTCAGCTACTCAAATAAACCTATGAAACCACCCATTGAGAACTGATAATTTGGAGATCACAAAATTAAATGAGCAATTAAGCACATTTTTTTTCCAGATGTCACACACACACGGTGGGAAACAATTCTTGTACTGCACCAGACAACCCAGTAGTCTCCTTTTGATGGCAGTAAAGTTTAGTGATGAACAGTAGAGTCAGGAAATCTCACTGATTCAGCAATTCTTTAGCAAGTACATAACTGATTGAGGAAAACATTTCACTCAGCTTTCCCAAAGGAGGCTAAACAATCAGACTGAGAAACCTGGGAAATGACTAGTTTATGGCGCTTGAGAACCACTCAGCAATAAGGACATGTTAGGTGCTGAGGAGAACATTATGAAATAGTTGAGATTGCAGAGTGAGGGCTATCCATTACAGAAACTGAATGGACTAACGGTTAAATCGTTAGGAGGACAAGTGACTTGCTGGGTCATCACAACCGGCAAATTTCAAAACTCATTACAATTTACTATTCAAGTATTGCAACTAAGTTCAGGAGGCATGAAACTCGCTAGTTTGAACAGATCTGAGTAACAAGTCACTGACACAAACCGGCAGAAAGATATCCTGAAATGAATCTCCTCTGCACTGGAGGGGGTGCAGAGGAGGTTCGTCAGGATGTTGCCTGGGATGAAACATTTAAGTTATGAAGGGAGGCTGGATAGATTTGGGTTGTTTTTGTTGGAGCAGAGAAGACTGAGGGGTGACCTGATTGAGGTGTACAAGATTATGAGGGGCATGGATAGGGTGGATAGGGAGCAGCTGTTCCCCTTAGTTGAAGGGTCAGCCACAAGGGGACATAAGTTCAAGGTGAGGGGCAGAAGGTTTGGGAGGGGGGTGTGAGGAAAAACCTTTTTACCCAGAGGGTGGTGACAGTCTGGAATGCCCTGCCTGGGAGGGTGGTGGAAGCGGGTTGCCTCACATCCTTTGACAAGTACCTAGATGAGCACTTGGCATGTCATAACATTCAAGGCTATGTGCCAAGTGCTGGTAAATGGGGTTAGGTAGGTAGATCAGGTGTTTCTCACGTGTCAGTGCAGACTAGATGGGCTGAAGGGCCTCTACTGCACTGAGATTCTGTGATTCTGAGTCGATGCTGCCATAGATAAAATTTCTTTAATTGTTCACTTATTTATAATGTTTGATGAGCTTCCTAGATTTGCTCAAATCTATATTCAGTCTTGTAAACTATAACCGTTTAGCTCCAGGCCACGAGTGAATTCCACTGCAGAATGTGATGCTTTACAAAAAGTAATTTGTACTTCTTCACATTCTATAGGAACAGATGTTGTGTAAGGTTTAAAATCAGACTTGGAGCAGTGGTCATGTGAATAATTACAATTGAGGTGTCAGCTGTGACTCAGTTGGTAGCACTCTTGCCTCCGAATCTGAAGGTTCAAATCGGACTCCAGCATTTGAGCATAAAAATCTAGATTGGCACACGAGTGCTGCAGCAGAGATGCTGAATTTCAGATGAGACGTTAAACTGAGGCCCTGCTTGCCCCCTCAGGTGAATGTAAAAGATCCCATAGCACTATTTCAAAAACTAACGGCAGGTATTCCTAGCATCCTGGTCAATATTTAGCCTTCAATCAAAAAATGGAGCTTGCTGTACACAAATTAACTGCTGTGAAGTACAGTACATGCACTTCAAAACATATTACTAACTGTAGTTTGAGACAGTGGTCGTGAAAGACTATATATAAATGCAAGTCTCTTCATTTATTTTTGGCAGGAGGGCCTAAATTTGAATATAGTCAATTCTTTGGTTTAATCGCCTGCTGAAAAGCAAGGCTTCCCATTCTCAAAATGCTGGAAATACTCAGGTCAGGCAACACAAACCATTGTGATGGTCATTGAACTGAAACATTAAATGTTTCGTACTCCATCAAAGCTTCCTGACCGGTTTAATATTCCCAGTATTTCCTGCTTGAGATTTCTAATGTGCAGTAGTTCAATCTGATAGTTATCTCAGTTACTAAGTGTACCTGGAGAACATGCTGATCAAAACAGCAGTATGGATGTGCCAATACATAGCTGTTTAGTGATACCTGCCAATTTGAGATCAAATGAGCTCTTTAACCTTCATTCAGTTCAAAATTAGTTTCATGTGAAGCATTGTATTGAGAAGTGAATTAGTCTTATTTCTGATTTAAATAAGGTTACTATCTGCTCGTTATTCCATCGTAAATGGATCTATGGTTTATGAAAGTGCCGAATGAAAAGAAATTAATGCTATGTTATTTGGAATGGGAAACCAATTATTTGGAACTCTGTTTCAAAAGATGAAATTCTGATGCAACAGTTGCATAACATTGAGCACAGGCACCATAACAGGCGTAAGACTTACAGAACCAAAGTTTCTGCTCTTAAGACATGTTACTGGACCAAAAGTCTACAGAGGCACCTGGCCTCTGCCTTACTTGCCTTATATTGGTTAATCTGGAGCTCAAGACACGTATAGATAGGGAAAAGGAGGGAATAGAGGCAAGGGGAATTTTTTAAACTTTTAAAATAATCAGATGGCTAGAAAGTCCTGCATTCAACTTTGATCTTTTACCTGTCCAGCAAGCATTTGGTTGAAACTGCGTATATTGTTGAACTAATTTATCTATTAAATTCAATTCCTTTAGGAAGAATTGGGAGATCTCATCACAAAGTAGGAAATCAGCTTCCAAGTGTGCAAGCAGTGACTTAAACAATTATCTTCCTTTCATGGGTTACGTCCCAATATCTTTTACAAAGGTTTTAATTATTTCTCCTCTGCATTCAGTCTGGAGTCATGGAACAGCCCATTTTTAAAACTTACTTCAAATCGCTGCTTTGCAGAATTAAATTATTCCTCTCAAGGGCATAATTCCATCATCTCTCTTGCCTCTTAATTTGTCAAACATTATTCCTTCTAACCTACAGTTTCAGCTAGCTTTGCATCCTTGCTCACACTAGCTGGAGTACCATACCATTTAAGTATTCCAAAATTTCAGGAACTAAGTCATCCGTTTCCACCAGCCACATAGGTAGTATCTAATTAAGAAAGTTCTTCTCACATAACCACTGCATCTCTTGCAGAAAATCTTAAATTGGTGCAAAGCTGAAGGGGGAACCATCAGCTAATGGGAAGATTTTCCCTCTTCTACCTTATCCAATCCTGTACACTTATCAAAACTGCCCTCAATCTCTTTTGCTTCAAGAACATCCCCACCTTTGCTAATCAAACTTTGAAGCTAAAATCTCTCTCAACCCTACAACCATTCAAGTAAATCCCTGCATCCTCACAAGGACCCCTCACATCCTTCACAAATTGTGGTGACCAGACTGGACACAATGTCCTCTAGTTATGGCCCAGAGATTTATAAAAGTTCTCCAGTCATCCCAATTAAGTTTTTCAACACCAGTCCTTGATCTCTGGAAACCTACAATAGAGAATGGTTACAGTTTGAACTATTTTTCCCCCAATTTTATACCTTCGTATCACATCTTCTGCTGACCAATCCTACCAGATGCTCCCAATGTTTAAACAGATGCAAAGTTTCTGGTAGATTTTGGAATTGGGAAACATTAGCAGAGAGCCAAGAAGGAACAAGGGGTAAATACATGGCTTGATGCCCCATATCAGGGTTTAGGGAAATAAGCCCTAGTACATTAACAAAGTGCTGCAGCAGCAAAGGTGCTACCCTTTAGCACAAGGCACTAAATGTCCTGTTTTCCCAACTCAGCTGGATGTTGAGCATCCCATGATAAAGATAGATCAGATAGTTCTAGAGAATATTGGCTTCGGACGAATGAGATGAACAATCTAATCAAAAGCTCTAAGAGATCTGAAAGTGTAACACAAGATAATGCAACAGTAATTCTCAGAGTAAGTTTCCAACTGTATTAGTTTTAATATGCTGAATACTTGCAGCAGTCAACTTAGTTTTTCCGGAGTCATGGATATTAGGGAAACTTACTTTGAATCAAAACAGTATAGAGTGCAAGAGTTACCTTCTACAGGTGAAGTTTTCAACCTTGTACAAAGTCCTTCGACATCCCCATAACACTCTTCTATTTTGTGTACAGCATCTATAGATCGCAGTTCCATAAGATCACGTAGCTCCATTAGCGTGCAGCCAAAGTGCCCTTCATTGTGATCATCTATTGCTTTCCTCGGAAGGTATTTCACTGTATTATTCATGTCACCCATGTTTGAGAATCCTTAATGTAAAATCTTTGAGGTGGCAAAAAACTTTGCAATAATCCTGCCAAATTACAGGCTCCAAGTGTAATTCCGCCAGATGCCGTTGATCAGTAAAGGAAGTGCATATCATCCAACGTGATTACTTAAAAATCCCAATATTTGACCAATGACTAGCTTCCATGTTCACTTGTTTTTATGCAATCCTTTAGTTCAAGTATTCTGCAAAAGAAAGTTTTAAATTTAGTTCAACATTTGTACACAAACAGAAACTTGATTTTTACCTGTACATTCACAATAGATTGCTCCAATTTTTGAAAGCGTCAAATGGTGATAAAGGCATAACGGAATCACAATCACTATTGAACCATGTCAATGGGAATTCCTTCAGAAGAAAGTGGAATTTCCAATTTCTAAAAAAAATCCCAACAGTCGAATCCAGCACGGAAATCCATGTTTCCCTGATTAGTGAGCACATCATATTTGGGAACCTATGTTTAGGATCCAGTTCAGATGCCTGACAATTCAGGCTGCTTGAGGGGTAAACCATAGAATGATTACAGTGCAGGAGACCATTTGGCCTATTGTGCCCATGTCAGCTCTCTGCAAGAACTCGGCTTTTCCCATAGCCCTGCAATCTTTTCCCCCTTCAGGTGCTTATCCAATTCCATTTTGAAAGCCACAACTGAATCTGCCTCCACCACCCTTTCAGGCAGTGCATCCCAGATCATAACCATTCAACTGCCTAAAAATTTCCTCTGGCTTTCTTGCCACTTAATTGTGTTCTCTGGTTCTTTATCCTGCTGACAATGGGAACTTCTCTAACTAGACCCATTATTTTGAGCAGCACTATAAAATCTCTAACTCCACCACTGCCAGTCTGTCTACGTAAGTGAAGTCTCATTCATCCCCAGAACCCATTCTCAATCTATGCTACATCCTCACTGAAGCCTCCACATCTTTCCTAAAATGTGAAGACACCCTCATGCATATCCAATTCCTCAAATGAAATTAAAAGTAGTGAGCTTACTGCCAAATTAAAAAAGTATTTTAATTCTCCCTCAGTCTCCAAAAGCAGTACATGTAAGAAATGTCATTACATACATGAAATTTTAATTTACATGATAAGAAAATATTTACATATACTCAATAGAAGGCTTTTACAGTAGACAAGAGTTGCTGACTTTTTGTATAGGGTGTTATTTATTCCGGCATAACCCTTTCTGTAAGGGCAAAGTTAAAGATAAGAAACAATGCAGTAACAACTTTTTCCTGTATTACAGGCTCAAAACAACCCCCTCAGTAGGAATTTGAAATCTGGCCCGATTAGTATAAATACAATATAAAATGGATCAGTTGAAATGTGCAGTTTCTCAGCATCTTTACTTAGCAAATATATGTGGAGTTTAGACCTTTTCACCAACAGACCATCAAATTAAAGTTTGGAAAAGGCGCTCTTCAATTTGATGATCCTCCAAGCAAATTCTTTTGGTAATGTATATCTGAATATTCCATTCCTTTAAGATTTTCCTTATGGGGTGGAAGGAGTAACCAGGAAAGAGGCAGAGGTGAAGAAAAAAGTGAGCAGCAAAACCAATCTCTCACATGTGGACTTACCAAGTACATGAACAACCTGGTGCTGCTCCAAGAACATTAAATACTCACTGGGTACTTACTATATACTCTACATTCCCTGATAGGACACTCAAGGACAGGCAGCACTGGTAGAAGTGAAGTCCAACAGACCATAATTGCTTTGCACTGCCCAGAGTCAACAGTTCGACAAGCACCACAATGCATGCATTTGCCCAAATAAGGGCTTTTAAATGGAGACAACAAGTGGACAAATCAATTAGTCCACCAGTGAACTGGTCTATTCAAGTGCATTTAACTGAATCAGCTTAGATTACATTTAAACTGCCATTTAAAAAAAAAGCGAGCAACAAACTTTCTATTCTACAGATTCAAAACAGCCCTCTGCAGGAATTTGAGATCTCATCTGATTGAGATCTGGCCTTATTTAAGAACTCAAAACAAGACTACAAGCCCAGAGAATGTAAAGCACAACTTGTGCTGATTAGAGATTCAACCTAGATGCAGTAGCTTCTGTAGGTTCCTCTGGCACAGCAAGTCTAATACAGAATTAGAGAGTTAGCTGCAGGAAATAATGTTCAAATCAGACATCAAAACAGATTATACAACCCCTGCAAACAGTTAGAATTCTGCAACTACCAAATATGTTTTGATGTTTGACTCTGGCCTATGTTTATATCACAAAGATCCATTTATTTTCACCACCCGCCCCCACCAGGTTAATATACAATCAGTCTCTTAAAATTGGAGTCTTCCTAGGTACTCAAAGCAATCTTCTGGCCTGCAATCATCAGCATTTTATAAATACCTTGAGTGGATAATAAATCAGAGGGAGGTGTTGAAAATATGGACCTGCATTTAACCTCAATTTACTTGAATGTAAGTTACTTGAAAGACAGTCGTAAGCATTGGACAAGAGGCAATTTGCAATTTTTAAAGCCTTTTTTTTTGAAGGGATTGTGGACCCATCTTTTCTTCACTTTCTTTCCCCACACCCTCCCCTCCCCAACCTGGCAGTCAGTTCATTTTCTCAAATATACCTAACATTCAGCATTTTGACGTCCATCACGTTGAAGATTTGCCAACTTTACTTGGGTATGCTACTGCCTTGATACACTCCCAGAAACCTACACTTAGGCCCCATGGAAGAAATAACAACTCAACACTAGATAAACCAGCTGAACCTGTTGATTTGTCAAGAAAAATAAGAACTCCTCTACAAACTTCATAGTATATAGAAACAAACATTTATGAAGCAGCTAATGCAGCTATCAGGTTGAAAGTTAAAGTTAGCAAAGCTTAAACAGTTCATGAACATACTTAAGCCTTGAAAGTATACTGCCTTATTTTTAGGTGCCAATTGTACATCTTGTATACAAAGTGCATTAATAGGAGAGAACATCTAAAGTCATGGCAGCAATATACCAATATTAAGTACTGCACTGGAGATTAGTATGTTGTACAGATCTTATTTTAAAATAAGTTGGCATTGAGGGGACAAAAATGTTACGTAAAATCAAGCAGTCAAGTTGGACTGACAACACAAACTATCCACAAATTGTCTCAGTACAAATATAGTTGGTGTCAAAAATAGAAGTGACACCAAGTGCAAGAGATGGTCAAAGAATGGGATTAAGTCACCTGAGTCACAGCAGAAGGAGCTTTAATTTACATCTGGAACAGGTTATACTTGATCCAAGATTGCCTGATGCTGGCACTGAGTGCCAGAAATAGTAAACTCCTGAAACATCAATATACATCACCTGACAAGACCAGCTCAAAGAAATTTTCAGAATGTTACAAATCCATATGAAAGAACAGCAATGTTATCTGATCAGCAGTAGCAGACTCTAGATTTTTACATAAATCAAAAGTGATAGCTGCTATGGATAGAAGTTAGTTTTGATTTATGTAAAAATCTAGTCATATTTGTATACTTTGTCAACTATGGATTAAGCATTTATTTAACCTTTTAGGAGTGAAGGAATGTTCCGGTTTTCAGAACAGCTGTGCCTTTTTATGCCCTTCCTGAAACCTGAAATGATATACATGGTGACATCACATGTGACGTAACTAATGTGCTATTAAAAGCAAGCTCTGAAAGTAGCTTGTGGAAGATGTCAAGCACTATGTTGGTCTCCACTGTTAAGTATGCTCTAGTTATTAGTTTGAAAACGTTTAGGTCGACACTAATTATGGCCACAGGAAATTGGCACATCACACAGGAAACTCATATGCCTACACCATCCTTAGAAAAGATCAAAGGTGAACAAACTAGAAGCTTAGTTGCACAAAAATGCATATTAAAGATACTAAAGATTATGCTGGCACGTAGGGAAAGGTAAAACCAGTGCCACTCTGCTCAATAGATGTAATCCCACTGCCCTGAAGGGAATAAGTGCTTCTGGGTATTAGCATTCAATAATGGAAACACACAGTTCAATATATAATTCACTAGGATCGGTTTGATTACATGGCTGGAGTGTTATTTATATTTATCCTTCACTAATAAGGTTCAAGTACAAACACGGTATCTCAATGCAAGGTAACACATGTTACACTTTGTCAGTACTATGTATCAACAGTGAACAAATGATTCAGCAAGAATTCCAAACATGTTGCAATTAGAAGCCTGGAGTTTTCATGCATGTTGGGAAAGATTAAATGCAAGGTTCATTCACACAGTCAAAATTCTTAGCAGGGAATGGGAATTGAAGCCCTGTCAAAGCAGCAAGTAGAAATAATCCAAATACAGCAAATTATTCACTGAAAACTGAATTACTTGCACTCGACACAGGACTTGACCTTCACCTGCATATTCACTGTTTTATTATAGGAAAAGGCTCACTAAATGATCTCAGGAAAGCCTCTTGCTTAATCTAATTAGTCAATCCAAGGCCTGATGAAACCATCATCCATTAAGTTATATAAACAAGCTCAGTTCAATACTGAATTTGAACAACTACCCATTTAAAGACTCAAATAGGAAAAACTTGGCAAAGCTAGAGGACAAATTGTTAACACTGGAACCAACCAGACAGATGCAATCTGCACCACTGGCAGGTCAGGATCAAACAAATTAAAAGTGGGAAGCCTTGCTGCATTGACAAAACGTTCTCAAGTCAGTTTTCTGATCATCTCAACATAAACTGAATAAAATTAATAATATCTCCACATTCAGCAAATCTATTTTTCACTATACCAAAAATCCCAGAATGATGCAATTATGAAGCTCAGTAAAAGAATGCAAAATTACAGCTTATCACTGCTTGCAGGAAAGATTTTAAAGCAAACTTTTTGAGGTTTGTTCAATGCATTAAAATCTGAACTGATATCGTCAGATGGAATTACAAGTCTTAAATAATTGACGCACTCAAATTGTTCCAGCTTTGCAGCTGCAGTTTGACTAAGTCACCTGAACCCAGATATTAGGTTGCATCTAAAAGTTTCATTTACATACACTCCGAAGTATGAAAACGTGAACTCAAATGGCTTGGTGATACATAGGCCACAACATGGTGTTAAATTGCTTTATGCCACCATGTTATTAAAACACAGGTTATGTAGTTTGCAAAAGTAGAAAACTCATCCATAAGTGTGACAGGAAATAATCAGGAACCCAGATCAATGGTTACTGCAGCAAAAGATAGAATAATGTTTTCAAAAATCAAGTAAAAAACTCAATCCTCTTCTGCCTCCCTTGGTCAACATTCAGACTTGGGCTGAAAAATGCCAATTAACATTTGTGTCACACATGACAGGCAATGACCATGTCCAATGTGAGAATCTAACTAACCTCTACAAGACATTCAACAGTGTTACCATTGCAAATTTTATCAGCAATGAGAGGGTATGAAAGAATATTGGCAAGCAAAATCAAGGAGCAGAGCCCAAAAAGGGTTTTACTAATACATAGAGAAAGAAAGAGGATAACCAAGGGAAGAGTAGGGCCCATAAAGGATCAAAAAGGTAACCTGTGTGTGGAGGTGGAGGATGTGGGTATGGTGAATTAATACTTGGCGTCTGTCTTCACAAAAGAGGACGATAATGCAGACAGTGTCATTAGAGGAGGAGTGTGAAGTATTGGATGTGATAAACATAGGGAGAGGGGAAGTACTAAGGCATCCTTGAAAAGTGGATAAATCACCAGGGCTGGATGAAATGTACCAGCGGCTGTTAAAAGAAGCCCTGGAGGAAATAGCAGGAGGCCTGACTATCATCTTCCAATCCTCACTGGATACAGGTGTGGTAGAGGATTGGAAAAGGCTGTACCTTTGATTATATAAAAAGGGAGCAAGGGATAGACATGTTACAGGTCAGTCTGATCTTGGAGGTGGGAAAATTACTGGAATCAATTCTGAGGGACAGGATAAACTGTCACTTAGAAAGACATGGATTAATCAATGGCAGTTGGCATGGACTTGTTAAAAAAATCAGACATGATCCCTTGATTGAATTTTGAGGAATTAACAAGGAGGATTGGTGAGTGTAGTGCAATCAGTGTGGATTTTAGCAAGCTTTTGACCAAGTCCCACATGCAGGACTGTTTAAAAAAATAAAAGCCATGGGATCCAGGGGAATGTAACAAGCTGGATACAAAATTGGCTTAGTGGCAGGAATCAATGGCAACTGTTGATAGGTGTTTTTGTGACCAGAGTGCCATTTCCAGTGGGGTACTGCAGAGCTTAGTATTAAATCACTTGCTTTGTGATATATGTTAATGATTTGGATGTAAATGTAGAGAGAATGATCAAGAAGTTTGCAGGTGACAAAAACTGGCCACATGGTTGACAATGAGGACGATTGCTGTAGACTGCGGGAAGATATCAATGGACTGATCAGGTGGGCAAAAAATGGCAAATGGAATTCAACCCAAGAAAAGTGCATTGGTGAGGTCAAACAAGGCAAGGGAATATACAATAAATTGGAGGATACTGAGAGGTGTAGAAAAAGTGAGGGACCTTGAAGTGAATATCCACAGATCCCTTAAGGTAGCAGGACAGGTCAATAAGGTGCTTAAGGCGGCAAATGGAGTCCTTTCATGTATTAGCCGAGGCACAGAATACAAGAGCAAGGAGGTTATACTGGAACTATATAAAACATTAGTTAGGCCACACAACTGGAGTATTGTGCGCAGTTCTGGTCACCTCATTACAAAACAGATGTAACTGCACAAGACAGTACAGAGATGCACGAGAGGGTAGAGATTTACGAGGGTGTTGCCAAGACTGGAAAAATGCAGCTATGGGAAAAGATTGGATCGGCTGGGAGTGTTCTCGTTTGAACAGATATACAAAATTGTGAGGCGCCTGGATTAGAATAGATAGAAAGGGCCTATTTATTTTAGTTGAGGGGTCAGTGATTAGGGGGCATAGATTTGAAGTAATTGGTAAAAGGATTACAGGAAAGATGAGGAAACAGAGGGTGATCCAGCACTACGAGTGTACCTACATCAGATGGGCTGCAGCAATTCAAAGAAACAGCTCACCACCGCAGCCAATTTGGGATGAGCCAATTTGGGATGAGTAACAAATGCTGGCCTTGTTGGTGACACCTACATCCTACGGAAGAAGAAATTTCATAAACTAGGCCCACTTTCTGTCTGAAACTTCTCTGTAATTTCACCTGGACCTTAAATGTTGGGCATTTCCAATTGTTGAGAGCAAAGACTTATTCTTTCCAAGGTACTTTTACTTATCGCTGGTGTCTTGGTCACTGCCTTTGTCCCTTCTGATACTGCTTGTGTAGCCAGCTTCCCCCAGGAAGCAGTAAGTGCACCATGGTCAGGGCCTCCCAGAAGCCAATGGTGCAGTGCTTGATATAATTGACCAGTAGGAAGCCTAGCCTGTGATTTACTTCAAAGTTTCAAAGGAGCTTAGTGTCAGGGTGAACCTGCTCCACTTTATAGATGTGGAAACTCTCCTTCCTAGATCATCTTGCTGCCATTTTTATGGAACCCCAAGTGATTTCTCCCATCAGGCATTTTCAAACTCAATTCCAGGTAAAGTTTGAGACACAGGTGTGTCATAGGACAGCAGTTTTCATTCTGCTCCTTTTGGAACATCACCCCAGAATGTATAGCAATCAATATAAAATGACAACCAAAGTTCACAAATTCTTGACATCTTTTGACCAAGTGTGGCATCAAAAAGCCTTGGCAAAATTGGAGTCAATGGGAATCAGGGAAAACTCTCCACTGGCTGGTGTCATACCTAGCACAAAAGAAGATGGTTGTTAGAAGTCAATCACCTCAGTTCTGGGACATTGTTGTAGGAGTCCCTCGGGGTAGTGCCCAAAGCCCAACCATCTTCAGCTGCTTAACGACTTTGCCTCCATCATAAGGAGGAAGTGAGTATTTTTGCTGATGGCACAATTCGCAACTCATGTACTGAAGCAGTCTATATCCATATGCAGCAAGACCTGGACAACATTCAGGCTTGGGCTGACAAGTGGCAAGTAACATTTGCACCACACAAATGCCGGACAATGACCATCTCCAACAAGAGAATGCAACCATCTCCCCATGACATTCAATGGCATTGCCATTGCTGAATCTCCCACTCACATCCTGGGGGATTACCATTGACCAGAAGCTGAACTGGACCAGCCATATAAATACTATGGCTACAAGAGCAGGTCAGAGGCTGGGAATACTGCAGTGAGTAACTCCCCTGACTCCCCAAAAGCCTGTCCACCATATACAAGCACAAGTCAGGAGTTTGATAGAATACTCCCCACTTGCCTGGATGAGTGCAGTGCCAACAACACTACTGGCATTCCACAGGGATCAGTACTGGGTCCCTTGATTCTAAATCATATATAGAACAAACAGCACAGGACTAAAGTTCAATACCATCCAGGAGAAAGTAGCCCACTTGATTGGCACATCATCCATCACCTTTAACATTCACTGCCTCCACCACAGCAATAAGTGTACACCATCTACAAGATGCACTGCAGCAACTCACCAGGGCTTCTTTTGACAGCATCTTCCAAACCCACCTTGAAGGACAAAGGCAGCAGGTGCATGGGAACACAACCTGCAAGTTTTCCTCCAAACCACACCATCCTGACTTGGAATTATATCACCATTCCTTCACTGTTACTAGGTTAAAATCCTGGAACTCCCTCCCTAACAGCACTGTAGGCATTCCTACAACACATGGACTTCAACAGTTCAAGAAGGCAGCTCACCACCACCTTCAATACCCACGCCTCAGGAGCAAATAAAGGATGCGAGGTCATTAAATCAAAATTTCATTTTTTTTAAAATAAAAGGTGAGAATGCAATTAAATTATACAATCTGTTGCAACGATTTCATGCCAGGGCATTCAAAATCCTTTGATCCTGACTGATCTTGGACCCAGCCACACCAAAGCCATGGCAGGTGACTACCTATGCAATTAAAGACTTAGGCGGTTGGCAGAAGGGAGTGAGGGGGAAATAAACCCTGCTGGGACAATACCACACCAAAAGCCTTGACAAGAATGATAAACCAACTTTGTGGTAAATATGTAAAAAAGGGAAAAGGGAGGTTGGTTTGAATTCAGGAGTATTTGCATCTTAAGAAAATATTGTACATCAACATTGAAAGTAGATTTAGATTTTTTAATGTTCTGTAAAGAGATCTCAATTCTAATCTATTGGACTGTATCAAGTTTTGTTTGGGATCACAAACTAAGTGCATGTTATTTGCAAATTTAGCATCACCATTACAGGCTTTTAGTACAGCTTTCATAATATAGCCTGGTTTCTGATCAATACTAGAACCACCTCCTGTCCAGTCAAATGATATAATGCAAACTATAAGCCACTGTCGAATTTCAAAATTATTTGCTATTTCTTCTTTAAAATGAAATTCAACAACTCAACCCACACAGGTACTGAAGCAGGAGCTGGAGAATAGCTTACCCCATGTTTCAGGACATTAGGGCACAGGTGGTTTCAAAAGCATAATACACTCACTGATGTACACTCCCTGTACATCATATCAGACCATGTAAAGGTCTGGTTGCAAACTACCTACCAAGGGGTAAAATTTAAATTCAACCATCCCAAGCAATGAAACCAAATTCAATAAATGAGATTTAGCACCAGTAACAAGAACCATGGAAGTTACCAGATTTTTATAAAGCCCAAATACTTCAATAAACCCAATCTGCTTACACAGGACTTGCCCAAGAGATCGATTTGCAAGTTACTAGAAAATCTAGAAATAGGCAGTAAATACAATCCTTCTAGGGGATTAAGTTTTGAAAAATCAGATTAACATGCTGCCAACACCTTAAAGGGTGCCATCAACTTTAGCAAGTGAAAATTTGCCTATTGATAGCCCCAAGAATCAACAGTTTTCAACAATGCAGTACTAATGGCAATTCAAAAATTAACCCCATTCTGAATGAAGGGAGCATATTTCCTTGGAAGTGCCACCCCTGCTTGATTCAGAACCCTTGCACACAATAAAGAATGACTAATTGTATTGTTTTTACAAAAATAAAAGACTTGCATTTAAAGAGGGCCTTTCATAGCCAGATGTGCCAAAGCACTTCACAGCCAATGAAGTACATTTGAAAGGCAGTTTTAAATGTAGAAAATAGGATGAGCTTCAATTACCTTTCTTTAGTCAACCATGGCTCCATTAGCAGCACTCTGGCCTCTCAAGTCAGAGGGTTGTGGATTCAAATCCCACCTTAGCACAAAAATTAAATCTGACACTGTACTACAGTACTGAGGGTCTGCTGCACTGTTTGAGACGCTGTTTTCAGATGAGACATTAAATTGAGGCCTCATCTACCCTTTCAGGTGGATGTAAAGTTCCTATGACACTACTTGAAAGAGCAGGGAGTTATCCACAAATAAACCAACATTACAACAAAAATAAAAGGGCTCTGGTCATTATTACATTATTGTTCGAGAGAGTTTGCTGTGCAAATTGATTGCTGCGTTTCCTACATTACAACAGTTACTACACTTCAAAAGTACTTCAAGCGCTTTGGCATGTCCTGTGATTGGGAACACTTGTTCTCAAACTTTATAAAACACTGGTTCAGCCTCAACTGGAGTATTGTCTTCAATTATGGACACTACACTTCAATATGTGAAGGCAATGGAGAGTGCAGAAAAGATTTGCAAAATGTAAAATGGTTCCAGGGATGAGGGGTTTCATGGATAAACTGAAATTGTTCACATTAAAAAACTTCAGAGTAGATTTCAAAATCACCAGGGGTCTGGACAGAATAGAAACTGTCCCAATTGGCAGAAGGGTCATTAACTAGAGGATAGATTAAGTGATTTTCAAAAAAGAAAAAAAAGTGACAAGATAAGCACCTGAAGGGGAAACAGGAAGGAGAGTGGGACTAGCTAAATTGCTCTTGCAGAAAACCAGCACAGGCTTGATAGGCTGAATGTCCTCTCTATTGTAACCATTCCATTATCAATGTAGGTCTCTTTGCCTGTGTGGTTTTATAGTTCTGATATTTCACACCAATGAGCACAAACGTCTACATGTCAAAAATGCCACTGTCTGGAGGCAGGTTCAATGCTGCAATCCTTATTCCATATCACTTACATTTTCCACAGCAAACCTGCGAGAGGAACACTAGGACTGTGTAACTGAATACAGTTCAGCACAAATGTCAATGCGTGATAAATCAGTGTTATTTACCCTGATGGAAACTTTCAATATTCCCTGCTCCAAAAGTGGACAACTCAACTATAAAACATCCAATATACATCATCCAAGAACTAAATTTCAAACAATTGGAGGTTCGTTGCATTGGTCATTAGGATCAAAAAGCAGAAACAAGCAAACGCTTCTCAACTCAACAGACCTGAATGGCCAGATGAGAAGCTGCTTTCCAGGTCATCGGCTGTCCCTCAATTCAAGGATGACATCTGTTGAGCGTTGCAAGTTTCTGTCCTGGGTCTTCATTTCACTGAACACGCCAACCCGCGATATCTTTGGGCACATCGAACAGGATGTTCAAGGTAGTGGGATATAGAGCGCAGGATCTGTTTCCTTCCCTTCCTCTGCTCTGCCTTACCATTCAAATGTGACTCAAAGCATGGTGCAACTTGATGGACAAGTAGTCACCATTTTGAATTGGTAGCAAGCTCCTCCCAGTCATTAGTGTCGATGCTGACATATTTGAAGCGTTTTTTTTGTCCACCCCAGGGCACTGGCCATTTGAGAGTTGAGAAAATGGGAACTGGCATGAGATGCTTTCAGCCAAGCAGACAAGTTGATTTTGCAGAAGTTTTGCCCGAATGCTCATGGAGTTGGCTTCAAGGACACTAACGTTTGTTCGATGGTCCTCCCATTAAATCTGGAGGACGTAGTGGAGGCACTGCTGAAGGAATTTCTCTAGCACACGTGCCACTGATACACAGCCCAGGTCTCACTGCAGTACAGGAGTATGGTGACAACAGCTCTATACACCAACTTCTGCTGGCTTGGAGGGCTTTGTTGTCAAACACAGGGGATGCACCTTTTACTGGAAAGGAAAGGCTGACACTGACCAAGTCCACAGATTTGGTTTTGTCATCTGGAATAAGATCTTAGATACACTGCCAGAATGCCAATTTGTATAAATGACAGGCTCTTGACAGTTCATGTACATCTCAGCCATAACCAAAATGCCAACATCGTCAGCACTTATACCCTAACCCTTGACTCCAACGAGGAGGAAAAGAAGTTCTATTCTGACCTCGAAGTCCTCACTGCCATCCCAAAAAGAGAAGCTCTCCATGTACTGATGGAACAACTGCTTATGGATCAAAACTGATTACAATTTGTACATATATGCAATTTTTTAAAAAAATGCCTTTATGAAATGGATGCATGTGTCATGACAAGATCAGCATTTATTTACTATCCCTAATTGCCCTTGTGGTGGTGAGCTACCTGCTTAATATAACTGAGCGGCTTGCTAAGCCATTTCAGCGAGCAGTTTAAGAGTCAACCACATTACAATGTTATTGCAAACAGCAAAACGAAGGCAGCTACTCCTTATGCCAGCCACAGGTTGAAACTCAGGAATATGCTCTTCCAAGTTGGAACTTAAGACATGGAAATGGTTTAGCCCAAAGAAACCTTACTGGAAGCCCACAGTAGAAAGCCATTTATATCACATCAGTGCCAGTTTTGACTGAAATAATCCTAAACCCACCGCCAAGCTCATTCCATTACCATGCATCTTCCACTACACATTTATCCAATTTTCCCTTAATATGCAATAGTCTCTATCACTTGCTATGGCAAAGCTTTTCAGGTTCTAAACTGTACAAAGGTATTTCTCCTAGCCGCTCATCAGTGTGAATGGCAAGCTGACTCCCAGCCAAAGGGAACGCTCATGCTGCATTTCCCAAAACTTTCAACTTTATAAAGCTGAAGTAGTGACAGTGTTCCCTGCACCCAAATCAAAATCATTTTGGAAGATCATGTCATGGTAAATGTCTCTGGTCTAGTAAACCAGAGGCCCAGGCTAACCTCTGGGGACATGGGTTCAAATCCCACCATGGCAGCTGCGGGAACTTAATTTCAATACATCTGAAATTGAAAGCTGGTCTCAGTAATTCTGACCTTGAAATTGATTGTCACAAAAACCCAGCTGGTTCATTTTAGGGAAGGAAATCTGTCCTTACCAGGTCTGACCTACATGTGATTCCAGGCCCACAGCAACGTGGTTGACTCTTAACTGCCCTTTAGCCTAGCAAGCTACTTATTTCAAGGCCAATTAGGGACAGGCAACAAATGCTGGCCTTGCCGGTGACGCCCATGTCCCATGAAAGAAAAAACAACAAGCAAACCCGAAACCAGATAACTCCAAGTATGCATTTCTAAATCTTCTCCAAACTGACCAGCATCCACTTGCCTGTTTCCCATGTGGGGAAGGGTCACTTCTCTCTCTCCTCTAAATCATTACTTAAAACCTCTGTCCAAGTTTTTTGTCTTCTGGTCTAGTGTCTCCTTATAAAGCTCCATGATGACACTGACACTCCTGTGGAGTGCCTTGGAAAATGTCACATTAAAAAGATATATAAATGCAAGTTGTTCTTGTCATTGAGGCGTTACCAGAAAAATCAGTAGCACCAATGCTGCAAATAGAACACATGGAAGACCTCTACATGATCGAGAGGACTCCTAATGTTGCATCCTTGGACATGAGTATCTTTGAATAGAGTACGCATGTATTGTCATGACAGATCATTTCACTAATAGTGCTATCACTTTGCCCAAGGATCTAACTATAAAAAAGGGAGGAATTCTGCACTGCACTTTAGGCTTCCACTAAGACCCCACTCTGGTTAGGTAACCAACTTCGAATCAGACAAGGGGGTTGTAGGGAGATGACTAAAAGTCACCATGTATGGGGGGGAGCATTGGATGAAGTACCAGCTATAGTTGATTGAACACCCATAACTTCCTAATTCTAAAGTGATGTTTTGTGGTTCTGCCCACTGATTTGTATACATTACAATGAATGGGTGGCAAGACTTGCAGCATACATACAAAACAGGCAGAACAAGCAATGAGTTAAAGGCTACAAGTTGAGAAGGCTGCCAGGCCCTAGTTCAAAGGCCATTGGGATCTGCACCTTTAAGCTAATTAGGCTCCATCAAGTTTCCCTATAAATCCTCCACCTTTCCATATTCCTCATCCTCTACAGACTTCCTTAAAACCCAGATCTGATCAATGTTTTCATTATCCCTACTAACTTTTCAGCAGCCTTCTTTTATTATGCCTCAAATGCTGCAAGATTTTCTACATTCAACAAAGTTACTACATAAATGAAAGATGTTGAGAGCTGTCAGTATTGGTTCAACAGTTCAACCCTGATTTTCCTGTATTTGCAGTCAAGCCAGGACAAGTGCAGTTTTGTACAAGGAATTGAAAGGAAGGTATCATTCTATATTAGTGTCCCCAAATTTCAAGGTATTCCAAAGCCCTTCAAATGCACTAATCAGGAGGCCACAACATTTCATAAACAAAACACTAATCCCCTCCTAGCAGAAACATTACGTTGAATACCTCTGATTTCTCCAAATCATATTAATGTAGCATCTAATGTTTAACTAGAAGTGGTGCTACATTCTAGTCTGTTTAGAAGAGACACTCTTGGGGCTATAGCTCCACATTGGGCTTTACCATCTCATCCTAGTCAGTTATTGCATAGGCAATCTGGAGGCTAAATTGGAGGTGTCCATGGAGGGATATATATGTAGCTGGGGGGAAAAAAAAGTGTGTTTGTAGAACCACCTTCATAATGCTTAACAACGAAGTCCAGCTAGTTACTCTGATCAAGCTGGCCTTTTAATAAAAAGCAGGAAACTAAAAAAAAGGTCCAACCTTTCACTTCTTGCAGAAGAACCAACTTAAATTGTTTTAATATTCCGGAAAAGTTTCGCAACTCAATTTCACCAAAAAAGCCACTGTGAAGCTTCTGACAATAAACCTTCAATGCAATGAAATGGAATTCATCTACTGACAGCAAACAACATGCGCATTGGGCCTTTTAACAAAAACATGAGATTTCTCACCTCCCCCCTGCAGACCAATGAGAAACGCATATTAGGTAAAGACATGAGACATTAGTGCACAACCAGGTGAAAATAAGTGTTTAAGAGATGGCTTTCAAAGCACTGAAAAGTTAACTCAAGCCATTCATTCAGTACATCTTTATCCAAAGTCAAAATGGAATTGGAAAGACCACAAACTAATCATTAATTGTTCAAAAGTGGAACCACCTGAAATGGCTTTCCCTATTTGAGATAGGGCAAAGAAAACTCAAGATGGTTAAATTCTGAATATCTAGTCTCCCAACTTATGCTCAAGACTTGCAAAACATCCTGGTTTTAAAGTAACTGACCTGTAAACTGTTCCATTCATTCTCCTCTCCCCCATCACACCACACCCACCTAAAAAGTATGGGAAGCAGAATAAAAACATTAATGCTTCACTTCCACTGCACCATTCATCACAAATTGCCTGAAGTTGTACAGGTGCCATCTTCAACATCCTGTGAGACCATAGGGTCTCCCAGAATGTTTTGAACCAGTAAACCCATAGTTGGTGCATTTGTCAGCTGTGGCTCAGTTTTCACCAACAGGGTTCACATCCCACCCCAGAGGCTGGAGCATAAAATCTAGGCTGACGGTACCGTGGCAGTATTGAAGGAGTACTGTACTGTTGCAAGTTTTGCCTTTTACACAAGACATTAAACCAAAGCCACATCTGCCCCCTCAGGTGAAGATAAGATCCTGTGGCATTATTTTGAAGAACAGCAGATGAATTATCGCCAATGTCCAGGCCAATATTAATTTCACAAACAAAAACAGATGATCTCGTCATCACATTTCCAATAGTAGGACCTTACTATGCACAAATTGGCTGCAGAGCTTACTACATTATAACTATGACTCTTCAAAAAGTACTACATTGGCTCTAAGCACTTGATGTTTGGTGGTCGTGAGGCTATATAAAAGCCAGTCTTTGTGATGGTGCAGTGGATGGTGGAAAGCAAAAGGTAGTGTACAAAGAGGGGGAAATTAATACCATAATTGGTGTCCTGTTAGCTTAAAATCAGTAATGAGCAAGATCAAGTTTTTCCTCCCCTAAAGTGATGCTCTGTTCTTGCCTTAGCAGAACATCTCAGATCACGATAGACACACAATCAGACAGCATCTTGGATGAGGACACGTAAGTCAAGGTTTCAGCAAATTTGATGTGTTGTCAAAGTTGAGTTAAAAATACCAAAAAGAACAATGTTAAATTAGTTTGCAAAACTTGGAAAAGAATCAACTATTCAATATTCCACATAGGTGGAAAAATTGAACCACTTTTAGGAAAAGCATTTCAGTACTGAAAAAAAAAATATGCTGCACTCAAGGTGAAATGCACTATTTTAAAAAATTATTTTATGGGATGTGGACAAAGCTGGCAAGGCCAACATTTGTTGCTCATTTCTAACCATCCTCGAGTGGCTTGCTAAAATATCTCCGAGGTCAATTAAGTGTCAACCACATTGCAATGGGTCTGGAGTCAGGTGTAGGCCAGACTAAGCTTGGCAGATTTTCTTCCCTAAAAATGGAAATTAGTGAACCAAATGGGTTAAGACACTGGAAGCCAGCGTCCAGTGGCGTACCACAGGGATCTGTGCTGGCTCCCCTATTGTCACTTGTATAAACAACATAGATGACCATGTGGGGGATAGGATTAGTAAGTTTGCTGATGTCACAAAGATTGGCCGGATGATAATAGTGAGGTTGAGTGTCTGGCTGCAGGAAGATATAGACAGGATGGTCAAATGGGCATATAAGTGGCAGATGGAATTTAACCCTGAAAAAAAATGAGGTAATACACTTTGGAAGGAGTAATTTGACAAGGGAGTATTCAATGAACGGCATGACGCTAGGAAGTTCTGAGGAACAAAGGGACCTTGACGTGTGCCCATAGATCTCTGAAAGCAGAGGGGCATGTTAGTGGGGTGGTGAAAAAGGCATATGGGACACTTGCCTTTATCAATTGAGGCATAGATTACAAAAGTATGGAGGTCATGTTGGAGCTGTAAAGGACCTTGGTGAGGCCACAGCTGGAGCACTGTGTGCAGTTCTGGTTGCCACATTACAAGAAGGATGTGATTGCACTGGAGGGGGTGCAGAGGAGATTCACCAGGATGTTGCCTGGAATGAAATATTTAAGTTATGAAGCGAGGTTGGATAGACTTGGGTTGTTTTTGTTGGAGCAGAGAAGACTGAGGGGTGACCTGATCGAGGTGTACAAGGTTATGAGGGGCATGGACAGGGACCAGCTGTTCCCCTTAGTTGAAGGGACAGTCACAAGGGGGCATAAGTTCAAGTTGAGGGGTAGGAGGTTTAGGGGAGATGTGAGGAAAAACTTGTTTAACCCAGAGGGTGGTGATGGTCTGGAATGCACTGCCTGGGAGGGTGGTGGAGGCAGGTTGCCTCACATCCTTTGAAAAGTACCTGGATGAGCATGTGGCACGTCATAACATTCAAGGCTATGAGCCAAGCGGTGGTAAATGGGATTAAGTAGGTAGGTCAGGTGTTTCTCACGTGTCGGTGCAGGCTCGATGGGCCGAAGGGCCTCTTCTGAACTCTGATTCTGTGAATTAATGATAGTTTCATGGTCAACATTATGGAGGCTAGGTTTTTAATGCCAGATTTTTATTAATTGAATTTAAATTCCACCAGCTGCTGTGGCAAGATTTGAATCAGTGTCCCCAGAGCATTAGCCTCAGGATTACTAGTTCAGTGGCATTACCACTACACCACCATCCCCCCAAAAATGCAAGGGAATGTGGTTGGGAGATCCAGTGTAAAGCCCCACTTAATTTTAATCAACCAGATGCAGTTATTGCATTGGTGATTTTTTTTTCTCTAGTTCCCTTAAAATGGTTTTTGAATTCAGCTTCAACCTGAGTTAAACTGTACAAGTATTAATTGTTAGGACTCCAATCTATTTGGCATGGGGAGATCAGGCCACACTCTTCATATGATAAACACAAATAGAAAATGCAGGAAACTACACGTATTTGAAGCTCAAACCATCAGGTCACACATTTAGCAGAAGTTTTCTATACAGGAATATGACATTTCTCAAATAGTTTACACCAGGAAAGCAACTTGACTGCATACCTGTGTCATTGTACTCAAATTAATCAAAATTTACATCAGGTTTTTGATGTAATAATTTTCCATTGCTGTCATGCCCTTTATCAACAGCAGTGGATGTATCAGATAATGTATGGACTGATCTACTTCAATTATTAATGAACAGAGGACTGAAGCAACACACCATGCAGATTCAAGTTTATAACACCAATGACTGAGCAGCAAGTCATTTTATCTACTTCCAATTTTTTTGCACTAGTACTAAAAAATCCTTTTGAGCAAAAATTGCATCAGCTACCACCACCTGAACCTGTAAACTGCGTTTGATGCAAATTTGTTTTGATTTAAAAATGGCCTGAGCTAGATTTCCAAGATGCAAACTCTTGCAATGAATATGATCTGCATTAAGTCTATGCATGCAATAAATTCAAAATGTTCACAACAGAATAACAAATTTTTAAAATCTACTTTCCCAAAACTGCTAAAAAAATTTGTTCTTTATAGATCAAAATGTTAAGGCTAGCATTCTCCCCCCACCAAACTGACAAACTTAGGAATTTTCTCTTTAAATTGTGCCCGTCAACCAAAATAAGCTCAGAATCTTATAACATTTGTGAAGCTCAGAGGAACTAAGTTTTACCATTTAAAGTTCTAAATTCTGAAAATTATTTTTAACCCAGAATGTGCTTATGCTTTGACAAATCCAACAAAGTTAAAGGCTGCAAATAAATTCAGAGCTTCTTAAACAGGATGCTTCTAGTTACTAAGAACCCCACTGTGCCAAAACTGCTGCTGCAAATATGTTCAAATCCTAAATGAGTTTTAAACTGAGATTTTTGCACATGAAATCAACTTGACAACAGAAGTTGTTTAGCTCTGCTCTGCCACAGTTTCCTTTTTATGGTGCTTTTGATTTCCAGTCATATCTTCCTTCAGCAGAGACTAAGTTCAACATAATTCAACAAAGCATTAACAGCAGAGCTATCAGAAGTTGCTCAAAACAGATCTCAAGAGAATGCCAGCTGGGATTCTAGTTAGTGATTTTCTGATTAGGAAAACACTACAAAGATACAGATGCAAGGTAAAAAAAGAGAACTCAAACTTACCTTCATTACTACTGCAACAAAAATCTGAATTAAAAGTTCCAGACTATTATGGTTTTGTACATAAACTGGTACATGGCACAAATCCAAACCATGAAAGTTTCTGATATGGTTCCCTCACCTGCACTTTGGAGCATTCTTTCATTCCTGTGCGTTGGTGGAGGGCAAGTGTGAGAACACACTGAGCTGCTGCTCCTCATTTCTATCAAGTAACTCCTACCAGTGAAGGGAAAATGGGTGTGGTCATCAGGTGATAGGATTTGTCTCAATTGTGATTTGTGTTTGAAGCTGTTTAACTAAAGAATGACAAGGCAAGGCAGAAAACAGCTGCAGAATTGTATCATAGTGAGTCACCACATTCTGGAAAGGAAGGAAATAGGGTGAAGGCCCTTCAAGAATTTCTCCAAAGCTGAAGCTTTTTGTACAAGTTGACAATTATAAATGCGCAGTATTTATGAAATACATATTCATGCACCAACTCCAGTGACATTGAACAGTGCCAGGTTAGATATTTTCGGATCAACTTAGTTTAACCCTGCACGCAACTTAACCAGCTAACGAAAGAGAGACCCCAGCTTTCCTTCAAGCACCAGCGTATTGTTTTCAGTGATGGAAGGGCTGCTATAACCAAAGCAACACCCATAAAAGGCATCAGTTTAAGGAAACAGTTCTTGAATCGCTGATGGTGTGATTTTGCTTCCCATCCACCGAAACCAATATTTTTAACTGGCAAAAGTAGTTTAAGATAAAAAGCAAAGTGCTGATGCTGGAAATCTAAAAAAAAATGCTGGAGATGCCACCTGGTCTGCTACGCATCTGTGCAGGAAGAAACAAACAGAGTTATGTTGCAGGTTAATGACCTTTAATCTTTCCACCCCACCACAGATGCTGACTGACATATCTCCAACATTTTCAGTTTTTAATATCCTGAATTAAATTGACTACCAACCATATTTTGAATTAGGAAAAATGCCAAACCTTGAAGGCTTCTGCTCTTTCACGTATCAGCAAGTAACTCAAATGGCTGATGGCATGCTTACATTTGAATCAGATGTTCCAAGGCACAGCGCTTTTGCATATGGGCACTCCCCATGCATTCAATCACTTCTGCAGCCACTCCAAACTATTTTTCATAGAAGGCTAGAAACACAGGTCATGGTTACAGTAGAAGGCAATAAAAATCCAGCTCAGCAATTTTACTGTAACAGTTTTAAAAGCTTTAACAGCAAGAGGTTGTTGGGCCTTTGGAGGTTTCTCCACTTGAAAGAGCGCTCTTGGGTTTGGATGATCAAACTCATGATGCTGACTACGCTCCTTCAATTAAAAGTACCTCCCCAGTTACCACAATGTTCCGATTACAATGCCAAATCTGCACAACCCAACCACAACCAAGTATGATATGAATCTTTTTGCACACTAGCCTTTCACTGCTGCCCCAGCCAAATATCCCAATTTAAGAGACGGTTATCACTAAGAAACATCCAAGAAAGCTTGATTAAAGGAACAGTTTTATTATCCCTTTCTTGCCCCATTTTTAAAGAGGCAGAGAAAAGGACAAGGATGGCCAATTGAGAGATAATCTCCTGCAACATTTTATCCACTGCACTCCTGAAATGTTTGCCTGCGTTTTTTCAGAATAATTAAAGAAAATTCAGTGTTTTATCTTCCAGGAATCTATTTTTACATTTCTTGCCAGAATCCAATTGTAGCAGAGGTGCTTGGGGGCCGGGGGGGGGAGACACAAATAAACATTTGTCCCAAATTCTATTTATGGTGGCCCATAAGCACACAATGGAAATCCCCAACCTGTCCAGAAAAGGGCAGCCTGCGAAGTCCAATACTGCTGACAGCATCTGCTTGTCGCCATCAACACAAGGAATCACGGCTCCCTGGGGTCTGCAGTTTGTACTACATTGCTGCTGTCAGAATTGGCCTGTCTTTGCCATCAGCAGCACTGTGACTTAACATTATATTTTGTTTTAATAATGCCAACAATTGAGCAGGGAGTATAATGGAGAAATAGGGCTAATTTATCCACAGTAACACCTGCTGCAATATAGTGGCTGAAGCATATTGGCCAATGAGTACAAAAGGGGTGAGCAAAAACCCTAAATGTAATCATTGCATGCAAATTTTGAAGCAGCTGGATACTTCAAGCAGTACTGACCAAATCTGACTCACATTCAAAGAACAAAATGTTTAAATTCCAGAGATCACTCCTGTGCACGCAGTCATGCATTCATACCAGCCTTCGGCAGGTTATTCAAAAACATTAATCTCTCCCCAAATCTGACCCTGGGATGAAGGAAAGAGCATTGGGCCAGCCTTTTCCTACTTTCATTGAAGATCTAATTTGGATTTCTTGTTCTTCCCTTCTGCTCTCGCTGAACTTCACAGTTTAACATATTGTATTTCCTTTCCAAACCATTTTCATTCATATATAGATTCCAATGTTTGTAGTCTTCACACCCAGCATTAGTTTACTAAACAGGTTGTAATCCCCTTTCACAGAAAAAATGTAGGACTAATTAGAAGCAGGAATTAACTGCATTCTTTGATCAGTAAAAATGAATTGATATGAAGTGATAACTGCAATATAAATTTACATCTGAAATATTTTGACCACAGGACAAGGTGAAGAACTGGTGCTTAATAGTTCCAACACAAATTGTGGGAAGAATTTGAGATAAAGCAATATTACTTATTGATACCACCACCCGTGGAGATGGTAGTCACAGCATTGTGCCGGCCCACAAAGTCATTAAAGTCACCAAAATTCTAATTAAACTGGTTTACCTGTAAAAGCTTCAAGCAAAGCTAAATATTTGTCCATGCTCTGGTTAACTTACTGCACAAAACTTTTCCTGCACTGATTTACAGTTTCACTTAAACCACAACGTTAGCAGGTTAAGTCATAAAATGGTCACAATGGCTCCCAACTTCATAAGAGAATATGGTTAGGATGGAACAACCAAATCAGAACCACTCGTTACCTGGGAGTGCTTTGCACACTTAGCAAAGCAAAGATTGTATTCCATTTCACCACTACAATGAATAAAATATGCAAAAAGCTGTTTCATCCCGAAAATGAACCCTTATAGATATTACTAGTTCACTTCCATGCACTACTTCAGGCTTAGCCACTTGATTCAAATTTTAAAAATGCAACCTTTTAGAAAAATAGTTAACCTTCTTAATCTAAATTACTTATTTTTTTAATATACACAAATTTAGATTTATAATTCACATCCATTCAAGCAGTGGTTTATGTCAAAAGTCTAGAACCCTCGCTGGAGGAAGTCAGTGACATTTCTCATTTTCACACTTCAGATGTTCTCCATTTTTACTCCATTAAGTAAACTGTACATTAAATTAATTGTACATTAAATCTGTACATTAAACAGATCAATTTGGAGCACTGCTAGTACATAAGCTTATGAAGGTATCTGGGTGTACTGCAGCGAACTGTTCAACATCCTAAAAGGCAAGTCACAGTCTGTTTAGTACTTTGTACCAAGTTAGCAAATACTCCTTCCATTAGGCAAGAATACAAAGGGATCCTTCCCCTGTAACAATGCTACCTCTTCCACAGTTCATTCAACCATGTTGTCATTGCAGTTCTTATTTCAAAAGAACAACCAACACAGTTCCTTCATCTAGATTTCCCTTCTCAACACCTGGGATCCCCTTGAATCAACACACCATGACACCATTTAAGTTAGAATTCTCTTACGGTTCAACACCAGAAATTAAGTATTACCTGAAATTTCAAAAACAGATGTTATCTTCAGTGTGTCAGGGTTAATAAGATTCAATAACCAGGTAACATTCACATTTGAGTGTCAAAACGCAACTCCAAAAATTCATCCATAAAATGATTTCTGTATAAGAGGGAGCAAAATTTTATACTGTCTACTGATGCCAAGACAAACTTACACTTTCTGCCTTAAATGATAATTTATCAAGCTTATCTGAAAAATCAACAATTTGACTTAAATACATAAATTACTGCAAAAACAGGATGCTCAGCAAGTCATCTGTTCCACAAACACCAGTTAGTATACATCAAATTTTACCTGGAGACAGCGGCAAGTTTTTTTTAAACTTGGTATATAATACCATGACTCAAATTGAACTATTATTTAGAAATCTTACTCTGCCATCAAAATCTTGATCCAAATACACTTAAGACCAGCAATCAGGGTCTACCTACATGCAAGGAATGCTTGAATTTGTTTTTCACTTAAGTTTTAAAAAACTGAACAGTTTAGTTTTGTTTATGTGGACACAAATGGTAAATGCTGCCACTTTCAGTACAAGCTGTATTATTCCAAAACAGATAGTATCAAAATGTGGGCTTATAGCAATTACAAAACGAGAACCTGCAGAACATGGGAGTAAACAGCAGGCAACACATGAAGCATAGTTTTGAAAGAAAACTTATTTTTCAGTGCAAGTTTAAACAGATGCAAACTACAGCTGAACATTTGCTGAAAACAGGTAGTTTTAATACCAAATTTTTAGCTGAGTTTAAGGTTTAAGATTCAATTTCAGGCAAAAAAAATTGATCCGTATACAGCTTTCAGTTTTAACATGTACCTTTAGACTTTAAACCTGCAAACGATATTTGCTTCAGGCTATTACAAAGTGGTAGAGCTTAAACTGTTGCGATAGCGCTTCTCCAATATTTCCCCTCCGGAAAAAAAAAATACAAGGGCGTTAATTTAAGGCATCTGGTACCATTAAAGGTCAAAGTTTACTCATCCAATTTACTGAAAAGCAGCTAATCCCGAAACAAGGCGTCTGCCTAAGCAACCGGTTAATTTGAATGATTTCGAGCACTGGGGGAGACCAGGCAACTTGTTGCAATTCTTTTTGCAAGGGCGGGGGGGCAGGCGAAAGTGGAATTTCTAGGTCTTATATATGCAGCGCGGCCATTCCTTTTGAATACCAAATGCTTCATCCGGCACAATAACTCACCGTCCCTATTCCACTGATGCAACAACGCTGCTCGCATTCCCAAGTGGACACATCCACATTTCACTGGAAACCAGACGGTCCTGGTGTGATCAGTGAGTGAGTGATGGCGCAACACTCCTTCCGGCAGTGCCGTGCCGGGGCCCTCTTTCTATTCCAGAGGTGTGGAAGAGTGGCATTACGGGAAGTTAAGTTCAACGGGCAAAATCCGATTGATGTTGAATAGTTACTGCCCTTGGGGGGGGGGGGGGGGGGGGGGGGGTCTTGTATTACGCCCCGGATCTCATCAGTTTGGTGGAAAAATTACTCCCCCAAACAGACCACGTGTCTAGTTGGTGAAAAGCAAGTTTCGAGATTTTGCAGCACATGCTTGCACTCAACTCCCCAAAATTTGCTCACCTTGTAGGATGAACTAGTCAGTCACAGGCAGAAATAACCCCGTATACCTTAGCTTTAGACTTCGTTTAAACAACTGTGAACAATGAAATGTTTGCATCGATTCGGTCCCTGCCCTATTACTCATTCGGTGGCTGCTTGAACACGAGTCACCCCCCCAGCTTCCAATTCAACTCCCCCACCCTAAAAAAGTTTCCCCACATCAGACATGGTGATTAATCCAAGCCTGATCTTCCCCCATTAACTGTATCACCTCTTCAGGAAGCTACAATTCGTTACAAGTTATTCGGGAAATGTCAAATGCTAGCAGCACTCTCTAGATGGCACATCTTCCTCGGCAAACGAGACTACAATTCTCATTTCCCATAGCAAGGAGCAATTATAAAACCAACACTGGAAAACTAGACGCCCGAACCTTACAGGCATCAAAAAAAAGACTCGTTCAAACCCATGAGCCATTCAAGCCCATGTCAAACCCAACTGGGGGGCACTTTCGGAACGTGATGTACCATTATAACAACTAAAAACCAAATGGATCTTCAGATACTGTACCCACGCCATCGTTTCTAAACAGGAATACATCAAAACAACTGGGTAACATAACTGAAATTTATACTGATAAATTACTTACCACACGCCAATATCGATTACTGATCAATGGAACTCAATACATGTACAACCACCACCACAACACAGCCTAACATTTAGCCGTTTGGGCTGAACTATCATCGGGCCACCAGCCCCTGCTCAAGGATGATTCATGGAAGGAACTTACGTCTTATAAATACGGATATAATTACAGACGCTGGTACAAGATGGATGATTAGGAGGATGTGAAACCGGCGGCGCAGGTATCATATGGGTGTTGTCATTTGCTGGCGTTTGGAAGCCAGTCCGAAAGGGGCACCTCCACTTGATGGGAGAATTCACAATAACGTGACACACGGACAAACTATTTCAAATCAGATTTTTTTTTTTGCCAACAGCTATCTTACTGTTCCCAAGAGCACGTTGAGCCTTTCCTAAAATACACCTCGGTTACATAATTCGACTGATTTTGCAATCCCCTTCGCACTCGGATAGCAGCCTTTGAAAGCTCAGGATAAATGCTACATTTTCGCACCAGTTGCTGCCACAAGTGATCCACCAGATGGAAATGAAAACTGGTTATTAAAAGACACGCGAGCCGGGGGAAACCCCGCTCATTCTTCCACTAATCGGCTTCCAACACAAAGCAGCTGAACATGGAACCAAATCCTACACAAGACAGGGACAGAGAGAGAGAGAGAGACACACACACACACACACACAAACAGCCGGAGAACAGAGCTGGGCGGGTGAAATTGAACCAATTTCATTCAAGGTCAAAAGAGCTATTGGGCTTTAACTGGCAATGCACCTGAAGCGAATAGACACAAACTACATTACACTGCAATTAACCAGGAATACAAAAAAAAACAGCAAAGACAGTGATAAATATGCACACAAAAAAAAGGACGGACGGACGCCTGCAAAATAAACAGCACAAGCGATTATCTCGGATCTGCAACGCCGAAGCTTCATTTACAGACTGGCTCCATGTAAAAGGTGGCAAGTTGAATGCTCAGTGGGGACTAGAAACGGCAAACCAGCTCTCCAAAAAGCATGCAGGGGGCGGGGGGAATACATTTATATTTATATATAAATGAAAGAAAGAGAGATAGAGCCTTCATTGGCTTACCTGGTACAGAAAATCCTCCTGCAAACAAACGAGGCATAAAGAAGCCGAGTGGAGAGAGAAATCCTAGTGAGAACTTTTCTAACCAGCCTCTTCCCCCCCCCCCACCCGCACCCCTCCCCTCAATCTGAAAGACTCTCTCCTGCCTCCAGGTCAGGACGGCCCACGAGTGCCAGCCACCGTCTCCTAGACAGAGGGGGGGGGGGGGGGGTTTCTGCCCTTTCCCCTCTGACCTCCAACCTCCCCAAAAATTAAAACAACAACCCTAACTTAAAGCCAAAGAGCAGAGGCGGCGACCGCCGGGCTTAGCACCACATTGCAGCGCAACGCCATAACAGCCACTTTAAATCATATATATATATATATATAATATATAAAATGCTTCCACTCGGCTCGGCTTGCAGGGGAGGAGGGGGTTAAGGTGAATGTTGTCCACGAGTGTGTGAGGGCCGCCGCAAGGCCGGTTCCTGACTTAACTGCTTCAGTACAAACCGAGGCGGTTAATTAAAGTGCTACTGTTGTTGTTGTTGTTGTTGTTGTTGTATGATGGTGCACGGGGGGTGGGGGAGGAGAGAATCAAGGCCCTATTGCATGAAGGAGCCCGGCCAACACGCCACTGACTCGAACGCGGCACCTCTGTCGCCTTTTCTATCCCCTCCCTCCGTGCCGCCTCGCCTGGCCCGGCCCGGCCCTGCCTTGCTTTGCCGGCCGCCCCTCCCCCCGCCCAACACTCCGCCCCCCTCGCCTCTCCGCCGCGTCACATGAACGGCGAGCCCGCCTCGCCATTGGTCAGCGAGCCCCAGCCGCCTCATCCTATCGCCGCCACCCTCCTTCCTTCCACTCCCCTCCCCCCCCCCCCCCCCCGCCCCGGCGCCGAGAGTGAAACCCGGATGGGTGGGAGGGAGGGGTGGGCGGGGCTCTGGAGGCCGGCGGCGGGTTAGTGGCCGCGGGGCGGGGGATTGGGGGGAAGGGGGGTGGGGGGGGGGGTGGGGTTAGAGGACCGCCTGACGTAATTGTTTCCATGACGTCGCGGCAGCCCCGCCCGCGTCACCACTTCCCACCCATCCACCACCCCATCCCCTCCCCCTCCCCCTCCAGCCACTGCTCCCGCCTTTCTCCTGGGGATTGCTCCTCCCGCGCGCGCTGGGGCAGGATGATTGACAGCTGAGCCCCGGGGCCGGCGAGTTAGCAGCAGCCCGGGGTTGTTGTTGTTGTTGTTTTAATGGTGTGTTATTGCAGCGCTGTGCCTCCCCTCTCTGCAATCCCTCTCTCATCCCCCATTAACCTGCTCCAAAGCATTGATGCTACCGAATAAAACCTAATTAGAGAAGAAAAAGAAAACTCAGTGCATCAACTACTCAGGCTTGACCAGCCCGCAATCCAAAATAATGTAACCGTTCTGCAAGGTTGCAGAGAGTCTCCATTCAGAAGGATGGTTGGTTGGCTGGTTTGATTCGAACAGCCCCAATTTCCAGTACATATCTCTGTTCATGTTTATGTCAGTGGGTGGTGGACATGTTGCAAGTGCAGCACCTCGAATGCCCAAGTGGTACTGGCAGACTTGCCCTGCTGTCAAGAATTAAAATTAACTTACTTTCTGTTTCCAACTCAAAGCAAGAAGCGTTATTAGTATTTGTGTTTAACATACCATCATTGCACATTAACATATAATTCGATGCAAAATAACGTTTCTAGTTATTTTACAAATGCATATTTTCCGTGATTCTTTTGTGCCTCATTATTGGTTTTAAATATAAATTAGAATTATTCACATATCCTAACACATGTTATACTGTTTTGAAAATTAATAAGTACCACATCACAGCTTTCTACGTTAAAATTTAAACCAAACACGCAAAACTAAAGCTTTCTTGTCATTCATGGTCGTCATGACTGATTTGGTTTTTCATGAACTAAAAATCTTTTTTTTTGCTGTTGGGCAGTCCAGTCCCATGTTGAAGTCAGCCAGTACTTTAATAAAAAATACTTTATTACCAATCAATTTTGACTGATCAAAGCGTTGCCATCACTTACGCTTTCTAGAAGTTACATATATTCATTTGCAAGGACCTGTCCTCTGCAGGCAAAAGGAACATGTGAAGGTATTGCACTTTTCTGAATTAAACCAAAGCATGGGGGACAATAGCGCCCTGGTGCATTCTCCATGGCAACGCCTTGATCAATCAGAGTCGACTTGCCAACCAATCAGCACCCTTTTCTCATGCAGTATGAATTATTGTTCCCTTTGAAATTTGGCATTCTTGCATCTGTCCCGATGAGTGCAAGATGAAAAGTTTCGACAGCCTATCTATTTTACAGCAATACTCAAATTCTTGTAATGTATAGCTTGTAAGTGAGTCCCCCAAACAAAAGCAGTTATATTTTAGGGGGAAAAGAAACACCAAATGGGGAATGAATGCAAGAACCTTGTTGTAATTATGCCAGTATAACACAACAAATGTAAAACTTTATATAAAATTAAAATTTATAATTCAATGTATTTTTGAAATGAGGGACATTTCCTAGCATTTGGCTCCTATTAGAAGAATGATGTAGGGATCAAAAAGAGAACCAAGCCTTCGATACCCACCAGCCTCCCAAAGCCTCCTCAAAGTCCATCTCTTCAATTGGAAATTAAATAAAATTACATAGAATGTGCACTACAGAAACAGACCATTTGGCTTAACTGGTCCATATGGTGTTTATGTTCCAAACAAGCCCCCATCCAACCCTCTTCATCATCCTCTGCTTTGGGTGTATTGTTTCACCAGCAGCATCAGATATGCCTGCTGACAACATTTTAAAATTTGCAAACATTGCAAAAACTTTGCAAAAAGCATGGCTTTGCAGTGCAAATTTGATGATCACCAAAGACAGTTGTGCAACTGAAGAGGTATCACACTTTGCAAAACTGCAATATAAATGAAGTGATTAGAAAAATAAAGAAAGACTTGCATTTATATAGCACCTTTCGTATATTTGCCAGGACACCCTGCTCTTTTCCAAAATAGTGTCATGGGATTTTTGACATCCACCTGAGGGGGCACACAGAGCCATGGTCTAGCAATCGCATCTGAAAGATGGCACCTCCGACAGCACTCCTTCAGTACTAGACTGGAATGCTAGCCTTGATGTTTGTGAAGAGGTTTCGAGAAGGAATTGCAGACATCAAGGTCTACATGCCTGGTGGCATGGCCACAAAACGTGGGTTGAAGAAAATGCAGCAAGATCCCTGAAACAGCATTGAAGGCCAAGAGAAGACCTGGCAGGGGTGTTTAAAATTATGCAAGGTTTTGATGGAGCAAATAAAGAGAAGCTTTTTCCACTGTCTGAATGGCCAATACCATAGGACACAGACTGGCAAAAGAAACAGAGATGACGGGAGGAAAAACTTTTTTTTTAAAGTAATGAGGTGATTGTGATTTGGAAAGCACTGCCAGCTAGAGGGACGGAAACAGTTGCAAAAGTAGCTTTCAAAAGAAAATTGGAAAAACACAAAAGCTAAAGATTGCAAACACAAAAACAGAAAACTCTGGAAACACTCAGCAGGTCTGGCAGCACCTGTAGAGAGCGAAACAAAGTTAATGTTTCAGGTCCGTGACCTTTGTGAATTGGAAAAAATTGTGAATGAAAAAAAACTGCTGGGATATTGGGAAAGAACCAGAGAATGAGGCAAAGTGGATTTCACTTCAAAAGAGCCTGCATCAGCCTGGTGGGCTGAATGACCTCCTTTTCTACCATAATATTTTATGATATATACTTGATCAGCTAATCTGGTCTGTGGGAGGTCTTGTGGCTCTGCCATAGTGTCCCTACCCCTAGGCCAGAAGCTTTGGATTCATGTCCCACTTCAAGACTTGATGGCCATAGAAGGTCTGTGCATAATGTGGCCAAACAGACTGATTATCAGTCTGTAAATCCTCCCAATACACCTGATGACGGGCAGTAAGAGCAGGAGAATTTCCTAGTCAGCCATCTCAGAAGGCAACGGCAAACCATTGCGGTACTTTGCCAAGCATAACCATGGGCCAATCCAATGGAAGTCCATGGTCACCAATGCCCTCTTAGTGCATGGGATGAGGTGGAACCTGTTCTAATGATGCTAATCAAGGGATAGTTATTGGCCAGGACACTGGGCCAGCTCCCCTGTTCTTCAAATTGAAGTAATGGATCTTCTACCTCCACCAGAGAAAGTTGGCAGGCCTTCATTTTAGCCTTAGATGGCACCTCACTGAAATGTCAGCCTATATTATGTGATTAATGTCACCATTTACACATCCTTTAGCTAATATCACCACCATCAACACCCCTTTGATCTTTTGTTTATGACATCTTTGGAAATCTCTCCTTTGCCTCCACCTATCGCTGGCCCTCTATCCAGCTCCACCTGTCCCACCCCCCTTAAACAGCTTATATTCCAACACATTTCTATTTCCCTTTAGATCTGCTGAAGAGTCGTACGGACTCGAAACATTAACTCTGTCTTCCTCTCTACAGATGCTGTCAGGCCTGCTGAGCTTTTCCAGCAATTTTTGTTTTTGTTTTAGGTTAGATTAATTGTCTGGAGGGGGCTTGGACTCATGACTTCCTGACTAAAAGGCAGAAAAACTACCACTGAGTCAATGTTGGAAATCTGAAATAAGAAGGGGAGTTCTACTAATACACCTCAGGGCCATACATCTCAGTACTAAGCACAATAGGCTGGGCAATTTTGAAAGTGGAACCTTGATCAGAACTATTTTTTTTTAATTTATTTTACGGGATTTGGGCATTGCGGGCTATGCCAGCATTTATTGCCCATCCCTAATTGTCCTTGAGAAGGAAGTGAGCTGCCTCCCTGAACCGCTGCAGCCCTGCATTGGCTGAAGCCAGCTAGTGGAAAGGCTACAAAATGGATCTTTAAAGGTACTGATTTTAGAGAATCCAGCAAGGTTACTTTGGGTAAAAGCAAAATACTGCGGATGCTGGAGTTCTGAAACAAAAACAACCTGCTGGAAAAACTCAGCAGTTCTGGCAGCATCTGTGGAGAGAAACAGAGTTAATGTTTCAAGTCCAGTATGAGATTGGAGGTCAGGCAACATGTGTGGAGAGAAACAAGAGTCAATGTTTCAGATCGAGATGACCTTTCTTCAGATTCAGTGTTCTGAAGTGACCTGCACCTCAAACGTTAAGTCTATCCACAGATGCTGCCTCATCTGCTGAGTTTTTCCAGCAATCTTGTTTTTATTTCAGACTTCAAACACCTGCAGTATTTTGATTTTGTAAGATTACTTTAAAGGTATGTGGGGTGGTGTTGTGACAGGGTGTGCTGCCGTCTGGGCAAAAGCTGAACATCAGGAATTCAGAGCATGAGCACAACACTTAGTGCCTTTAAAAGTACCTAGAAAGAGCTTCTCCCCAGAGTCCTGCTAATGTGATTACTTTTCCAAGTCATGCATCTGGTTTTAAAATAAGCCCTCATAGCTAATTGATGGGTAAGTAACATAATAACTATTAACAGCAGTTATCTATTTTCAAACTTCAACATCCAGACATCTAAACAGTTTTACATATGCAGACAACCAAAAATTCCTAGCTTTCTGCTCAGATATTCCATCAGTCCTTGGGCCACACATATGGTTCTAAGCATTCCAGTCCTTCAGTGGAATATTACTTTATCTTGGAGAATAAACCAAACTATGATCTGTTTCTCCTCCCCCATTCCATTCAGTTTACTCTGCAGAATGAATCTGCACAAAATAATTGTGAATACATGTATTGAAAATCCTCCATTGCTCCTTCCTTTTGGGACTCATTTCTAAGCTGCATGTTCATTGCAGTTATTCTGTAAAAGTGTCCAACGTGATAGCATGCTTTGTATATCTGATTGTGGGTTCATGTTGCAGTCCAGAAACCCCAACACAGAAATCTAAGCTGAAACTACAGTGCAGTACTGAGGGAATGCTGCACTATTGGAAGTGCTACCTTTTGCATGAGATGCTAAACCTTAGCCCTATCTACTCTCTTAAGATGGACATAAAAGATACTAATGGCACTATTCTGAAGAAATGGGTAGGCAGTGGTATTTCTTCTGGACTGCTAACCTAGAGACCCAAGTAATGCTCTCAGGACCCGGTAGATGGTGGAATTTGAATTCAATAAAAAACCTGGAATTAAAAGTCTAATAATGACAATGAAACCATTGCCGTTTGTCATTAAAAAAAAACCCAACTGGTTCACTAATGCCCTTTAGGGAAGGAAATCTGCTGTCTTTACCTGGTCTAGCCATGTGATTCCAGACCCACAGCAATGTGGCTGACTCTTAAATGCCCACTGAATGAGAGCAATTAGGGATGGGCAATAAATGCTGGCCTAGCCAGTGATGCCCACACCCCATGAACGAATAAAAAAAATGCAGGGGAGCTACCTCCAGTGTCCTGGCCAATATTTATCCTGTAATCAACAGGATGAAAACAGATAATCTGGTTGTAATCACAATGGGAGCTTGCTGTGCAAATTGGCTGATGTGTTTCTGACAGTACAACAGTGACTATCCTTCAAAAATGCTTCATTGGCTGTGAAGCACTTTGAGATGTCCTGAGGTTGTGAAAGGTGCTATATAAATGCAAGTTATATATTTTTTCTCTTTTTATAATTTAACTGATAACTAACCAGTTGCTTTGAAAATTCACCACTAGGCTAAACATATGAGCTAAAACATAATAGTTATTTAAACTCCTCATTCACAGCAGCCAAACAATATGAGGCATCAATGAACAAAACAACTGGTCCGCTGCCTTAGAGTGCCAGACTGGAAAGACTGAGACCTGCAAACATATTCAAAGTGTAAAGTTTTAATCCTATGCTTAGAGTTATGATGGTGTTGGTTGGAACACCAGCAACTAATGATGTGAGTTTAACAATGAGCTAGCACAGCACCACCTGCCAACCAAAACCTAGACCCTTCTGGCTTGAATGGTTCAACATCACATCAGCCAACTCTTTTACTCACCAAGCCCCCAGTGATGTGGATGGTAAGTGTTCCATTTATAATGTAAATTGGAGGAATTTCTAGGATCTGAGAACATTTTATGATCCTGCAAATTTTTCCTTTCCTGCTAATAAGGACTTATTATCATAAAACTCCAATTTTCAGGACAATCTAATTATATTTATTTGGTTCTCAATGTTTCTTTTTAAGCTATAGGAACCAAAGTTCAAAGGGAGGTTATTCAGCCCTTTGCATGTTTGCTATCTTTTCAACTGGTGCTATCTACTCAAATCCCATTCCCTTGCACTTTCTGAATTATAAAATGCTCTTAGATAGATAGAAATGGGTTTTAAATAAAACAATATTTTGAACAGAAACTAAAACTCAACTCAAGTTTCCATTGTAAACTACACCAACTTCAGTGAGAAGTACAAAACTGTGGTAAAGTTGCTAAATGGTGATTTTTGCATCATTAAAAAATTTATTCTTGGCAGCGAATTTCATTAGCTAGCTCATAATGATAGTTACGTATCTTAATTATTAATTTCATCTTCATTGTAAATGAGTATCTTAGATCAAATATATGTAGATTATAGGGGTGGAAAATTTCATGGAGCTTGATTGGAGTTATGCCAATCAGGATCTCATGCCTGTGGCTACAACATTTGCTGATCATTGGAAGCCTTTTGACTATTACATGGAAATTAGAAGGCCTAATCAAATGAAAATACTTTATGTTGTTCCTGGATCAGCCCTAAGTTGGAGACTAAGAAAATACCAGAAACCAAATAGAAAGTCCAATGACGTTCAGGATTTGACCTTGGAAGTGTCTTAATACGTAGGGGCATTGATCAGAGTGGTCAGTATTTGCAACATGCAAATTCCTTATGACAACCAAAAACTTAACAGCAATTGTTACACAAGGTCGTGGCTGAAACTGTACACCAAACACAATATTGCTAAATCCTACACAAATAGATGCAATCCCATTCTGTAAGTAATGGTATAAAGCAATTTTTTGGTTCCAGTAATTACATCATATTACATATTATATATTACATCAAGATGATACTTCACACAAATAGTTTCCCAGCACCTGATTAAATTATCTATGTAAATGAAATCACTTTGGGGAAAAAATAAGAAATAGGCACAATTTGTCCGAAAGTAATGGTGGAATAGTTGCCATTGAATATCAACTGATGCATATTTCCATTAGTGAAAGTTTTTTTTTGTCTTAGAGTTTGCCTCACTTATTTCAGTTTCACATGGTTCTTGCCATTTATCAAACTTTTCCAGTCTGATAGAATCTATTTTCTCGTTGCTTTCAATGTTTATAATTTAATTGCTACCTAGTGGCAGTGGTGATCTTATCTGCCAGCATGCTGCCCTGAGGTTGCTAGAATCCATGAGAACAGCAATCAGAAAGTAAATTATTTCTGCATATTGAGTCACTAATTTAAAAACACAAATAAATGGAATATCAACTGGATATGCAATGTCATATAGCCTGTGTGATTGCTCTACAAATTGCTTGAGCTATTTATTTTAATTTTACGAAGCAGTAAAAATACTTTTAAGAGTAAAACACAGGACTTGCAACCTTAACATTTTGTTATTCATTCCAGGGATGTGGGCATCACTGGCAAGCTTGACATTTAGTGCCCAAGTCTAGTTGCCCTTGAGAAGGTGGTGAAGGGCCACCTTTTGGAACTGCTGCAGTCTGTGTAGTGAAAGTTCTCATGCAGTGCTGTTAGGCTATGGCGATTCAAGGCTTTCAACTAGAAAGGAACACGAGATATGTGTCCAAGCTGCAATGGTGTGTGACTGGGAGGGAAACTTGCATGTCGTGTTGTTCCCATGCACCTCTACCCTTGCCCTTCCAGGTGTTAGAGGTCGCCAGCTTAGGAAATGCTGCTTAAATAATGCTAATATTTTAATTTTTTCCATAGGATGTGGGCATTGTTGGCTAGGCCAGCATTTATTGCCCATCACTAATTGCCCTTGAGAAGGACAATTATATTCACTGTATAATGCTTTTCATATCCATAGGGTAACCCAGAGTACTTCAAAGACCATGGGCTGGAGTTTTGCTACAGAAGCAGAAAACAGGATCTGTTTTTGGGTCAGAAATATGCCTCCAGGGGAACACTGATTAAACTGCAGATTTTCACATGGAAAAGCTCTGAATTGATGTGGAGATGGGTTTCCTGTCCACTTAGAGCCAGTGGAGGTGGGAATAATGGTGGCTCAGATGAAGTGTGGGACTCATTCAGACTCCCCACGACTGTCATGTTATTGTAATTACATTATCCTTGATCATATTTGCTGTATAAGACATAAAGGATTGGGTAAACATGTTGTGGGTTCATTTATTAAGACAAGGCACATGAGAACAGTTATACATAGGTATAAAGCTTGAAGGCATCAGAGTTGTGTGTATGCGCTCTGCTGAAAGCAAAAGTAAACTAAAACTGGATCATATGACACAATTCCCTGCCGATATTCCTTAAAGGCATATTACAATAACTACAGCCATCACTGACACTGCTAGAAGTCCTGAGGGAATCTGTGGTTTGTGCCAAAGCCTAGTTCCATAGCACTAGAGGGCCACAAGGTGTTGCAGGGGAGCCTGAGGCCTGACATCCAGGGCATGGCAGCCTCTTGCTTCATGGATGCCAACCTGGATACATAGATATATAGAAACTAGGAGCAGGAGTAGCCCATTCGGCCGTTCGAGCCTGCTCCGCTATTCAATGTGATCATGGCTGATCCTCTATCTCAACACCATATTCCCGCTTTCTCTCCATACCCTTTGATGCCCCTAATATCCAAAAGTTTATCAATTTCTTTCTTGAATATACTCAGTGACCCGGCCTCCATAGCCTTCTATGGTAGAGAAATCCATAGGTTGACCATCCTCTGAGTGAAGAAATTTTTCCTCATCTCAGTCCTAAATGGCATGCCCCTTATGCTGAGACTGTGGCCCTGGTTCTATACTCCCCAACCAGGGAAAACATCCTCCCAGCATCTAGTCTGTCTAACCCTGTTAGAATTTCATACGTTTCAATCAGATCGCCTCTCATTCTTCTAGACTCTAGTGAATACAGGCTCAGTCGAACCAATCACTCCTCATATGACAGTCCTGCCATCCCTGGTATCAGCCTAGTAAACCTTCACTACACTCATTCTAATGCAAGTATAGCCATAGCCTTTCTTACGTAGGGAGACCAAAACTGCACACAATACACCAGGTGTGGTCTCATCAAGGCCCTGTATAACTGCAGCAAGACATCCCTATTTCTGAACTCAAGCCCTCTTGCAATGAAGGCCAACATACCATTTGCCTTCCTAATTGCTTGCTGCACCTGCCTGTTTACTTTCATTGACTGGTGTACAAGGACACCCAGATCCCTTTGTACATCCACATTTCCCAATATATCACCATTTAAATAATACTCTGCCTTTCTGTTCTTCACACTGAAGCATATAACTTCACTTTTATCCATGTTATACTGCATCTGCCATGTGTTTGCCCACACACACAACTTGTCTAAATCTCCCCGAAGCCTCCTTGCAGCCTCCTCACAACCCCGCGCAGTTTTGTGTCATCAGCAAACTTGGAAATATTGCATTTGGTTCCCTCATCCAAGTCATTTATAAATATCATGAATAGCTGGGGTCCAAGCACCACCAGTCACCGTCAGCCATCCGGAAAAAGACCCATTTATTCCTACTCTCTGTTTCCAGTCTGTCAACCAGTTCTCAATCCATGCAGTTGTATTACCCCCAATCCCATGTGCTTTAATTTTGCCCACTAACCTCTTAGGTGGGACCTTATCAAATGCCTTCTTGAAATCCAAAAACACCACACCCACTGGTTCTCCCTTATCTGTTTTACTAGTTACATCCTCAAAAAATCTCCAGTAAATTAGTTAAGCATGATTTCCCTCTCGTAAACCCATGCTGAGTTCGACTAATCCCGTTAATGCTTTCCAAGTGTTCTGTTACTATGTCTTTTATAATAGACTCTAGCATTTTCCCAACTACTGATGTTAGGCTAACTGGTCTGTAATTCTCTGTTTTTTCTCTCCCTCCCTTTTTAAATAGTGGGGTTACATTTGCCACCTTCCCATTTGTAGGAACTGCTCCAGAGACTATAGAGTTTTGGAAGATGACCAGCAATGGTGTAATGCTAGAGACCATGAGGGAGCCGGGGGAGGTTCTTTTCTGGAGGGCAGCAGGAGGAAGCCACCTCATCGTGCAGCAAGGGCACCTCACTGTTCAGCACCATCTCCCTCTGCCTTCTCCTCTCACCTCCTGCTCCTGCACTTCCCCCGATGAGCTGCCTCCCTCCAGGCTGTTATTTTCCTCAAATCTACACCTCAATGGAGCGCCCTGTAATGGGGAGCACGGCAGACCACCACAATTACCAAGACCCTTGCATATTGGATATTGGAGGGCACCATATGACTAGTCCAGGCATTGGAGTCACACCTCTAGAAAGCCAGTAGCCTATTCAATGTTTGTCCTACTGGGCAAATGGTGGTTCTATCGCCTCTGTACCTCTGTCCAGAATTCCTCTGGGGGCATGAATAGCTATGTCTTCAATGAGTCATGGCAGCTGCCTGGAAAATGAGTACACACTTGCTGTTGTTGCAGAGCAGTTGAATGTCAAGGGACTGGAAGCCTCTTCTGTTGATGGATCTAGCTGGTCGGTCTTTGGGTATCTTGATGGGTGCAATTGATGATGCCCTGCACCTGGGGGAATCCAGCGATGGAGATGAATCTGACTGCTCTCTGTAGCTGTGAGGCCGCATCCATCATTAAATGCATAAGCTGTCCAACTCTGACAGAGGGCATTAGTGACCAGCAAGATGCAGTGGTGTGCAGCCATTTGTGGGATGCTACCAAGGTCCTCAGCTGATCGCCAGAAGGAACCAGAAGTGAAGAAGTTCAAGGCTACAATGATTTTGATGGCTGCTGTCAGGGCATGGCAACCAGTTCCGTGAAGTGTAAGATCTTCGGCAGAGAGGGAACAGATGTCTATAACCATCTGTCTGACAGTCACAGTCTCCTGCGGCACTGGGTCTCAGTTATCTCCAGGTATCTCTGTCTTCAGCAGTTGATTTGAGTTGCGTGTTTAGCTTCTGTTGCCTTCAAGCTCTTCTTTCCCCTCCCATGCCCTCCTAATGCCTGGGGCACTGCCCTTCCTACAGAAGGTGTTGACCCTTATCACCACTGGGCCCAGAATTGTACAGTCGTGACCATGTTGCCAATTGGAGTCTTCCTTCTGGGCAGGTGGACATTGTATTATGAATGGCAGCCTTATCCCCCTGCTCTCTGCCCTGGCACTGACAGGGAAGAGTGATAACACTGTTCAGTGCCTGAGCAGAGTGCCCACTCTCTGCCAACTGAGTAGTGCCAAGGGCACCTACTTACCAAGTGTCGAATCCCCCTTTGTCGGGATGATGCCATGGGCCACCCTTGACTGGCACCCCACTATGTACCCGCCATCCTTCATCTGATCAGAAACTGACAGCTTCTGAACCAGTGCACCCCTTAAACTATTCCACCCCGCCCTTCAACAAGTGATTAAAAAGTCTTTAACTCGTTCAATTGACTTCAACTTGGAAGGAGAGGGGGATTCATGTCCTACCACCACCTCCACCACCACCCCCCAAACCCCACCCCCATCCTGGTGACTATCACTTCTGCCAATTTCTGCACTTCAAAATTGATATACTGCTTGGCACCAGTATTTTTGGGGGGGCCCCACCTCTGTTCCTGCCTTCGGAGGGCCCCAAAAATACAACCCCATTAATCACTTTTGGAGTGCAGCCACTGTTGGTGTGAAGAAAAACACAGCAGCCAATTTGCACACAGCAAGGCCCTACAAAGAATAGAGGCAGATGAGCCTTTTGTGGTGCTGGTGCTTCAAATTCATCTTTTATGTCAGTAACTTAGAGACACAGATTTAAGGTCCTTGACAAAAGAACCAGAGTGTGGATGCAGAGTTTTTGTTTTGTAGGTCTGTGAGTTGCTACGCCATGCAATGCATTCCTGAAAGGGCAGAGGGAACAGATTCAATAGTAACATTCAAAAGAGAATTGAAAGGGGAAGAAAACATGGGCATAGAACCGGGGAATGAGACTAAACTGTTCCAAACAGCTGGTACAGGAACAATGGGCTGAATGCTTTCCTTCTGTGCAGTTAGATTCTATGATTCTGGGCTCGATTTTAACTGTGCACGTGGATAGGTTTTGAGTAGGGTTGCCAACTGTGATAAATGTATTCCTGGAGGTTTCATCACATGACGCTCCAGGCATTAGTCGGCCAACACATCCATCCTTGTGACACGCGGCCTTCCTATGTCAATTGGAAAGCAAAAAGAGTCATTACCCAATTGGGTGGTGTTTGAATGTCAGCCAGACAGCCTTCCCCCCACCCCACCCCTGCCATTTTCAATAGTTTTATGTCTGATAAAGAGAAATGTTCAAAGAAAATGAAAGAAAAAACCTTCTTTAATGTCCTGATGATTTTTCTCCAGGGTTGCACACAGCAGTGTCCTGGAGATTGATCTTCAATTCCTGGAGATTCCAGGCCAGTCCTGGAGGGTTGGCAACTTCAATCTTGAGTGGGTTAAAAACTTGTTCAGTGTGTCTATACAAAAAAGAAGATGGTGGCAGCACCTCCAACAGTGCAGCAGTAACTCATGGCAGTATCAGCCCAAATTATGTGCCCAAGTACAAGGTTGAAGCAATAAGTTCAGAGGTGTGAGTCCTACCAACTGAGCCATGTTGTCACTCAGGTTTTGAATCTTTTTGCGATTGCTCCTATTCCCTTAATGTTAAGGGTGAAATTGATTTGCGTAGCAGGACTAAATGGGCTCCTGGTGAATTGGCAGCTGTCATTTCATCATGCCCATTTTTATCTTCAATTGGCTTGGACAATGCTGCAAAGATTTTTTAAAAATTTCAAGCCAAGTAAAATTGACCAGAGAATGGGTCTCCAAAAAGAGTTTGAACTGTCATGCTGTGAACTTCAGTGGAAAGTGTGGTGTGAAAAAAAAATCAGTTGCTACGAGCCCACACTGCTGGCAGAGACCACTTTCACCCTCTTTGATGCAGAATATCACCCAAATCACAATCTTAAGCGAAGTAGAGAAATGGAAGAAGCAGAACAATTAGATTTGCAGAAGTGATATGACTATATGAAAAATTGCACATTGAGCAACAAGTTCATAAAGCTTAAAATAGGCGCAAAATGTAAATGTTTTGTTCAGGGAGAACTAATCCCTCTCTGCAACTGTCAAGTTTTTTTCCATCACACAATGGCTCCTAATGGTCCATTACTTGGCAAGTTATTCATGCACTAAGTTCCCATATCACATGAAAAGGAATGTGATTTTCCGCTGTGTCAGGCATTGTTCCCATGTGTACATTGTATCGTGTTACAATGGAAATCACCAAGATTTAGAATATCTGGTGTGATGACCTTGTTTCAAATAGAACATTAAGACAACTGAAGAGCTTTGCGTATCTGAAATTGAGGTTAAAAATGCCTGAGGAGAAGAAACTGGCACCTAGAGAAAGATGTCAAAAAAGCCTTAAAAGGCCAGCAAAGGTCAGCAGGAAGTGGAGAAAGCTGAGGAAGGAGAGTTATTCTATTGACGTCTACAGTGTAACAAAGCAAGTTTACCCCTAAAACTGGCATCTCCCCCAAGGTTATGAGCCCCTTCATGAATGATATTTTTGAGTGTATTGCAGGCAACATTTCTGCCTGGCATACTGCAACTCGCACTGCACTATCAGCTCCTGGGGGATCCAGAGCACTGCATACCTGCTGCTGCCTGGGGGAGCTGGCCAAACAAGTCATGTTGGAAGAGATAGTGACCAAATACACCAGTTCTTCATCATATGAGGGAGGCAGTGGTGTAGTGGTATTGTCACTCGACTAGGACTCCAGAGACCCAGTGTAATGCTCTGGGGACCTACGTATGAATCCCACCATAGCAGATGGAGGAATTTGAAATCAATTAAAAAATCTGGAATGAAAAGTCTAATCATCTAATGATGAAACTCACTAACACCCTTTAGCGAAGGAAATCTGCTGTCTTTACCTGTGACTCCAGACCCACAGCAATGTGGTTCTAGAACATATACCACATGGGACTGCAGTGGTTCAAGAAGGTGGCTCACCACTACCTTCTCAATTAGGGCAATGGTCTGGCCAGTGAAGCCCATGCTGTGGGAATGAATAAAAGAAAAACACCTAAGCTAATGGGTAAGGCACTGCAATGTCTTAGTTGTGGCTCAGTGATTTTGCCTCTGATTCTGAGCATTGTGAGTTCAAGTCCAACTGTTTGACACTGTTTTGGTGAGACATTAAACTGGGTCCATGTCTGCCCTTTTGATGGATGTCAAGGATCACAATTTCAAAGAAGAACCCTGGCCAATATTTATCCCTCATCTAAGACAAGGCTGCATATGACGCTGCAACTGCAGAGGATGCACTTCCTTGTGCAGACTGGCAAGGAACCCATATCCCACTATTTAATAGCATAATCTGTGCGATTTGTGGTACTATAATTGATTAATCCCTAAGAAATGTTCAAATATGCCATCTGATTGGTGCTTGATGAGCTCAAGATTTACTTTCTGCCCAGGATTGATTTCAACCAATGTCATATACATGACTGATGGGGAAAACTGCCTGTGCATGGCACATGTGGAAAGACGGCAAGTCGACATCAGGAGATGTAGGCCAGAATTTTTCCGTCGGTGACTAGGGGGCGGGGCCCGCTCGCCGACAGGAAAATGACACGGGATGATGTCAGGAGGAACCCGCGATGTCATCCCGCCCCACTTAAATATTCAGGAAAGCGGGTGGACAGCGAAATCAGCTGTCCGCCCGCCAACCTGTCAATGGTCAATTAAGGCCATTGACAGGGTAATTAAGCCAATTAAAGGCCCTGCCCGTCCAACCTTAAGGCTGGCGGGCAGGCCAGGAGCCCCGGCGGGCTTCTGAAAAAACACGAAACCTAATCCACCGGCGGGATGAGGTTTCATGTCCGTTTTAAAAACCTTTAATAAATTTTATGTGAGATTTTCTAACATGTCCCATCTCGTGTGACATTGTCACTTGAGGGGGACATGTTAATAATTTTTTTATTTTTCTATTTTTTAAGTTTATAAAACTTTCAGCGCTCTCCCTGGGACAGCACTTAGTCTCAGGGAGCAGTGCGCTCTTTTGTGCGCATGTGTGAAAGTGCGCACTTTGACAGTGGGGGATTCCCTCCGCCCCCCCCCCACCTCCCCCAGCACAGGAAGTGCATAGCGCTTCCCGTCGGGCGGACCGCCCGCTCAAAATGGCGGCAGGGCCCGCTTCAGCGGTGGCGATCGGCTGCCTGTCCACCGCCGAGCCGGTGGGGCCCGCCCACCCACCAAGGGCAAAATTCTGCCCATAGCGTTCAAACAATATGTAAATTGGCTGCTATGTTTCTTATATTAAGAAAATTGGAGCCTCTACCATCACTGTTCCTAGCTCTGCACTACAACATGCATGTAAAAGAGCACATTGCCACAGTGGCTCAGCCTCCTCAGGGAGCCAGTTGGCTCAGGTGACTGGATAGCTGATGTGGCTCCAATTGGCACCAAAAGCACCTGTTCTGGCTGGGGTGGATGTGAGACTTGCCCTACCTGTGGTTGAGATCATGGCACTGTGGGTCGGACCTGCCTTTGGGCATAGAACTGAATAAGCTTCCTACATTATTACAGTGTTTGGAGTTCAAAAAGTGCTTCATTGTCAGTAAACATTTAGAGAAGTCCTGAGGTTATGAAAGGCACTATATATTATGGTGTTGTTGAATGGTGCTGTATATACAAATCTATCTTTCTTTGATCTCCTGAGGTTGAAATGGAATTTTGAATGGCCCACAATGAACATGCTATTTATTTAAATCTGCTTTTGTGCAATTTAGCTTTTGCACTTTGGAAAGTTTATTGTTGCCCTTTGAGCTTAAAATACCCTAAATTAAAATTATAACCCAAAGTTTCCAACTGGGCTGAAAACTCCCAAGTAGTCAAAACCCCAGCGATGCTGCACTTGTGGTTAAAGCTCTGGAACATTTTTCCAGTCAGCTGTTAAACATAAACAGCGTGGCTGACCTCAACATGACGTGATGCACAGTTAACATCCATGATCTGCTGGCCTTATGAAACAATTACCTATACTGCTGAAAAAAGAACCATGAAGTCAAAGCTCTTCGTCTTATTCTCATCGGGGCAAATGCAAGAATGCCAAATTTCACATGATTACAGCAACTTATACCAGAAGAGAAAAGGATGCTGATTGATTTGGCAAGTCAGCTCTGACTGGCCGAGGTGAAAGCAACAGGGAACTGTAGGCTCCCTAAGCTTCTGGGTAATTTTAAAAAGACGCAAGGCTTGAACAAATCCCTTTTTGTTCAGCAAACGGGTCATTTGCATCTGAATGTCTGTCACTTCTAGCAAGCGAAAATGAGCCATTTACGAACTCGACTGATCATCTCAAATTGGTGTTAGCATAGCTATTAATGCACTCAGGGATGTTCAAGAAGTGCTGTTCAGTGACAGAATCGCATCTAACAGTAGACCTTGTGTTTCGGGTTTTACAAACGCTGGCTAGTTGAATACGGTCTGTATTCTGCCTACTACAAACAACTGAAAGAACATGTTACTTAACTCAATCAGCTGATCATTGGGACATATGGGCCTATGTACCCAGCATCACACTGGCACTGAAATTCAAACAAGATGATTCTCAATTGTGTGGTAGGCAGAATGTCTTTTTGGACTGATGGTGGGTGGCATCCTGTTAGTGGAAAATACCACTCACATAATGTCAACGTGAAACAGCCAAAGGCCACCACTTTTGGACCTGAAAACTGCCTCAAATTATCCTGGAAAGGCAAAGTACCTCGAAAAAAATTGAGCAACAGGTTAAGCAAGCATGGACTGGTTGGGCCAAATGGCTTGTTTCTGTACTTTACTTCTTACGCAATCCTACAAAATTCCAATACTGATTCACTGTATAATCGTATATGTTGAGATCAGTTCTGCACTCGTATTAATCTCTATCACACTGTATTAAATCCCTCTTTATGCTTTTAATGCTGTTGTTAACACTTTTACTTCGAATGGATTAATGCCTGTGTGAAAGAAGAAAAGATTTCAATGCGAGTGATTTAACTGATTGTAGGCTGAACAATGCTGGTTGCAAAGTATAATCCTCTAAAACACAGCAATTTCATGGGTAATGGAGCATAAACTGGAGATTTGTGGTTAAACATTTGTCTGAAAACATGGGAGCTATTACATACTGTTCTAAATATGCTTTACAGTGCAGAAAAAAGATTGCAGCATAACGCTAGTGGGGTTTGTGCCTACAAAATCTATGTCATTCCACATAAAACTGAGTCTGACTCACTCCTGAAAGGGCAGACTTGCAGTAATTGTAAATCTACAAATTTACCACCCAAATAACCAAACATTACAGGGGAAATTTTCTAACTTTGTACTCCCATCACAGAATCACACTTGTTGAGAGGGCGTATTGCATTCACACACATTTTTCTGACCACTTAAGTTAACTTTCTACTGTGAGTGTCAGGCGGGAAAGCCGCCTTATAAAATGGGAATGGAGCACTAAGATGGGTAGCATAATGCTGACCAAAGTGTTCAAAGATCTACATCTCTTGACATATTTATAATTAATTGATTTGTGAATTGATACAGTCATGTGTTGCATTGCAAATTGTGCTCCTTGCTTTACTTGCTTAACTCAGGTGTACCCAAGAATTTTTTGCCTTTAAAGTGGCTTATGGGGCCTGCACCAGTTGGAAAACACACCCCTAATTGTTTACAGTCATCTTTACTTAAGCTGCTTTTGATGCTGCTTAAATTTGGTTTGCATTCCCTTCTGTATAGAAAATTGAGGGGTGATCCAATTGGTATGTTTAAAATAATAAACAGATTTGACAGGGTGGATATAGAGAAACTATTTCCTCTGGTGGTGGAACCCATAATCAAAGGGCTTAACCTTAATGTTCAGGATATGTTATTTACAAGTCAAATTAGGAGGCGTTTCTTCACTCAAAAGGTAGTTGAAATCTAAAAACCTCTGTTAGATTGATTGAATCTTGATTGACATTTTTTTAGGTAAGGTATCAAGGGATATGGAGCAAAGATGAGCAAATGGAACTGGACTACAGATCAGCCTTAATCTAACTGAATGGCAGGGCAGACTTGAGGGGCTGAATGGCCTCCTCCTGCTCCTGAGATTTTTTTTTGATTTGAATGGGCACTGTGGATTTTTTTGAATGTGTTATTTTCACATAAGGTCCCAGTAAGGATTGTATTAGGCTAAGTGACAAAATTAAACATCTGCTGGGTGGTATTACTTAAAATAGCGACATCACCTAGGCAGCACTGAAGTAATTAATGCAAATTAGGTACAGGTGAAAGAAGACTACATTAAAAATTTGATAATAAAACAGAAAGATATTACAGATGAGTATCATTTAAAAAGGAGGAAAACACACATTGTATTCATATTAGTATATAAAACATTTATATATGCTTTATTCCCTCACCGAATTGTGAATGGTGCTTAAGACAATAGCTAAACCCAATCCCACTACAAACTATAAAAACTGACTTATTATAGCATTTATTCTTATACAGCTTTAATTATGTAGAGGGAACTGTGAATAAGGGAACTGTGAATAACGTTGAACTAATTAGGGTTAAAATGGAAACTGAAATAAAACAGAAAATGCTGGAATGCTTTTATATTAAAATGGAAAATGTCTTCCCTCATGATACCACCAGTTGAGAACAAGGTCAGGCTGAAAGCAAGAAAGCAGATTAGACTGTTTGTTCTGGCAATTAATTATATAGGAAAAGAGCTTGTTCCTACAGCATTTTGTCACATCCGAGGACATCACAATGCACATTGCAATCAATGGATCAGTTTTGATGAGGAGTTACTGTTATGTAGGCAAATAAGGTCACCAGCATATGGTGGGCAGGAGAAAAGGCGGAACAGTTTCTACCTTCGATGTCTCGGCATCTCTTGGCAGGACAAGGTCACCAATGCCAGAGGCTCTGGCCGGACCATGCTAATTCCATCAGCATACACTCATTGCTAAGCCAACAATGTCTGTGCTGGCTCAGCCACGTTCATTGAATGGATGATGGCCGTATGCCCAAAAACCTTTTGTATGCCAAACTCACCACTGGGTCACGACTTTCTGATCATCAATACCTCCGCTATAAGGATACCTGCAAGCGAGATATAAAGATGGCGGACATTGACACTCTGGAGGCTGACTTCTGGAAGGGCATTGGAAGAGGCAAGCAGAATTGAAAAGTTCAGCTGGCTGAGAAGCGGGCCCAGAGAAAACAGAGGCCAGTGAACAGCACACCTTCTGGGTCCACTGCCTTCCTCTGCAGCCATGCCAGAGTGGGGCTCCTGAGTCACACCCAGGCAATGCTCAACACAGAGTTCACCAGGGTGCAAACCATCATCTTATGAGATGGTAGGCTACCCGCTGAGAAGGCAGCCAGTATGCAGAATCCCACAAACAATGACTAAATGGCCAAATAATTTGTTTTACTGACGTTATCTGTTAAAGGAGAAACATTAGATGGAAAACAATTGTGTGGAACAAAAGGAGGATACCTTACCTTAAATCAAATAACACAATGGGAGCTTTTACATCCATCTGAGTAAAGAAATAGGGCAAAGTTAACACCTCATCTGGAAAAACAGCACCCCCAGTGTTGCACTCACTCAACAACAACTTGTATTTATATATCACCTTTAAGGCATTAAATGTCCCATGGTGATTCAGAGGAGCATTATGAAACAAAAATATCATACCGATACATATAAGGAGATATTAAGGCAGACCGAAAGCTTTGGTCAAAGAGATAAGTTTTAAGGGGCATCTTAAAGGAGGAAAGAGTTGGAGAGGGTTAGGGAGGGTAGTCAAGCTGTCAATGGTGGAGTGATTAAAGTCAGGAATGCTCAAGAGGCCAGAATTGGATGAGCACCGATATCTCAGAGGATTGTCGGTCTGGAGGAGATGACAGAGATAGGGAGGTGTAAGTCCCTGGAGAGATTTGAAAACAAGGATGAGAATGTAAAAATTGAGGTGTTGCTTAACAGGGAGCAAAAGTAGGTCAGCAAGCTCATTATCACTGTTTGTGAGGCCTTCCTGTGTCGAGATTGACTGATGTATTTCCTGCATTATAACAGTGAATATACTTCAAAAGTGCTTTGTTCAATATAAAGTACTTTTGGGGTGCCCTGGAGTTGTGAAAGGCTTTAATTAAATGCATACTCTTTCTTTCCTCTTTAACATTTGATAATCTAACATATTATAAAACAGGAATAGAACGGAAGCCGAGGAAGGCTAATGTTGGGGTATTAGAGCTCAATCCCTATGATCCCTGTGAAAGGAAAGAGAGTAGCTAAAGTGAATGTTGGTTCCTTGGAGGATGAGACTGGGGAGTTAATAGTGGGGAACGCAGAAATGGCAGAGACGCTTAATCAACATTTTGCCTCAGTTTTCACGGTGGAGGACACTAGTACCACCCCAATAGTAACAGGTAGTACAGAGGGTATAGAGAAGGAGGAACTTAGAACAATCACCATCACTACAGAAAAATTACTGAGCAAACTATTGGGATTAAAGGGTGACAAGTCCACAGGACCTGATGGCCTACATCCCAGGGTCTTAAAGGAAGTGGCAGCAGAGCTGTGGATGCATTGGCTATAAGAATCCAAAATTCCCTGGATTCTGGAAAGGTTCCAGTGGATTGGAAAAATGCTAATATAATGCTCTTATTCAAAAAGGTGGGGAGGCAGAAAATAGGGAACTATAGACCAGTTAATTTAACGTCTGTCATTGGGAAGTTGTTGGAATCTATTATTAAGGAAGTAGTAATGGGGCATTTGGAAAATCAAAATGCAATCCATCAGAGTCAGCATGGTTTTATGAAGAGTAAATTGGTTTAACTAACTTGCTAGAGTTCTTTGAACATGTGACAAGCAAAGTAGATAATGGAGATCCTGTAGATGTAGTATACCTGGACTTCCAGAAGGCCTTTGATAAGGTGCTGCACAGAAGATTAATACACAAGATAAGATCGCACAGAGTGAGGGGTAATACATTAGCTTGGATAGAGGATTGGCTAACCAACAGACAGCAGAGAGTCGGGATAAATGGGTCTTTTTCTGGATGGCAAGCTGTAACTAGTGGGGTGCCACAAGGTTCGGTCCTTGGGCCCCAACTATTTACAATCTATATTAATGACTTGGATTCAGGGATAGAAGGTACTATAGCTAAATTTGCAGACACCAAAATAGGTGGGAAAGCAAATTGCAATGAAGAAATAAGAAATTTACAAATAGATATGGACAGGTTAGATGAATGGGCCAAAATTTGGCAGATGGAGTTTAACGTGGATAAGTGTAAGGTTATCCATTTTGGTTGGAAAAATAAAAAGGCGACTTATTATTTAAATGGAGAGAAACTTCAGAATGCTTCAGTGCAGAGGGATCTGGGTGTCCCCGTGCATGAATTGCTGAAGGCTAGTATGCAGGTACAGCAGGTAATAAGGAAGGCAAATGGAATTTTGGCATTTATTGCTAAAGGAATAGAGTATAAAAATAGTGAAGTGTTGTTGCAACTGTACAAGGCATTAGTGAGACCGCACTTGGAGTATTGTGCACAGTTTTGGTCCCCTTACTTGAGGAAGGGTGTAGTTGCATTGGAGGCGGTTCAGAGGAGGTTCACTAGGTTGATTCCAGAGATGCGGGGCTTGTCTTATGAGGAGAGATTGAGCAGTTTATATTCACTGGAGTTTAGAAGGATGAGAGGAGATTTAATTGAGGTATATAAGATGCTAAAGGGGATGGACAAAGTAGATGTGGAGAGGAAGTTTCCCTTTGTGGGGCATTCTGGAATGAGAGGCCATAGTTTTAGGCTAAGGGGTGGTAGATTTAAATCAGAGAGAGGAGGAATTACTTTTCTCAAAGAGTCTTGAATCTGTGGAATTCACTACCTCAGAGTGCAATGGATGCTGGGACGCTGAATAAATTTAAGGAGGAGATAGACAGATTTTTAATTAGTAACAGGTTGAAAGGTTATGGGGAGAGGGCGGGAAATTGGAGTTGAGGCCGAAATGAGATCAGCCATGATCGTATTGAATGGTGAGGCAGGTTCGAGGGGCTGAATTGCCTACTCCTGCTCCTAGTTCTTATGTTCTTATGTTCTTAAGATTCATTGAATGATGAGATAGAGCACCATAACTTTGCTTTCGGTTGGTATTTTGTCAAATTTTAAAAATCTTTGCTCTGGAAGCTTCCAACCTCACTGTGAAGTCCCTGTTGAGCGATTCCCTTTGGGGAATTTCCTTGAAAAAGAAAGGGGAAGGCTGCAAATGTTATCCCCCAAGGAGATTCTGATTCACATGTTAAAGGTGGAAGAAAGGAGGAACAGTATGCATGTAATCCAGTAATCTGAGCTCATAAAATAACACTGTAGGAGATCTAAAGTCTCCTGCAATTCCCCAGTCACAAGGGTGCATGGATCCAGAAGATTATTCCTTCATATATCCATGATGTTATGTAGCAGATGGCTTTTTTGTTCTGTGGGATGTGTGAAGAAGCTCCTAGAGCTGCCAATTTCTCCTGGATGCTTTGGAATGTAGAGAATCTGGAATGCACCGCCTGAGAGGGTGGTGGAGGCGGGTTGCCTCACATCCTTTAAAAAGCACCTGGATAAGCACTTGGCACGTCATAACATTCAAGGCTATGGGCCAAGTGCTGGCAAATGGGATTAGGTAGGTAGGTCAGGTGTTTCTCATGTGTCGGTGCAGAATCTATGGGCTAAAGGGCCTCTTCTGCACTGTGATTCTAAGATTCTGTGAAAAGGTGGCATTTGATCCTGCTGTCATCTGTCACATATCTTCAGATTGCAGTGCCTGCATATGGTTCTGATGCTCTGCAGGCTTTACGTCAGGCCTTCTAAGGTCATCGTTTCCTCAGTCTCCCAATTCTCTACCCAGATGCCATGTCTCATCACCTGGGAGTTGCACATTGAGTCAATTCCTCAACTAGGCAGTATGTGTCATCCCCAGCTAATTTACCTTGGTAAGTAAAAGCAACATACCATGTATGCTTGAGATCTGAAATAGAAAACGATTAGTGCCAGAAATACTCAGCAGGCCTGGTTGTTAAGTTTCAATAGTTATTTAGAAATGAAGACCAAAGCCAAGACAGAGTTTTATTGCTTGTCATAAAACTCTCCACAGACAGCACTAGCCTCAGCTGTTATCCCTTTTACATAACCAAATGGGTACTTAGTTAAACAACCTAATAATTACCAATGAACTTCTTTAACTGTTCCCTTTCCTAACACTGGCAGCACCTGTGGAAAGAGGAACAAAGGAGAAGAGTCATATTGGACCTAAAACATTAGCTGTTTCTTTGTCCACAGATGCCGTCAGACCTGCTGATATTTTCCAGCATTTTCAGTTTTTATGACCTTGGCAAGTGATAGGGTTCGTGATAGAGTGAGGGAGTTTCTGTTGACAATGCGAAATGCAGAAGGGTCTTATATCAGTTCCTCCTCTCTTGGCAGTACCTTCCTTGTTGGTTCAATATTATCTTTTAGGGGAGAAAACCTGCCGTCTTTGCCTGCTCTGACCTATATGTGACTCCAGTCCCACACCATCGCTGTTGACTCTTAACTGCTCTCCAAAGAGGCCTCGCAAGACCATTCAGTTGTACCACCGTTTTCACAGGGCAGCTAGGGATGTGACACCAGCAGTCCAAGAATATAAATAACAATATAAAGGCATGCATTTTTTTTTTGTCTTACCTGCAGTATTATATTTGTTAACTTCAGGATTTCCAGCTGGATCATCATTGAGAGACACAGAGAGGGAAAGGTTGAAAGTGCAGAAGGTGGTGGGTTTTTCCAAGCACAGGGCAGGATTTTCGGGTTGTCGGGGGGAGGGGTGTGGTCGGTAGGCCTAGGCCTGGGAGCAGCCAGGAAACGGCCCACTGCCCCCCGATTTCACGCCGGTTGGCCAATTTACGGCCAGCCAGTGTGAAAGGCACACGGAGAAGCTCAGTGCTGCCGGCGTGAGGTTGGGAGGAGGGCGAGTGCAAAAGTCTGCGCATGCGCTGGGGAGAGCGCACTTGAAAGCTCCCTGAAGGCAGGGAACGGCCTCAGGGCGCTGAACAATATTAAAATCAAAAATAAAGATGTTTAATACCTGAAAAAAAAAATCCTGATATGGAGACTCACTCACGATAACATAAACAGAATAAAATTTCTGTCCAAAAGTTTGAGTTTATTTTTTATTTAATTGCGGAAACCTCATTCCGCCCGTGGATGAGATTTACTAAAAATGGCCGATTTGCCCACCATAAGGTCGGAAGGGCAGCGGAAAATAGCTTTTAATGAGTACGTTAATGGCCTTAATGGGCCTCTTAATTGTCGGCAGGCGTGCTGCCCACTCTCGTGCACGCCGCCGACCAAAATATCGTGCCAATGCGCGACGGCACCGGGACGCTCGCCTAACGCCCATCGGGTGCTATTTTACGCCCGATCGGGTTGGGCGGCGCCTGCCCGCCCATGGGACGTAATGTCCCTCCCACAGAATCGATGGCGAAATCTCGGAGATGGGATTTGGTGTTAGGCTGGTAATTCACTTTGGGCGTGCCCTGGTGCAAGAAGTGACAGTATAGCTCAGGTTTCCAGCTGTAGCTTCCAAGCACACTTAAGCTAAAACAGGAGACAGATTGTGTTATGTCTTTGGCATTTTTTGTTTGTACTCCAGCTATTTTTGACTTTTGGTTAGTTCATGTAGGTGAGCTCTGGGTCGCTGTGTTCCATTTGATCAGATAAGTGTGTGGCTTTTGGAATGGTCAGGGTGCTCTCATCTGTTTCTTTCAGCTCCTGGTTTTATCACATGTTCTTCGCCTTTAGGAGGTGTTATGTAATACTGCTCTGCTCTTTGACTTAAGCTTTAATGGTCAAACAGATTTATTATCCACTGAATGACCAAACAAATATTAACAGTAATGCAGCACGTATCTTTCCAATAGCACAGCTTATCCAGCTCCAGAATTAATAGGAAAACAACAACATTGTGATGCTTAGCTATCATATGTTCTCACATCTTGTCTCTTTTCTCTTTCTCACTATTAACAGCTATCTGGCCTGACTATCTCTCTTCAAAGGCTTCAAAGAGACTCTAATTGGAGTGAGACAGATGAGTGGGCCAAAACTTGGCAGATGGAGTTTAATGTAGGAAAGTGTGAGGTCATGCACTTTGATAGGAAGAATCAAAAGGCAGACTATTATTTAAATGGAGAGACTCCAAAAAAGTGCAGTGCAGAGGGATCTGGGTGTTCTTGTGTATGAAATACAAAAGGTTATCATATAGGTGCAGCAAATAATTAAGAAGGCAAATGGAATTTTGGCCTGCATTGCTAGGGGGTTGCAGTTTAAAAATAGGGAAGTCTTGTTACAACTGTACAGGGTGTTGGTGAGGCTGCACCTGGAGTACTGTGTACAGTTTTGGTCCCCATATTTAAGAAAGGGTATACTGGCATTGGAGGCAGTTCAAAAGAAATTCACAAGGCTGATTCCTGGGATGAAGGAGTTGATTTATAAAGAATGGCTAAACAGATTAGGCCTTTATTCATTAGAGTTTAGAAGAAGGAGGGGTGATTTTATTGAAACTTACAAGATTCTGAGGGGGCTTGACAGGGTAAATGTTGAGAAGATGTTTCCACTAGTGGGGGAATCTCGAACTAGGGAACATAGTTACAGAATAAGGGGGCACTCATTTAAAACTGAGGTGTGAAGGAATTTCTTCTCTCAGAGGGTAATGAATGTCTGGAGTTCTCTGCACTAGATCACTGAAAGCATTTAAAGAGGAGTTAGACAGATTTTTGAAATATCGGGGAGCTGAGGGCTATGAGGGTCTGGCACGAAAGAGGAGTTGAGGCCTGGGACAGGTCAGCCATGATCTTATTGAATGACGAGGCAGGCTTGAGGGGCCGAGTGGCCTACTCCTGCTCCTATTTCTTATGTTCTTATGTTCTAAGCAGTGACTCCTGTATTACCTGAACTTTAGGCTGAGTGCAATATTGGTCGGTTTGCAGTAGTTTAGTTGTCACTTATTGTGTATTATAAATGTGCGTATGTGAGAAAGAGGGTAGGAACATTGAGGAAAGCAAGCAGGAAAGGTGAATGAGCTCCGTGGATGAAGTATTACAATTTTTTGTGGATAGGCAGCCTGGAAAATTACAAAACAGGACAAGTTCAATAAACAGTGAGAGATAGAAATGTAGGTGAATCTTATCAAGCAGTGTTGCTGTAAGTAAATATTTTGCGAAATGAAAGTTTCTGGTAGCTTCTTTCCTACTCAATCTGGTGATCATTAGTGGGAGTCACTGTTTCAAGAACTCCATTTGAAAGCTCTTAAACTCAAAAATAAGAACTAATTTGTGAAGTGAGGTGTAACTCTGCCCTGACATCATTGCTTAATCCAACCTCAGACAAACAGCTTGCGCTGCACCAATGTAACGTTATTTCTCAATTCTCGATGATCAATTCTCAACTCTCAACCTGTGGCCTCTCTGACTGAACCACCAGCTCACATCAAGTTGTTTTGCTCTGCAAGCACCAGCCCAAGAAAGGGAAGACAGAACCTGCATTTATATAGCACCTTGCACAGCCTCAGGACACCCAAAAGTGCTTTATAGCTGATGGAATACTCTTATGTGTAGTCACTGTTGTAATGTAGGAAACGCAGCAGTCAATTTGCACGCAGGAAGCTCCCACAAACAGCAAAATGTGATAATGACGAGGCAATGTGCTGTCTTTTTTCATGATGTTGGGTGAGGGATAAATATTATGGAGGGGCACAGGGAGAACCAGCATTTAACATTTGAGCAAACCCATTTCAAATGGAACAGTTACAGCCAATAGACAAGGAAGAATTTCATGCTGTTAAGCTCAGTGGTGTTTGAACTAGAGGTGAAAGACCAGTGGCCGGCAACTGTGCCACTTATTTTCCCTATAAAGCCACTTTTATGACGGCACCTGTTTTCGTTCATTTTCTGGGTCAAAGGGCAGAATTTAATCCAGCTCATTGTGATAATCTGCCAAGATAAAAGCAAAACACTGCGGATGCTGGAAATCTGAAACAAAAACAGAAAAGGCTGAAAGAACTCAGCAGGTCTGGCAGCATCTGTGGAGAGAGAGAGAGAGAGACAGAGTTAACGTTTCGAGTCCGTATGACTCTTCTTTCTTTCTCTGTCTTTCTCTCCACAGATGCTGTTAGACCTGCTGAGCTTTTCCAGCATTTTCTGTTTTTGTTTGTGATAATCCGCCATGTTGGCTGGGCTCACTATAGCGGGAGAGGCCACACATCATTCACCCGGTGGCAGGAAAACCTCTCGCAATTGAGTCAGGAGAAGGGGCCCATGCAGGAAACTTGCCCACTCATGACAGGATGTCAGTTAGGCTCATTATTGAGCCAATTGACAACAGTTATCCCTGAGCCCACCAGAATTAAGTGGTGGCTTTCCCTTGCCTCCTGTTGGGTTTGCTGACAGCACCTGACGGGTGGGAGGAAGGTGGGTGGCAGTCTCCCATTGTCAGGCACTCAGTACCAGACTGAAGGACCCAGCTTAGGGAAAGGGGTGTGGGGTCCACTGAAAGCCATTCCCCACCTGCCCTCGTCTCCGACCGCCCTGCCTCCCCATCCCATGATGCCCGCCACCTCCCCGTAATCCCATCCTGCTCTCGCTCACCTGAGTCCATTGACCCAGTGACAATCCCTGGTGAAGTCCTCAGAGCATAATCGGCAGCAGCCACCATTCCCGGTAGCGTTGCTGGCAATGGAGAGCTGCTGGCCTCTAATTGGCTGCCAGGTCTTGGCGGGTGAGATTTCTGCCGCCACGGTCCTAAAATCTTGGAGGAAGGCCAGACCAAATTAAGTGCCTCAAGCACTTAACTGGCCAGTGTCAGGCCTTCCCTATGGAAGCGACACAGGTTTCCCAATGGTTTTCCAACTGGGTAGGCGGGATCTGTGTCGTCAACACTAATTTCTGCCCAATGTGTTGCCATATCCGACTCCCTTATCCCAATGAACCCCCTCCTTAATAGCTCTGTGGGTGTACCTACACCACATGGACAGCAGTGGTTCAAGAAGGTAGCTCACCACCACCTTCTCAAGGGCAACTAGGGATGGGCAATAAATGCCAGCAGCACTCACATCCCATGAATGAATAAAAACACGAGGCTGAAGGACAAATCTTGACCAAGAGATGGGGGAGAACTCTCCTACCCTTCTTCAAACACTGCTGTGGTATCTCTAATGGCCATCTGAAAGAGCAGACAGGACTTTGGCTTAACATCTCACCTGAAGGATGGCATCTCCATTGAATAACAGAACAAATTCAAGGGGCTGAATGACCAACTGTTGTTCTTATGTTCTTTATTCTTTCATGGGATGTGGGGTATTGCTGGCTAGGCCAGCATTTGTTGTCCATTCCTAATTGCCCTTGAACCGAGTGGCTTGCTAGGCCTTTTCAGAGGGCAGCTAAGAGTCAACCACATTACTCAGGGTCTGGAATTGCATGCAGGTCAAACCAGGTAAGGATGGCAGATTTCCTTCCCGAAAGGGCGTTGGTGAACCAGATGGATTTTTACAACAATCGAAGACAGTTTCATAGTCACCATTACTAATTTACATTTCAGATTTATCAATTGATTATTACAGAAAATAAAAGTGCATGGTGTAGTGGAGTCCCACAAGGGTCTGTACTGGGGCCTCAAATTTTTATGATTTACATCAATGACTTAGATGAGGAGAGTGAAGACATGGTAGCTAAATTTGCAGATGACACAAAGATAGGTAGGAAAGTATGTTGTGAAGAGGACATGAGGAGGTGGATATAGATAGGTGAGTGAGTGGGCAAAGATTTGACAAATGGGGTTTAATGTGGGAAAATGTGAAGTTGTTCACTTTGGCAGGAAGAACAAAAGAGCAGAGTATTACTTAAATGGAGAACAGCTGCATAATCCTGAGGTGCAGAGGGATCTAGGTGTTCTAGTACATGAGTCACAAAAAGCTAGTATGCAGGTACAGCAAGTAATTAAGAAGGCTAATGGAATGCTATCCTTTATTACGAGAGGGATTAAACATAAAATTAAGGATGTTATGCTTCAGGGCATTTGTGAGACCGCACCTCGAATACTGTGTGCAATTTTGGTCTCCTTATTTTAGGAAGGATGTAAATGTGTTGGAGGTGGTTCAAAGCGGTTTACTAGATTGATACCTGGAATGAGTGGGTTGTCTTATGAGGAAAGGTTGGACAGGCTGGGCGTGTTTCTATTGAGGTTTAGAATAGTGATGGGTGATTTGATTGAAGTAAACAAGATCCTGAATGGCCTTGACAAGGTGGACATGGAAAGGTTGTTTCCTCTTGTGGGTGAGTCTAGAACTAGGGGGCACTGTTTTAAAATTAGGGGTTGCCCTTTTAAGAAAGAGATGAGAATATTTTTCTGTCAGAGGGTTGTGCGACTTTGGAATTCTCTGCCTCAGAAAGCGGTGGAGTTGGGGTTCATTGAATATTTTTAAGGCAGAGGTAGATAGATTCTTGTTAGGCAAGGGAATCAAAGGTTATCGGGGTTAGATGGGAATGTGGAAATCGAAACGCAAGAAGATCAGCCATGATTTTGAGTGGAAGAGCAGGCTCGAGGGGCTGAATGGCCTACTCCTGTTCCTATTTCTTATGTTCTTATGAATTTAAGTTCCAAGAGCTGTCACCGTGGGATTTGAACCCATCTACCCAGAGCATTATCCTGGGCCTCTGGATTACTGGTCCACAACAGCATCATTGACTCCCGATGTTCCTATGCTCCTATTAGAATCTGATTTACATAGAGCAGGATCTTTATGTCAGTGAGTGGGGGGCGGGGCCCTCTTGCCGAAGCATAAATGATGTGGGACGACGTTGGGCGGAACTCCCGACATCACCCCGCGTCATTCTCATTTTCAGGTTGGCAGGGGCGCAGCTGAATCAGCTGTGTGTCCGCCGACCTGTTAAAGGCCTATTGAGGCCACTTAAAAAGTACTCCAACCTTAAGGTTTGTGGGCAGGCCGGGAGCCCAGGTGGGCTTAAGAGAAAGCATGAAACCTCGTCCACGGGCGGGATGAGGTTTCATGAGGGTTTTTAAATATTTAATAAAGGTTTCACTGAAAGTGATGGACGTGTCCCAACTCATGTGACAGTGTCACCTGAGGGGACATGTCAGGGAAATTTTGTTTTTGTCTCTTTCACATTTTTAAAGTTGGAGCCGATCCCCCGAGGCAGAGCTTAGCCTCAGGGAGGTCATTGGGCTCTTTCCCACTCTTGGCTGAGGGAATTGCCCCTTGCCTGCGCTCCCTGGCGGACGTCATGCTGGACGGGCCTTAATTAGCCCACCCACATAAAATGGCAGCCCACCCCCGATCGGGGGCACTGATCGGTGTTGCACCTGCCCGCGTCCGCTCCTGCACTTCCCCCCCGTTGGGGGGGATAATTTTTCCTATAGGAAAGAGGTCCACTGCCTTCTTCAGGTGCTTAATTCAGTTGCCTATCGGGTGAACCTGTGAAAGCTGTGGTGGGTTGGTTGTTGGGATAAAGAGGGTGGGAAGGCCAGTGACCTCAATTTCTATCCCCTAACTGTTGCATCAATGGCGATTTTCTGAAGTGAAATCCAGCCTCCGTTATGCATTTTCATTGTGTAACGTTCCACATCCAATGTATTGATCCAAAATCCCAGCTGGAGCACACCCTTTCCTGAAGGGAGTGTGGACACAATGGGCCAAATGGCCTCTTTCTATGCTGTAACTGTTCAATAATTCTATAAATATTAAACCTAACTAACGTTAATGCACTGTCAAATTTCAGCTCCTGGTCGCAAAACCTTCTGGAACCTTCTTGTTGATATTTGTGCAAAAGACCCCATTTTTGCAAAGTGCTTTTTTTTTGTTATTGTTTCTGTTTTAACCTTTAAAAGTGAACACGGTGCAAAATGTGAAAAAATATCCTTTTTGCTTAGAGCTCGGCTGAAGGGCTTGATGCTGGAGGAGAACTGCTGAAGGAGACTTGTTACAGCTTCATCGAGCTTGAGCTGTATCAATCCATTAAAGGTCTTGCAATCATGTGAAAAGACTGAAGCATGGAGTGCGTCATTTTCACTTGACATCACAGGGCACAGACACACAGTCACAGCCATTCACTTTAACCTCAATCCATTGTCGCAGTTTCTTGCAACTGGTGCAATGGCAGGGAAATCGTGACACTGAGGAAAATATGCAGAAAAACAAGGCACACGCTGACTAAGTAAATGAAGGCAACTGCTGACAAAATGTTCCCCCCGGTGCCACAAGAAAGGACAAGATGTCACAGGCTATAGCCAATCAGAGAAATGAAAATAATATTTTCCAACATTCTCCCTCTCAGCTTAATTTTAGGAAACGATCAAAGTGAAGTGAAACCTAATGATTGCAGCATCATCCTGTGGGACAGGCTAGATACTCAATCCTTTTCTTTAAGATGGATTTAATCTTTTAACCAGAATCCAGAAAAAAAACTAGGAAAAGGTATTTTGATTGTTGGAGAACTGGCGTAATGGAAAGGAGTTGTTCTAATAAGTCTCGGTGCAATTACAGCAAAATAAATGTGCACCCAGCAACCATAAGATTCAAAATGGAAAGACATCTGTCCTGGTTACATTTGTCTCCGGCTGCACTTTGTTGTTATGCCAACTAATTTACGAAAAAAAGCACATAGCCGTATGCAGAAGGCAACAATTCCTGACTCAAAGATTGAAAAGTACCTTCAGATTTGTCTGTTTTTTGCTTTTCTTGCATCAACAAGAGTTTCTTCTGTTAACTCCACCACAGAATGGCGGTGTTATGTTGGTACATGCGTAATCGTTCCCCTTTCTCAATATATTCCCCAAGGTCTACAACAGGTTGGGACTCTTTCCTCGAGAAAAGAGAGGATAAGAGAAATCAAGGGAAAGGGAAATAGGGCAGGAAAAAGTTGAGTTGGAAGATTAGCCATGGTACTGAATCGCAGAGCTGGCTCAAGGAACCAGGTAGCCTACTCCTGCTTCTACTTCTTATGTCCTGGACGAGAGAGATGACCTAATATAGCAGTCTTTAAAACAATAAAAGGCTTTGATAGAGTAGACATAGAAAGGATGTTTCCATTGGTGGGGTGAGTCCAAAACATAGAGACCATGAATATAAAATAGTCACAATTATAAAATAGTCAATAATAAATCTAATAAGGAATTCAGCAAAAATTTGTTCAGAGAGTGATAAGAATGTGGAACTCGTTCTCACAGGCAGTAATTGATGTGAAAAGCATAGATACATTTAAGGGAAAAGCTAGATGAATACATGAGGGGGAAAGGAGTAGAAGAATATTCTGATAGGATGAAATGAAGCAGGGGTGTAGGACATAAACCCTGGCATGGATCAGCTGGGCTGAAAGGCATATTTCTATGATGTTAACTCTAGGTATCTATACTAGGCCTGTGATCATCTGTGCCAGCTTCCAACTTCTGGCCTGCAAAAATTTGCAATGCAGGCTATCTCAGCTCTAAAGTGCCTTTGTCGGTGCTTATGCCGAGATACACCATTGGAAACCTCTGTTGCCCACCTTGGTCATCTTTCCAGGGTCATTTGCCTATCAGTGGTGGGCACGCCCAGCACCAGGAACACATACATAGTGCCCACCTGATGAAGAGCACATAAAGACCAGTCCCCAGGCCTGTCCATGGTGGGTCTATGGGGGTCCATAAGCTGTCCCTCCCACCAGCCCTGCACCCCATGGAACATTTTGCAAAAGAAGGCTGCTTTGAAGTAATTTTAAAAAGATGTTTCTTTGTAAGTCCAGGTTACATTCTCATTTTGAAGTGTCAGAGTCTAATCAGGCACATCCAATTGTTGACTGCAAATTGGGTCCCAACTCAGAGGATCTAGGACATAGTAACATATGATATGAGGAGTCCCCATGCCCGCTGCTTCTCCTTTCCCTTATGTAGATGGCTGTGTGCTGGCATGGACGAGTCCCAATCCCAATAGGGCCACCATGCAAAGGTCAATGGAAGGTAAGGACCTGGTGCAGCCAGGTTCTGGCCTCACTATCAGCCTTTCCAGAGGTAACAATCTATCAGTTGTTACAGTGGCCTTATGCCAGAAGGCAATGAATTATCAGGGCCCTGACGACTCAGGCAAAGCTCCTGACTGCACCATCCATTGCCCGCTCTGGAGCAGAATGATCAGGTTTACTTGCCTGAAACATTGGCAGCCTGGAGCTGGAAGGTGGATGGGAGCTGTATAACTTGTCAACTTCTAATGGAGTACATTGAACGTCACATTGACCCTGGTTGTGCTGTCAGCAAGAGCTGGAAAGAACATGCCCACAAAGAGGAAGGAAAATTGAGCCACGAGTCACCACAGCTTGCTGTCATGTGTCTCTGGTCAACTGGTTAGAGCAGCCTAGGAACAGACAGTGTCAGCTGACTGTAGTACTTGATATTCAGTGGCTTCAGAGTGAACTTGAACCTTACTTAAGTAGGAACAAAAGGTTTTTTTACTGTTATATCTACCAGGAATCAATGGGAGATGGTGGCATAATGGTAATGTCACTGGACTTGTAATCCAGAGGCCCAGGCTGATGCCCCCATAAGGTGCAAATACTTGATACGGTCACCTCAAATTTCTCTCTCTGCTACTTTAGAGCAGGTTTCATACCATGTAGCTCGAAGAGGCTAGCACCTACACAGAAACAGTGGAGGGAAGAATTCTAGATGCAGTCATTAAGCATCATAGTGTCCCAAGGTATCACTTTCCAGCCAGAAGCATTTAAATAGAGACCATTGTTTACTGAGGATACATACTTGTGTCTTGGAGCCTTTAAGAGCCTAATACAGTTCTAAAATAATGCTTCAAAAAACATTTGACTTAACCCGTTCATGTCTGGAATGGACACTTACTAACAAAGATTTTTTTTTCTTTCATGAGATGTGAGTGTCACTGGCAAGGTTAGCATTTGTTGCCCATCCCTAATTCCCCTTGAACTGAGTGGCTTGTTAGGCCATTTCAGAGGGCAGATAAGAGTCAACCACATTGCTGTGGGTCTGGAGTCACATGTAGGCCTGACCAGGTAAGGATGGCGGATTTCCTTCCATAAAGGATGTTAGTGAACCAGTTGGGTTATGACAACAATCAATGATAGCTTCATGGCTTGCTTTCAATTCCAGATTTTTTAAAAAATCTTAAATTCCACCAACTGCCATGGTGGAATTTGAACCCATGTCCCCAGAGCATCAGCCGGGCCCTCTGGGTTATTAGGCCTGTGATATTACCATTACCCCACTGTCTCCCCTTACAATGGGAATTTATACAGTACTTTGCACACATTGTGTTGGCTTCTCAATAAGCATGTTAACAGGTTAATAAGCCACTCTTAACTCTGCACTGGAAGTTAACAGTCTAAAGAAAGAAAGACTTGCATTTAATGCCTTTCACAACCTTACAATGTAGGAGATGGAGTAGCCGATTTGTGCACAGTCAGCTCCCACAAACAGCAATATGATCATGTCCAGATAATCTTTTTAATTGATGCTGAATGAAAGATGAAACTTGGCCTAGAACACTGAGGAGAACTCCCCTGCCAAGGCAAAATAGCTCTTATTATAATTAAATCCCTGTATTGACAACTTGCTTTTGCTCATTGTGTCATTGAACCTGTATAGTGATTTATGAAGAATTGATTTATGAGCTGCTTAACACATGGTGCACAGAGAAAACATTCCCCCGTTGTAGCAAAGGGAAAGAAAAGACTAAGGGGAATAATAACAAGTTGGCAGGAAAATTTGGAACAGTCTTAAGATGCTGTACCCCATCAAAATGAATGAACTTGCTCTGGCACAAGCATTAACTTGAGTATCTTGGAATATGAGTGGGTAACCAAAATGGCACATTTCCAGGGAGGTGCGTTGGCTGTTGAATTGAAGCTATCCCTGCAATGCTAAAACTGGACTATAATCACAGAGTGAAATAAAGGATTGATATTGCAAAGTGGGAGCCTCTCCAGAGGTTGAGGGCCACAAACTCCAAGTACACTGCCATTGTTGTGCTATGCCTTTAAGGGATCTCAGCGTGACATCACTAAAAGGGAAATGTGTCATGTGATCCAGTCTTAGTTTCACTTTTGCTTTGAGCCAACCACACACAGTTCTGATGCCTTCAAGCTTTATACGAACATACAAACATACGAAATAGGTGCAGAAGTAGGCCATTCAGCCCCTCAAGCCTGCCCCACCATTCAATAAGATCATGGCTGAGTTCCACATTTCCACCTTCACCCGAAAACCTTTGATTACCTCACTTAACAAGAATCTATATACCTCTGCGTTAAAAATATGCAGTGACCCCGCCTCCAATGCTTTCTAAAGCAGAGATTTCCAAAGCCGCACAACCATCTGAGAGAAAATATTTCTGCTCATCTCTTTCCTATAAGGGCCACTCCAAATGTTAAAACAATGCCTCCTAATTCTGGATTCACCCACAAGAGTAAACATCCTTTCCAAGTCCACCTTGTCAAAACCATTTAGGATTTATACTATTTATTTATTGAATTTATAAATGAACCATTTATACTTCAATCAAGTCACCCCTCACTCTCCTAAATTCCAGTGAAAATAAGCCCACCCTGTCCAACCTTTCCTCAGAAGACAACCTGCTCATTCCAGGTATCAATCTAGTAAACATCCTCTGAACTGCCTCCAAAGCATTTACCCCTTTCCTTAAGTAACAATACGAAAACTACACACACTATTAGAGATGTGGTCTCATCAATGCCCTGTATAATGAAGCATAACATCCTTACTTTTATGTTCAATTCCTGTCGTAATAATGGATAGCATTCCATTAGCCTTCTTGATTACTTGCTGTACCTGCATACTAACTTTTTGTGACTCATGCACGAGAACACCCAGATCCCTCTGCGCCTCTGAATTCTGCAGCCATTCTCTGTTTAAGTAATACCCTTTCTTATTCTTCCTGCCAAAGTGAACAACTTCAAGTAACTATTCTCACGCACTAGTCTTAATAAATGAACACATACAATGTGTTCATCTAATCCCTTATGAGTGATTGGTGTCTTGTATCTTGTGCAGTAAATAACACGACATATAATAACACGACATAACACGTGTTATAATAACACGATATGGTGGCAGTGGCGGCATGACAGGTGGCAGCAAGATTAAGTACAGGTACGACATAGTGAACGCCTTAGATTGTGCTACATGGCACGAGACAACTCTTGATATTTTAGCCAGACCACATCTAAGTTGCAGCATCAGAGAATGTTTAAAATTTAGCGTGCTGACAGCAAAGAAAATCTTTATAGACACAGCATCGAGCTAGTGCTGAAGTTGATAGCTGGTAAGCAGATGGATTCCTTGCAGTGAGATTGCAGTGCATAGCCTGTCAGTTCCATGAGTGGGACAGCATGTCGAAAGGGCCAGAACCGGGTTAGCTCAGATGGGAAAGGCGAGTGACCAGGGTGGGCCAGATTGATAGTGAGCAAGGGAGAGTCAAGCAATATAAAAGCTAATTAGGCCAGATAAGGTTGTGATTATGATGGGTGGCTTCGGGTTTGCTGAACAATAAATTGAATAAAAAGTAAAGACACCATTACACCATGGTGTGTTCCTGCTACAGCTTGGCTTCATGGGCGGAGCTTCAGAAAAACCTGTGAAAGTGACTACAGTGACACTCCTCCCAGGTACTACAGAAGACAGAAGGTCAAAGGGATCATGTCAGAATGTCCGCAAAATTTCCCAGTTTGAATTGGAATGCAGCTGACCTACTATCCAAATTCAAAACGTTCAAACAGTGTGCAGGACTACGGTTTCTTGATTCAGATGTGTCTGAACCAGACAAACAAGTTATAAAAATTCACCTAGCCATTGGGAACAAAGGTCTACATAGGCTGAACATGTCAGGATTAACAGAAGAAGAGCCAAAGGATCCCTAAAAGATATGGGCTACGCTAAAAGACCGGTTCAGAGTCAGGGTAATCTTCCGTATTCATCGACTAGAGTTCACACATTTTGACAACAGCCTTTAGAATCTATAGGCCACTTTGTCAGCAGATGTAGAGAAAAGGATATGTACTGAGATTTTTCAAACGCAGAGTTAGCAGACAGAATTGTTGAGTTGGTGATTGCATCCACTCCCATGGGAGCGTTCCTGAAAGATCTGTTAAACAAGCCCAAATTGTGTAGCAGCAAAGAGCTACTCAGTACAAATACGAAGCGATCCTCGCAGGTTGACAATGCTTACAGTCCTAAGTACACCCTCACTAGAATACCAAATCCTAACAAGACATGTAGAAGGTGTGGCCTTCTGCATGCACTAATGAAATTTCCAGCCTTTCAACAATTCTGCAAGGCATGTGGCAGAAAGGGCCATCGACAGCAGCAGTGCACGAGAACAAAGGCTGATGCAGCTACAAAGAGTCGTGCTCTGGTCCAAACAGACCATACACAATAGGTACTTTCACGTAGTAAGAATGACCAGCTGGTATCCCATCAAAAACATATACATGAGGTGATTGACAAACCAGAAAATGACAATGATCTGTACGATGGGATGAAGGGTGGTGAACACATGTTTCACACCGTAAATCTCTTACTCATTCTATTCTCCCAGAAACTAGAATGTAACTTACTACAAGAGAAAGTGATCAACGTGGACAATAAAACTGCAAGCACACAACTGCCAACTTTAGAGTTGGGACAAGTGTGCATCCAGGATCCCATATAAGGGGCTTGGCAACCAGCCAAGGTGACAAGAATTTGTTCAGAACCAATGTCCTAATAAGTCATTACACACAAAGGTGCAATGGCCTGGCATAACCAAGGACAAATCAGGTCCATCCCAGATCCTCAACCATTGTACAGCCTTATTGCAACATGGACAAGATCCCAAATGCAACCAGGAACAACATCCAAGAATGACAATTCCACAAGTCACTGTGAGCAATTAAAGAAGCCTCCAGACCAGGTTACCATCTCAAGATTACCATCAGATTACCTTTACACTTTAGAGGCTCATGGATTCATCAGTTCTATGCACTTAGGTAATGGTAACTAAACATGAACATGTGTTGTGAATAGTTTTACTTCCTTGGAAGGGGGAAAGTATCTTTAAAAAGAAAGGGGCTGTTGTAATATGCCTTTAAGGGATATCAGCATCACAACAGTAGAAAGGAAAAGTGTCATGTGATCCAGTCTTAGTTTCACTTTTGCTTTGAGCAGAGCACGGACCAACAGTGCCTTCAATCATCTATCTTGCTGTGAATGCTGAGAGGGGGAGATACTTAAGGAGGGAATTCCAGAGCTTAGGGTCCAGGCAGCTGAAGGCACGGCTGCCAATGTGGAGTGATTAAAGTTAAGAATGCACTAGAGGCCAGAGTTTTAAAATCAGGACACTGCTGGACCAAGAGCCAAAGCAGGTCAGCAAGCACAGTGCGAGTTGGAACATCTCAACAGAGGAAATACTTTCTTCTTGTCTATTCTATTGAATCTCACTGCCACATACCCTAACGTACAGCAGTGACCACATTTCAGAAGTACTTAGTTGGCTGTAATGACGCCCGGTGGTTGTGAAAAGCATTATATATATGCGAGCCTTTCTTTAATCATTTTAAATACCCTGATTAGATCACTCTTCAAGGAGACAATGAGGACACGAGCTGAACACAAACAAAGAAACATCCTTTAAAATAAGGATGTGGTAGATGAAATTGGTAATGAAACAACATACTGCTATCACTGACAAGATTTGTTATTAACTGTTTTTATAAATCAGTGTGGGGGTGTGGTGGGGAGCACGTTTACGATAAGAAACACCACTTAAAATGCTTTCCATACCTGGACTGTAATCCCTTGGGTAACTACCCACCTGCCAAAATTTGTAACTTTCTAACAGTTTCCACAGAAGCAAATGAAACTTTTTTTCTGATTCTTGGGAACAGCAAAAACATTTCTAACTTAGCATGTGTTAACACTGCGACATCTGTTTTGTGGAACTAAACACAATGGAGCTCTGTTTGAAGAACACACTTCACAAAAAAACAGAATGTCCTAACAGGCCTTCATTGTTGCTTTTGACATTTGCTCTCTCCTTTCAAAAAAACAAAAATCATTTCCTGTCCAAAATTCTGCTAATTGGAAAATTATCCCGGAAATACTCATAAGCCATAACTTACTGACGATCTGCTGTTGACTTCGTTGATTCCTATCTGGAGTCCATTTAGCCCTGGGAATGGGGTCACCCTCTTGTCCCTGTATAGAGCGTTCCTGTTCCCTTTGTGAGAACAGTCAAACTACTGAAAAATGAATAGTGGCGTGGGGAGTGAACATTACAAAATGCTGTACAGTGGGTGCTAAGCTCCCACATTTTTCCATTAACGGAAATTATGGTGTTTCCCATTCAGGCAACCAGCAGCAACAATAACCACTCATAAGATGCCCCAAAGATTTTCGAGATTGGCAGGGGGCGGTGGTATGGGGTAACTCAGACACAAACAAGTGTAGGATAAAGCTTAGAAAGGAAATGGCTGAGGAGGTCATTTTAGGAAGAGATGTAGGTGGAGTTTAGAGTGTGAGGCTCAAAAGTCTGGCAGTTCTAGTTGGTACATGGAATGTAAGAATCAGGAAAAGGATGTTGAACCCATTATAAGCTCACTGCTTCCAGCAGACCATGCACAATTGGCACTGCTGTCAATTCCCCTTGAATTATCTTAACTGTCTGGTGTTTGAAAATTGCTCTTGTCAACTAGCCAGAGCTCAACAAGTTTCCAGCATCTTTTCCTGGTTCTCTATTTGTTCTTAATTTCTTTCTCGAATGATCCTTTGGAAGTTATTTGCTTTTACCCTGGTTATTATTCATCCCTGGGAATTGATTTTAACTGTTTTAATTTCACCCCTTTTAGTTAATGCTCAACGGGTAATTTTTCAGAAATAGTATGTTCATTTGGGCTTGCTTTGTTTAAAGAGCAATAACTTCCTAATTTTTGAGTGTAGGTTGACACTCCAGTGCAGTACTGGAGTGCTGCAGTATGGGAGATGCCACTTTTTAGATTAAATGTTAAACGAAGGCCCTGTCTGTCCTCTCCAGTGGACGTAAAAGGTTTCACTGTTTGAGGAAATGCTAGGGTTTTCTCCCCATTGCCCTAGCCAATATTTTTCTGTCCATCAAAATCACTAAGAGGGCTGATTATCTGGCAGATATCACATTACTGTTTGTGGGATCCTGCTGTGCGCAGATTGGCTGCCCCATTTCCTACATTATAACAGTCACTGCGCTTCATATGCGTTTCGTTGGCTGCAAAGTGCTTCGGGATGTCTCGAGGTCATGAATGACACCACAAAAATGCAGGTTCTTTCTCCAAAAGATTGACTAAAATGAACTGAGTTTTCTGGTGGGACTCTCACATCGGGATGACATGGGGCTCCTGAGCCTGCACGTGTTGTCTGGGTATTCGCTGGTGAAACCTTCCAGGTGGCGGCCTCCTAATTGTCTGCCTCCGCGTCCTTAATGGGGTGTTGTGGGGGCGGGGTGGGGGTGGGGTTGCCCCCTTGAAGTAGGAGTTCTAATTGGTGGACCCACAGGCTGGTCGACAACCTCACTGTGAGGGTCTCTCAAAATGGAGGCACTCTCTGAATAGTTCAGCAAAGTTGAAAATTAACATTGGCCACAGCTGTAAGGTCATCACTGCGGACTGGAGGGGGTACCCCTCCACAGGATTGCTTGTGGCTGCTGCTGTGGCCCTCTGATCGCACATCATTGTGATGGGGTAGTCTTAGGTGGCACTGTTGGCTCCCCTCCAGCCACCCCGCCTGGCTTTGCCTCAGCGGATTGGCATGGTGGGCGGTGTGGGGAGGGGGGCTGGTGGACATCCGATGGTGGGAAAATACTGGTGGCTTCACCAATTTTCCCCCAAGTGGGCAATTAATTATCCTGATTAGCTACCCACTGCTGGTGGGCAGGTAGCCTGTGTGGGTTTGATCCCAACTCTAGCAAGACCACACGGAGGCAGGGAATGTGTCGGAGAGGCTGCCTGATATGGTATTTCTTCATTTTGCTCCCAGTCCCATTTCCTAACCTACCTTTGTGGGACCAGGAAAATTCAGCCCTATTTGTCAAGCCAAATGGCAGCTTGGCTTCCTTTTCATTTATCCTGATCATCAAGAGCAACCAATGAGTCAAGAGGGACCAAATCATTCGAGAGTGGACACTTTCAGGATTCAGTTGGAGCATGTCAGAATATATTGAATTACAAAGGGAGACAAAGAGATACTGGGAATGCAACTTGGACCTTTCATACTCTAAAATCCAGAGAGAACCAGTCATCAGAACATCTTGGAGCCTATGTGGTAGGCTTTCACTGTCCACAGTAGTAGAGGGAAATGGTGTGTGTGATATGTTAATGGATCATCCATTGACTTCAATGGAATTGAGAATTGGAGGGGGCGTATTGCAGGCCGTCAATCTGCTATGAGCCTACTTTCCACCCTTGCCAATGATTAAAATGGCTCCCTATGTTTCATAGATGCTTGCTGACCTACTTCCTGTTTTTTACTACTAACAGACCTCCTATGCCATTGCTCACTGGCAAGCCAGGATATGGAGAATCGTACTGACTTTTAGCTGAAAAATCCTTCAAATAAATTCCTTCAAAGCCAAGCGCTCCCTCGGGGACAGGTATTTGCAAATTGCTGAGCTCAATCAGCAGGTGCCATATTGTGCATAAATTTCAAACTCTGGATTAATGATTGGCTTTCTTTTCATATTAAAGATTGTTTTTGCATCTGTGGGATGTCAGGAATGCGATGCCTAGAATGTCACCCTGAAGAAGGGTCATACAGACTCGAAACGTTAACTCTGTTTCCCTCTCCACAGACGCTGTCAGACCTGCTGAGCTTTTCCAGCATTTTCTGTTTTTATTTCAGATTTCCAGCATCCGCAGTGTTTTGCTTTTAGCCTAGAATGTCACACCTGGAGTGTGAGGCCTGAAGTATGACAACCATCTGCTAGCCATCCGATCTTTAAGGTGCACTAGCAGATCCCCTATGGTATTGCTCACAGTGAATCAGACATGTACTAAAGTGGGATGCCTAAAGTGTGAAGTCTAAAGTTTGATGGTTAAAGTGTGACAATTGATGTGTGACTAGAAAGTGAGTGCAACATTTACCAGGATGTGCTATGGGAATGACTGTATTTTAGATAAATGGACTGTATAATGTGACTTGTTCGCTATTTTGCAGTGTGATATCATAAAATACTTCTAACCTTATATTTGCAAATGTAATATATAAACAGACTAGAATTTATTAATAGTGTCATTAGTGTGCTTAGACCTGGCCAACAAGATTATCCTTACTGGTCCAAAATCCTGAGGCTGTCTCCCCTCAATCTTGGCATATGTGCCAATGGCCTCTGGTGCTGACCCCACTGAAGTTCATGGGGTCAAATGGGGGTCAGCCTGTTAGCACAAGCTGGCACCCACTTAACCAGAGATTCAAAGTAAGCATCTGACCTGTTAGTTCTGGCTGAAACTTCTGACTTCGAGAGCGCAGTCCAAAGTAGGATCATTTATCTTCAGTTCCTCAGGATGGAAATTTCACACAGGCTTTGGGGCCCCAACATTGGGATCAAATGGGGGTCCCGAGCAGCGCTTGTCAACAGGTGGGCTGGCTTAGCGATTTCACTGGAGGTGCCCTGCAAATTGGCTGCAATCAGAGGGCTGGCAGCCCTCAAGCCCCAGCTGAGCCACTGGACGAGGTGGGTGCAGCTGAGACAGATTGGAAACCTCGAGTAAGTAAAGTAAAAATAAAAAAAGTCAGGGGCCAAGGGCTGCAGTGGAAACCCTTGAGGGGAAATCTTCGGGGTCATGGGGTTGCCTTCTCAGCCAATGGCCCTCTCTTTAGACTATGGAGCCTCTGGCATCTTTGGCAGAAGCCTCCTGGAACAGCAGCCCCTATTTTACCACTGCCCCACCCCCCCCCCCCCCCCGACCTCCATTACCACCACCCAGGGTGGAAAAAAATTCAGCCCTTAATATCTTAACATCTGCTTCATAAATTCCTACAAACCTTTTAAGAGAAATTGTTCTTCCTGCTTCACAAGTCATTTTCACTGACATAAATCATTCACTTTTATTTGTAACAATTCCATCCCTTGCCGTACATCTAATGGGGAAACTGACTACAGTAATAAAAATATCTCTCTATGTTCAAAGGGGAAAAGCATTACCAGAGCAATTAATTTCATAGTTTAACAAAGTGATTGGTTTGTCTGTGGAGCACTCATCAAAATGAACAGTGTTATTAAGATGTTTCTAACATACCCACATGTAACTAATTAATGAGTATTAGTGAGTCCCAAGGCATGAATCTAATATCAATGATCTCTATTTTACATCCTACAATGTTAGGATTTCCTTCTTTATTGCCCGCCACTCTTAAGCTCATGTCCTGCTCTGGATCCCATTTCCCGGTCTCACGCACAGCAGTTCTTGACAATTGCTCATCCATTCTTGGAAATTTACTGGCATCTGAATTTTCTTGAACTATCAAAAGCTGCCAATGGGGTGTCTAAGTTTGAATGTTTGAGCCTGCCCCAAAACTGGCTGCTTTTGTTCACGTGCCCAGAAACACAAAAGACATATCTAATAATATTATAACTTAACAAGTTTCTTTCCTGTTAACACTAGCAAAGCTGGACAATTTGGATCGCAAAACATATATAATACCAGTATACCGTGTCATCAGGCAGAGCTACTTATATCTGGTTTTCTGGTCTTCATTGCTGTTTATGTGGGAGCTTGCAGTGCACAAATTAGCTACTACATTTCCTACATTACCAACATTGACTAAAAGCACTTCATTGGCTATAAAGCACTTTGGGATGTCCTGAGGACTGTGGTTCAGGGGGAGATTCGAGGGGGAATCAAGGAAGGAAGTGATTGGAGTGTGGGACAGTGGTAAGTGGCACATGAATCAGAGGAAGATCAGAGTGTAAGTTTAGGTTTGATTGGAAGGGTAGGTTAGGAAAAGATCAGGGCGTGATCGAGGGTTGAAGGAGATTGGTGGGTGGGTTGTGGGGAGTTGGAGGGTAGGTTGAGGAAAGATCAGTGGGTGAATCGTGGGTGATTGGAGGGTCAGCTGAGGGGAGATCAACATGTGGGTTGAGGGAGATTGGAGAGTGGGTTGACGGGAGATTGGAAGGTGAGTTGGGGAAGAGAGGCTAGAGTGTGAATCAGGGAGATCAGAATGTGAATCAGGTGGTATATTGCAGCATGGATTGGGAAGCAAGGTAATTGGGGAGCTGGGCAGCTCTCTTCCTCCTGGCCCACAAGCAGCGCTGGAAAGTCACCTTCTTGATGAACTCAACCATTTTTTGCCTCCCTTCAGCTGCCCGGATTCATGAGCCCTGGGGTATTGGGCCCAAGCTGTCAAATGTGAAAAGCTGTTAAACATTGAGGCACACAGCCTCATTAACATGTTTAAAGAATAAACCTGCCTCTGTCTCCATCTGCCTTCTTGGCTGGATTTAAAAGATCCTATGGCACTAATTCAAAGATTATCAGGGGGTACTTCTCCAGTGTCTGGCCAACATTTATCCCTGAACTACCCACTAAGAGCGTATTATCTGGTCATTACTTTGTTGCTGTTTGTTGGACCTCGCTGAGTACAAATTAGTTTCCTACATTACAATAGTGACTACAATTCAAAAGTCTTCTTAGACAGTCCCTCAGGATTGTGGACGACTTGTGGATAAAGGGGAAACCGGTGGATGTACTGTACTTAGATTTCCAGAAGGCATTTGATAAAGTGCCACCACAAAGATTATTGTGGAAAATCATAACTCATGGTATAGGGGGTAACATATTGGCATGGATAGAAGATTGGCTGGCTAACAGGAAGCAGAGAGTAGGCATAAATGAGTCTTTTTCATGTTGGCAAGATGTAATGAGTGGTGTGCCACAGGGATCAGTGCTGGGACTTCAATTGTTTACAATTTATAGTAATGACTCGGGTGAAGGGATGGATGGGATGCTAAATTTGTTGATGATACAAAGATAAGTCGGAAAGTAATTTGTGAAGAGGACATAAAGAGGCTACAAAAAAAATAGATAAGTTAAGTGAATGGGCAAAGATCTGACAAATGGTCTATAACGTGGGAAAATGTGAAATCGTCCCTTTTGGCAGGAAGAATAAAAGAGAGGCATATTATCTAAATGGTGAGAGATTGCAGGGCTCTGAGATGCAGAGGGATTTGGGTATCGTAGTGCATGAAATGCAAAAGGCTAGTATGCAGGTACAGCAAGTAATTAGTAAACTAATGAATGTTATCATTTATTACGAGGGGAATTGAATACAAAAGTAGGGAGGTTATGCTTCAGTTGTACGGAGCACTAGTCAGACCACATCTGGAGTATTGTGTACAGTATTGGTCACCTTATTTAAGGAAAGATGTAAATGCGTTGGAAGCAGTTCAGAGAAGGTTTACCAGACTAACACCTGGAATGGGTGGGTTGTCTTATGAGGAAAGGTTGGATAGGCTAGGCTATCTGCTGGAGTTAAGAAGAGTAAGAGGCAACTTGATTGAAACATATAAGATCCTGAGGGGACTTAACAGGGTGGATGTGGAGAGGGTGTTTCCTCTTGTGGGAGAAGCTAGAACCAGGGGTCACTGTTTAAAAATAAGGGATAGCCCATTTAAAATGGAGATGAGGCAAAATTTTTTCTGTCAGACAAGGCAGTGGAAACAGAGTCTTTGAATATTTTTAAGGCAGAGGTGGATATATTCTTGGTAAGCAAGGGGGTGATAGGTTATTGGGGGTAGGTTGTGTTGCAGATTTGAGGTTACTATCAGATCAGCCATGATCTTATCAAATGATGGAGCAGCATCGAGGGACCAAACGGCCTACTCCTACACCTTGTTCATATGTTCGTAAGTTTCTTCCACTCCTGTTCGATGGGTTCAAAATTGCTGATACATCCAATACTCAATCTGCCACATGTAGGTGGTGCTTGACCGGTTGGCAGAGGGGTTGTTTGGAGGTTTGTGTGCTGCCTCCACTCCGACTCTGCATGTACCCGAAAAAATCTTTCGATGTGTTCAGTGCCTTCCTGAATTAAAATTCTCCATTTGGTTGGCCATAAACCAGGGATTCCCATGAGTCAGGGGGATATTTGTCCTCTTCAGGGATGCTTTGAGGACATGCCAAAAGCATTTTTGATGCCTTCCTGAGAATCGCCTGTCGCGACCAAGTTCTGAGTAGAACAGTTGCTTCAGGAGTCTGGGGTCAGGCATACGCACAACATCTCCTGCCCAGCAGAGCTGGTTCTGAGTGATTAGTGCCTCGATGCTGGACATGCTACCTCGGGAAAGGACGCTGCTGCTGAACCACCTTTCTTGCCACTGGATTTGGAGGATTTTGTGAAGGCATCGCTGGTGGTTCTTCCCCAGTGTTTTGAGGCGCCTGTTGTAGGTTGTCCAAGTCTCGGAGGAATATCAGAACACGGGGCACTTCACTGGCTGCAAAGTGCTTTGCGGTCCCTTGAAGCTGTGAAAGATGCTACATCAACCTATATTGCTTTTTTATTATTCATTCATGGGATGTGGGCTTCACTGGCTGGGCCAGCATTTATTGCCCATCCCTAGTTGCCCTTGAGAAGGTGGGGGTGAGCTGCCTTCTTGAACCGCTGTATCCCATGTGGTGTAGGTACACTCACAGTACTGTTAGGAAGGGAGTTCCAGGATTTTGACCCAGTGACAGTGAAGGAATGGCGATATATTTCCAAGTCAGGATGGTGAGTGACTTGGAGAGGGACTTCCAGGTGGTGGTGTTCCCATGTAGCTGCTGCGTTTGTCCTTCTAGATGGTAGTGGTCATGGGTTTGGAAGATGCTGTCTAAGGAGCCTTGGTGAATTCCTGCAGTGCATCTTGTAGATGGTACACACTACTGCTACTGTGCGCTGGTGGTGGAGGGAATGAATGTTTGTGTGTGTGGTGTCAATCAATCGGGCTGCTTTGTCCTGGATGCTGTCCAAATTCTTGGGTGTTGTGGGAGCTGCACTCATCCAGGCAAGAGAACTTGTAGATGGTGGACAGGTTTTGGGGAGTCAGGAAGTGAGTTACTCACCTCAGGATTCCTAGCCTCTGACCTGCTCTTGTAGCCGTAGGCCAGAAATTTCCCCCTGTCGGGGGGCTTGTGCATGGGCGGGCGGGGCAGGCACAAACCCGATCAGTGCCCCCGAACGGAGATGCGCTGCCATTTTACATTGGCCCACCCAGCATGACGCTCGCCCAGAAGCACTGAGCGCTCCCTGTGCGGGTGGGGGGGGTGGGGTGGTGCATTCCCTGAGAGGTTCCCTGCACTCTATCATGCATGTGCGCGAAAGAGTGCAGAGATCTCCCCAAGGCATGGAGGTGCTTCAGGGAGATTTGTTTCAGTGCTAAAGTTTTAAATAAAGGTTTTTAACACTTCTCCCCTCACGTGACACTATCACATGAGCTGGGACATGTCAAAGAATAAAAGTATAAATTTTTATTAGATTTTAAAACACTTCATGAAACCTCATCCCGCCCGTGGATGAGGTTTCATGAAAAATGCGAAGGCCGCTTGGGCTTCCTTAAGGTTGGACGGGCAGCTCATTGAATTGAATTAATTAGGTTTTAAATGGCCCTAATAGGCCTTTGACAGTTTGGTGCCCCCCCCCACCACCACCACTGAACTGAAAATCTAAATGACGCTCGCCTGATGTCACTGCGTGTCGGCTAGTAGGCCCCGCCGAGAAAATTCTTCCCATAGTATTTATATGGCTAGTCCAATTCAGTTTCTGGTCCAGGATGCTGATAGTGGGGCATTCAGTGATGGTTCTGCCATTGAATGTCAAGGGGTGATGGTTAGATTCTCTCTTGTTAGAGATGGTCATTGCCTGGCACTTGTGTGGTGTGAATGTTACTTACCACTTGTCAGCCATTGGATTATGATGCAACTTGTCAGCCACCTGGATATTGTCCAGGTATTGCTGCATAACTGGGCAATTTTCCAAATAGCTGGGTAGATGCCAATGTTGTAGCTGTACTGGAACAACTGGACAAGAGGTGAAGCAAGTCCTGCAGCACAAATCTTCAGTAATATTGCCAGGGCCCATTGCCTTTGCACTATCCAGTACCTTCTGTCATGGTTTCATGATCATTGTTAGACTTCTATTGAATTCAAATTCCCCCATCTGTTTGGATTTGAACCCAGGTCCCAAGACATTACCCTGGGCTTTTGGATTACTTATCCAGTGACAATACCACTTTGCCATTGCCTCCCCATCTTGTTTCACCATGCTTCTTTGAAGTGTCAGTTAAGATTATGTGCTGAAGTCAGACTTGAACTCACATTCTCTGTGAGTCAGAGGTCAGTGTGCTGTCAGCTGAGTCAAGGGATTCCGACCCTCCAGAAATTGAAGATTCATCTCCAGGACATTGTTGTGAGCTACCCAGGAGAATAGTCATAAAGACACCAAAAATGTGCATTATATTTTCACTTACTTTGAGCCTTTATTCATTATAAAATTATTGGTGACTTGCTAAAAAGGCTGTTTGAGCACGCATCATCTAATTGGGTAAATAAAAGCCTTTTTGCCTTTCTATTTGTGTGGGAAGCTGGTGTGCTGTGACGATGGTTATGTTGCACAACAAATGGCAGGGGTGTAGGGGCAGGGCGGTTCGATGAACTCATGCAATAAAACCTCCAGGATTATGTCCAACCAGAGTTAGCTACCCTCGCTGAGCCAAACTGACTAAGTGAACCAATCAACAATAGCTGAGATTGTACAAGGCCTGTGAAAGCAGCAGGTTTCATTGGCCAAATGTCCCTTTGTCAATCTACGTCTTCCCCTGCAATGGAGAAATGCAACATATCAACATGCAGTTTTCTATTGTCAGGAGAACACCATCACTTTAGATGATATCGCTGTAGCCCTGTTGTAGCTCTGTTGTATAACCTTCCACACAATTAAGACTCATAAAATAACAAATATTTGTTTTGTTTATGAGCCAATGTTCTTTGGAAAGTTTTATGTCACAAAGTGCAGATTGGAAAGCAGCCACACTTAAAAGTTTAGTTTGTCAGACATAGTTTACTTTGAGTTTACTGTTGTTTGTTTGGCACTTTTTAAACTGTTCTTTATTAATGACTGCAGCACTCAAAACAAAGGAAATACATATAAAGCCATATGTGTTCAGATATAAAGGCAACAGTCAAACTGAACGTCCTGCAGTTTGTGGCTCAAGTGATTACATCTGTAACTGCAACCTTAAGGTTTAAGCTGTAAAATGCAGACAAATGCACAGTGAAAATGCAAGATAGAGGCCACTACTTTATCTGACTCCGGTATTTGACCAAATTTAGGATTGTGTCAAGAAACGTGCTTCTGCATTAGTCAGAAGCTATTTAGGTCAGTGCGCTGGATGCCTTTTATCACTGCTGCTTTCAGCTTCTCTTTAACAGGAACCAGAGGCCAGGATTTTCAACTCAACATGCAGGCACGTGCCCGACACGCACAAGTGTGAAATAGCGCGTGATGATCTCGGTCGAGCGTCCTGACATCATCGTGCACTCGTGCGACATTTTGGTTGGCGGGCACACGCGTGAGCTGGCAGCGCGCCCGCTGGTAATTAAGAGGGCTGTTAAGCCCATTAATTAATGAATTAAAGTGATATTTTCCCTGCCCGTCCAACCTTAAGGTTGGTGGGCCAGCACATGGGCCGAGCGGCCTTTGCATTTTTGGCGAAGCCTCATCCACGGTTGGGATGAGGTTTCGAACAGTGATTAAAAAAAAAATTTAAACTCATTTTTTAGCAGGCCCCGACTCACACGAGGGACAAAGGGGCAGAATTTTTCCCTCGGTGGGTGGACTTGGCGGTCGGGAAGCCGACTGCCGCCTGCGATCAGGGCCAGGCCGCGATTTCACGCCGGCGAGCCACTTAAGGCCCACTCAACGTGAAACGAGAGTGGCAGTGCTCAGCGCTCCCTGTGTTGGGCGGGGGAGGTAGGTGAGCGGGGCGAGCAGGAACTTCCCAGCTGTGGATGAGGTTTCCGAAAAAAATGCAAAGGCCGCTCGGCCTTTTCGCCTGCCCTGCCAGCTGTAAGGTTTGACGGGCAGTGAAAAATTTAACTTAATTGATACCTTAGTGGCCTTAACAGCCCGTTTGATTGTCGGCGGGCACGCTGCCAACTCCGGTGTGTGCCCGCCGACTGAGCTATCGCGCGACTGCGCGTTGATGTGGGCACCCTCGGCCGACATCAACGGGCATCATTTCACGCTCGAGCGGGTGGGGGGGCGGGGGGTGTGCCCGCCCGCCGAGCTAAAGCACTTTGCCCATGTTCTCCTTATTTTCAAATTCTTTATTTTTAATGTTAAAATTCTTCAGCTTCCTGAGAGGCAGCTCTGTACCTTCAGGGAGCTTTCACTGAGAGCACCCGCTGTGCAGCGCTCGCGCTCCCCCCTCCCCCCACCCCGGCGGCGCTGAGGCTATCAGCACGCGTTGCACACTGGCTGGCGGTTAATTGGCCAGCCAGCGTGAAAGTGCGGTCGGGGGCTCGATCGTGAGCGGCAGGCCATTGCGCGGCTGCTCCTGGGCCTGTCCACCTGACCGACCGACGAGGGGAAAATCCTCCCCAGAGAGAGAGAGAGGGGGTTTCACTGAAGGCGCCGTCATAAATTTTAGCCAGCAAGCAATTGACAAACAAAACGTAAGGCAAGTGCAAAATGCTGTGGATGCTGGAAACCTGGAACGATAACAGAGAACGCTGGAAATACTCAGCAGGTCTGGCAGCACCTGCGGAGAGAGAAACAGAGTTAACGTGCCAGGGCAATGACCTTTCATCAGAAAAGGAAGAAATTGGAGATTAAGGAGCTAAAGTACAGAGTCAGTGAGGAAAGGTGTAGGGAGTGAAGAGGGGGAAGGAGGAAAGAGCAAATGGGAATAAGATTTGCAATCGTATTTCATGGCCTCAAAACATTCCAAAGTGCTTTGCAGCCAATGAAGTACTTTTAACATTGTCATTGTTGTAATGCAGGAAGTAAAGGTCTGTGATGGAATGGAGGGAAGGAGGGATTAAGTGTCAAAAGGGATGATGGTACAGGGTAAAAGGGATTGGTAGCGAGAAAGCTACAGGAACAGAAACAGGGTCCAGAGGAGGTGAGAATAGCTGCAGCAGAATCATCATCAGCATCCGCTGTCCTAAGTAAATGGGGGCAGTGCTTCTGATCGAAAGGTGCTGCACTCAATTTTCTGGCTGGAAGGCTGTAATTGTTTTTGTTTCCATGCCTTAAATTTGTATCCTGATCACAACATGTAGATTTGCTCTTATCTAGTGAGATTTGATTATTTGCATAGATATTAAGGTAATTGCTTCAAGTTTATGTTCTTGGCTCAGGGCCTGCCAGAAGCAGTTATTGAGAAAGCTGCCAGTTTTAATGAACAGAAACCCATGGATAGACAACTGCAATTTCCACATTTCATATTTCCACAAGGCCTTTCATCTTCCGGTAATTTCCCCGATGGTGCTTGCTCTTGGGTGCTTATCTCTTAATTATTTTTTACAATTCCTCTTTCCTACAGCCTCAGAATTGGTACCATTGTGGGGTAATGGACACAGTGTACTGGATGGTCTCCTTCTGTGCTGTAACTGTTCTACGATTCTATAATACAAATCTTACCCCAGGTAATTTTATCACTGAATCTAGAACAACTCCATTCCAAAAAACCCTACCTGCATTCTGTTATACTGTATTGTAAATTAGTGTACATGTTTCACCAGAAGTGACTTTTGGAGCCATAATCTAATCTGTTTATTCTCTTTGTTTATGGTGAAAATATAATATTGTCATTTGGGGGAGGGGGGGAAAGAAATTAGGTAGGGCCTCACCCCTCCCTATCTCTGTAACCTCCTCCAGCCCCACAACCCACTGAAATATCTTTGCACCCCTTTAGGCCTCTTGATCATCCTCAGTTTTAATTGGTCTACCATTGCAGCTGTACCTTCAGCTGCCTGGCCCTAAGCTCTGGAATTCCTACTGTTTCTAGCTTTTTACTATTTAGAAAGTACTCTGTTCTATTCTCATTACATCCAAAGCGCATGACCTCACATTTGCCTACATTGAAATTTGTTTGCCACAGTTTTGCCCATTCATATAAACTATTAATAATAATGCTGAAAAGAAAGACATATTGCTGAAACTTTTCATCTTGCACTCATCACGACAAATGCAAGAATGCCAAATTTCAAATGATCGCAACAATTCATACTAGAGAAGAAAAGGGCATTGATTGCTTGGCAAGTCAACTCTGATTTGCCGAGGTGTTACCATGGAGAAAGCAGTAGGGTCCCCAAGTTCCCAGGTAATTCAAAAAAGACACAAGGCTTGAACATATTCCTTATGTTTGTAGAGAATTTTTAAAAATTTATTCTTTCATGGGATGTGGGAGTCACTGGCAAGGCCAGCATTTGTTGTCCATCTCTACTTGCCCTTGAACAGAATGGCTTGTTCGGCCATTTCAGAGAGTAGTTAAGAGTCAACCACATTGCTGTGGCTCTGGAGTCACATGTGGGCCAGACCAGGCAAGGATGACAGATTTCCTTCCCCAAAGGACATTAGTGAACCAGATAGGTTTTTACAACAATCAATGATAGCTTCATGGCATCATCACTGAGACTAGTTTTATAATTCCATATTTATTACTTGAATTTAAATTCTACCAGCTACCGTGGTGGGATTTAAACCCGTTGTAGAAATGTGCTTAGTCAAACAAAACAAACTTTATGTATACCAGAGCTTCTGTGGCTGTGAGTATCCAGCCAACCCCTCATATGGCACTTTTTTTCCTGGGAAACCACTCCCTAGAATTTATTCTCCCACACATTGTTGGAACAAATCACGTGACCCCTACTCAATGAACTGATCTTAAAGTGACAGTCATCACACCTCTGTCCCCATTAGCATTAACCTGGGTCTCTAGAGTACTAGTCCAGTGACATTAACACTATGCCACCATCTCTCCCTATCTGTATTTGGTTCCTGCTTATGAATGTATGTCACTTCTAGCAAGTATAAATGAGCCATGTTACGAGTTCAACTGATTGTCTTAAATTGGTTGTTAGTGTAGCTATTGGTGCATTCAGCAAATGCTGCTCAGTTGTGGAATCACATCTAACTTTGTTTGTTTTGTTAATGAGCACCCTTTTCTCCTATAGTATAAACTATTATCATTGTTTGAAGTTTGGCATTCTTCTGTTTGATGACTGCAAGGTGAAAAGGTTCAGCAACATGTCCCTCTTTTCAGCAATATTCAAGTTCTATACTACCAAGCGACCATTATTAATAATACCTCTCGGTTAGTTGATGCTTTCATCCACCCTGCTTGCAATGCTGCCTATCTTTGTGCCATCAACAAATGTGGATATGTGGCTTCCTATTCCATCAGCAAAGTTGTTAATAAATATGGTGACTAGTTTGAGGACCCAACAGAGATCCTTGCAGGACATCAATAATCACATCCTGCCAATTAAAGTACCTGCCCATTCTCCTTCCTGCTGCTCAGTCAATTTTCCGACCAGGTGAATAATTTACCTTCAATTCCACAAGCTTCAGCTTTTAGCTGTCAGTCTCATGAGGGACTTTATCAAATGCCTTCTGGAAGTCCATATAAATAACACTTGTCGACATTGTCCACTACTTTAGTCATCTCTTCAAAAATTCAGTCAGGTTTGTCAGGCCTGACCTATACTTTACAAATCAATGTTGGCTTTCTCTGATCAGCTCAACATTTTCAAAGTGTTCAGTCAGTCTATCTTAGACTCTAATAGTGGGGTGGGGCTACTGAAAGTACAAACGTTTGCAGTATTGTAATATATTGGAGTGCCTGCTTATTAGTTCTCTTTGACCCGTTGAACTTTCAGTATCTATAAAGTAACAATAGCGCATGTCAGGATATGTGTATATTTAAATAATGCTTTAGAGAAGTGAATGTTGCGCTGTGGAGATGGTGTGAGGGTCATGTGTAATATTGACTCTCAACAACAACTTGGATTTATATGGTGCCTTTTGCTAGAACCATCCCAAAGCACTTTACAGGAGTGTAGTCAGACAAGAACTGACAACAATCCAAATAAGGAGCACAGAACATAGAAACGCCTGGTCAACAAGTTGGGTTTTAAGGAGTATCTTAAAGGAGGAGAGAGAGGTAGCAAGGTGGATTGATTTAGGGAAGGAATTCCAGAGTCTGGGCAGCTAAAGGCATGGCTGTCAATGGTGGAGCGATTAAAATTGTGACCCTCAGGCTGACTGGACCATATGAAATTTCTGTTAAGCTAACATTGGTTGAATGGATCCTTTGATATCTATGAATATTCAAAAATGAGTTCTTCTCCAGCATGGATAATTGCATCTAATGTCTTCCACTATAGTTCAGGGTTCATTCCCTTATTGATTGCCATTTATGAAGCTCCTTGCACTTTTTAACGTTAAAGCCATTAATTTGATGCAAGTTTAATTTGTGTCGGGATGTGGGGAAAACTGGCAAGGCTTCAATTGTGGACTGTTCCTACTCACTCCAAGAGAGGTAGCGATGATCATGCTCACCTTGCCCTCAAATCAGGACACCCAAAGGGGATAAAACCATTTTAGGATTGACTGTCTGGTGAGGAAGTTCTCAGGAAGAATATGCTGTAGAGAGAGATTGTATGCAACGTTTCATCAAGGGACACTGTTTCAAAAGTAGAAAACCTAATTTCAGGGCTTTGGAAGAAATCATTGAAAGGGATAATTTAACCCCTTGTGAACATGGCTCATTGCGTTCATCTTCCATTCTTGTAGTCTTTGTCACTTCTGCCTAACATTTCGATGAAACTTCAGTTGCTTTCGCCAATTAAGTCTTTGAAGTTGCACCAGTTCTGTAGAGGGTGCTATCATAGTACCACATTTGGCTAGTCCGTTTTGCACCTTCAATGTTCTCAGGATTGTCTGTCTCCACAGACAATAAATTACTTCTGAATTCCTATTCTGTAGGCAATCATAGCAGTCCATTGGCATATAGCAAGATCCGGCAGTCAGCATAGGAGATAAATAACTTGTTAATCTGATGCAGTGAACTGTTGGCCAAGGACATTAGATGAACTCCCTGCTCTGCTTCAGCTAGGGCAAGAACAAACAGATACGGCCTCTGTTTACAACAGCAATCACAACTTGCATTTATATAGCACCTTTAACATCTCAAGTCATTTCATAGGAGCATTATCAAAGTTAAAATTTCATTCAAAGAGGATATGGTTAATATTGCAGTGGTCTCTCTAAAATCTCTCTTTGAGATCTGTACAGGAAGCTTGGATTATGTACTTTGATCCTGGAGTAAAGTCTGAATGTTCCGGCAAGGGTGCAATCTCTGCAGTCACGAACAGTTGCAGTAGCAACTATAAATGATTGTTAGTTCTCATAAGATTATCAATTAAAACTACATCTACCAGATAATAAGGAACAGTGTTCCTCCCTTTGTAGCAACTGCACCTGTCGAATGAGAGAGAAAGGGATTTTAAAAAGCTGAAACTGTAATAAATCATCATTATTAGCAGATTCCAAAGTTTTTCAAGAACTAAAATAAAAGCAAAAAACTGTGGATGCTGGAAATCCAAAACAAAAACAAAAATACCTGGAAAAACTCAGCAGGTCTGGCAGCATCTGCGGAGAGGAACACAGTTAATGTTTCGAGTCTGAATGACCCTTCAACAGAACTAAGTAAAAATAGAAGAGAGGTGTGAAATATAAGCTGGTTTGGTGGGGGGGAGGGTGGGACCTCCCCTTAAACCAGCTTATATTTCACCTCTCTTCTATTTTTACTTAGCTCTGTTGAAGGGTCATTCAGACTCGAAACGTTAACTGTGTTCCTCTCCGCAAATGCTTTTCAAGAACTCTCTGCTGCATTTAAAATGAGAGTGCCTCCAACTTCTGACTTGTGAAATATTTATCCAAATCCTGTGACCCCTGTAATTTTAAATTTAAGAATAAGAATCTTATTTCAGGACAGCTGGTAATTTTTCTGGCTGTGAGCTGATAGGGTTGGGAGGTTCCATACCTGAGTTTGCCTATTTGTATAAAACACTAGGCAAGAGCCTCGGGCAGACAACGTTTCTGGTCACTGCAGCATAAACTAGCCTACTCGTAATCTTCCAATTGCAAATTGTCAAAGTAGTTAATGCTTGTATTACAGTATATCTGCTGGCTGTTCAGTGCATATTAAAGTAAGTGTTCAAAAAGTGTGGGGAAATCAGTGATCGAATCATACAGTACAGAAGAGGTCATTCAGCTCATTGTGCCTGCTCTCTGGAGGAGCTTTCTATTTTCAGGAGAGATGGTGGTGAAGTGGTAACATCATTGGCCTTATAATCCAGAAGCCTAGGCTAATTCTCTGTGGGCATGGGTTCAAATCCTGCTTTGGCTGCTGGTGGAATTTAATTTCAATGAATAAATCTGGAGTTTTAAAGGTACTCTCAGTAACAGTGACCACGAAACCATTGTCATAAAAACCTATTTGGTTCACCAATGCCCTATAGGGAAGGAAATCTTTAACTCATCAGGCCTACGTGTGACTCCAGAACCACAGCAATTTGGCTGACTCTTAAAATGCCCTCTGATATGGCCTAGCAGGTCATTCAGTTGAAGGGCAATTAGGGATGGGCAACAAATACTGGCCTTGCCAATGACATACATATCCCATGAGAGATTAACGAGAAAAAGAATTATTCCCAGTGCCCTGCTCTTACCTCCATAGCCTTGTAAATCTTTCCACCTTATTACTTGTCCAATTCTCCTTTGATAGTTACTGTTGAATCTGTTTGCATTCCAGATGATAACAATATGTTGCTTGAAAAAATTCCCCTCATCTTCCACATCTGTATTCGCTGGTACGTGCGTACAAGGAGTCCAATGTATCTAGCAATAAAACTATGTCTGATTGAGAGCGACTATGCAAAAGGATCGATAAAATTGGAACTAAATGGCAGAAGTTACGCTTCTATTGTCTTAATTCATGTGTACCAAATTCTTCTCTGCTGTATTTCAATGTTGGTGTTACACAGCAGAGGAGTTTGTTATGGCGGTAGGGTGGGGTGGTATGTGATCATGTGGATTTGTTGCGGTGCCCTGAAAAGTGAACTTGAGGAACTTAATAGTACAGTGCATACAGAAAACAGTGCAGACTAGAAATCTAAATTTAAAAAAAAAATTTTGAAAGGGAACAGGTGAAGCACTGATGGGGTAATGATTCAGGATAAACACAACAGAACGGCTTGTTATATTTTTTGGCACGAGTGCAATTTTCACTGAGTTTGTGAAAGATTTATATTCTTATTTACCCGACTTAAGAAGCTAGAATGAAATCTCCACTGACGCAGGTTTTGGTTACAGTCATTTTTAGGCAGGATTGGAGCCAAACGATGAGAGGGGCAATGTTCTGCAGTGAATAATACGCAAGCCCCCCACTTCCTCTAATTGTCATGACTCCTTTAAAGTCTGAGTGAGGCCTTTCCTGTCCTTCCATATTCTGACTTCCAAAACTCCAGTCCGGCAATTTCTTCCCGTCGTTGAGTGGAAAAAAAATGTTTTGTTTGAAGATTTCACAGTAGGGTCAGCTAGCTGGAACAATGATGGAGGAAAGTGTATCCTTATTGTTACGGGGAGATAAAAGAGGAACTTTGCACAACCTTGAATCCGTAGATGCTAAAGAAAGAAGTAGACTGGAATAGAAATAATTGGGATAACAGGCGTAGAAGGGCAAGGGATAACATTTTGAATTGCCGTCATTAGGGCAATGTACAAGAAAGAAATAACCTTCATTTATCTGGCACTTTCCACGAATTCAGGACATTTCAAAATGCTCAACAGCCAATTAAGTAATAATAGAGTGTTATTGAAATGTTATTACCAGAGTGCAGTCAGTGCAGATATAAAATGATACATTTGCTCTGGCATAGTTAGCAGGGCAGATTGACACTTTAACTCAATCTCCTCACCATAACGGTGCCAAATACGTTACCTCCCTCATGCTGTTCTGGAATTATGCCGTTGAGAGCACCCTTCAGTTTTCTTAAGACCTTTGTGGAAGCCCTGGGGCCAATTCTCTCAGAAGCATCGAATCATGGCCTAATGTAGGAGAGAAGAGCCCATTCGGCCCATCATACCTGTGCTGCCCCTATGAAAGACCTAGCCAATTAATCTTGCTACCCTGCTCTTTCTGCATAGCTCAGGGCATATTTTCCCTTTTCAAGTACTTATCCAATTTTTTTTCAAAAGTCACAGTTGAGTCCACTTTCATCACCATTTCAGGCAATGGATTCCAAAGCACAGAAACTTGTTGAGTAATTTTTTTTAACCTTATGTCACCTCTGATTCTTTAGTCAATTGCCTTAAATTTGTAATCTCTGGTTACTGATCCTTCAGGCACTGGAACCAGATTCTCCTTACATATTCTATCAAAATCCTTCAAAGTTTTGAACACCTCAGTCAAATCTCTCCTCTTAAAGTGGCTTGACCTGGACCAAGTGAGGAGGAAAGACTAGCAGGTATATGACACCTTGCATGACTCAGGGAAGAGTCTATACTTGTGGCAGGGTAACCTCATCAATAGAACACATTGGAAGTGTTCTATCCTTGAATATTGCTGAAAAGAATGAATGTCGCTAAAGCTTTTTGTTCAGCAGTTGATGAACAATCCTGAGTGTGTCACTAACAACCAATTTAAGATAATCAGTCAGGCTCGTAACATGGCTCATTTATGCTTGCTAGAAGTGATATACATTGCTCATCCCTAATTTCCTTTGAGAAGGTGGTGGTGAGAAACCTTCTTGAACCGCTGCAGACTGTGTGGTGTAGATACACCCACAGTGCTGTTAGGAAAGGAGTTCCAGGATTTTGGCCTAGCGACGATGAAGGAATGGCAATATTGCTGCAAAAAGAGACGTGTCTAAGGTTTTCGTCTTGCGATCATCAGGACACTCGCAAGAATAGCAATATAAAGGGGAAACAACAATTTATACTGTATGTGAAGAGAGTGCTGATTGGTTGATAAGTGGTGTTGCCACGGAGAAAGCACCACTGATGGTGACTGACAATTAACTGTTTGAAATTTAAACTAGGCAGCTTGATCCTGATTAGTTAAGGCATTGCCCTGAGGAATGAGTCAGCGAATGGCTGTCACTTATTTTGTTTAGCTGAAACAGGCGCAATGTGTGTACATGTTCTTTATGTTCACAAAGAACAGGACCCTGTATTTTAATTAAGTAGCTTCCAGTGCACTCAAATGCGCCACATTACGAGCCCGACTGACTATCTTAAATTGGTTGTCAGCGTAATTCTTAGCACACAGAGGACTATTTAGCAAATGCTGTCCAATCGCGGAATCGCATCTAATGTTGGATGCTGTGTTTTGAGTTTTGCAAGCACGGGCTGGTTGGGTATGGTCTGTACCCTGCCCATTGCAAACAGTGGCTGGGACATGTTGTTTGATATGATCTGCCAGTGTTTGAGATAGACTGCCTACATACCGAGCATCACACTGACACTGAAATTCATATACCACATTACTCATTTGTGTGATAGGCAGAATGTCTTTCTGGCTTGACAGCAGCATCCTGTTAGTGGCGAATACCACTCGTGTTGCTACTGCATAATAGCAGCTTGAAACAGCTAGCTTCATCTGTTGCTCAAACTTTTGAGATACCTTTCCCTTCCAGGGTAATCTGAGGTAGACTGGGCACTTTTCAGGGCTGAAAGTGACGGCCTTAGGCCTGTTCATGAGTTTGCGTGATATACAATGCAAAATGATCTTATCAGGGTAGCTATTATCCTGCAGGATGTCTTTGCTGCGCTCTATTTCAGCATCAAGCTTGCATTGTGAGCAAATGGCTTGTGCCCTATTTACAAATCTGCTGATAAGACCGATCTTATATCATGTGGAACTGTAAGAATCCCTATGTGTATATTGACCAGTGAAGGTAGGCTTGGGGTAGACTGTGGTAGAGAATCCACTGGCAGATTTCTCAACTAGTGCATCAAGGAAGGGGAGTTCATTTGACTGCTCCATTTCATAGGCAAATTGGGCGCAAGATGGAGCCCATTAAGACATGTAAGGAAATTGTTACATGCAGCTGTGGATTTAAATATAGCAAACGTATCATCCACATATCGGACTGGCAATATAGTTCCAAGTCAGGATGGTGTGTGGCTTGGAGGGGAACTTGCAGGTGGTAGTGTTTGCATGCATCTGCTGCCCTTGTCCTTCTAGATGGCAGAGGTCGTGCGTTTGAAAAGTGCAGTCAAAGGAATCTTGGTGAGTTGCTGCAGTGTATCTTGTACATGGTGCACATTGACGGAGCTTTTCTGTTAATCAGCCCCATCGCTAGTTGTAACACATTCCTTGAATTGTTTCCAATGTGGGGCCCTGCCCACGGTGACGAAGCATGAGGAGTTGCTACTTGCTTTCACATATCAACTGCGTGAGACAAGTCTGCAGGCCATCAGATGCTGGAGTCATAGTTGTTGGTGAGCTGGCAAGAAATATTCTGCTTGAATCAGTTAATTGTCTGCTGAAGCAAATGGAAAATAAATGAACAGCACCATTTATTAGATTTCATCAGACTTTTAGAGATAAGGATCACAGGAACAAAGTTTCAGTGATCAGCAATGTTTGACATCAATGTTTGATATCTGTGAGATTGCATTCTCAATTTTAAGGTTACTTTGATGATATTTCCCACATTGCCTAGACAGCAAAAAAAGCATTTCACTGGCTGTAAAGCGCTTTAGGATGACGTGATTTGGTGAAAGGTGCTATAAAAACCCAAGCTCTTTCTTTATTTTTATTAGTGCCAGTTTAGGAAGTCTGACATAGGTTTAAGAGAATCATACAAGTTTTACATCAGGTAGTGAAAGCATCATTGAGCCAGTTTTTGGGGGTAATGTAAGTGTAAAGATTGCAAGTTCCAGTGTGATAATCCCACGGCGTCATGCGTCACATCAGAGTGCAGTGCTGTATCTACAGTGAATCCTCCTGGCCTTTGCAGTTTATTACTCAGGATTGTTAAAAATTCATTTATTGCCCATCCCTCATTGCTCCTGAGAAGGTGGTGGTGGCTGGGATTTTCCATCCCCGTCGTGGGTGGGACCCGCCGCTGGTGAGGCGGTGCCCTGGCCAGGAGTCCATTGACTTCGGAGGGACCGGAAGATCCCGGCAGTGGGCAGGTGTGGAAAATCCTGCCCGGTGAGTTGCCTTCTTGAACGGCTGCAGTCCCTGTGGTGTAGGTACACCCACAGTGCTGTTAGGGAGTGAGTTCCAGGATTTTGACCCAGCTACAGTAAAGGAACGGCGATATATTTCCAAGTCAAGGTGGTGAGTGACTTGGAGGGGAACTTCCAGGTGGTGGTGTTCACATCTACCTGTTGCCCTTGGCCTTCCAGATGGTAGTGGTCACAGTTTTGGAAGATGCTGTCTAAGGAGCCTTGCTGAGTTCCTGCAGTGCATCTTGTAGATGGCACACACTGCTGCCACTGTGCGTCAGTGGTGGAGGGAGTAAATATTTGTGGATGGGGTGCCAATCAAGTGGGTTGCTTTGTCCTGGATGGTGTCAAGCTTCTTGAGTGTTGTGGGAGCTACAGTCATCCAGGTGAGTGGAGAGTATTCCATCACACTCCTGACTTCTGCCTTGTAAATGGTGGACATGCTTTGGGGAGTCGGGAGGTGAGTTACTTGGTGCAGGATTCCTAGCCTCTGATCAGCTCTTGTAGCCACAGTATTTATGTGGCTAATCCAGTTCACTTTCTAGTCAATGATAACCCTCAAGGTGATGATAGTTCTGAGACGGTGTCTCTATCTCCCTTACCTGCATCGGCAGACTACTGCCCCCTCAGTACTTAAGGGCCTCCTATTGTCCCTCTAGCACTGGAAGACCACCCACTGTCTTTAATTGGCTGGTGAATGTTGCCTCTTGACATTAATTGACTGTTCCTTTGAAAATCATGTCAATTGATAATTTCCAACACAGTCCATGGTTGGGACCCAGATTCAATCCTGGATTTGATGGTCATGATCAAAAACTTTGTCCCACATTTCAGAAACTGAAATAGGTGAACAGCTATTTTCCAGCAGATTTTTTTTCTCCTTTGTTCTTTCATGGGATGTGGGCATCGCTGGCAAGACCAGTATTTGTTGCCCATTCTTAATTGCCCTTGAACTGAGTGGCTTGCTAGGCCATTTCAAAGGGCAGTTAAGAGTCAACCACATTGTTGTGGCTCTGGAGTCACATGTAGGTCAGACCAGGTAAGGACAGCAGATAAAGGACATTAGTGAACCAGAAGGGTTTTTACAACAATCAACGATAGCTTCATATTACTGAGACTAGCTATATGTTCCAGATTTGTTAGTTAAATTGAGGTTCCCCCAGCTGCTATGGTGGGATTTGAACGCCTGTCCCCAAAGCAGTGGCCTGGGGGGGTTACTAGTCTAGCACAGTTACCACTACACCACCATCTCCAGGATCTATAAAATGGGCTTGAAAATGGACATGTGTGCTGAAGGGGCGGTGGTGGAGGGGGACAAGATGACACCAAAGATCTGAAAGAAATAAATAAATACTTCTTGTGCTAAGGGCCAAGAAGAAATTACAGGTAAGTTAGGTGTTCACTTACATTGTTAAAAGATAGACTTGCATTTATATAATGTCTTTCATGATCTCAGGACATCCCAAAGTGCTTCACAGCCAATTTGAATTGTGGTCACTGTTGCAATGCAAGGGAATGCACCCGCTAATCTGCAAGCATCAAGGTCTTATAAATCATCAATTTGATAATGACCAGAGAATCTGTTTTAGTGATGTTGGTTGAGGAATAAATAATGCCCAAGACACTGGGGAGAGCTTCCCTGCTTCTCTTTGAATAGTGCCACAGAATCTTTTACATCCAATTGAGAAGACAGATGGGGCCTTGGTTTGACATCTCACCTGAATGTCAGCACCTCTGACAATTTAACACTAAGGGAGTGTGTGCATAGATTTTGTGCCCCAGTTTCTGACATGGGATTTGAACCCAGGACCTTTCTGAATCAGAGTGATTATGTATTGCAGTGTATTATTACAAATTATTTGTAGCACTTAAGCAGGCCATCCCACTGGTCTATACTGGTGTTTAAGCTCCACATGAGCCTCCTCCCACCTTCTTCATTTACTCCATCAACATATCATTTTATTCCTTTCTCGCTCATTTGTTTATCTAGCTTCTCCTTAACTGTTTCTGTGCCTTCACCTCAGCTAGTTCTTGTGTGAGCAAGTTCCAGATTCCAACCACTCTTGGTACAGTGTTACACATCAAACCATGGCTGGGAGCTCAGTGACCACCAACTGGAGGAATTTTCCAGCTTCCCTTGACCTCCTCCTCCAGGTACAATGCCCCTAAGAGGGCGTTGGTGGCCATGGACTTCCATCAGAATGGTCTGTCCATGATTATGCTTGGCAAAGTTGCTTTCTGCAGTATGGCTGACCAGGAAACTCTCACAATCTTACCACCTGCTATCAGGCCTTTTGGAAGGATTTACAGGCCGATAATCAACTTGTTTGGCTATGTTATGCACACACATTCCATGGCCATCAAGTCCTGAATGGGACTTTTTTTTATATTCATTCATGGGATGTGGGTGTCACTGGCTAGGTCAACATTTATTACCCATCCCTATTTGCCCTTGTTCCCATTTTATGGATCAACAGCATGTGGGTCTGAGCCACATGTAGGCCAACAGATTTCCTTTCCTAAAGGGCCATTGGTGAGCCAGAAAGGTTTTTACAACAATCGGCAATGGTTTTGTGGTAGTCAATTGACTTTTAATTCCAGATTCTTACTGAATTCAAATTTCACCATTTGGGATTTGAACCCAGGTCCCCAGAGCATTACCCTGGGTCTCTGGAATACAAATGACAATACTACAATGCCACCCATTCCCCAGGACGTGGAGCTTCTGTCCAGAACTAGGAATGTTTCCACTGCACCACAAGACCTCCTTCCCTCAACCACTCAACCACCACCACTAAAGCAGACTGTCAGATCATTATTTCTTTGCTGTTTGAAGGTCTTTGTCCTATTTCCTACCTTCCAACAGTGACTACGTTTCTAAATTCCTTCATTTGTTGTCAAATGCTTTGCATTGCCTTGAGCACATGAAAGGCATGCTAAAAATACGAGTTTGTTCCTTTTTTACCTTGTACAAAGCGCACTGTTTATCCAGATTATGGCAATAGGAATTGTAACTTAGCTATTTAGTGAACTGTGTGTGATCGAACTGCCTTTTCCAGTGTGCGGATTGAAGGCAGTGGGGGACTTGAAGGCAGAACTGGGAGGAAGTTGCCAAAATCTGGCATCAGGTCAGCGGTCCGACTTCTTCCCGCCTCTGGTCAATTTTCCTGGCGGTGAACGGGTCTCCCACTGAGGGCCGAACCTAGTAGGAGCCTAGAGATGGCTGGTCTGGGTGGGCCAAAAATGCCTCCTCCTCTAACGAGAGGCCCCTTCCACACACAGGGATGGCCTGGCAGCTGTGTCCACCATTTATTTTATTAAAATGAATGCCTCTTCAGATGGAAGTACCCCCCTCAACCCTGCTCCCCCCTCCCCCACTCCACTCCCCCGCCCCTGTGGTTGTCCTCCCTGGTGGGGCTGCTGTCCTTTCATGGCTGAGGGCCCAGTGGACCTTGCAGACTCAGGAGCCATGGCGACCATGGATAAAGGGCCCAGAGGCAGCCTCTAAATTGGCCACCTAGATCTCCCAGATGGGGGCTCTGACAGGCAGTATGGGGTTGGGACCCGGAAGTGATCCTGCCCCTTGATTATCTTTAAAGGCTTCATGATTCTACTGAAGAGCTCTGTAACATAGGTATTCGAGGAAACCATCCCAAGCCAGATTTGCATTTTCGATAAAGTAACTCAACACTAAATGCACAAATATATATTTAAAAATTTTCATTCAGATGAAAGACTCAGCTTGCAACAATAATTTAATCTTTATTGGCTGTCAGGCATAGAATACAAGAGCAGGGAGGTTATGCTGGAACTGCATAAAACATTGGTTAGGCTACAACTGGAGTACTGTGTCCAGTTCTGGTCACCACATTATAGGAAGGATGTGATTGCACTGGAGGGGGTGCAGAGGAGATTCACAAGGTTGCTGTCTGGGCTGGAGGGTCTAAGCTCCGAGGAAGGATTGGATAGGCTGGGGTTATTTTCCTTGGAGCAGCGAAGGTTGAGAGAGGACCTGATAGAGGTGTATAAGATTATGAAGGGCATAGATAGGATAGTTAGGAAGGCACTTTTTCCATTGGTAGAGGGGTCAATACCAGAGGGTGTAGATTTAAGGTAAGAGATAGACGGCTAAGAGGAGAGTTGAGAAGAAATTTTTTCACCCAGAGATTGGTGAAGGTCTGGAACTCACTGCCTGAAAGGGTGGTTGAGTCAGAAACTCTCTTAACATTTAAGAAGTATTTAGATATTCACTTGTGTTGCCATATGGGTCAAGTGCTAGAAAATGGGATTATTGTAGTCAGATCTTTGTTGACCGGCACAGACACAATGGGCCAAATGGCCTCCTTCTGTGCGGTAAATGTCTATGAGTCTCTGAAATCGGAGGAGAATGGAAGGGGCTCATATGTCTCTTACATGACTGTGATAATTAAAAGACATGCATCACTCTGCAAAAAAACCCTTTACCTTCTAAGCTAAACACTGACCTGAGTGTATCACTCTTAGCATTTGCAGACTCTTTTGGGATGAGACAGATTCAAATCTTGCCCCAACTCAATGTTTCTGCCACTCTAGGTCGTCACTAATTTGTGTCTGCACTTCATCTCCATTCAGTGCATTCTGGCAATAGATTAAAATGATGCTGGGGCTGGCAATGCTGTTCTGGCATCATGATTACCCTTGGTTTGGAAAGGGAATATGAACTTGGGGCTCAGGCAGTAGAAGGCACGGCCATCAATGGTGGTCTGATTAAAACAGAAAATGCTGGAAAAGCTCAGCAGGTCTGGCAGCATCTATGGAGAGAGAAACAGAGTTAATGTTTTGAGTCCATATGATTCTTCCTCAGACCTTTTCCAGCAGCTTCTGTTTTTATTTCAGATTTCCAGTAGCCGCAGTATTTTGCTTTTATTTTAGTGGACTGATTAAAGTCGGGGTGCACAAGAGTCCAAAATTGGAGGAACGCAGCAATCTTGGAGTGTTGCAGGGCTGTGGGAGGTTAAAAAGAAAGATCTACATTCTTATAACAATTTTCCTGAGCACCGGATGTCTCAAAGCACTGTATAACCAATTAAGTGCTTTTGAAGTACAGTGGCTGTTGTAATGTAGGAAATGTGTCAGCCAATATGCGCACAGCAAGCTCCCACAAACAATGATGTAATGATAACCAGGTCATCTGCTTTCTTGTGATGTTGATTGAGGGATAAGTATTGGCCAGGACATTGGGGATAATTCCCTTGCTCGTCTTCAAAATAGTGCCATGGGACCTTTAGCATTTACCCTAGCAGGCAGAGGAGCCCTCAGCTTAATGTCTCACTCAAAATACTGCACCTCCAACAGTGCAGCATCCCCTCGGTACTGCACTGGAGTGCCACCCCTTATTTTCGTACTCAAGCCCTGGGGTGGGACTTGAACGTGGAACCTTGTGGCTCAGAGGCCAGAGTCCTGTGGTGCAGCTGATGCAGCTATGATGAGGCTATGGGGGGGATTTGAAAACAAGGACGAGAATTTTAAAATTAAACAATTATAAAAAGCAGACTGGATTTGCCTTTAAGTGAACTATTTTTCTGCTGGTTATTCAGCAGGATCTCTGTTAATACCTCTGTTCCAAGTGTTGACAAGTGTTTCGAATCCATCCTTATCAGATGCCAGCAATGACAGTAAATGGAAACTATTTTATACCATATGACATTCTAGTCTACTGATCTGTTAAATTATATTTTTCTTTAGAAATTTGTATTTTACCGACAGCCCACTTTTCTTCCAATTTGTAACCAAAGGAACAATTTTAACCCTGTCCAAACCATTCTCTCCTGAGCAGCTGGTAAGGGCACCTGATCCAGTGCCTTTTTCACTAGATACTGGTCATATTCTGATCTTTGCAACCTGACTGCATTTTTTACTCAGAAGCCTGAGCCAGGAAAGGCCACAAGTTTCCTATTGGATCAAACCAATGGAGAAGCAGACCTGGGCCGAAAGAGGCCCAAAGTAGGTTTGATTTTTAATTGTGTGTATGTGTGTTTTTTTTATTTTCCTTGTTGGCCAGGAGGTTTTATGGTCACACAATAGGAAGTGTTCGTGTATGAAACCTGGTATATAATCTTTAAAAGGTATAAATCTAGTTCCTTGAAGATGTGACAAGCAAAGTAGATGTAGTACATCTGGACCTCCAGAAGGCCTTTGATAAGGTGCCGCACAACAGATTAATGCACAAGACAAGATCACATGGAGTTAGGGGTAATATATCAGCTTGGATAGAGGATTGGCTAACCAACAGAAAACAGAGAGTGTGGATAAATGGGTCTTTTTCTGGATGGCAAGCTGTAACTAGTGGGGTGTCACAGGGTTTGGTCCTTGGGCCCCAACTATTTACAATCTATACTAATGACTTAGATTCAGGGATAGAAGGTAAATTAGCTAAATTTGCAGATGACACCAAAATAGGTGGGAAAGTAAGTTGCAATAAAGAAATAAGAAATTTACAAATGGATATGGACAGGTTAGTTAAATGGGCCAAAATTTGGCAGATGGAGTTTAGCGTGGGTAAGTGTGAGGTTACCCATTTTGGTTGGAAGAATAAAAAGGCGACTTATTATTTAAATGGAGAAAAACTTCAGAATGTTTCAGTGCAGAGGGATGCTTGAATGTCCTCATGCTTGAATCACTGAAAGCTAGTATGCAGGTACAGCAGGTAATAAGGAAAGCAAATAGAATTTTGGCACTTATTACTAAAGGAATAGAGTGCATAACTAGGGAAGTGTTGTTGCAACTGTACAAGGCATTGGTGAGACTGCACCTGGAGTACTGTGCACAGTTTTGGCCTCCTTTACTTGAGGAAGGATGTAGTTGCATTGGAGGCGGTTCAGAGGAGGTTCACTAGGTTGAGATGTAGGGCTTGTCTTATGGAGGAGAGATTGAGCAGTTTAGGCCTATACTCGCTAGAGTTTAGAAGGATGAGAGGAGATCTAATTGAGGTATATAAGATGCTAAAGGGGATAGACAAAGTAGACATGGAGTGGATGTTTCCCCTTGTGGGACATTCTAGAGGCCATAGTTTTAGGCTAAGGGGTGGTAGATTTAAATCAGAGATGAGGAGGAATTACTTTTCTCAAAGGGTCTTGAATCTGTGGAATTCACTACCTCAGAGTCCAGTGGATGCTGGGACGCTAAATAAATTTAAGGAGGAGATAGACAGATTTTTAATTAGTAATGTGTTGAAAGATTATGGGGAGAGGGCGGGAAATTGGAGCTGAGGCCAAAATGAGATCAGCCATGATTGTATTGAAAGGCGGGGCAGGCTCGAGGGGCTGAATTTCCTACTCCTGCTCCTAGTTCTTATGTTCTTATTAATCAAAGTATAGAAAGTAATTCTGACCTTGTGTGATATTATAGATACAGTGTATGTCTCTCTCAATCATATTGATAGAGAATTGGCTATTATTGCAAATATTCTCAGCCCATAAGATCTTTCCCTTTATTTTCAGTTTTAAAATCATGTGATTTACCAAAGTCAACTTTGAAGCTAAAGAAATCCAAATTCTCACTCCCAATGTGTCACTAGGTTTCAGTCACCATGACGTGTAGAGTACAGCTGCCCTCTGAGAACAGCTGGCAGTAGTTGTACATAGAGAATTAGTCACAAGGAGCTCAACATTGTACTGTTCCCCTAATTTTAGTAGAAAAGTAGACGTGATTCAAGGGTACCATATGTTAAATGTAACCCTAGCCAGACGGCAAAGTGTGAAACTAGACACAGGTCCTTTTCTTGATCGCAGTTTATTTACAGAACTGAGCATTGCATTTCACCTCCTACCTACCAATACCTAGTGTCCCAGCAGGCTTTCTTTATATGTGTTCAAGATACTTAATCAATCAATGCCCTTCACCTGTGTATAGTTTAGCTTGACAATACAATTAACATTATAATGTCAGGACAAAGTGATAAATAACGATTCATCCTTGGTTAGTGCTGATCTGACCTTTCCTGAGCCATGCAACCATACTTAAGATGTAATTGGTGCTGGAAATACCACACTTACTTCCCATCCCTAGTTGCCCTGAGAGAGGCAATGAGCCTCCTTCTTCAGTCACGATTATTTAAACCATTGTGCTTGCTAGGCCACTTCAGGAAGGGTTATGCAGTTATGCATCAACCTGATATAGGACTGCAGTCAGGCACAAGCCAGGACAGATGTGTTTCTTTCCCTGAATGACAGCAGGTGCATGGGTTGAGTTTTTATGGCAAACCTGAAGCTCTTCCTGGCCATTTTATTCTGGCGCCAAAGGCTTGACCTCTTGTACGTGCCTGCCTGTGACCTCTGGCACTGCTGTCAACATAGTTCACAGGGTCACAGGGAGGTCACTTCATTGAAACAGAGGAACATACGAAATAAGACCAGATGTAGGACATGCAGCCCTTCGAGCCTACTCCACAATTCAATGAAATCATGGCTGATATTCAACCTCAACTCCAGTTGCCGGCCTTTCACCATATCCGCTGATTACTTTAGTATCTGAAAATTTATTGTTCTGTGTCTTGAAGGTGCAAAACAACTGATCATCCACAGCTCTTTGGGAGAGGGAATTCCAAAGATTCACAACCCTTTGACTAGAGAAATTTCTCCTTATCCTGAAACTATGATCACTGGTTCTGGGCTCTCAAGCAAATGAGTGTCCACAATAAGAAAGTATCTTAGGTTTGTACCTACCTCAGGGAGCTTTAAAATGCACCAGACAGAGCTGGGCCCAGTGTGGAGGGACCCAGAAGGAAAAGCCAAACACCCCATGGCACAACTTTGACTAGAAAATTCAACAAATAGGTTAGAGCAAAATATCAGCCCTAGTACAAGAATGGTCGTGCAACATTTTCTGGAGGAGGATGTTTTAAAGGTGGAGGTAGATTCTTGTTAGGCAAGGGAATCAAAGACTATCGGGGGTAGTTGGGAATGTGGAATTTGGCACACAAACAGACCTGCCATGATCTTATTGAATGGTGGAGCAGGCTCGAGGGGCCGAATGGCCTACCTCTGCTCCTATTTTGCATGTTCTTATGTTCGTAAGTACGTTCGTATGTTCCTTGTCCAGAATACATTCATCGTGGAGGAGTACTGATTCATCAGCTGAGGGAGAGTGCTAAGTTGTGATCAGCAGGAGGTTCCCTTGCACATTACCTCATGGGGTTGAGAGTCAATGGGTTGCAAAATACGGAAGGGCGGCCGGCCGCACCCCTTTGGAAGCCATGTTGGCTTCGGGGCCTCCATGCTCCACTCCGCCCCACCCTGCAGCCATAAAGCGCCGCGGGGCTGATTAATGACGGCTGCGAGGGACTTCCGCCTCTCAATTGCATTGGCCGGCAGCCCCATCAGTCCCGGCAGCACCAGAAAAGTGTCAGTGGCAGCTGCCGCCGGTGAATGAGGTTTCCTAAAAAACGCAAAGGCCACTTGGCTTTTTCGCCCGCCTGCCGACCGTAGGGTTGGACGGGCGGCGAAAAATTACATTGAATTGGTAAGTTAATGCCCGAATAGGCCTGTTAATTGTCAGCGGGCGCGCTCCCACCCTCCGTGTGCGCCTGCTGACTGAAATATCGCATGTCGTTTTACGCTCGTTCGGGTCAGGCACGCGCCGGCCTGTCAAGGTAAAAATTCTGGTCTATATGACTTTTGATTGAACTAAGAGGCTTCCCGGGACATTTCAGGGTCAACCACATTGCTGTGGACACTGATAGATTAGTCCAGATAAAGGCAGCCAGATTTCCTTCCCTCAAGGGCATTTGTGAACCAGATGGGCTTTTACAACAACCTGGTAGTTTCATAGTCGCCATTACTGATACTAGATTTTCTTAAATTCCAGATATTTTTAATGAATGGAATTTAAATTCCCCAGCTGCTGTGGTGGGATTTGAACCAATGGCCGGGATTTTCTGACCCCATTCACGGCCGGGAGTGGAAAATATGGCGAGAGGGCCAGAAACCAGTTTTATGACATAGTGAAGCCAGCTTGTGATTGTCCGCTCCACCCGTCAATGGCGGGCTGTGTTTCATGCCGTGAACAGGTTAGTTCTTGATTGGTAAGGGGATCAAAGGTTACGGGGAGAAGGCGGGAGAATGGGGTTGAGAAACTTATCAGCCATGATTGAATGGCGGAGCAAACTCGATGGGCCGATTGGCCTAATTTCTGCTCCTATATCTTATGGCATGTTGTGAATGTCATTCTAGCATATTTGCATCTCATTATAAGCCCTGCTCAGCGAATCATTCCCCCCCCCCCCCCACGCTGGATCATCAGACCGTGTCGGTGTGCAATTAAAATTACGTGTTTTACAAAGGGATATAAGGGACGTGCACCTGGCGACCTGAACTTTGCTCATCACTTTGAGGTTAGTTCGCCAACCTTGTATCACGCAGCAGTCACAAAAACCAGCACCAGGCTTCGCAGGCAGCACCACCATGTTCAGGGGTTGTCACAGGCAAGTCTCTACCTACGAGACCAGTGGTAAGGCTTTCAATTGGCTGCAAGTGTCAGGAAGATATAACAATTCTCATAATGTTATTGGGATTTATTGTACAATAGCGGCCTCTGTGTGTGTGTGTGTATGTGTGTGTGTGTGTGAGACTTAATTGGATTAAAGCCAGCTGGACTGAAGGCTTTAATGTTTTGAAAAATAAGCTGGGTTTGAAATGTTAAGTAAGTAAACATAAGTGTCAAGGGAACATTTGCATTTTTAAAATATTTATTTATTTAATATTAATACATTAATATTATAATAATTTATATTTATTTATTTAAATATTTACATATTTATTTTTAAATAAACCAGACTAGATTGTTTTCAAAAAGAAGGGGTGAAATGTGTCCTCTAGCCAGGTGAAGTTCAGAAACATTGTGTTTACTTTTCCCAAAGATTACTGGTCAAACGGGTACTATGCTAAATTTTTATGACCAGAAAGGTATAGTCCAAAGACATAGTGAAACATTTTGAAGTGGATATGCCTGTGGACCTCACCCATCCCCACTTTGAGGCCACTTACACTGTTCAACATATAGCCCCCATGCACCCTCCCGCAAGTCATGTGTCTGAGTACAATCTTCCCCACTCATAATCCCCAGTACAGGCCTAACCATGCAGCCCCTTGCCATGCCTCAAACCAGTTCCCCCACTTCCCCAGTGCAACCCTAGCCCTGTGCTATAGCAGGGAATTATGAATGGGAATTTGCATTCAAAGGGGAAAATATGTATAAAGGAGCGAAGACTGTGAGTAAAGGTAGGCATTTTAAAGTCCAACAAGTGTGAAAGGCCTTCAGCATCTACACCTCAAGCTGCTGTCTACAATGAACTGATGTTAAGGAAACTCACTTTGAACTGAAATTGTTCAGGGTATCGTGTTTCTTTGCCTGGGCCTTTTAAAATCTAAGTGTGTTACTCTTGCCTTAATGAATGTTTAACTAGGGGTTAGATTAATTAGGGGAGTTAGAAGATAGAGTAGTAATTTGTAGACATACGTATATGCTTAAAAGAATTTTTCTTGTTAATAAATGTTTAATCTAGTTTTGTAAAAACCTATGAGACTTAGTGGTCTTATTAGTACTGAATTCAGGTCATGCATCTTGAAATTTATACAAATTGCAAAACAAGTTGTGATAGTTGTTTCAAGTTTCCCTTTGGGATTTGAACAACTCAGCATTTACCATCGGCTGTGCCATAATACAGGGCTAGGGCTACACTGGGGAAGTGGGGGAACTGGCTTGAGGCATGGGAAGGGGTTGCATGGCTAGGCCTGTACTGGAGATTATGAGTGGGGAAGGTTGCACTCAGACACATGACTTGCAGGAGGCTGCGTGGGAGGTATATGTTGAATAGTGTAAGTGGCCTCAAGGTGGGGATGGGTGAGGTCCATAGGCACATCCACTTCAAAATGTCCTGGGACTAACAACTGGACATGTAGCAGAAGCATGAGGGGATTGAGGAAAACAGGGGGTGGGCGGGAAGGTCTGTGAGGGAGGGAAACCTGAACATGATGCTCCACCGGGACAATGGGAGGGGTTTCCATACTCATACAGGAAGGGTCCAAGTTGCTCTGGCAGTTAGAGTTCTGCACCACCATCTCCCAAACTGTAGCAATGGTGCAGACCAAAATTAAAATGAGGAGAAGCTTTGCTGGTGAGGTCTGTGGGCGGGAGGGCAGCTGCATGCACTGGGGGTGGCGGGTTACATTGCCACACAACTGAACTGTGCGTTCCCAAATAAGGAGAGAGGTACAGCTGGGACATAGTGGAACCTTTCAATGACAGTGCAGGGAATCAGGAAAGCAAAACTACGATGCCCTTTCATACGAGACTAATCCTGCAAAGTGGCACTAATCTCCTTGTTTTAACCCTTTGTTCACAACGTGGAAATTCCCCAGGGTAACAACTGGGCGAATGGATAAGCTCCAGAAGCCTGTTAGAAATTTGGCGCTGGATGGTTCACTGAAGAGAAGCCTCAGGCCCCTCTCAAATAATCTCATTTTCGGAATGAACATGCACCCTCAGGTTTATTTCCAAGAGTGTAGCATTGGGGTGCAGAGAATAGGCTGAAAGCAGCACATCCAAGCGCCTGGCCATAGCAATCTCATAGCAGTCGCTCATGTTGGTGGGGGATTGATAAACTCACTGCACTAGTCATTATTTCAGGGGCGAGTACTCTCGACATGGGAACAAAGGCCTTGAACCCACATTCACTGATGAGTCATTGACAGCAAGAGGAACCTTGGAGACTAATGCTGCCTCTTGTCTTGTTCTCACTGATGCTGCAGAGAGGAGATTATCAGGAAGATGGAGGCTGGGTTTATTGCTACCTGTATTATTGCAGACAGGCAGGAGAGAAGAAGGAGAAACTTGCAACAGAGGCACCTGGATTGCCAAAGGGAGGATCAAGACCCTCAAGACTAAGGGTCAACAGGGCCTCCTCTGGACGCAGGGGATGAAGTCACAGAGATATTGTATGTAGGCGGCTGAAAGACCCAGGGTCTTATCTGCAGATGAGCGAGGAGCAGTGTCGCCGATGGCTCCGCACGTCCAGGGATCTGGTGACGTACATTCGCCACATTCTCCAGGGATGAGCGTCACGGGGGCTGGGAGGGCATCCATTGCCTGTGGCTGTGAAAGCATTTTCTGCTCTGAGCTTCTACTTCCAGAGCTCCACTGGGGACTTCTGTGGGATCTCTCAAATATCCATACACAAATGTGGTCACAGACACCCTTTTTGCCAAGGCCCATAATAACGTCAACTTCAATGGAGAGCAAAGAAGCCAGGATGTCAGAGTACTGGGCTTTGCTGAGATTTCCGGATTCCCACAGGTGGAGGGTGCCATCGACTGCACTCATGTGGCTATAAAAGCTCTCTGGCAACAGGCAGTCCAATACATAAACCGGAAAGGCTCACTCAGTGTACTGCTGGTCTGTGACGATAAGAAATTGATCCTGCAGGTTTGCACCAGATACCCAGAAAGCATTCATGACTCATACATCTTGAGTAGATGGCAGATTCTAGACATCTTCGAGGGGCCACAAGGGATGTAGGGTGGGCTCCTCGGTGAAAGGGGTACCCGCAAAGGAAGTGATTGCTGATGTCCGTGCAGCAGACTCAGGCACCTGCAGAGCGAAGGTACAACGAGACTCATGGCGCTAGCTGAGCATTGGTGAAGCACACAGTAGGGATCCTAAAGATGCGATTCTGATGCCTGGACAGATCTGGCAGAGCACTCCAGTACAGTCCTCAGAGGGCCTCAGAGATCAATGTGGCTTACAGCACAACCTGGAGCGGTAAAGGAGGGAGGACTTGCCAGATGATGAGTTGGAGGAGCTCCATGTCCCCTCCGACGATGAGGACCTCGAAAGTGATGAGGGTGATGAATTCAAGGAAGACAAGGCTGAAGGAGAAGAGGCCATAGCACAGGCCAGGCGGGCGAGCACATGAGGCCCTGATAGCCACCAGATTCCACCAGGAGGATGATGAGTTGTAGTTAGTATCCTGTTGGGCATGAGCCCTCCTTTGTGGGCCAGCATGAGCACCAGCATTGCAATTCCTCCCATTTCGTCCATGCACTCCAATATGAGAGTGAATAGTTACACATCAGCCTCACATTGTCCTGATCCTTTGAAGGATGATTAACCCTCGACAACGTGTCTCCTTGCTGAGATGAGGTGCTAACTGGGGGAGGGCGTCCCGGCATCATATGTCAGGAGGTGCTGCTTCTTCAAACGTCTCTCCAGCATTCCGGTCACAAGGGCACCCTACAAGAGCCAGGAGCTGCCGGTCGATCTTCAGTGGTCTTGTAGCAGTAAACCTTCAATGTGACAACGCTCCTCAAGCAGAACCATTTGAAGCAACAGAACTACGCACTCTGTGTAACATCAATGGTGAATCAGATAAGTCACACTTGGGCAAGGCAGCCGATGATGTTCCAACACTGTGAATCCATTCAGGGACGACTCAGCCATCTGTGGTACATTCTTCCAAATCACACTGACATCCAGAACTCTCAGTGAGGGATCCTGGGCTGCATTTATCCTCAGCTTGATATGGATGCGGACTGTCTGAGTGTGATGATGTCAAACACTTGCCTGCCAGACATTAACATGGCTTCTCTTTAACACAGACATTGTGCCCTCATGGCCAGCCCTGGCCCTTGCCAAGTCCACAATGCACACGCACCATGAAGCTCTCACGGTCACGCATCATTGCTGATCAAGAGCACAGTTCAGCTTCAGTACTTCCTCGCTCCTATCCCATTGCTTCCCTACACGTTATCTAAAGCAACCAAATGCGCTTCCCGAGCATGCTCAAAGCCTCTTTTGCCCATCAGAAATCACCCTTTGGAATTAGCGTCAGTGACCTCGGCGAGTGCTCAGGTGAGGGGACGCACAGCGCTGTACCCCGAGTTTGTGACGAGAGCCTTGGCCCCGCAAGACACATAACTACAGAGCGAGAGACACACAAGGTTTAAGCATTAGAGCACCAGGATTATAGAGAGGGCCCGAGCTTTGTCACCTTGAGGTGGCAAGGTGCCCCCGCTTATTGGTGAGCTTGGCAGAAAGTACACTCTGAAAGTCGAAAACGCGGCTGGCTGACAGCAGTGCACACGAGCTCTGAGTGTGGGCTCATGGCATGAAAACCCTGCTGAGAGACAGAGAGCACGTGGAATTAACCGATATATGAGCCTTCTCCATGCATCTCTCACATCTCTCCTTGTGCACTGCACTGTCACCTTTCAAGAATGCAGACGAGATAGGAGACCACCACTGCCTCAATCTCACACAGCCAAGAATAAACATGACATGACCCTGAAAGCATGTGAACGAGGCTCATTCCACAAGCACACTTAACATTAAGATTGAGTAATCACGGGTGTCAAGAATGATGTACAAAAGGGACAGACAGTGTGGTGATAAGGAAGCACGCTACTTTGATGAGAGGCCCATGATAGCAACATGTGCGACAAGTGGGGGACGGGACCTGAGTCACCTGAGTGACTGCAGCACAGCTCATCATAACCAGGAGGCGTACACAAGAGGTGTGGAATGGGTGTGATTCTACTTAGAGTTGTGAACATTACATGTGTGTTGTGAACACTCGTGCCACAGTTGTGCTCCTATTATTTTCTTGATTCCCAAATCCTACTGTTACCTCTTGGTGCATCCCGGACACCCACAGTGGAGATGGAGGCAGCCTGCTGGCTGCTACACCCTGTTGACTGTGGTGACTTCGGCAGGCATCTTCTGGAGGGCCCTGGCCTGGTTTGGGTCTCCTGCTGTGGGGGAGGTGCACCCTCCTCAGCCACAGCTGATGGGAGGGGCGGGGTTACAGGAAGAGGGGATTGGGAACAGCTGGGCACTCCTGCAGTCACCTGAACGGACGGCCCTGGGGTGTCCAGCTGCTGGTTCTCTTCCCTATGGGTGCCCAAGGACCCGTGGCTGACTCCTTGAGGGGAAGAGGCAGCTGGAGTGAGATTGAAGTGCCCTGCACCCCTCTCGCGTTGACACTAGTGGATGCCACCAAGGGCTACACAATGGAGTGCGGCTCCTGCAGCAATGCAGGACTGATACCCTGGATCAAGGCATCCATAGTGGCCGCCATCCTACCAGCATTGTCTTCGGTGCGTTGGCATGGTGGCACGGTCACCTCAGCCTGATGGCAGACGGACTCCTCATCGTTCCCTGCAATCTGAGGAGTGCAGCTAACATCCCTTTCTGATGTTCCTGTGATTGATTTTACAGCTTTAGCAACTGATTTATGACTGAGTACAGAGGCTCGCCATCTGACTCAGACTCAGCTGAATCGTGGCCTCCAGCAGCCTCAATCGCCCCTGCCTCCGCCTGCTGTGGAGCAGATTGTGCGCTGTGCCCACCAGAGGTCCTGGCCCTGAGCGTGCTCTAGATCTCGGTCCCACCGAGGTGTGAGTCTCTGCGCTGGTGGACGGTGCGGGTGAGCGCTGTCATGGGTCTTCAAGGCTGTCGTGTTCTGATTCCTCATCTGAGGTGTCCTTGGGGCTGGAGCCGAGGGTCTGGCTGGCCAAGGGCTTTGGGCGTTTGGCTGAGGTGACTGTGAAAGGAAGTAGAGATAATTAGTGCATGGCAGCCATGTAAAAAACAGGAGATTGCACTCACACAACATGGACTGATGGATGATCTGGAGCAGGACCCTCATGTGCGTGTTTGTTGCTGACCTCACCATCGCCACAGGCACGGTCCATGTCCTCTCTGGCCAATACGATGGCTCTGTCCTCGAACTCTGTTAGGGCCTTGAGTTCCAGCACTCCATCCCCTGGTCTGGGTCCCCTCCCTGCGATTGTGCATGATCTTCTCCTGCATAAAGACAGAGGGAGAGAGTGTGAGCAAGATTGATGCCAGGGCAGATGAGAAGCATGCCCGGCATGTGTGGGTGGTGAGTGGTGCCATGGATGGGATGAGGACATGATCTGCAGAGAAGATAAAGGTGTGTGCGAGAGAGTGAGTGGTGATGTCCATTGAGCTGGCCAGTGAGTGAGATCCCTGTGAATGTCTGACGGGATGGTGAGTGTATGAGTTGAGAATGATGAGATGGTTCACTTACCCTAGGTGGCACGGATGAGATCATTCATCCTCTTTCTACACTGGGTGGATGACCTCTTCCGTGCGGCATTGGCACTGACCATCGCTGCCACCGCCTCCCAAGCCTTTGTGGTGAGGTTGGTGGACCTCCTGCAGCCAGAGCGAGGGTAAAGGACATGTGGCGAGGCTCCATGTTGTCCAGAGGCATTCCAGTGAGGCATCACTGAACCTTGGTGCTGCCATCTTCCTGGCTTTAGGGGTCACGTCTTCACTGGCACAGTCCTGGGCTGCAGACATTGAGAACTGTGCGTGCGGCTGTAGTTGGAACACGGTGCCTAGATTGAGGAAGCGATGTGGTCATGGTGTGGTGGACAAATCACGATACGGCGTGTTTCCCGTGCCTGCATAATTAATGAGGTGTGAAAACCCGCCATTGCCGCTGGTGGGAGAAAAACCGATTTTTACTCCCGCTACCGCACTGAATGCAATTCAGGGAAAATCCCGCCCCCTGTCACCACATCATTAGTCCAGGCTGCTGAATTACTGGTCCAGTACCATAAGCACGATGCTACCGTGCTACTAAGTGTTAAAGAAGCTTTCAGAACTTGCAGTGGATATTTTTGGATTCTTCACTAGTAATTCAGTACTGACTTTAATTGAACTATAGGCGTGCAGTATGATTCAGAAGGATAGTCATACCTGTTGAAAGGCTTGTTCAGTGGTGATTCATGGTGACCTTCAATGGAAGTGCTTTCTCATTTCTGCGGGCTAACTTGTGTTGACTGTTTCCTACTTCACAATGAATCGGCCAACCTGAAAGAAAATGCATGCTCTACATAACTCAGCAGCCTAGACCTTAACTCTAGAAACCGTGGCTGAGGTCAAACAAAGATTCTCAATTTTTGGGCCTTTGAACCAAAGAGGTGGGAGCTTCTGTTTCAGTTGTGTTCACATTATGCAGGAACTGTATAAGTTAGGCGACAGCTGGGGTGCTGTGTGCTGTTCCGGTCACTGCATAAAAGGAACAGATTTACAAGCATGTTGCCTGGACTGGAGAATTTTAGCATGAGCAAAGATTGGATAGACTGGGGTTGTTTTCTTTGAAACAGAGATGGCTGAGGGGAGACCCAGTTGAAGTGTATAAAATGATGAGGGGTCTAGATAGAATGGATAGGAAAGAGCCATTCCTCTTGCTTGAGAGATTCATAATCCGGGGATATAGATAGCTATAGCCTATAACCTATAGATAGCTATCGCTATAGATAGCTATAAATGCTAGTAAGTGAGTCTGGAAGGCAGAGGAAACATTGGCTAGATAATAAAGAAGTGAGGTTAGCAAGGCTAACTGGAATATATTTTAATGCAAGGAGCCTGAGGAATAAGACAGATGAGTTGAGGGCACAGATAGACACGTGGGAGTGTGATATTATAGCTATGACCGAGACTTGGCTCAAAAACTTGGCAGCTCAACATTCCTGGTTATAGGGTATTCAGATGAGATAGAGAAGGGGATAGAAGAGGAGGGGGGGGGTTGCAATATTGATCAAGGAATCAATTATAGCAGTGAGGAGGGATGTTATCTTGGAAGGATCATCAAATGAAGTCCTATGGGTAGAAGTAAAAGCCACAAAAGGGGCAAACACGCTGCTGGGTGTGTACTATAGGCCCCCAAACACTCAGGGAGAGATAGAGGATCAAATATGTAATCAAATTTCAGAGAAGTGTAAGAATAATAGGGCAGTAATATTAGGGGATTTTAACTACCCAAATATTAACTGGGATAGTTTTAGTATGAAAGGCAGGGAGGGAGCAACATTTTTAAGTTGCATCCAGGAGAACATATTTTAGCCAGTACATAGAAAGTCCAACAAGGGAGGGGGCAGTTCTGGACCCAATATTTGGAAATGAGCCCGGGCAGTTGGAAGGCGTACCTATAGGGGAACATTTTGGAGATAGTGACCATAACTCAGTCAGATTTAGGATAGTTATGGATCAGGATAAGGTTGGGCTGGGAATAAAAGTTCTAAACTGGGGAAAGGCTAATTTTACTAAGATGAAATGTGATTTGGCCCAAGTGGACTGGGAACAGCTACTTGCAGATAAAACTGTGGCAGAGCAATTGGAGGCATTCAAGGACGAAACAGTGAAAGTACAGGGCAAATATACTGCTGTAAAGACAAAGGGGGAGGTGGGGGGAACCAAGTCCAGAGAACATTGGATGTCAAAGGACATAAAGGTTAAGATTAAGAAAAAAAGACAAGTATATGGCAGATACCGAGGGCTCAGTACAGCAGAGTCCTTAGAGGAGTCATTGATGAAGCAGCTGAAGATAGTTGGGCCTAGGGCACTACCTTGAGGGACTCCTGCAGTGATGTTCTGGAACTGAAATAATTGACCTCCAACAACCACAACCATCTTCCTTTGCGCTAGGTATGACTCCAACCCTCAAAGAGCTTTCCCCATGTTTCTCATTTACCCCATTTTTGAAAGGGCTCCTTGATGCCACACTTAGTCAAATGCTGCCTTGATGTCAAGGACAGTCACTCTCACTGACCTCTAGAATTCCAGTCTTTTTTCCATTTTTGAACCAAGGCTGTAATGAGGTCTGGAGCCGAGTGGCCCTGGCGGAACCCAAATTGAGTGTCAGTGAGCAGGTTATTGTTAAGGAAGTGCTGCTTGATAGCACTGCTGATGACCCCTGCCATTACTTTACTGATGATCGAGGTAGACTGATGGGGCGGTAATTAGCTGGATTGAATTTGTCCTGCTTTTTGTGTACAGGACATATGTGGGCAATTTTCCACATTGCCAGGTAGATGCCAGTGTTGTAGCTGTACTGGAACAGCTTGGCTAGTTCTGGAATACAAGTCTTCAGTATTATCGCTGGAATATTGTCAGGGCCCTTAGCCTTTGCAGTATCCAGTGCCTTCAGCCATTTCTTGATAACATATGGAGTGAATCAAATTGGCTGAAGACTGGCATCTGTGATGCTGGGAACCTCTGGAGGAGTAAATTTTTCACCCAGAGGGTGGTGGGGATATGGAGGTCACTGTGAAAGGGTGGTGGAGACAGAAACCCACATCACATTTGAAAAGTATTTTGGTGCACTTGAAATGCCATAACCTTCAAAGTTATGGATAAAGCGTAGCAAGGCATTTGACAAGGTCCCACGTGGTAGGTTGGCCAGGAAAGTAAAAGCCCATGGGATTCAGGGTAATGTGGCAAACTGGATAAAAGGTTGGCTTTGTAACAGGAAACAAAGGGTAATGGTCGATAGATGCCCTTGCAAATGGAAAGTTGTCTCAAGTGGTGTTCCACAGGGCTCGGTGTTGGGACACTTGCTGTTTGTGTTATATATTAATGATTTGGACGTGAACGTGGGGGCCACAATTGGGAAATTTGCAGATGACACAAAGATTGGCTGAGTAGTGGATAATGTAGAGGATAGCCATAATCTCCAAAATGATATAGATGGGTTGGTGGAGTGGGCGGTAAAGTGGCAGATGGATTTTAACATAGAGTAGTGTGAGGCCATACATTTAGGGAGGTCAAACAGTTACAGGGATTACACAATAAATGGGAATATACTAAGAGGTGTACAAAATTATGAGGGGAGTAGATAGAGTGGACAGGATAAAATTGTTTCCCTTAGTGGAGAATTCTAGAACCGGGGGACATAGATTCAAGGTAAGTGGCAGAAGGTGTAGGGGGGGACATGAGGAAGAAGTTTTTTACTCAGAGGGTAGTGGGTGTCTGGAATTCGCTGCCCAAGTTGGTGGTAGAGGCAGAAACTCTAAACTCTTTTAAAAAGTACCTGGATCTGCACCTTAAGTGTTGTAAGTTGCAGGGCTATGGGCCGGGTTCAGTAAGGTGGGATTAAAAAGGGCACCTGGGTGTCCTCGGGCTGGCATGGAAAAAATGGGCCAAATGGCCTCCTTCTGTGCTGTAATTTTTCTATGGTTCTTTGGTTCTAAGAGCTGGAAAGTTAGATTTAGCTGGATAGTTACTCATTAGCCAGTGTGGATATGATGGGCTGAATGGCCTTCTTCCATGCTATAAATGTCTATGATTCTATGAATCTTGGAGTGCCATTTATTTAAAGGAATAAGGGTGAATATGTGTTAAATGTGAAGAGCATCCTGTGCGTTGACTACTCCAGGTATGCTCATTCACAGTTTGTAGATAAAACCTTTCAAAATCTATTACAAATCCTGGGTTTTCAAAAAGTGTGTTTTTTTTCCATAAAAGCCATGACCAGATGAAATTCAGGAGAAATCTGGCAAGTGTTAAAATTAAATTAAACTGGAAGTGTTCGAGGGAGCTCTCACAGATTGTGATGGGAAAACTACCTTACACATGTCAGCCGTCTGTAGCAGCTGTCACCAGTGTTCCATGCTTGCTTGCTTTTTACGTAGTTCATTAAGTTCCCAAAGTCATGGACAATCGGCGTCCCTCATAAACATGAAACCTGCACATCACTCACAGAGCTCAACCCTGAGGGAGTTTCCATCACCGTGAATTCCCATTGCCTCAGTTGAATTCAGCCCAGAAAATCAACGGTAATAAAGCAGAGCGAGTTGTAGAATCTGATGCGGAATCGCTGCCATCAATGTTCCATCATTGCACAAAGTCAAGATTTACCTCGCTCAGTTAAGCTTGCTGGCACTACCCCTATGCCTGCTGCAGCCTTCAGGTGAACTGGCTTTTTGAAGGATGTTCTCTATTTCCCAAGTACCCCCATGTCCAACCCCCCCCAAACCACTCCTGCCCCCCACTGCCCCCAGACCCCACCCTTGCTCCCATTTTACAGCAGCTTTTGCAACAATCACTACTCCAATTTACGCACAATAAATCTGACCCAAGTCATTTTGACGTAAATTCTTCTCCTGATCACAGGGAGGCCATCAAGTCTGTTCTGCCATTCAATGAGATCATGGCTGATCTATGAACTAACTCCATCTACCAGCCTGTGCTCCATATACTTAAATACCTTTGGATTACAAAAATCTATCAGTCTCAGATTGTGGGCGCAGATACACACCACCATGGGTATGCGAGTTCCAGCTGTAATGGATAGGCACAATGGTAAGAGCACATCATAGTCATAAGACCAGCTGTAGGAGACTGAGATGCAGCTAGTCTCTGGCACTCAGAGGAACACTGGAAGCAACCTAGATGTTGAGTCCCAGGTTGATGCCGAGCCTCTAGAGTCATCCATCTGGCAGCTGATGCTGGTCATACAGAATAAGCTTGTGGAGATGTGGTAGAGATACCAGAGGGGTTGCACGTTTTGGCACAGACAGCGGAGGAGCCCACCCAGACCATGAGCCCTGCGATCACCCAATCTACAGAATGCATGGCTCCCTCCATTGACAAACTGGCAACTGAAATGGATGGCCAAACCCAGCAGCTCACTGACCTACATTCCACCGCCTAGAGCCAGGGCGAGAGGGGACCAGGGGCCTGGTGTAAAATCCAGGTTTTGGTCCCTCTCAGAAATTTAGGGAAGGCCAAATGTGCCTCATGCTGATGGATGAGCCGTTGCTGACATGATTGGGTGGCATCTCTCAGGGTGCAACTAATGGGGACAGCCTCTCCGTCGCTCCTCTGCCATTGGCACAGTTGCCTCCAAGGTGCCATGGCAACAGATAGGCCTCCTGCCACTGTGTTGGAGAGCCCCCCAGCACGCTGGGCCCCTCATGGCCTCAGGTGACCAGAGGACACCAACCAAAGTCATCTCAGGTAAAGGGGCATAAGAGTCAGCAGCATGTCTATAGCACAACTGGCAGTGAGGATTGGGGGGGTGGGGGGGTGGGGGGGGTTGTGGGGGGCACCATGCCGCAGCACCCTGAGGAGAATCAAGGAAACACCACATCAGTCACACATCACCTTTCTTATTTGCGAAATTTGAACAATGTTTCGATTCATTGTGAACATAAATTAGTTTATTTTCACATGAGCCTCCGGCTGCATTCGTCCATTATCTCTGTGTGATGTGATGGATTTGAATTAGCTTCTTAGCTGCTGTTATGGGAGTTTGTCATCATGTGGGCGTCTTTGCTCAACATTATGTGGTGATTCATATTGTCCTTACGCAGCCCTGCTGATTATGACAGCGAGCTGACAGGAGATGTCAGGGGGGCCAGGAAGGTGTTATTGAGCTGGAGGCACTCAGCTACTGAAATCTTTTTAAGAATCATGTCTTGTCTCCCAGTCACCCAGACCCTCCCATGGGCTGGCTTACACAGCTGCCTGGTGCAGTTCACCCTCCTCTTCGTACTACTGGCGGGTTGATGTCAACTTTGTGACCCAATGTTATGATGCTATTGTTAAGCGTGTGTGGGACAGCAACAATCCCACATTGTGAGCATAAAATTCAGCCCCACATCTACTAGTTCCCCTTTATCCACCCTGCTTGGTGCATCTTCAAAGAAGTCTAATAAAATTGTCAAACAAGATTTCCCTTTCACAAAACCATGTTGACTCTGCCTGATTTGTATTATGATTTTCTAAATATCCTGCTACTACATTTTTTAAATAATATAGATTCTAGAAATTTCCCAGATGTTAGACTAACTTGCCTATAGTTTCCTTGGGCAGAATTTTTCCCTTGTCAGGCGGGATGAGCCCGTGGTGAATGAGAGAAAAATTAATGTGCGATGACGCCGGGTGAGCGTCCTTTGTCAGTGCGCATTCACGCGATATTTCAGTCGGCTGGCATGCGCAGGAATTGGCAGCTTGCCCATCGACAATTAAGAGAGCGGCTAAGCCCATTAACTAATTAATTAAATAGAACTTTTCCCTGCCCATCCAACCTTACAACTGGTGGGCGGGCGAATAGACCAAGCGGCCTTTGGATTTTTTGAGGAAACCTCATTACGGGCAGGGTGAGGTTTACGACGTTAATTAAAAACAAAATAAAATTTTTTAGAAGTCAGTTTTGGGGAGGCAGTGGCATAGTAGTATTGTCGCTGGACTAGTGTTCCAGAGACCCAGGGTAATGCTGTGGGGCCTATTCAATTAGAATACTGAAAGGCCTGGATAGAGTGGAAGTGGGGAAGATGTTTCCATTAGTAGGAGAGACCAGGACCTGAGGGCACAGCCTCAGAGTAAAGGGAAGACCTTGTAGAACAGAGATGAGGAGAAACTTCTTTAGCCAGAGAGTGGTGAATCTATGGAATTCATTGCCACAGAAGGCTGTGGAGGCCAGATCATTGAGTGTACTTAAGACCGAGATAGATAGGTTCTTGATTGGTAAAGGGATCAAAGGTTACGGGGAGAAGGCGGGAGAATGGGGTTGAGAAACTTATCAGCCATGATTGAATGGCGGAGCAGACTCGATGGGCCGATTGGCCTAATTTCTGCTCCTATGTCTTATGGTCTTATGGTCTTATGAGCTTTGGGTTCTAATCCCACCATGGTAGAGGGTGACATTTGAATGCAATAAAAAATCTGGAATGAAAAAATCTGATGATGACCATGAAACCATTGTCGATTGTTGTAAAAACCCATCTGGTTCACTAATGTCCTTTTGGGAAGGAAATCTGCCATCCTTACCTGGTCTGGCCTACATGTGACTCCAGACCCACAGCAATGTGGTTGACTCTTGACTGTCCTCTGAATGAGGGCAAATAGGGATGGGCAATAAATGCCAGCTTAGCCAGCAACGCCCACATCCCATGAAGAATAAAAAAATGTCCCTGCTCATGTGTCAGAGTCACATGAGGGGACATGTTTTCCTTTTTATTTTTGAAAATTTTATTTTTTAATGTGAAAAATCTTAAGCTCCCTGAGGCAGCTTTGTGCCTTCAGGGAGCTTTCACTGAGTGCACCCGTGCCCATGTGCTGACTTCTGCACTCGCCCTCCATCCCCCACCCCCCCCACCTAACCCCAGCAGTGCTGAGGTTACCAGCAGGCATTTCATGCTGGCTGCCGGTTAGTTGGCCAGCCGACGTGAAATCGCGGTTGGGGGCCTGATCGCGGGTGGCGGTCTGTTCTGCGGCCGCTCCTGGGCACCTCCCACCATGCCCGCCCAACGAGGTGAAAATCCTGCCCCTTATTTCTATCTCCCTCCTTTTGGGGTGTTACACTTGCGGTTTTCCAATCTGCTGGGGCCTTTCCTGATTCACAGAAGCACAGGATCCAAGGTTACAACCAATAGATCCACTATCTATGTAGCCCCCTCTTTACAAACCCTAGGATGCAAGAACTTGTCAGCCTTTAGTCCTCCCAGTTTTCCTAGTACTTTTTCTCTAGTGATTCTGATTGGTTTAAGTTCCTCCCTCCCTTTCGTCTCTTGATTTTGGAGGTGCTTTTTGTGCCTTCTCCTGTGAAGCTGGATATGGAATACTTGGTCAAAGTCTCAGTAATTTTTTGATGTTTCCCATTATTAATTTCCCTGTTTCACCCTCCAAGGGACCAACACTCACTTTCGCTCCTTTTTTCCTTTTTATACACTTGTAGAAGCTTTATATCTCTTGTTAGTTTACTCTCATATTCTAATTGTTCCCTCTCCTTTTTTAAGTCATCTTTTGCTGTCATTTTTCCAATGGCAACTACACTGAAGAAAGTACTTCATTGGGTGTAAAGTGATTTGGGAATTCCTGTAGCTATGAAAGGTGTTAATGTAACTGTAGGTTTTTTTTTAACCATATGCTAAATGTTTTTGGTCCTTCGTTAGATATTCCCTTGGCAACAGCATTGCAAATCACTTCCATTTGTATAAAATAAAAGCAAAAATACTGCGGATGCTGGAAACCGGAAACAGCAGCAGAAAATGCTGGAGAAACTCAGCAGGTCTGGCAGCGTCTGTGGCGAGAGAAACAGAGTTAACGTTTCGAGTCCGTATCGGAACGTTAACTCTGCTTCTCTGACCACAGGTGCTCCTAGACCTGCTGAGTTTTTCCAGCATTTTCTGCTGCTGTTTTACTTCCATTTGTAGTTGGAGCATCTTGCACTTACTGTTTCTTTCTTTTATGAGATGTGACATCTAACGACTTGTAGCACTGATGGCTTTCAGAGCGGGCCATTGTTTTCTGGCAAGACAGTGCTCGATAATTGTGCTTTAATAGTCTGTTAACAGGTGCAACCCACACTTACGCTTCCAGCGCTGGGGGGTGGGGGAGGTGGCAATGAAGAGATAAAAGCAAAAAACTGCGGATGCTGGAAATCCAAAACAAAAACAAAAATACCTGGAAAAACTCAGCAGGTCTGACAGCAGCTGCAGAGAGGAACATAGTTAACGTTTCGAGTCCATATGACTCTTCAACAGAACTCAGGAAAAATAGAAAAGAGGTGAAATATAAGCTGGTTTAAGGTGGGGGTGGGGTGTGGGACAGGTAGAGATGGATAGAGGGCCAGTGATAGGTGGAGATAACCAAAAGATATCATAGACAAAAGGACAAAGAGGTGTTGAAGCTGGTGATATTATCTAAGGAATGTGCTAATTAAGGGACAGATAGCCCTAGTGGGGGTGGGGTGGGGTGGAGGGGAGGGATCGAAATAGGCTAAAATGTAGAGATAAAACAATGGATGGAAATACATTTAAAAATAATGGAAATAGGTGGGAAAAGAAAAATCTATATAAATTATTGGAAAAAAGGGGGATTGGAAAGGGGGTGGGGATGAAGGAGAGAGTTCATGATCTAAAGTTGTTGAACTCAATATTTAGTCCAGAAGGCTGTGAAGTGCCCAGTCGGAAGATGAGGTGCTGTTCTTCCAGTTTGCGTTGAGCTTCACTGGAACATTGCAGCAGGCCAAGGACAGACATGTGGGCGTGAGAGCAGGGTGGAGTGTTGAAATGGCAAGTGACAGGGAGGTCTGGGTCATGCTTGCGGACAGACTGAAGGTGTTCCGCAAAGTGGTCACCCAGTCTGCGTTTGGTCTCTCCAATGGAGAGGAGACCGCATTGGGAGCAGCGGACTGTGACATCAGTCTGACCACAACCACCACCCCCCAACACCCCCTCCGTCCCAACAAATGATTCAACAATGAGATCACGTCAGAACATCCGTGGAAAAGTGTTAAATGAGCCAACAAGTGCACTCATTACTCATGATTTGTGCTTCATCAATTGCCTGTGAAGTTACAGTCATCCCTGGTTATAATTATCTGTTAAATTACTGCCAGCGATGAAAACATGCCCTGTTTATGAATTTCCGATAACACAAAAAGTGTACACAACATAATCGGGGTGACACTCCCTTTCATTTATACTTGCACAGAATTTGGATTTTCTCAAGGTGCTATTTCTGTCTAAGCCATCTTTATATACCTAAAGTTCAAAAAGAATCATATTGACAGATTCTTTTGATCCACCCTGCTGCAGCACAGCAGCCTGGTTATAATATGATAAAGGCACAGCAGGCTCCTGTACTCTACAGTGTTTACACTAACTATTATTTTTGGATGGGCATGGCAGTGGAATCAACACAAAAATACATCTATCTGCTTGAAGACTCACGCCTTTAGCTTGTTTATTTTTAAAATGGTGGTGGAGCTAGTTTGGTTGCAGCTGTTATTTGACCTGACTCAACAGACTCCTCTCCCACTGCACATGTCAGTCAGCAGGAAGATCCTGCTCGCAAGAGAGAAATTCCTAATGACACATGACCTCTAAGTGGAGCACGTGGGAGCAAAACCCTTGCCGGAGGATGATTTCATTGTCAAGCCCAGGGGGGATGGGTTTATCTTCATGGCAAAACACATTCACACACTTACACTTACACATACACACATTCACACACACGCACACATACACACATAAGCACACACACACACACACAAACACATAAGCACACAAACACTCTGACTCACAGTTACACACGCACACTTGCACTCACACACACACACATACATATTCACAAACTTACACTCACACATACACACATTCACACACACACACATACACACATAAGCACACACACACACATAAGCACACACACACTCTGACTCACAGTTACACATGCACACTTGCACTCACACACACACATACATATTCACAAACTTACACTCATACATACACACATTCGCATGCACTTGCACACACACACAGACTCACAGTTACACATATACACACACGCACAAACACACGCACAAACACACACACTCATACCCACACATACACACACACACACACACACACACACACACTCAGTCACACACACTCACACTCATACTCACACACACACTCACAGGCACTCACGTTGCTGCAATCAGAAGCTGTGCCAACTACGAAGTCTATTTCACTGCAAGCAAGACCTGTTTTAATTTTGCTAAAGATATTGAGGGATGATTATCAACTACTTTGGAATAGTGGAAATAAATGGGAGAGGAAAGTACTAAACAGGCGTGGAGGGAGAATGTTGGAAAGTGACCTTTGTAAAATGGGATGGGCTCTATGTATAGCAATCAATATCTCTTTCACTATGGTATAAGTCAGTCAGTGGGAAGTTAAGAATTGCATTGTTAATTCTTTCTCTACAGCACAGAAACAGGTCATTTGGCCCAACAGGCTTCTGTTTGTGCTTGCACAAACCTTCACCCACCCTATTTCATCCCACTCTGTCAGCATAGACTTTCTATCACATATGTTTATCCTGTTTCCCCTTAAATATATCTATGATATTCGCCTCCGGTTTTGCTCCGTGTGACAGTCAGCTCCACGTTCATTTTACAAAAGCTACATCTTGGTAGTCGCAATGGTCAAATGCCAACATGATCGTGTCTCACTAACATCAGGCCTCATTTTTTTGGCACCGCTGGTCCAGTTGCTGACCCAGGGCATGGCATTGTTGACAGGTGGCAAATTTTGAAATGGAATTGGATAAATACTGGAAGGGAACTTTATTCAGGGCTAACGGGGAAAGAGCAAGAGAGTGGGATTAATTGGATAACTCCACAAAGGGGGTAGTATAGACACAAAGGACCGAATAGCCTTATGCTGTGCTGTATAATTCTATCACTCTGTGCTTCTGACCACTCTCTGGGTACAGAGAGGCCCTATTAATGACAATGATATGAACTATATTGAAATACCCTACTGGCTTTGCAGTTTCTCTCATGGGCCCTTGTAACAACTTTTACAAATAATAATAACTATTCCAAAGTTATAGGACTTTCTTAGCCCATTACACTATGATCCAGAAGCATCTCTAAATGATGAGATGGCCAATACTATAATATTGCAGCAGTAGCTTGCTACCCTATAGAGGATGGAGTCTGAGTTTGTTCCTACATTACAGGTTCCCCTCTGTGGATCACTTGGTGCAGAGGCTTGTGCGCTCTGATGATCACCTGAGCGATGCCATTGGGTGCTCCTGGCTCCTGGTAGGGTCACCCATGGTGGCAAGGTTGGGGGGAGGTGCCAAGCAAAGTGCGGTCCAAAAAGTCCTCAGTGGCAGAACAGGTGAAGGAAGACTAATGCATCTCACAAGCTGCAACAGCAAGCTGGTCCTGGTCATCGTGGTTTGACATGTCAGCAAAATCAGACCACCGACCCATCGAGGTTGTGTGGGTGTTGATGGCATCGCAAGGTCCCTAAGTTAAACAAATTCACGCACAGGCTTCTACTAGCATCCACTCACTAAGTCCTGTGGCAATGGAGAATTGGTGACAAGGACAGGGCTGTGAACCTGGGAGACTCTAGTCAAGAATTGGCGCATAGACGACAATGTTGGGATAGAGGTGTTTTTGGGCAGCAGCATCTGTGACTGAGCAGTCCTCTTCTGGATACCCTCTGCTCACCCCAAATAGGGAGTGGTGTGGGGGGCAGGGTGGGGGGTGGTGGGGGGTGGTGAGAAAAGGTGCCCTAAAACATAGCCTGTCCCACTTTCTCCTGGCTGTGGAACCACACCCCGTGGGATCAACGTCTTTGCGGTCAAATAAATAAAACCTTTACATTTTGTGACTTGGAATGTTAGAAACACTCATGGATAATCTCAAGAGTGACCATCCCGAAGGAAGAACTATAATTATATCGTGAGCTATCAAGACTCCAAGTTGAAGTTGCTGCTCTCTGTGAGACTCCCCTTCCTGAGGAAGGACAGATGAAGGAGGGGGGACACACCTTCTACTGGAAAGGAAAAGCTGACAGTGACCCTCGTGTCCACAGAGCTGGTTTTACCATCTGGGAATAGGATCTTGGATGCACTGTCAGAACTTTCCAAATGAGAAACCCATGACACATCATCTGCTGCTCGGCAGTAACCAATATTGCCACCATCATCAGTGGCTGTGCTGCAGTGAGACCCTGGACTGTGTATCAGTGACACATACGCGCGCTAGGGAAATTCTGAGAGCAATGTCTCTGCCATATTCTCCGGATTCAATGGAAGAACTGTTGAACAAATGTTGGTGGCCTTCTTGAAGCCAGCTGCACAAGCATTCAGGAAAACTCCAGTAAAATCAACTATGATGGACAAGCCACTATGTCAGGGTGGCTGATAAATAACCACCTCCCCCCCCACCTCCCCCCACCCCCACTCAGCCAGCTCCTGTTTTCTCATCTCTCAAATGATCAACATTCCAGGGAAGGGCAAAGAAAACATTTCCAAGACACTCTGAAGCTCTCCTTGAAGCACAATAGCATCGCCATTAGTGACTGGGAGGAGCTCGCTACCAATCGTTCAAAATGAAGACAACTTGTCCGTCGAGCTGCATCACACTTTAAGTCACAACGTCTTAATGATGAGGCACAGCGGCGACAGAGAAGGAAAGAAACTGAAACAAATCTTGCACTCTAGATCCCACTACCTCGTGGGGGCATTCTGCCCTGTATGCTCAAAGACCTGCGGGGTTGAGAATCGGCACGTTCAGTCACACGAAAACCCATGGGCAGAAACTCGTGACCCTGGGTAGGTGTCATCCTCGAATCGAGGGACAGCTGATGCTGCTACGACAGGTTCCCACTATTGCCAAGCAGAAAATGTAGTTCAGTGCGATGAACCGTGAAGTGATTCAGGAACAGAATGATCTAATTCAGTGTTCATGTAAGGGCTGCAGCATATTTTCACGAGGCTGTTATTCCTGTGTCAAATTTACAACCATGTTCCATTTGTTGTTCAGTCGATTGAAATATTACGCTAATTGATGTTATGTTTATCAGGTGATTGTGACACTATATTTTCAAGATGTTTGTAGGCAGGCAGACACAAAAGAACCCTTTGTAAGCTCCTTCTCAGTGGCTCATGGACTCTGAAGATGCTTAATAATTTAAGAGGAGTACAGTAAAAGACCCTTTAGGGACATACTTTCAAAGATTAATTATCCATTAGATTCAAGTCACAATTAGTTCCTTGTGCATTCATGGATAATGCATTTACAATTCATCAACCCTAGCCTCTCATGTTTTGAAATAAAATGGGTATTTTGCAAGTTAAATGATTTGCTTTGTCCACTTCTCTCCCTTTTGAATGTCATTTTTCAGCAACCGTCAATATCTTTACTCCAATTCCATCTCTCTTATTTTAATATCTGGTCACTTGCTTCCATGCAACTCTCTCCAGGTAAGATAACATGTGTCAGCACTCAGTTAGACATGCCAGGTTAGCTCAGTTAGTAATATCCTTCCTCCCTGGGGCAGCAAATTGTTAGGTTCAAGACACTGTCTAGTATTTAATCAAATAACTTAGGCTCCTACTTCAGTATGTGAAGAATTTACAACCCATTCGGTCCTCTGGCCCAAGCTGGTGTTTATACTTCATAGTACTGAGAGGGTGCTGCCTTTTGGATCTGACTTTATAAAGCCAGATTAGCTACTGTAATCATTCATCTCATTGGCTGCTCGTGGGGTCTTGTTGATTGCAAATCGGCTGCCCTCAGAATGGGTCAGAAAAGTAGTTTATTAAATGTGAAGGGACACCCTGAAGAGATGTTGTAAACTATGAAATAAAAGCAGGAAAAGCCCAGCAAGTCTGGCAGCCTCTGTGGAGAGATAGTTAACGTTTCAAGTCCAGCATGACTCTTCTACAGAACAGCTCCGGACTTGAAACGTTAACTCTGTTTCTCTCCGCACAGATGCTGCCAGACCTACTGAGTTCTTCCAGCACTTGCTGTTATTATTTCAGAAGCCCAGCATCTTTGTTGTAAAATATAAGCTTTTTTTTATTTGATTTTCACACAATAGCCCCTGATGGACCAAATGGAAACACGCTTCTATCAGGCTGAGAGGAGTCATGCTTTTTGCCTCTTCCTATCAGACCTAATATTAATTAACAACCGGGAGACAGTAGAGAACTCCCTGACAAGGTTAGGCTTGCAATGGGCAGGAATAGGACCACTCAACTTTAACAAGGTTGATACTGGTGGGGGAGGGGGGGGATCATAGGTATAGGAGGAGGCCATTCAGCCCCTCGAGTTTGTTCCACCATTCAATTAAATCAAGGCTGCTGATCTTTTCTTAATGATCCATGTCCTCTCCTTGGTTCTGGAATGTTTTATGCTCTTGGGAAGAGGGGTGAGTTAACAAAACTGGCCTGGACTGCACTGTTAGAGGGTAAAAACACAGAAGGATAGTGGATGAGGTTTGGAACAACGATGCAGAGGCCATCATTTCTATCAAGGCTAACATCTATTGTGGATAAAGTATTGGAACACAAACTGAAAGAGGGGATAATGAATGATCTAGATAGATACATTATGGTGAGATGGACTCTCCTAGATAGGTTTAACATGGTAAGAGACAGTCACTAGATATGGTAAGATATAGTATGGTAGGGGGGAATTACTTAGATAGGTAAGAGACACTAAAGTTATTTTGATACAGTATGGTGAGAGGGATCCATCTAGATAGTTTGAGGAGGAGGTTGTGCCTGACAAATTTACCGATGTTCTTTGAGGTTGGCTTTGTTGACAATGGAACATCTGCAGCTGTGATATATTTAGATTTCAACAAGGCCTCTGACATTAGCAAGCAGCTCATCTGGGAGAAAGGCATGGAATATGAGGCAAGCTGCTGAGGTGGACTAATAATTGGCTAAGCCATAGAGAGCAAATGTTGTTATGAAGGGTGTTGCCTTGGCACAGTAGGAGGGACATTGGTGGGATCAGTGCTGGGGACCACTGATGTTCCCCAGTGTATATAACCGCTTTAAGGCAGGAACAGAAGCACATTGGGCTAAACCTGCTGTGACACCGAACTGGGGAGCGCGGGGAGGGGGAGGTTTGGTGCGAGGGAAGAGGAAGATGAAATACAAAGGCATTTGGGAAGGTTTTCTAATAGTGGCAAATGCTTTTTATGTGGACGAATGCACGGTAGCAAGACCAGGGAAGGCAAATATAAATGAAATGGCTCCAGACTACAGAACACCACACAGGAGGGATCTGAGGATATTGGCAGCGAGATCATTGAAACTGATACGTGTTGGCTGATGTCCTTGGCATGCCTTCACTTACTTTGTCCCACTTCGATCATGAAATATTTTAATAACAAATTAACTGTAAGGAGCAAATAAATATTGTCCCCAAATAGCCAGGCAAGTACCGGGTGAGTGTTGCACAATTGGAGGTGTCGTTTTTCAGATGAGCTGTTAAACTCATCTGTAAGGCCACGTCAGATCTCTTGAGTGGATGTAAAACACCCTGTGACAGTATTTCAAAGAGGAGCAGGGGATTTATCCATGGTGTTCTAGCCATTATCAATCCCTCAACCAACAACAACAACTTGTCTTTATATAACAACTTTAGTGTAATAAAACACCCCTAAGCGCTTCACAGGAGTGTTATAAAACAAAATACGACGCTGAGAATCATAAGGCGATATGAGGTCAGATGACCAAAAGCTTGGTCAAAGAGGTAGGTTTTAAGGGGTGTCTTAAAGGAGGAAAGTGAGATGGAGAGCTGGAGAGATGTAGGGAGGGAATTCCAGAGCTTAGGGCTCAGGCAACAGAAGGTGCGGCCACCAATGGTGGAATGATTAAAAGCAGGGATATCTAGACATCAGAATTTGAGGAGTGCAGATATCTTGATGGTTGTGGGGCTGGAGGAGATTTCAGAGATAGGGAAGAGGGGCGAGGCAATGGAAGGATTTGAAAACAAGGTTGAGAATTTTAAAATCGACCCGTTGCTTGACTGGGATCCAATGTAGGTCAGCGTGCAGCAAGGTGATGGGTAGACTTGGCATGAGTTAAGACAAGGGCAACAGAGTTTTATATGACCTCAAGTTTGTGGAGGTTGGATTGTGGGACACCAGCCAGCAGCATATTAGAACAGTCAATTCTGGAGGTAACAAAAGCATGAATGGAGGTTTCAGCAGCAGATGAGCTGTGACAGGGTGGAGTTGGGCAATGTTACCAAGGTGGAAATAGGCCGTCTCAGGGGTGACATGAACATGAGGCCAAAAGTTCATCTCAGGGTCAAATGTGTTACCAAAGTTGCAAAAAGGCATGCTTAATCTTGGAATATTAAGAACAGTAGCTGGGGAATGAAGTTTGGAGTGGGGAGCAAAAACAATGGCTTCAATCTTCCCAACATTTAATTGGAGGAAATTTCCACTCATCCAGCACTGGATGTCAGAGAAGTAGTTTGATAATTTAGTAGCAGCGGAGGACTTGAGAGAGGTGGTGGTGAGGTAGCATACATGTGAAAACTAACACTGAGCTTTTCAGGTGATGTCACCGAGTTACAGCATACAGATGAGACATAGGAGGGGCCCAAGGATAGACTATTGAGGGAGACCAGAAGCTGTGATGCAGGAGCAACAAGAGAAGCCATTGCAGGTGACTCCCTGTCTACGATTAGAGAGATAAGAATGGTTAACAGAGTCAAAGGCTTTGACAGATCAATAAAGCTATGTAGAATTATTTGTGTTGTTCCAGGCGCTTTGCTTGGAGTTGTCAAGTGACAAAGATCATATTATGGTTCCACTAGGTGGCCAGAAACCACATTGGGTCTCTGGAAGGTGTTTTACTGACAGGTAGAACGTGGTTCAGAAGGATTTGTGTAAGTACCTTCCCCACAGTGGACTGAAGAAATTTGCCTCTATAGTTCCCACAAATTGATTTATCGCCATTCTTGAAAAATGAAACAATGATGGCATTGAGAAAGGCAAGAGGAACATATGAACATATAAACTTACGAAATAGGAGCAGAAGTAGGCTACTTGGCCCCTCAAGCCTGCTCTGCCATTCAATAAGATCATGGCTGATCTATTTGCATTACTAATTGCATATTTCCTTCTACCCCCGAAAACCTTTGACTCCCTTGCCTAACAAGAATCTTTCTACCTCCGTCTTAAAGATATTCAATGACCCCACCTCCACTGTCTTCCAAGGCAGAGAGTTCCAGAGTCCCACAACCCTCTGAGAGAAAAAAATTTCCTCATCTCTGTCCTAAAAGGGCACATCCTAATTTTAAAACAGTGCCCCCTGATTCTGGACTCACCCACAAGAGGAAACATCATTTCTGTGTCCATCTTGTCAACACCGTTCAGGATCTTGTATACTTCAATCAAATTACCCCTCACTCTTCTAAGCTCCAGTGGAAACAAGCCCAGTCTGTGCAACCTTTCCTCATAAGACAACTGACTCATTCCAGGTATCAATCTGGTAAACCTCCTCTGAACCTCTAATGCTTTTACATCCTTCCTTATATAAGGAGACCAAAACTGCGCACAATATTCAAGGTGTGGTCTCACCAATGCCCTGTAGGTCTTACACTTCTTCCCAGATTTTTGTAAAAATTTCCAAGAGTTTGCGAGAGCTCATGGATCCCTGCAGGAATGTTGTCCGGACCACACAACTTGGTATTCTTCATCTGTTGGACAGGCAAGTATTTGCAGCAAACCAAAATTTGATCTCTCAAGCTGTTGAGGGATTGTTTTGATTGTTTTGTCTGACAATTTTCAACACATTCCTGGATGAGGGGCTTATCTTATGAAGAAAGGTTGAACAGGTTGGGCCTATACCCATTGGAGTTTAGAAGAATGAGAGGTGGCCTTAGTGAAACATATAAGATTCTGAGGGGACTTGATAGGGAGGACATCAGGAGGATGTTTCCTCATGTAGGGGACACAGCTAAGAATAAGAGGTCTCCCTTTTAAGACAGAGATAAAGAGAAATTTTTCGTCTCAGGGGGTCATTAGTGTGCGGAGTTCTCTTCCCCAGAAAGCTGTGCACACTGGATCATTGAATTTATTCAAGGCAGAGTTAGACAGATTTTTGATAGACAAGGGAGTCAAGGGTTAGGGGGGGCAGACAGGATAGTGGAGTTGAGACCATAACCAGATCAACCATGATCTTATTGAATGATGGAGTAGGTCTGAAGGACCGAATGGCCTACTCCTGCTCCTAAGTCCTATGTTCCTATACTGTTGACTCCTAATTCAGAAATTTCTGGTAGTGCTCCTTCCAATGGTCTTAGATAGCTGTAACATCTTTGAGGAGAGTATGGTCGCCTTTAGCTTGGAGAGCGGAGGGGTCATTTGGTTTTGGTCCATTGATGGACTTGGTGGCCTGGAAGAAACTGCGCTTATCTGGAAGCTCTGCGTAGCATTGGATTTCATTGGCTTTCTTTACCCACCACTTATTCTTAATGCCACGTAACATTCCCTGGGCTTCGGATTTGAGTATTAAGCATTCTTCCCCTTTCTGCTTTGATGTAGAGTGATTTTGAAATATAACGAAGGCTTGGCATTTCTGCTTGAGAATTTTGCTTATTTCTTTATCATTCTCCTCTTGGTGCCTGCAACATTCACACCCAACGACCTGGTGCATGTCTCATATTTGATCTTGTCCCAAAGCACACGGCCATTGTTGAAGCCTGTGAGAGCAAGATGGGGAGAATGTTACACCTGGAATTTTTCTTGGTTTTTATATCCTAGAGAATGTATATGTTAAGTCTTCTGAATTTCTTTGAGGAGCTTTGGTGTTTGGATATGTACGCTCGTTGTGAAGTACACAAGTATATTGTCTGTCCAGAAGTCATTTTCACCTTGAATGGCATGAGTGGTGTGTACATCCTTCCTATCCTGGGCTTGGCCAATGATATAGTCCAGGAGGTGCCAATGCTTGAATCGGGGATGCTTCCATGTTGACTTGTATTTATCTTTTTGATGAAAGAGTATGTTTGTGATGGTGAGTCCATATTCAATGCACTTGGTGGGGTGGAGGAGACCTTTGGCATTTGATTTCCCCACTCCTTCCTTTCCGAATGGTGCCACTCATCCATCGCCAGGTGGCTTTTTGGTGTCCCTAGAGGGGACTATGTGTGTCATCTCTTGACATGAGGAAGCTGGTGCGCAGTCGACAATTTCACAATCTTGATGGGTTGGCAATCTTCACCCAATGGCACGGATGACCGGAGAGTGTCAATCCCACTGCAGATTTCATCCTCCCTCACTGCCATTGATGAGCACATGTGCCTCATTCATTCACCCACCCTTCGTAGAATCTACCCAAACACGCAGACATTAGAGTGAATCAAATAATGCCGTTCAACCTGAGTCTTTAGGTGACATTTCAGATGAGTTTAGTTTCTGATTTAATGTAAGACATGACTTGCCTTCACAATATTTTCTACGGCCGCCAGAGAGGGGCTTTGGGGGCCTTAGTTTAATATCTCATCTAAAACCTGGTACCTCCGTCAGTGCTACATGGGGAGAGTAAGCCATTGTGCTCAAGTCTCTAAAGTGGGTCTTTGAAGCCACACCCTTCTGACTCAATCAGCATCGAGATATCAGTCTATCATGTTGAAAGGTTTGAGAAAAGAGAGATGTGCTTGTGAATCTGTTTTGTTTGAGAATGTTGAATGCACTGCTGGCTGGAATTATTGTAGGCGTGTGTTGCAAAGGTTTCAGCTAACACATTAATATGACATATTTGAAGTTAGACTTCCAACAAAAGGAATTTGACCCTATAAAGCTGTATTCACCCCTTTAGAAGTACTTTATTTTTTAGTTAAGTATCTGTAAATCTTCCAGGAAAAAATATTTTTGGCTTGGAAAGCAGAATAACTGTAAAGTGCTGGAAAATGCATCAAATAAAGCATTAAAAACTTCTGAAAAGGGGTACAGTAGCCTCGTGGTTATGAAGAGAGTTTAGTACTGCCAAAGCCATGCCTTCAAATCTCACCAACTTACATTGTGAAGTGGAGTTGAATAAAACTTGGTAATTTATGGGCTGGCCCTGGATAAAATGATGAAAAAAGCTCCTGATTTTTTTGCAAAGATCTGACTGAGTTAATATGGTTTATGGCACAGATTTAAAATGATTGGTAAAAGGAAGAAGGTGTGAAGGTGAGGGGAGTTTTCTTTGTCACGGTGTGTTGTTGTGGTCTGCAATGCACTACCTGAACAGCTGGTAGAAGCTGTTGTTATGGTACTTTGGAGAAGGTGGCGTAGTGGCAATGTTGTTGGCTTATTCATCCAGCCTAATAGGTTCAAGTCCCACCATGAGTTAAATTAATAAATCTGGATTTTTAAAAAAAAAAGTTAGTCTCAGTAATGGTGACCATGAAACTATTGTCGATGGTTGTAAAAACCCATCTGGTTCACTAATGTCCTTTAGGGGAAGGAAATCTGACATCCTAACCCAGTTTGGCCAAATGTGACTCTTAAAATGCCCTCTGAAATGACCTAGCCAGGTTAGTCAAGGGCAGTTAGGGATGGGCAACAAATGCTGGCCTTGCCAGCGATGCCCACATCCCATGAAAGAATAAAGAAAATGACAATTGGATATATTCTTGAAAAGGAAAAATGTTTGCAAGGCTATGTGGAAAAGAATGGAACAGTGAGTCCGATTGGATAACTCCTTCATAAAGCCAGCACAGGCTTGATGGGCCAAATGGCCTCCTTCTGTGCTGCAAGATGCTATGAGGTCCCACTGACCTCACACCTTCAGAACTCACATCAGTAATTTTATAAATGCACCACTACTGCGAATTGCCCTTTTGAATGCTGGAGTTATTTCCTCAAAGGCAACTTGCATTTATACGGCACCTTCATTACAGTGAAAAGTGAAGCCACCTCACAACAGCATCATGAAACAAATCTTTTCAGGATTAAGAGTGCCTCAAAGGAGCATAGAGATGTGAGGAGGCGCAGGGAGTGAATTCCAGAATTTAGGTCTTCAACAGCTATGATCGCAACGGTGGAGTGAGGGAATTCTGGGCTGCTCAAGGGGCCAGAAATGGAGGCACAAGGTATCTTGGAGGCTTGCAGGGCTGGAGGATAACTCCAGATTGCAAAACAACTTGCAAAATTCCTGGTATGGAAAACTGTGTTGTATGGGCGCGGGAGCTGGTCCTACATAAGGACGATGAAAAGCTGATTGCCAGCCCATGAGATGTGGCTTTGGCAAAGTGTCTTTAGCATCAGCGCACAGGGTGAAAAAAAAGACCAATGAGCCTGTCCTCAGGGAAATCGGAGTTCCAGCATCTCATGGGCTTTTTAGCTGAAGTGAAGAGGCCGGAATTGAGAAAGCCTGACCACTGGGAAAGGTGGGCCGAGAGTCTGGTGTTGGCAGCAATAGAAGGTGAAACATCAGAGAGGGGCAGACCAGGCCAGAGAAGGACTGGATTGGCAAACAGCATCGGAAACTGATCAGGGGGAGGGATGACAGCGGCGCACAGCATTGCAGTGGACGGAGAGCGCGGCCTCTGGCCCCTTGTGGACTCTGGTCACTTATGGATGGATGAGGGAGGTCCTCCAATGTTTGTAGGGAGAGTACCTCAGAATTTAATCAAGAACAGCCTGCAGTTATATAATGCCTTTAAAGTAGAAAAATAACCCGGGGTCAAAACTTTCAACTTCAAGCCGAATGAGCAACAGAGTTTTATTCACAGTAATCACAACAGAAACAGAAATAAGGGAAGGATGTTGGTGAACCAGCGTCATTTTTAAATTATTGCTGCACTTGAGGTTGTTTAAACGTTCCCATCAGCAAAACTAAATTCACAGTCTTCTCAAGTGCGTCATCACTGTTTGATTTTAAAGTCTAATTTAAATCTTTTTCCACATTCCATTGTTACTTCTTTCCCCCCCCCCCCAAATGGATTCTAGTCAGAGCCTTCAGCAACGTGGGCTTGGAAAGAAACCAGCTGTCAAGGTTCCTGCTCCTGATCATTTTCCAGTGACTCCAATCTGGAAAGTGTGAGAGAGATTGTGTGAGTATGCATGTGAGTCTATATGTGCGTAAGAGAATGTGTGTGGGGGTATTTTGAGTGTGAGTGAGTGAATGTGTGAGTGTCTGCGAGCGTGTGTATGTGAGTGTGTATGCATCTGTGTGTTTGTGAGCTAACGTGTGAGAGAAAGTGTGAGTGAAAGTTTTTGTGTGTGTATGAGCATATGTGTGAGTGTGTGTGCTTGAGTGTGTGTGTTTGTATGATTATGTGTATATGTCTGTGAGTATGTTTGTGTGTTTGTATTTGTGTGTGTTTGTGTAAGTATATATGAGTTTATGGCCAGGATTTTCCAGTCCTATCTGTGGAAGGACCCATCGCAGGTGGGAGGCAAAATTCGGAGAGGCTGCCAAACGTCCATTGACTTTGGATGTACTGGAAAATCCTTACGTATGTGTGCGTATGCCTGCATGTGTGTTTGTGTGTGTTTTTAGTTTGTGAGTGTTTGATTATGTGAGTGTGTGTGTTAGCTGTGATTGTGCGTGCTTGTGTGTGTTACTTTGTGAGTGTGTGAGTGTATGATTATGGGAGTGGGAGTGTGTCAGTGGAAGTGCATGAATGGGAGGGTGTGAGTGTGTGTGTGTTAGTTCGTGAGTGTGTGCGTGTATGATTAAGTGAATGGGAGGATATGTGTGTGTTAGTGATTGTGTATGTGTGTATGATTATGGGAGTGGGAGTGTGTTGGTGTGAGTGTGTGAATGGGAGGGTGTGAGTGTTTGTGTGTGTGTGTTAATTTGTGAGTGTGTCTGTGTGTGTGTACATTAGTTTGTGAGTGTATTATTATGGGAGTGTGTGAATGGGAGGATGTGAGTGTGTGTGATTGTGTGTGTGAGTGGGAGTATGTTAGTGTAAGTGTGTGAATTGGAGGGTGTGAGTGTGTGTGTGTTAGTTTGTGAGTGTGACTGTATGTTAGTTTGTTAGTGAGTGAGTGTATAATTATGGCAGTGTGTTAGTGGGAGTGTGTGAATGGGAGAATGTGTGTGTGTGTGTGAGAGAGAATGTGTGAATATGGGAGTTTGTGCATGTGTGCATCGGGAAGACTGGATCTGGCTTAGATTTTTTGCTTATGTCCTTCCCTCTTGATCCATTAAGCTTGTTATTTAGGCTTGTCAGGAATGGCAAGTCATCAGCCAGTTGCTGACATCCAGACTGTGAGTCAGCACCTTACAGAGCAAGTGAAAGAAAAATATATTTTAAAAATAAATAGCGACACGTAAGTCTCTTTCAAACACAGGTGGAGGGAGTATCCAGCTTGAGGCGAGGGAAAAACTGGCCTGAGTTTCCGCCTCACAAATGTATACATCTAACCCAGACAGTTATAGAACAGCAGTGATGACAGCCTCAGTGAATTCCATGGCCAGATGGTGAGATCCTCCTGGCCAAAGTGGAGTCACTGTAACAGGTGGGAGTACTAGAGATCCAATGGGAATGTAAAAATAGAAATGAAAAATAATATTCAATTACTTTGGAATATTTTGACATACATAATCAAGGTTAGCAACAATTATAATGATTTTTGTTTTCTCACCAGCATTGTTTAGAATCCATCCTGCAACCCCGCCCCCACCGCCCGCCTCACCCCTCCACCCCTGCAATGGTATTGATGACTCCTTGTTGGAGTATGGCTCCCATTACATTGCTCACTACAAGTTGCACTCCAGGGCTTGAGCACAAAAATCAAGGCAGACACTCCAGTACAGTTCTGAGGGAGTGCTGCACTGCTGGAGGCGCTGCCTGTCCGGATGAGATGTTAAACTGAAGTCCCATCTGACTGCTCGGCTGTGTGTGAAATATCCCAGGGCACTAGTTCAAAGAGGGGCAGGGGTGAGTCTCCCCGGTGTCCCGGCCAATATTTACCCTTCAACCAACAAAATAAAAAACAAATTATCTGGTCGTTATCACGGTGCTGCTTGTGGGAGTTTGCGATGTGCAAATTAGCTGCCTTTACAACAGACACTACACTTCAATTGTACTTCATTGGCTGTAAAGCATTTTGAGATGCCTGGTGATTGTAAAGAGATACAAATACAACACTGGGCGGAATCATCTGAGAATTGCACTAAGTGATAAAAGACATTTTTCCCACTGGCTGCAATGGTGGGTTTTCACACCATATCGTCCGCTTCCCACCTCAGTAATTATGCAGCCACAGGAAACATGGTGTCTCGCTGGCGGGCAGCCTCTGAATCACCCGCCACACCGAAATAATCTCATAATTTCCTCATACCAGGTGTCATATCTAAACTGAAACCACGCACGCAGTTCTCGATGCACGCACAGCCCAGGACCACTGCAGTGAAGACATGGCCCTGAAAACCAAGAAGAGTTTAATGACCTGTCACTGGGATGTCTTCTGGAGGCCCATGTGATGCCCTCCACCCCAGCTCTGGCCACAGAAGGTCCAGCAATCTCACCACTCTGGTGGCAGAGGTGGTCAGTGCCAACACTGCACAAAGAGGTCGGCCATCCAGTGCAGAAAGAGGATGAATGATCTCATCCGTGCTGTCAGGGCAAGACAACCATCTCATCACTCTAAACTCACACACTCACAGCCCATCACACATTCACTGGCACCTCACTCACTGCCAGCTCAAGGGACATCACCACTCACTCTCCCACACACACCCTCACATCTCCATCTGGCCTCATCTCCTCTGGAGACGGCCTCCTCAGCCCTCACCATCTTGAGGCCACTTGCACAGATCAACATGTGCCCTCGCACACACCCTGGGATACCCCCCTTTCCCAGTACAGCCCTCACCCTGCAGCCTCTTCCCTTGCTTAAGGCCACTTCTCCCCTTTTCCCAAGTAAGGCCCAGACCTGCAGCCGATCAAAAGCTCCCCCCCCCACTTATGGCTGGTCTGGTAGGTAGAGACCTGCCCGTGAGCCCCTCTAAAAGTGATATGGTGCTGCCTGTGAAGCCTGGCGCTGATGACTGTGAGTGCTGCCTGAAGCAAGGTAGACAAACAAACCTCGAGGTCCCGGAGCAAAGTGCAGCTCACCAGGTGCACGCCACTCATGTACAGTTGTCCAACCCGTGCCTGGATGATCCAGTGTGGGTTGTGGGTGGGGGGGGGGGGGGGGGGGGGGGGGGGGGGGGGGGGGGGGGGGGGAGGGGGGTTGATTCCAGCGAGCAGAGCTTATAACTAGATGCTGAAGTATTAAAATTAGGTTCCAGCATGCGGCGGTGGGAAATGTGGCCCCCCCCATTGATGGGGGAAGCAGACAAACCCGTTTCACGACGGCGTAAACCCGACTTTTGGACCTCTCGCCATATTGTCTGCTCACGCCCGTCAAACATGGCCGCTGCCAAATGGAGCAGGAAATTTCCACTCACTGTCTTTCTTTCTTTCTTATTCCCTGCTTGTTCTTGCTTGTTCTGCCCTTATGGATAAGGGGGAGGTGGTTGGGGAGTGGTATTGCAACTAGATTGCAACCGGACTGGTATTCCAGAGGCCCAGGGTAATGCTCTGGGGACCTGGGTTTGAATCCCATCATGGCAGATGGTGAAATTTGAATTTAATAATTAAAAAAAAAAATTCATGATGAGCCATTGCTGATTGTTGTAAAAACCCATCAGCTTCACTAATGTCCTTTAGGGAAGGGAATCTGCTGTCCTCACCTGGTTTGTCTTCTGTGTGACTCCAGGTCCACAGTAGTATGGTTGACTTTGAAATGGCCTAGCAAACCACTCACTCAGCTGTATCAAGCCAATAAAAAGGAATGAAACCAGACAGACCACCCGGCATTAAGCTAGGCACAGGAGACGACAACTGCCAACAGCAATCTCGGCCCTGTACCATCTAGAAGGACAAGGGTAGCAGATAGATGGGAACACCACCACCTGGAAGTTTCCCCCAAGTCACTCACCATCCTGACCGTTCCTTCACTGTCACTGGGTCAAAATCCTGGAACTCCCTCCCTAACAGCACTGTGGGTGTACCTACACCACATGGACTGCAGGGGTTCAAGAAGGCGGCTCACCACCACCTTCTCAAGGGCAATTAGGGATGGGCAATGAATGCTGGCCTAACCAGTGACACCCACCCACATCCCATAAATGAATTTTTAAAAATAATTGTACGTAAATAAGAGGCAAAACCAGGTCGTTCCATGCTATGCAACATTCCATGCTGTGCATTCATCACTTTTTATGTATGCTATAGTTATTAAGTTCTGTATGGTAAAGCAGGAGTGCCCATCTGTTTTGGTGCATTGGAGCCTCACAGGCCTATGTAAAGTTTAAATCTATGCTCGCCTTGGCCTGTATATAATTTCAAGTTGCTCCTCTAAACAGGGTCTTGGCGTTAAGATTTAAAAAGGAAACAGGCCTAAGAACAGTTTGTCAGCAAACATCCAGGCCCACAAAGCAGAAAGGGGAAGACCAAGCAGGAGTGAGTTATAAACACAAACAGGACTGAGTTGTTTGGGGCCAGATGACCAGAGCTTAGATGCTGCAGTGACGATGAATTACAGTGATCATCTGTCCTTATTCAGTTATTTTCACATATTAATAATTTTAAGACGGTGTGATGTTATTGCTGTGTTGGGAAATCTCATATTCCCCTCGGTACCCCATTCCCCAGCCCCACTGACCCGCTAACGCAGATTGGAAATTCTGTTTTGTAGCTGGTTGAGGTCACGGTCTGTGAGTTGCACTTGGTGCCCCGAGCTGATCTTCTGACGCGCAAGATTAGGAACATCTTTCCCACCCACAACTTTATTGACAATTGCTTAAAGTTATCGCTTGAAAAGTGGAATTTCGAGAAGGAGCCATTTGAAAGTGTTAAACGATGAATTCAGCAGGACCAGCAGTTGGAATAAACAGATGAAATCCTTTCCCTCCGTTTCTTTATTTTCCATGATGGTTTTTTGAGGTGAAACCTAAACACAGTTGCTTGTTCTTCCATTCCCAGTTGACTTTGCCAGTTTTTTTTTGTTTTATCAGTTGCTAGGTAAAGCCAGGTGTGTCAGCTGTAGCAGTGGAAATTTCTGATCATTCGTCTTATAAATAGTTGAACAGCCCAGCACAGTGAAATGTGAACCGATGCTATATTCCATCTTATCATTACAGCACACACACTCGCCCTCCCTTTCTGCCCTCCCTCCACCTCACATTCGGTGGATCAGGATTCAGCCATTAGGTTGTCATGCCAATAATATTGCAAGTCCATGATCTCACCACGGCATAAGTTATTCATGTGAAACAAGACACACACACATACAAAAAAAAAGCCAAGTAAGCCAAATAAAGTAGCATGGGTGGAACCTATAGCTGTTCAGAGAAAGAGAGAGAGAGAGATACATAAAGGAGGTTGGGAGGCCAGTCACTTGGTAGAAAGAAAGAACGACTTGCAGTTTATGCAGCGCTGCTCGCAATCGTTGGACAACTCAAGATGCTTTACAGCCAATGTAGTACTTTTCAAGTGTGGTCACTGTTGTCACGCAGGAGAGGCGGCAGCCAGTTTGTGCACAGCAAGCTCCCACAAACAGGAGTCTGATAATGACCATGTCGTTTGTTTTTTGATTGAGGGATAAATATCAACCCGAAGTCTGGGGATGACTCTCTTGCTCTTCTTCCAAGTAGTGCCATCCGACCAAGCAGACAGATGTGAAAGGCTACTGTTATTCCCAATGCTAACGTGTCCCAGGCAGACTCCTAAGCCAGCGGTTAGAATCCTTAAATATGAAAATCAGGCCATAACGAATGTTAAAAGGACCGGCTTCAGAGCTTACTAGATTAGCAAGAACCTTTGGCAACCTTGGTGTCTGTCCACTGAAAGTAGTTCTTAAAATGTTATTCATTTAATGGTGTTTCATATACTCAAACCCCCCTCCCGTCCCTCGAAGCCCACAGCAACAATCCGGCCCAGGACTGGGTGGAGAGCTAAAGTTGAAATCTCTGCCTCGGGAACGTGGAGACTGACTTTCACCAATCCTCCGGCCTTTTGGTCACACAGCACTGAGCCCAGGCCCCAAAAACAGGCCCAGACCAAAATCTACCCCAAACCTTTTACTGCAATAAGTGAATAGGCAACTAGTGAACATGCGATGAAACAGTGAACATGCCATGAAAATCTCCTGTCAAAATATTGGATCTGTTGCCACAAAAACATAGGGCAGGATTTTCGGTTTGCCGGGCAGGCCCGGAAGTGGCCGGGAAACGGGCAGCCGCCTGCGATTGGCACACCCGCGGCACCCCCCACCTCCCCCCCCACCCCCCCGATCACCGACCGCGATTTCATGCCGGCTGGTCAATTAACGGCCCAGCCAGCGTCCGCTGAGAAGCCCAGTGCTGCTGGGATGGGGGGGGCAGTGTGGGCATTAACGTCAGCGCAGCCGTGGGCAAGAGAGGTGTGAGGGTTCCCTGAAGGCAGGGAGCTACACCCCCCACCCCACCCCCCGCCTGGGGGGGAGCTGGAGGATTTTAAAAACAAAAGTAAACAGTATGAAATTCCGAAAAAAATGTCCGCACATTGGACTCGCTCACTTAAACGCACGGATAATAAAAATTCTGCCCGAACGTTTTCATTTTTAAAAATTAATCTCGGAAACCTCACGCCGCCCCGGCTGATTCACCCACCCACCGACCGTGACATTGGACGGGTGGCGAAGAATCAGCGTCATTTGGCCTTTTAACGGCCTTAATGGGTCCTCTTAACTGTCGGTGGACGCGCTGGCGACTCTTGCACGCACCCACCGACTGAAATATCGCGCGAGTGCGTGGTGACATCGGGACGCTCGCCCGCGCGCTATTTTATGCCCGGTCGGTTTGGGCGCCCGCCCGTCCACAGGACGGAAAGTTCTGTCCGTAGCTTTGAAGGACCAAGGGAGGAGAGAGCAAACCGGAGAGGCAGCAGCTCACGGTCATGCTCCTTTCTGTGGGCCCCGTTTGTTTTTGTTTTTGTTTTCTCCATCTCATTCCAAATGGGACCGATTCCAAAGCTTTCACTTTGATGAGCACGTGACCATTATCCCACAGCCTCACACTGTTATGTGGCAAAATGCCTGTACATTTTACACACACGCACAAATACTCGGATAATCAGTGAAGATATGCAGAGTGAGTTGGCTGAGGTGAATGGGCGGAACAGTTCAACGTGAGCTCCTTTCAAGCTTACTAAAGAATGGATGATAATTCCTTGTTGTTGGGCGAGGCTTAAAAACATTTACTACTGTGCTATTCTCTGTTCATGTGTAACTGTACAAAGTAAGTGAAACAAAGGGAGTGGTTATGTGTGTGATTAAAACAGAAAACCAAGATATTACAGTGGAATTAACTGTTAACTGGGGGTTTATCCTACTGATATTTTGGTCGTCTATGTTAAATGACAACATTATGATCAGGAAAATATTGATGAAAAAATAATCTAGCTGTCCCAGTGTCACAACAGTTTCTTGTAACACCTTCAATAAAAGTTTCCTAATTAGGGACTTCACAGAGGCAATGTGGACACTCAACCTCATTGCAGGAGTTACTGCCACATGTCTAAACATCCACCATTGACAAACCATGGCTGCAGCATGCAGCATCTACAGGAAGCAATGCAGCAACTCGCCAAGACTCTCTTGATGGTGCCTCTTGAACACGTGACATCCACCATCTAGAAGGAGGAGGCAGCAGGGACATCAATCACCTCCTCTGACTCGGACGTATTGCCAGTGGCTTCATCAACGCTGGGTCAAAACCCTGGAGCTCGCCCACCTAAAAGCCTCAGTGGATAACTTTCCTGTTCAACTCACTCATGGATTTATCAATACAGTCAGCTGCCACTCCCTTGACAGTGCAACCCATCCATTCACCGCCTTCCCTTGTCTATATCGAGGCACCCACAAACATCCTCACATATCTGCAAATTTTCCTCGGTTAAAGGCATTATATAAATGCAAATCATTGTCCTTGCTCTGCTGAGTTCAGTCATTATTGGAGCTTAAAAACCAGGCAGTGGAAACTAAAGGGAAAAATGTTTATTTGTAGAGTTGCAGCCTGACACACTGACAAAGAAGGAAGAGAGTTTCACTTAGTGACTGAAAGTAGCTGACAAGTATTTTGAAATCCATCACTTCCTGTTTCAGCCGATCCTGTGTAGCTGTGAGTTTATTCCCTCCCTGTTTCCTGTTACTTAGTTAGAGATGGAGGAACTTAAAGTCTCATAATGAAAACAGATTTCAAACTTCACTTTTGCCACTACTCAGCCCATTGTGCTGCTTTGTTTTCCTTTATCCTTTCATGGGATGTGGGTGTCATTGGCTAGGCCAGCATTTGCTGCCCAATCCTAATTACCCTAACTTGCTGTGGGATGGCAGGTTTCTTTCCCTAAAGGGCATCAGTGAGCCAGATGGGTTTTTACAATTGATAGGTGGTTATGGCTACCATGAATAAGAATAGCTTTATAATTCCAAATTTATTAATTAAATTTAACTTTCACCAACATCTGTGGTAGGGTTTGAACCCATATCCCCAGAGCATTACTAGTCCAGTGACATTACACTTTGCCACCATCTCCCCTGAACCAGGACCAAAGACCATTACCCTATTCCTACCCTTCTTTACCTTGCAGTGACTCCCACAGTCGCTTTCGATAGAGACTGGATTGTCTGCTGGGTTGTCTCTGTTCCAGTACCTGCCTACTCTGGTGCCCTCAGTCTCGCTGCTCACCAAGCCTCTGTTTCACTCTTCATTGAGATAGCTCTCGTCTGTTCCTGCTGCACCCATCATCCTCTGGCTTCTGCCCCATTTGCTAGTGACAGGCTTTTGCTTTGCTGCCTGCTTCCTACATTGTCAACTCCACTCATTCCTCTGCTGGCCTTCTAGTGGGCATGATTAATTCACTGAGAGCATAAGAATGTAAGAAATAAGAGTGACAGTAAGCCTCTCCACCTACTCTGCCATTCAAAAAGATCATTAATGATCTTCAACATCACCACCACTTTTCCAGTCTATCCCCACATGCCTTGATTATTTTAGGATCCGCAAATCTTGAATATCCTCAATGTCTGAGGATCCCCAGCTCTTTGGGGTAGAGAGTTCCAATGATTCACACTCCCTGAAATTTCTCAAACTTAAATGGCTGACCTCTTATCCGGAGACTATGACCCATAGTTCTAGACTCTCTAGCCAGGAAAACAGCCTCTCAGAAACTAGCCTGCCAGGCTCCTTAAGAATGTTATATGTTTCAATGTGGTCACCTCTCATTTTTCTTAAGAAATTCTGCCCATTCTACTCAATGATATCACTACTCACCTCTGCTGGATTCCTGGCTTAACCCGTGCAGGCTCAGATTTGAATCTCCGACTGCCTTGACTCTCCATTCACCAGGGAGCAGCTGGCATTGATGTGATGGGCTGAATGGCTTTTGTCCTTGCTGTAATGACTCTGTAATGCTATGGCTTTATCAGTGCGTTCACTGATACCCTGTCTAAGATACTCTCTCACCCTCCACAATGTGCCCTGCAATAGCCCTACCCCAACTCTTCACCTTTCTATTCTCCTTCCTCCATCCCAGGCTTGAATTTCTCCTTGGCTGAGCCCACAGCCATCCTTCTCTGTGCCTCCCTTGGTGTAGTCTAGTGGGCACATCGTAGCACTCATCATTGGCTCCTTACAAACTGAAACTTCAACTGTCTCACACTCCTCTCTCAATTGACCTTCAGCCCAGGATGCTCACTGGGGATAAGGGGTTGCAGCCAATCCCGCCAACCTCCCCCCATCCTGTTCACCTCAACCACCACTAACACTTTGGGCCCTGCCAGCGAATTACTTTCTTGTGTCCCCCACCACTCACATCCATTCCTTCCTTCTGTACCCACGCTGGATAAAAACTCCCTTCAGGCCACTTACAACTAGAAAATTGACAGCTTTCTAGTCTTTGGTCCTCTGCTTGCCACAATACTTCTGCATCCTCTGAAAAGAGAGACATGTTGCTGAAGTTTTTGATCTTGGATTCATCAGGACAAATGCTAGAATGCCAAATTTCAAAGGATCACAACAATTTATACTACAGGAGAAAAGGGTGCTGATTGGTCAGCAAGTCGACTCTGATTGGCTGAGGGGGTGCCATCAGAAACCAACACCCAAGTAATTCATAAAATGCACAAGACTTGACCATATCCCATTTGTTTGCATAAAATGAGACCCTACGTATGAATGCATGTTGCTTCTAGCATGCATAAATGAGCCACATTATGAGCTCAGCTGTTTATTTTAAATTGGCTGTTAGTGTAGCTATTAGCGCACTCAGGATTGTTCAGCAAATGCTGCCCAATCACGGAATCACATCTAACAGTAGGGGCAGAGTTTTCACCTTGGCAGGCGGGCGCGTGCCCGACCTGCTCGAGTGTGAAATGATGTGCGTTGATGTCAGGCAAGCGTTCCGACATCAACGCGCAGTCAGGTGATAGTTCAGTTGGCAGGCGGGCGCAGGAATTGGCAGCACGCCCGCCGATAATTAGAGGGCCTATTAAGGCCATTAAAGTATTAATTAACTTAAATTTTTTGCTGTGCGTCCAAACTTATGCATTTGCATTTTTTGGAAAGGTCATCCACGGGCGGGATGAGGTTTCCAGCATCCAATAAATACAAAATAAAATTTAAAAAATTTCATTTATAACATGCCCCTCTACTCATTGACAGAGTCACGTGAGGAAACATGTTTTATAACGTTTTTAAAATCCTTATTTCTAATTTTTAAAACTCTTCATCTCCCTGAGGCAGCTCAGTGCCTCAGGGAGATTTTCAAGTGCTCACTCTCGCGCGCAGGCGCGAAGTTCCCCCGCTCGCCCTCCTCCCCCGCCCTCACAGGCAGCGCTGAGCGCCGCCGCTCACGTTTCATGCTGGGCGGTGCTTAAGCCGACCACCACCCGCAATCCGGGCCGCACTGCGATTTCGCACTGGACATGCCAATTAAGCCTGCCCTCTCCGAGCCTGCCTAACAAGGGCAAAGTTCTGCATTAGATTATTTTTTCCTGGATTTTGCGAGCGTGAGCTGCTTGAGTACACTCTGCCTATTATGAAAAGAAGGAACGTGTTGTTCGATTCAATCGGCCAGTCACTGGGACGTAAGGCCTATGTACCAGGCATTGTCCGCTGTGAGGTGTGATTGTACGATTAGGCAGCGCCTGCTCATCTTTCAGATTCCACTGTTTGGCAGCTCTCCTGGATGACTTCCCTTCCTTGATTGGAAACTAGCTGGCTGCTGGTTATACATGGGAGTTGAAAGTAAACCCTTGGCAGTTTGGAAATTTGACCCAGGTACTGCCTATAATATAAGTGGGTTCTTCAGCTCCTCAGGGTGCTTGCTCTTATCACAGGTGGGTCTTGTAGTATTGCAGTGTGAGAAAGTCACAGAGTTTTGGAAAGAGAATGTCAGAAGAAATTTTGGGAGAGCTGATGTAAATTGTCTTTCCAGGCCCCAACTTGCTTTTACTGTACACAAACATAAGTAAACCCTTAAAAGTATAAGATACATCTGGCATAACTCAAACCTTTGCACGAGTCCGGGAGCTTCTGCTTAACCTGTTTAAGAGAACTCACACTTGTTTCTAAGAACAGCTCCAACAAGCATAACATAACTGCGTGATTTTCAGAGAATGAGGTTCTCCTCAACTCTCACATTCCCACTGCCCAGTCATCAAAGAAATAGCCTCTTGCCGTCCTTCTCTTGATTACTGATGGAGACTTCACTAAGACAACATCAACAAGGCCATAAGAATCACACATTGTCCAAACACTCTGGAATGGACAGCACAGCTTAGGGTGAAGTATAGGACTTACATTTATATAGTGCCTTTCACAATCCCAGGACATCCCAGGGCACATTGCAGCTAATGAAATACATTTTAAAGCTTTTACTGTTGGAACGTAGAAAATGGAGGAGACAGTTTGTGCACAGCAAGCTCCCACAAACGAAATATATGCTGATGACTCGATAATATGGGTTAGTGATGTTGGTGGAGGGATAAATATACAGGACACTGGAGTAATCTCCTCTGCTCTTTATTGAACTATCGGCATAGTAAGAGGGCAGATAGCAACTTGACTGAACATCTCATCCAAAAGACCACACCTCCAACAACGCAGCACTCCCTCAGCACTGCCACTGGAGTGTCAGGCCGGATTCTTCGCTTAAGCTTCTGGGGTGAAGCTCAACAACCATGACCTGACTGTGACCATATGGAAGCACAGCTGACACCTTATACCCTGGGAATCGAATCCCAATAAATGCTTTTCAATTATAAATCACATGACCCTATTGTCAACTACTACCCTAACCGGGCCGTTGGATAAACTGAGTTCCCTTTTCAGACGCAAGGAACATTTGTTATATTTTTCCATTGCACTTCCTCAGTCAGCAGTGCCTCCACTCACGGTTAATGGAAAAAAGGGAAGGGAAACTGACAAGGCCAGATTTCATTAGCTTCTTGACGATAAACAATCGATTAACTGTTTTCCAAGATAAATTTGGCTCTTTTCATATTAAAATTACACGCACACTCGGACCAAGGAGGGAGAGGCGTGCAACTCATCCAGGATGACTCAGTGTCAGCTGTTTGAACAGGATGAAGAAAATAAATGAAAATGTTGCCAGTTTTCCACTCCAGCCTTTGAGGCAGAGTATCTGAATCCCTTTTGTGTGCCGGCTTCCTGTGCCAGTGGCAGCACGTGAAGGAGTTTTCCATTACATATCTGCACAATGACACCCTGCTCGAATGATATGATGGGCCTGCTAAGGTTACATATGAAATTCTGCAAAATGAAAGCTTTCAGGGCGGACTGGCCTTTGTCAGTGTCTGGATGTGGTTACAAACAGCACAGGGAGGTAAGGGCCGCTCCTGGTCTCAAGCTGCGGAAAGGGCTGCCCAAATACGCAGCGATTTTCCGTCTGCGCTTACACTGAACCAGAAAATGCAAGGCCTAAAATTAAAACAGCCCCTCAGCGCCACACCACCTGTTAAAGGGGATACTCCCTTCAGTGTTTTGCCACTTGTAGCGGAGTCCAAAGCTGAGGGTCATAAATGTAAGATAGTCCATTCATAAATACGTCGGGAATTCAGGAAGAACTTTTTTTTGCCCAGACAATGGTGAGAATGTGGAACTTACTGCCACATGGAGCAGTCAATGCGAATTACATCGATACATTCAAAGGGCAGCCAGATAAGCAGGCAAGGGAGGAAGGAATAGAAGGATGTGGTGATAACATGAGATGAACATAATAAATTGCAGGAGTAGGCCATTCGGCCCCTCCAGCCTGCTCTGCCATTCAATAAGATCATGGCTGACCTGATTGTGGCCTCAACGACACTCTCCTGCCTGCAAAAATCTGCCCAACTCAGCCTGGAATATATTCCGTGAGCCAGACTCCACTGCTCGCTAGGGAAGAGAATTGTAAAGACTATAATGACTCTCTGAGAGAAGAAGCTCTTCCTCATCTCTGTCTTAAATGGGAGACCCCTTATTTCCCCCCTAGCTCTAGATACCCGATGAAGAGATGGTGAGAGGAGGCTCATGGGGAGCATAAACATTGATGAGCTGTTGGGCTGAATGGCTCATTTCTGTGCTGCACATTCTATGTAATTCTTTATTGTTCCATAAAACTCTCGGTTTGTTTGGAAGTGGAGAAGCTGTGGACAGTCCTATTCTTTATAATGATGTTGCTTTAAGTGACATGCTGACTCTGTGTTTCATCATGGTACATGTCATTTCTCAGGCCATTGAAGTATTCCATTCCCTAAGCACTGACTCCATCTCTCACACTCAAATTGAGTTGATCCAGACCATTTGTAACTTTGCAGTCTTATTTAACAGGGAGCCAAGCTATCAGTGCGATAACCACTCCAGCCCCAAGATCGGCTACTTTCACTTCTGAAACATCAATTGTCTCTGTCCCTGACTTACCTCATCATTTGTTGAAACCCTCAATCATGCCTTTGTTACTTCTAGACTTAATTACGCCAATGCTTTCCTGATCGATCTCCCATCACCCACTGGGAGGGTCTGGTTGAGGAAGCACACATCATGTTAGTGCTCTGTTGTGTGTGTAAATAAATAGTATGTGCTTCATTTCATAATGGCCTCTGCATCAGCAGTACATTGTAATCGACTCACTTGCCGACAGATAGGCACGCAATTGATTCGTGGGCAAAGCGACCGTATCGTAAAACATAACAACCGGCGATGAGGTTGGGATACTTGCAAGGTTCCAGTATAATATGGAAGCCGATACCCCTGATAGTGGTAGCAGGGGAGGGTCCAACTCTTCTTGGTTGAAATGGGCTTAAGGAAATATAGTTGGAGTGGACTGAGATTTTTCAACTCAGAATGATAGATCCGCAAGAATTATTACAGAAACAGGGAAGAGCTCGGGAAGATTCAGGGGTTGCAAGCTAAAATCCACGTGGATCCTGGGGCAACCCCCAGATACTTGAAGGCAAGGCCAGTCCCCTATGCGTTATAGGAAAATATGGATATTGAATTGGACAGGCTGGAAAGGTTGGAAGACTACAACCTGCACAATTTTCCAGTACTAAAGCCTGAGCAGAATGCACGAATATGCGGGGACTACGAGTTGACCGTGTACAAAATAGCCAGACTCGATAGGCGTCCTATACCAAAAATTGATGAATTGTACCCCAAGCTGGCAGGGGAAACCACATATACAAAACTCGACATGAGCAAGTCGAGCTAGAAAATGCCTCTCAGGATTTTGTGACCATCAACACACGCAGGGGGTCATACCAGTATACCAGGTTACCCTTCAGAGTCTCATTGACTTGTGCCGTTTTCCAACGGACTATGGAAAATTTATCCCCCCATCTGCCCCATCTCGATGATGTCCTAGTAACAGGACTAACTGATGAAGAACACCTGGAAGAGGTATTGAAGCGTTTCTCACAAGCTGGAGGATGCTTGAAAAGGGACAAATGTATCTTCTAAGCAAAAAAGCAATCTACCTGGGTCATAGGCTCGACCCGCAGGGTCTTCACCCAGTAGGAGACAAGGTGAGAGCTATTTGTGAGGCGCCTGAAAAATGCCACAGAACTGAAGTCCTTCTTGGGAATGGTTAACTACTTTGGTCGTTTTCTCCCAAATTTGTCGACAGTACTGCCTCCATATTACGGGTAACTCAAGAAAAGACACAGGTGGAATTGGCAAGTCCCACAACAACAAGCTTTTACGGCAGTAAAGTGGTTACTACATTCATCGTGGGTACATTTCAACCCAAAGGAAGAATTAATTTTAACCTGTGATGCATCCCCTTATGGAACAGGGCCAGTACTCTCCCACTGGATGGTGGATGGCTCTGAACAGCCCATTGGTTACGTCTCAAGAACACTCAGTGTGGCAGAACGAATTTGCTCACAAATAGAGAAAGAAGACTTATCCATTGTATTTGGTGTTAAGAAATTCCACCAATACATCCATGGTCACCACTTCACCATTGTATCCGACCAAAAGCCACTACTAGGCTTGTTTGGGGTAGATAAGGTGATACTCCCAAGCGCCTTGGCACACATCCAAAGGTAGGCACTGATTCTAGCTGCTTCCGAATATACTTTTATCCATCGGCCGGGAGGCCAGATTGCCAATGCCGATGTGCTGAGCCGATTACCTGTAAAGGACAGCAATGTGAATGTCCCCATCCTTCAAGAACTTGTCTTGTTATTAAACTTTCTGGATTCATCACCAGTGAATGCCAAACAGATCAGAGATTGGACAGATAGCGAACCAGTTTGGCCTCACATCAGGGAACAAGTCTTGCAGGGATGGCCTAATGAGCCAAAGTTGGATGAAATGAAGCCCTATTTTAACAAGAGATATGAGCTCACCTGCCAGGATGGCATCTTACTGTGGGGAGCGAGTGGCATTGTGCCTCCCAGAGGAAGACAACCATTATTGATGGAATTGCATGGCGCTCACCCTGGTATTTCCAGAATGAAAATGTTGGCGCGCAGCCAACTATGGTGGTCAGGGATGGAAACTGAAATCAAAAACATGGTCAGGAGCTGCATGCAGTGCCAACAGGTACAGAAACTGTCCCCGTCTGCTTCACTGCATGCTTGGGAATGGCCAGGGAGGCCATGGGTCCACCTCCACGTTGACTATGTGGGGCATTTTTTGGGCACAACATTCCTCTTACTTATCGACGTGGACTCCAAATGGCCGGATGTAAACGAGATGCAATCACCCACATCTGTCGTCACCATAGACAGATAGTGTCAGAGTTTCGCGATATACGGTTTACCAGAGATAATAGTGTCTGATAATGGAACGGCATTCAACAGCGGGGAATCCAGAGATTCACAACTCTAAAATGGCATAACACACGTCAATACCTCGCCATACCGCCCTGCATCCAATGGGTTGGCCAAGCGAGCAGTCCAGACCTTCAAGGCCAGAATGAAAAATCTAGAGGGGGACTCTATAGCAATGAAGTTATCGCGCTTCCTGCTTAGCTATAAGACTACGCCACATATGACCACTGGTATTGTCCCCGCAGAGTTAGTAATGAAGAAACATCTCAGGACACGGTTAAGCCTCAAAGGGCCAAATTTAGGGGGCGAGGATTGAGAGAAGTCAAGAGGCCCAGAAAAATGAATACAATTACCACAATCGTGAAAGAAACTTCACTGTAGGAGAAGCAGTTTTCACAAAGAACTTTGGAGACGAGCCCAAGTTGCTATCAGGTGCAGTCAGTACAGCGACAGGACCCCTGTCCTACCATATATTGATTGAAGGTCGGATAATCAGGAGGCATCTAGATCACCTCAGGAAAAGGGAAACAGATCCACAAGAAAAGGTGCACCAAACATCCTATTGGAGTCTACACCACACGTAGAAGGAACTCCTCTTGCTTTGGAAGTGCCTGTAGGACCCATTGAGCCTGAGAGAGTTGAAGAGGCAAACTTACGGGTTCCTATTGGGGACCCTAGTGGACAAATAACTCCTGAGAAGGAGACCTCACATAAACCATCCAAAGTCGTGGAACCATGACGGTTGACTCGTTCGAAAAAGCCTCCTGAGAGACTGTATTTGTAAATAGCTCATTTTTGTAAATAGTTAATATATTGTAGAATGTACTTTCAAGTAAAGGGGGAGGGATGTGGTAATCTGAGGTGTAATACACCTTAAAGAGAATGTAAGCAGATTGACCATGTGACTGTAAGAGCCAATAGCTGTGTAGCACAGGCTACGATGTTACTGTTAGTCCAGAGTAGGGTCTGGCTGGGGAAGCACACATTATGTTAGTGATCTGTTGTTTGTATAAATAAATAGCATGTGCTTCACTTCATACTGGTCTCTGCGTCTGAAGTATATTGTAATCGACTCACCTGCTGACAGATAAGTGTGCAACTGGTTCGCGAGCAAAGCGACCCCATAGTAAAACATAACATCCAACCTCTGTAAACTTGAGGTAAAAACAAAAAACTGCGGATGCTGGAAATCCAAAACAAAAACAGAATTACCTGGAAAAACTCAGCAGGTCTGGCAGCATCGGCGAAGAAGAAAAGAGTTGACGTTTCGAGTCCTCATGACTCTTCAACAGAACTGAGCGAATATAAGGAGAGGGGTGAAATATAAGCTGGTTTAAGGTTGGGGGGGTGGGGGGGTTTGGGGGGGTAGACTGATCGTGTTTGTCAACTCGCAGACACTTCCTCCTACCTCTCCCTGGACCATGACCCCACCACTGAACATCAAGCCATTGTTTCCAGGACTGTCACTGACCTCATCTCCTCTGGAGATCTTCCTCCCACAGCTTCCAACCTGATAGTCGCCCAACATTGGACGGCCCGCTTCTACCTCCTACCCAAAATCCACAAACAGAACTGTCCCGGTAGACCGATCATGTCAGCTCAACAAACCGCCCCACAACTTCTCTCCCCCGCCCAACCACCCCCCCACCTTGAACCAGCTTATATTTCACCCCTCTCCGCTCAGTTCTGTGGAAGGGCCATGAGGACTCGAAACGTCAACTCTTTTCTTCTCCGCCGATGCTGCCAGACCTGCTGAGTTTCCCTGTAAACTTGAGCTCACCCAAAGCTCTGCTGGATGTATTCTAACTTGCACCAAGTGCCATTGCCCCTCTGATCGCTGGTCTACATTGGCTTCTGGCCTGGCAACACCTTGATTTTAAAATTGCCATCCTTTTCAAATATCTCTTGCTCCATCTCTCCATATTTTGGTAACCATCTCCATCCCTACAGCTCTCCGAGGCTTCTGCTTTCTTCCGATTCTGGCTTCTTGCACATCCACTTTTAGCAGCCATGCCTTCAGCTATGTAGGCGCTAAGCATTGGGTCTCTTTCTTTAAACCTCTCCACCTTTACCTCTCTCTCTCTCCTCCTTTAAGACATGCCTTAAAACCTACAGCTTTGAGCAAGCTTTTGTTCACCTGTCCTGACATCAGCTTACATCCTTAGTGTCAAATTTGGTTTAATTAATGCATCTGTGAAGTGTTGAGGGATGTTCTATAACAGCAAGGGCTTTATAAGTACAAGTTGTCGTTGTTGTAAACACAATGGTGAAAGGTTTGTCAAATATTTTCCTCTGATGACTGCGTGCAGTTAGATGTGGCGTGTCTCTCAAGGAGAGCTACATTTCTGCAGAGCCTTCCTTCAAACATCTGCTTTTCTTATCACTAAAATAGCCTTATCACTCTGCCACAAGGAGTAGCTGAGGCGAATGGTACAGACAAATTTAAGCAGAAGCTAGATAAGCAGATGAAGCAGATGGAAATCGAAGGATACATTAACAGGGTGTGGTAAAGTCGGAGGAGGCCTGTGAGGAGTATCAGCACCAACAGAGAGTGGTCTGGCTAAATGGCCTGTTTTCTGTGCTGTAAACTCTATGTAAAGGAGACACCTCTATCAATCTCAATAAGCCGGTGTTGCGTAGGAACTTAGGGACAGGAGTAGGATATTCAGCCCCTCAAGCCTGCTCTGCCCATTCGACGATGGGTCATGACTCATGTGCATCTTAATTCCTTCCATCTGTCTTGGCTCCATATCCTCTTATACCCTTGTCTAACAAAAATCTCTTGATCTTGGATGTAAGATTATTAGTTCAGCATCTGCTGCTTTTTGTGGGCGAGAGTTCCATACTTGTGCCGCCCTTTGAGCAGAATTTTGCCTGAATTGCACTAAGTGCTGTAGCGGGTGTGAAAATGGCCTTTTTCCCGCCGGCCTTAATGGTGGGTTTTCATGCCGTATCGTCCGCTTCCTGTCTTATTAATTATGTAGGCACCAGAAACACGTGGCATTGCTGGCAGGCGGCCTCTGATTCGCCCACCATGCCGTTACCTCACCACTCCCTCACTCCAGGCACCCTATTTAAACTGCAGCCACATGCACCGTTCTCAATGCTGCGGCGAAGACATGAAGAAAACCAAGAAGAGTGCAGCCCCCAGATTCAGTGAAGCATCCGTGGGAAGCCTTCTGGACACTGTGGAGGCTCGCCGTGCTGTCTTCTACACATCTCTGGCTGCAGGAGGTCCAACAGTTTCACCACTCTAGCTCGGAAGTGGTGAACGTGCCAGAAGAGGTTGGCCATCCAATGCAGATAGAGGATGAATGATCACATTCATGCAGCCAGGGTATGCAGCCATCTCATCACTCTAAACTCACACACTCACAAGCCCGTCACACATTCACTGGCATCTCGCTTGCTGCCAGCTCAAGGGACATCACCACCCACTCTCTCACAGACACCCTCACATCTCCATCTGGCCTCATGTCCTCTGGAGACTGCATCCTCATCCTGTCCATGGCTCCACTCAGCACACACACACATGCCCTGGCATGCGCCTTGCTCACATTCTCCCCATCTGTCTTTCTGCAGGACAAGATTATGCTGAATAAATGGGAGAGGTCCCAGACCTGTGGTGGAGTGCCGGAATGCCTTTGAAGATTGCGCTATTGATCTAGCCAGAGAGGATATGGGCCATGTCCGCTGTGACACTGAGGTTGGCGGCAAACACCAACGGGAGGAATCTGTTGCACCAGATCATCCCTCATTCAATGCTCCTGTGAGTGCTCTCCCAACCCCGCACTGCCAGCTTCTACCTCCTACCCAAAATCCACCAACAGGACTGTCCTGGCAGACCGATCGTGTCAGCCTGTTCCTGCCCCACGGAACTCATTTCTTGCTATCTTGATTCCATTCTCTCTCCCCTTGTCCAGTCCCTTCCCACCTACATCCGTGATTCCTCTGACACCCTACATCATACCAACAATTTCCAGTTCCCTGGCCCCAACCGCCTCCTCTTCACCATGGACGTCCAATCCCTCTACACCTCCATCCCCCACCGGGATGGTCTGGTGGCTCTCCGCTTCTTCCTCGATCAGAGGCCCGAACAATCCCCATCCACCACTACTCTCCTCCGTCTGGCTGAACTTGTTTTCACACTGAACAATTTCTCCTTTAACTCCTCTCACTTCCTCCAAATAAAAGGTGTGGCTATGGGTACCCACATGGGCCCCAGTTATGCCTGTCTTTTTATAGGGTATGTGGAATATTCCCTGTTCCAGTCCTACTCTGGCCCCCTCCCACAACTCTTTCTCCGGTACATCGATGACTGCTTCAATGCCGCTTCATGCTCTTGTCTGGATCTGGAAAAATGTATTAATTTTGCTTCCAATTTTCACCCCTCCATCATTTTCATGTGGTTCATCACTGACACTTCCCTTCCCTTTCTTGACCTCTCAGTCTCAATTTCTGGTGATAGACTGTCCACCAATATTCATTACAAGCCTGCTGACTCCCACAGCTACCTCGACTACAGCTCCTCACACCCCGCTTCCTGTAAGGCCTCCATCCCATTCTCTCAGTTCTTTTGCCTCCTTCGCATCTGTTCTGATGATGCTACCTTCAAAAACAGTTCCTCTGACATGTCCTCCTTCTTCCTTAACCGAGGTTTTCCACCCACGATGGTTGACAGGGCCCTCAACCGTGTCTGGCCCATCTCCCGCGCATCCGCCCTCACGCCTTCTCCTCCTTCCCAGAAACATGATAGGGTCCCCCTTGTCCTCACTTATCACCCCACCAGCCTCCGCATTCAAAAGATCATCCTCCGCCATTTCCGCCAACTCCAGCATGATGCCACCACCAAACACATCTTCCCTTCACCCGCACTGGTGGCATTCTGCAGGGGTAGTTCACTCCGTGACACCCTGGTCCACTCCTCCATCACCCCCTATACCTCAACCCCCTCCCAATGCACCTTCCCATGCAACCACAGAAGATGCAACACCTGCCTCTTTACTTCCCCCCTCCTCACTGTCCAAGGGCCCTAGCTCTCCTTTCAAGTGAAGCAGCATTTCGCTTGCACTTCCCTCAATTTAGTTTACTGCATTCGCTGCTCCCAATGCAGTCTCCTCTACATTGGAGAGACCAAACGCAGACTGGGTGACTGCTTTGCAGAACACCTTTAGTCTGTCTGCAAGCATGACTCAGACCTCCCTGTCGATTGCCATTTCAACCCTCCACCCTGCTCTCATGCCCACATGTCCGTCCTTGGCCTGCTGCATTGTTCCAGTGAAGCTCAACACAAACAGGAGGAACAGCACCTCATCTTCCAACTAGGCACTTTACAGCCTTCCGGACTGAATATTGAGTTCAACAACTTCAGATCGTGAACTCTCTCCTCCATCCCCACCACCTCTCCGATCCACCCTTTTCCAATAATTTATAATTTTTTATTTATTTTTTTATATATTTTTTTTCTTTTCCCATCTATTTCCATCCATCATTTTATCTCCATCTTTTAGCCTACTTTGATCCCTTCCCCCCACCCCACCCCCACTAGGGCTACTTGTCACTTGCTTGTCCTGCTTTCTACTCTTAATGTCCCCATTAGCACATTCCTTAGATAATATCACCACCTTCAACACCTCTTTGTCCTTTTGTCTGTGACATCTTTGGCAATCTCTTCTTTGCCTCCACCTATCACTGGCCTTCTATCCAGCTGTACCTGTCCCACCTCCCGCAACCAGCTTATATTTCACTTCATTTCTATATCTCTTAGCTCTGATGAAGGGTCATACGGACTCGAAACGTTAACTGTGTTCCTCTCCGTAGATGCTGTCAGGCCTGCTGAGTTTTTCTAGCTATATTTGTTTTTGTTTCAGATTTCCAGCATCCACAGTATTTTGCTTTTAGTTCTGATAGCGACATGAGTGCAGTCGATGGCACTCTGCACCCATGGAAACCCGGAATCTCTGCGAAGGCCAGTGCTCTGGCGTTCTGGCGGGCTTGATCCCTGTTGAAGATGATGTAATTGTGAGCCTTGGTAGAAAGGGTGTCTGTGACCTCGTGTGTACATTTGTGAGTGGACGCCTGAGAGACCCCGCGAAGGACCCCAGTGGAGCCCTGGAAGGAGCCAGGGGTTTAGAAGTTGAGGGAGGCTGTTACTTTCACAGCCACTGGCAATGGATGGCACCAATCCCTGGAGAATGTGGCAAATGTGAGTCACCAGATCCCTGGACATGCGGAGGTGTGGGCGACACTGTCTCTCGCTGACCTGCGGATAAGACAGGCAACCTCTGTAAACCCTGGCTCTAGCGAGGTGCCTACACACAGCGTTCCTGTTCTCCACATCCTCTGCGTCTGGAGTGGGCCTGAGGCCCCTGTGAGCCATCCAGCGCCACCACCAAAAGACACTTCTGAAGCTCGTCCAGTAGCCCAACTGCTCTGGGGAGGTGCCTGCGCACAGCGTTTCTGTTCTCCACATCCTCTGCGTCTGGAGTGGGCCCTGCTGGGCTTTGGTCTTGAGGGTTTCTCTTCTCCCTTTGGTGAGCCAGCCAACTCCGTCACAATTCTTTATCGGCCTGGGGAATCTCCACACTGTGAGCAAGGGGTTGAACCCAGGAGATCGATCGGTGCCACCTTGCTCCATTAGTCTCGCAGGAATGCGCATCGTTGCTTCACTTTGGTGATTCCCTGCAATGTCATTGAGAGACTACTAACATGTCTCAGCTATGCCTGTCTGCTCATGTGGGAATGCACAGTTCAATTGGCTTCCCCTCTAGTCGCCTGTCCCAGTGCATTCAGCTGGCCACCAAGCCGCCCTCATAGCCCTCACCAGCAGGGTCTGTTCTCATTTACATTTTGTACTGCGCAGTCGCTGCAGGTTTGAATATGTTGGTGCTGAGTTCCCACTGCCAGACCAGCTTGGACCCTCCCTGTGCGAGTATGGAAACCCCTCCCAATCATCGTTGCCGAGGAAGTTGGCGTCAAAGACCTCTCAGTCCTTCCCCTGTATCCCTTGATCCCATTGTTTTTGTGGTACATATCCAATTGTTAGCACATGAACATTCTGAGGTGGAAGTGCCTATGCCCCGTGTGCATCTCAGCCCTCATCATCTTGAAGCTGCTACTACAGTTCAACATGTACCCCCACCCTGGGACTCACCCTTCTCCAGTACAGCCCTCACCCTGCAGCTTCTTCCCTTGCCTGAGGCCACTTACCCGCCTTCCCCAAGCTTGCAGCCATTGAGAAGCCACCCCTTCCTTACTCTACCTGTTTGGTAGAGACCTGCCCATGAGCCCGCCCATGCTAAAAGCAATGTGGTGCTGCCTGCGAAGCCTGGCACTGATGGCCGCGATTGCTGCCCGAAGCAAGGTAGGCAAATGAGTTTTGAAGTCACAAGTGGAGTGCAGGTCGCGAGGTGCACGTCACTTATGATGTGCCTGGATGATCCAGCGTTGTGTTGGGGTGGGGGGGTGGTGGGGGGTGGTTGATTCTGGTGAGCAGGGCTTGTAATGAGATGCCAATGCATTGAAATTAGGTTCCTGATGTAAGGTGGTGGGAAACGCGTCTTGCCATTGACGGGTGGAGCAGACGATCTCACGCTGGTTTCACGATGATGTGAAACTGATTCTTGTAACCTCCTGATATTTTCCGCTCCCTCCTGCTGTGAACGGGGCAGGAAAACCCCGTCTAAGTCTTTCTTAGCTTCTCTTATGAAGGGCCTAGCTCTGATATTAAGGTTGTGTCCCCTTGTATGAGACTCCCAGACAGCGGGACCTCTGTCCACCCGATTAATCCTTTCCAAAATCTTAAAAATCCCAATCAAATCACTCCCTTAACCTTCCTCTGATTGGTTGAGGCAGTGGCGTGGGAAATGCACCAGGGAACAGTTGTCCCAAGCTTTTGGTTAATTGTGTTTAATTGCAAAGCCAGGACATATCCTTTCTGTTTGCAGAGGGCAGGGCCCTGCATATGAACACGTGTAGCTTGTAGGAGGCATATGTGAGCTACATTGTGAGCTCGGCTGATAAGCTTAAATTGGCTGTTCCTGCAATTCTTAGCATTCGGGATTATTCAGTAAATGCTCGACCAATCAGAGCAGACTTGCCTTTTTTTTGACTTTAAACAAAAGCTCGGGGGAATAACTGTTCCCTGGTGCATTCTCCATGGCAACACCTCAACCAATCAGAGTCCACTTGCCAACCAACCAGCACCGATTTCTCATGCAGTGTAAATTGTTGCTCCCTTCGAAATCTGGGCCAGGATTTTACAGCTCCTCCACAGAGGGTCAGGGGTCGTAAAATCCTGACCTTGATATCCTTGCGTCCGTCCTGATGAAGGCAAGGTGAAAAGCTTCAACAGCAAGTCTCTTTCTTCAGCAATATACGTTCACTATGAAACAGGATTTAGATGCCAATTGAACCCAAAACTTTAAAAATCGATTAGAATTTAACGATACTTAAAAAATGGCTTCAATCAAAACATTCTTATTATTCACACCCAACTGCACTTCTTGTACAAATCATGTCTCAAATCAAAAATGCTAATAAAATTACAGGCCTATTAAACAGCCAATGGAGCTAACCTAGCCTCCTGGGTGGGGATGTGGATAAGTGTGAATTCTGGGGTTGCCTGACACTTCAGTTCAGCTGTTCATGTTGGCAAAAATTCAATCAGCTCTCATCTGACACAGAAAAGGATGAATATAAACCAAAGGATAAACTGTAAGAATGTTTGCTGCGAACACAGAGTGTCTCCTTTGGAACTACGTATCAGAAAACCACTGGCGGGCTTGCAACTATTCTCTAACTAGACAGAAAATCCTAGGTCTACGTGCTCACAATTCCCAGAAACATGCCCCCCCGCTCGCACCCCCCACCGGATAAGCAAGTTGTCATTCCGGGTGTGCGCGTTTGTTAAAAAAAATGTTATTCTCATGCCTAAAATTATGCTAAATCCCAAGACAAAGAGCAAAGTAGTGCAGACGCTGGAAACCTGAAATAAAAGCGGAAAATGCTAGAAATGCTCTACATTTGTGGAGAGAGAAACAAAGTTAATGCTTCAGTTTGTGGCTATTCATCAGAACTGAGAGAAAGTGGAGCAGAGCCAAACAGAGTAGCATTGCCATTTTAATTCTCTGCCTTGCTCTCATGCTGACACCTCTGTCCTTGGCTTACTGCCGTGTTCCAGTGAAGCTCAACGCAAGTTCGAGGAACAGCATCTCATCTTTGGATTAGGCACTTTACAGCCTTCTGGACTCAAAATTGAGTTCAACAACTTCAGACCGCAATCTCTGTTCCTCCATCTGTCTCCTTCTCTTTGTATTGTGGTGGCCTTCAATGGTTTGTTTTTCTCAGATTTGCTTTTGGAACGTGACTATTCATTGTCCTGCCATTCGCACCTCCTCTGGGCCTACTTTTTCGTTTCGTTACTTGTCCCATTCCACTCTCTTTGCTCTTGTCCCACCAACTCTTCTGTCATTTAATATCTCCCATCTTCCATCCTATCACAGCCCTTCCCTTTTGTTCTTTCTCACCCTCTCCCATTTCACCTACATAAAAGCTCTCAGCAGAGACTATTAAGGGTTAAAGAGAAATCTGAACACCCAGTAATCAACCGACAGAAGTACACCACAAGATTTCATGTTTTTAAACAAAATGAAATTAAACAAAGCAAGCACCGTTAACTTAACACGATAGTTTATTACTACTTGCCATGAACTCAGTTCTACTTTTTACAACCCCCCGCTTCCCCCCAAGATTTCTCTTATACATCGCAAATATCTTGAAAGTTCATCCACTTTTCCTGGAAGCAACCCAAAGGTAAGCCACAGTCCTCCGGAATTCAATTTAATTCTCAGCAGAGTTCCAGTTATCCTCCAAGGTCAGATTCCATGGGGGAACCTTCCATTAGCTTGCTGGCTACACCATCTCCACCTTTTTTTCAATACCTCATGACTGCGGGTGCCTCAGCAACGCGTTCAGGTTTCCAGCAGATACCCAACTGCCTTCCTACAACTTTCCAAGCTAACTCTGCTGATTGCTATCTGTCGCAAGGCTCTGTGAGGACCAGGGTAGATTTCTTCTACTAGTCGCAAGTGAGAGCAAATCTTTCTTCTGCTTCTCCCTCACAAAATCCAAACTGAGCTTGAGCCCCACCCGCATTCCACACAGTGAACAGTGAAGTTGGTATTTTCTCTGCTTGAAGTGCAGGCCTAACTGACTAACATTTATTTTCTTTGGCTCTCCTAACTCAGCGGGCAGAATTTTGCCCTTGGTGGGCAGGCGGGCCCCACCGGCTCGGCAGCGGGGAGACAGCTGACCCCCGCCACCGAAACGGGGCCTGCCGCCATTTTGAATGGGTGGGCCAATTAAGGCCCACCCGGTGGCCTGCCCAACGGGAAGCGCTTCCTGTGCGGGGGGGAGGGATTCCCCATCTGTCAAAGTGTGCACTGCTCCCTGAGGCAAAGTCCCTGTCTCAGGGAGATTAGTGACAGTGAACAAAAGTTAAAAAATAGAAAAATAAAAAAATTATTAACACGTCCCCCTCATGCGACAATGTCACACGAGATGGGACATGTCGATAAAAACGACATAAACTTTATTAAACTTTTTAAAAATGGACATGATACCTCATCCCGCCAGTGGATGAGGTTTCATGTATAATCAGAAACCCGCTGGGGCTCCTGGCCTCCCGGCCAGCCTTAAGGTTAGATGGGAAGGGTCTTTAATTATCTTAATTAGCCTGTCAATGGCCTAAAAACTTAAAGGGACTTACGGGTGGGGCTCAAGCTCAGTTTGGATTTTGTGAGGGAGAAGCAGAAGAAAGATTTGCTCTCACTTGCGACTTGTAGAAGAAATCTACCCTGGTCCTCACAGAGCCTTGCGACAGAAAACAATCAGCAGAGTTAGCTTGGAAAGTTGTAGGAAGGCAGTTGGGTATCTGCTGGAAACCTGAACGAGTTGCTGAGGCACCCGCAGTCATGAGGTATTGAAAAAAATGTGGAGATGGTGTAGCCAGCAAGCTAATGGGGGTTCCTCTCGACGTCATTCCGTGACATTTTCCTGTCGGCGAGCAGGCCCCGCCCCCAAATCGCCAACGGGAAAGTTCTGGCCAGTGAATTGCAGCCTGCACCTCAACCAAAATTGCAACTGCCTCTGTCTGTTCCCAAACTGAATGACTTGCTCCTGTCAGCAAACAAGAACCTTCTACCCCCACAGCCCATCTCTATGACAATGTGGCATGCTTTGGGATGTTTTCAAATACAACTGTAAATTAATTCTTTTACCTTCAACATGACTCTGTAACCCATATGAATAATTTCCATCTCTAATGGTATTTTACGACCCTCTTTCCAAAATTGCTAATATTTAACTTCTTTTATGGAGATAACAATGGTCACCCTGGCTCTACCATTGTTTAAGTTTTTCTTCACTATCAGCTCTGACCTTGTGAAATAAACACAGGTTACTTGTTACGTGTAGTGAATCCAGGCTCGTTTGACTTGCATTTATATCAGAGGTACCATCAGTTTCTCAATCAGATGTCCACTTACCTTCCTTTTAACACTTTAACGTCTGACCTAAAAGTTATATTCCTGAAACTAAAAGTTATATTCTAAATGAAAACATATGATTTACAAACCAGATACTTGCAACGGCTATTACATTTCTGACTAATCCCAAGATCGTGACGTATCTCCCGCTAGAAATAATTTTGGTTTTTCCTTATTAATTTCTTGAAATAGACAACATGTATGTGTATCTACTGCTGTAAGTATGCCTTGTTGTTAGTGGCCTGTGAGGTGATGCCTAAGTGGAGTCACAATAACAAGACAATCAATAAAATTTGGATTCTAATAGACAGAATCCATTTCTGTCTAGTCTATTGGGGGGGTGGGGGGGGGGCGGGGAGGAGGGCGGTGTAGGAGCAGGAATGGAGAGTGGAAGACTCAAAATAAAGGAGAAAAATCTTGCATTTGTATAGCACCTTTCATGACCTCAGGCCACCCAAACAGTTTACAGTCAATGATGCACTTTTGAAGTGTGGTCATTGTTGTAATATGGGAAATACTAATTTGTGTATAGCAAGCTCCGAGGTACAATAATGTGATCGGGGTCAGATTGTCTGCTCTTGATGTTGTCGGCTGAGGGATAAATATTGGCCCACATCACCGGGGAGAACATCTCTGTTCTTCTTAATGTCTTAATAGTGCCATGGGAACTTTTGCATCCACCTGAGAGGGCAGATAGCACTTTAGTTTAACAATCTCATCTAAAGGGCAGCGCCTCTGACAGTGCAGCACTCCCTCAGTATTGCACTGACTCAGAGGTCAGAGTGCTACCCACTGAGCCACCCTTGAGAATGGCAAGTATCCCATCACATTCCTGGCCTGAGCCAGGCTTGACCAAAATACCGAGGCCATTTTCGGTGTTGATAGTTTGCAGTGGGAATCTGTGCTTTGTGACCACCAGGGCGATTGATGGCACAATGCCTGTCATTTTTTTTGTCTGTAAAATTAAGGAATGGAAGATGGCGGACTGCTCATCTGTGATGTGCCACTTGTGAAATTCTCTGCCATCAATATGTCCTTAGAGAATGATCACCTGAGTATATTTATCTCGCCACTATCTTTCTTTATAATACTGCAGGCTGGAAATTTTGGGTCTCCCAAAGTCGAGAATGAGGGCCCAAAAATACTGGCATTGGGCAGCATATCGGTATTGGGACTCTGTCCCTAGTGCCGCATATTTAGGGGGAGGTGAATCATAGAAAGTTTACAGCACAGAAAAAGGCCATTTGGCCCATTGTGTCCATGCCAGATAAGAAAGGAGCCACCTAGCCTAATCCCACTTCCCAGCATCTGGTCTGTAGCCCTGTGGTTAGGGCACTTGAGGTGCATATCCAGAAAACTTTTAAATGAGGTGAGAGTTTCTGTCTCTACAATCCTTTCAGGCAGTGAGTTCCAGACCCCTACCACCCTATGGATGAAAAGATTTTACCTCCCTTCTAATCTTTCTACCAATCACTTTGAATCTATGCTTCCAGGCCCCTCACAATTTTGAATATCTCAATCAAATCTCCCCTCAGCCTCCTCTGTTCCAAGGAGAACAACCCCAGCCTATCCTATCTTTCCTCATAGCTGCAATTTTCCACTCCAGGCCACTTGCTCTTAAATCTCCTCTGTACCCTCTCTAATGCAATTATATCCTTTCTGTAGTGAGATGACCAGAACTGCAGAGTACTCCAGTTGGGCCTAACTAATGTTTTATGTAATTCCAGCATAACCTCCCTGCTCTTATATTCTATGGCTCGCCGAATAAAGGAAAGGATTCCATAAGTCTTCTTGTCTGCCTTATTGATCTGTCTTGCTACCTTCAGGGATCTGTGGACATTCGCACCAAGATCCCTCACTTCTTCTACATCTCTCTGTATTCTTCCATTAATTGTGTTTTCATTTGCCTTGTCTGACCTCCCCAAATACATTGTTTCACACTGCTTCAGGTTGAATTCCATTTGCCACTTCTCTGTCCATCTGTCCAGTCCATTGGTATCTTCCTGCAGTCTATAGCTATCCTCCTTATGATCAATCACACAGCCAATTTTTGTATCTCCTGCAAACATCATGATCACGCCCCCTACAAGTATCTGACTTCAGAGCCTGGGAAGCGCCCCCGACAAGGCAGCCAGGCAATTAAGCTCATGAAGAGCCTTGATTAAGGTAGGTTTAGGACGCCGACTGGGATTTTCCCGTCAGCCTTCAGTTTCCCAATGGGTCAGGGGAGAGCAAGACTAACCGCTCGGAGCCTGCCACCCACAGGCAGGCCAGGGTGCCTCCACACCAGGCAGACCTACAGACCCTCCCTGCCTGGGCGTGGGTGCAGCTAAAGACCACCCTGTAGAGCACCCCCTCACCACCACCCCCGCAACCCCTCAAACAGCGGTGGCCTGACTTGGCTTTTGTATTTTTCTATTAAATACTTTAAAAAAGTTGCAAGGAGGGCATCTTCTTTTTGAAGCACCTCTGAATACCCGCCATCTCCCAAAGCCAGGACCACTATCATCTAGAAGGACAAGGGTAGTAAACACATGGGAACACCACCACCTGGAAGTTCCCCTCCAAACCACTCACCATCCTGACTTGGAAATATATCGCCGTTCCTTCACTGTCGTTGGGTCAAAATCCTGGAACTCCCTCCCTAACAGCACTGTGTGGGTGTACCTACACCACATGGACTGCAGCGGTTCAAGAAGACAGCTCACCACCACCTTCTCAAGGGGCAGTTAGGGATGGGTAATAAATCTGTCCTAGCCAGTGGCACCTGCACCCGCACCCGGTGAAAGAATATTTAAAAACTTTGAGAGCCTAACTGCTCCCCAGAGGTGGGTTTCTGACCCAAAAACAAACCCACCTCTTGTTTGCCACCCCTGTAGCAAAAATTCAGCCCCGTGCCTTTTAATGCAAAATACAAAAAATAAGGGCCCTCGTAGGACATCGACAACAGTCGTGACAAATTAAAAAATTACTGGCTGCTTTAATTTCCAATCCTGGCATGCTTGCACAACAGCGACTCATCCATAAGTTAGAAAACATTACTTTTTTTTGCCATTTTGCTCCATTGCCCCAGGATATATTATCTCACTCGGGCTATCAGTGGAAAGTAAAATGACATTAGCAGCCTCTGGTGATCACTGCCCTGCACAGCAAATCTTCCTCTGAACAGGGTGGAATCCAGTGTGGGATCAGTAAACACGACAGACCAGCTCAACTGACTAATGCCACCATGCAAGAGGATTGCCACTGTGTGCATTGTATACTTAGACATGTTTTGGCTTCAAAACTAAAGTGCACTAGACAAGAGTCGTGAGCTCTCTGCTGTTTAGCTGCTTGCGCGTGAATGAATCCCACTGAAATCATTATGCAATACTGGATGTTCCGGCAGAATCAATAATTGCCTTCTCACTTGGTGCACTAATTGCTGAAATATAATGTGATGTCTCACCCACTTTGAAAAATCCTTCAACCTTTGTTTCTAATTTTATCCTTGAACAGAGTACTACATGACTTGTGATGATCCCATGAATGAGTTATATCTGCAACATGGATCACCATAGACTTTTTCTTTAAATGTTTTATCACAGGATGTGGGCATCACTGGCAAGGCCAACATTTATTGCCCATTAGCACATCCTTTAGATAATATCACCACCGTCAACACCCCTTTGTCCTTTTGCCTATGACATCTTTGGCAATCTCTTCTTGGCCTCCAACTATCACTGGCCCCCTATCGAGCTCTACCTGTCCCATCCACCCCCCTCTCTACCAGCTTATATTTCATCTCATTTCTATATGTCTTAGTTCTGATGAAGGGTCGTACGGACTCGAAATGTCAACTGTATCCCTCTCCGCAGATGCTGTCAGACCTGTTGAGTTTTTCCAGGTATTTTTGTATTTATTGCCCATCCCTGATTACCCTTGAGAAGGTATTGGTGTGCTGTCTTCTTGTATTCAACTGCCATTTCAGAGGCAGTTAAGAGTTAACTCTGTTATGTCATTTTTGGTCTTAGATATGGTAGTCATGGGTCTAGACTTACAGACAATGCTGGAGGTGATACTGTTTGCAAACTCTATCTTTTATTGAACATTATGCTAACCATTTACAAGATAGCCTCAGCACGAGGCTCTACATAGAACTCTATAAAATCCCGAGGGGCCTTGACAGGGTGGCTGTGGAGAGGATGTTCCCTCTTGTGGAAGAATCTAGAACCAGGGGTCACTGCTTAAAAATAAGGGGTTGCCCATTTAAGACAGAGCTGAGGTGAAATATTTTCACTCAGAGGGTTGTGAGTCTTTGGAACTCTCTTCCTGAAAAGATGGTGGAAACAGAGGCTTTGAATATTTTTAAGGCCGAGGTGGATAGATTCTTGGTAAGCAAGGGGGTGATTCGTTATCGGGGTAGGTGGGTTGCAGATTTCAGGTTACTATCAGATCAGCCATGATCTTAAATGGTGGAGCAGACTCAAGGGGCTGAATGGTCCACTCCTGCTCCTTGTTCACATGTTTCTCTTCACGCTCTGTTACCATGTGATCTTATGTCACTAATTCTGTGGATCATATAGTTGCATATTTAACATTATACTACACCTCCCCCCTCCCCACCAAGTCTCTGATTCAATAAATGCTATTTATATTATATTAAGACTGGGATTTTCCAGCCCTGTCATGGGTGGGACCCGCCGTGGGTGAGGTGATGCCTCAGCCAGAAGTCCATTGACTAGCGGTGGGACCAGAAGATCGCGGCGGTGGGCAGGTGTGGAAAAATCTACCCCCCCCCCCCCACCCCCCCCACCCCCATAGCCTCTGCTTTCATCCCATTCCAAGATGTTCCCAGGGCCTGGACAGAAATGAGGATACCACCAACAATTCCTTTTGCCCTTGCCGATGGTTATAGCTTCTGGTTGGATTTATATGATACTCAACCTTTTTGTTCTCCAGATCGCATCAGAGTTCAAGAATTTAATTGTTCTTTTCACAACGAAGTTCCAACAGTTCATCAGTCTTGGTTTTTTATCCAACCTTCAGCCAACTGTTCTGACTCATCAGCAACTCCTAATCCTATTCAAAGAGTTTTTCACGATACTTAACATAGACTTCTAATCCTTGAAGCGCATCCAATTTTAATTGAAGATCTGTCTTTATTGAATTTGCTTCTACAAGTTTATCATTCAGATGTTTCAATTCCTCACTCAAGCGTTCTACTTCCTGTGATTGACACTCCAGTGTTCTCACCAGTTCTCATTTTGCATTAGCCAACTCATCCTTCATGCGTAAACGTTGGTTCCCTGCTCTGATCAATATTTCCTTGGCAGAGCCTAATTCCTCTTGCAGCCTTTGACATCTGTGCATTTCTGATCCTAACTTTTCTTGGTCCTGGGCTCAGTGTTGTCCTCGCTCAAGTTTGTCCGGTTCCTTCACATGCCGTTCAAGGTAAATCCTCTAGCCGGTTTCCTCAAGGTTTTCCAATTCATCTCCTTTATAAATGAGTTGTAGACCTTTGTGCAAGCTTTTCGACTTAACAGTGAACATTCTTGATTGTGAATCATATGCATTGTTTCTGTGTTTTCCCTTCTTTTGCACTGGATTTTAGCAGTAAACTGTCCCTTGACTTTCAGCCGAATGCCTCCCGGACCATGGAGTCTTACGGTCAATGGCTGGAGTTTGTCTGTTTTTAACCACTTTCTTGTGCCTGGCAGAATTGAAACTCCTGCTCCAGTGTCTAAATTTAAATTTGTTTTATGTCCGTTGACCATAATATTTGCACTCCAATAGTTCCCATTTGATCTCCCAAGAATGGTACTTCTGTTTCTTTCTCTTCTTCAACTTCTTGAATGTCTTCAATTTCCTGGATAGAAACATAGAAAAATAGGAGCAGAAGTAGGTCCTTCAACCTTTCGAACCTGTTCTGCCATTCAATATGATCATGGCTGATCCTCTATCTCAATGCTATACTCCCACTCTCCCCACACCCCTTGATGCCTTTAGAGTCTAGAAATCTATCCATTTCCTTCTTAAATATTCTCAGTGACTTGGACTCCGCAACCCTCTGTGGTAGAGAATTCCACAGGTTCACCACCCTCTGGATGAAGAAGTTTCTCCTCATCTTAGACCTAAATGTCCTACCCTGTATCCTAAGACTGTGACCCCTTGTTTCCCAGCCAGAGGAAATATCATCCCTGCATCCAGCCCTGTCAGAATTTAATACGTTTCATTGAGATCCCCTCTCATTCTTCTAAACCCCAGTGAATACAGGCCTAGTCAGTCCAATCCCTCCTCATATGACATCCTGCCAACCTAAGAATCAGTCTGGCAAACCTTTGCTGCACTCCCTCTATGGCAAGTACATCCTTTCTTAGGTAAGGAGACCAAAACTACACACAATGCTCCAGGCGTGGTCTCACCAAGGATGGTACATGATCTTGGCTGTTTCTCCTTTAGTTGTTTAGTTAAGAGTTGTTTACTGTGACAAACCGATTTAAAATGGCCTCTCTTCTTGCAGGAATGGCCCTCTGTATTTTTGCAAGGCATTCTTCCTGCAGATGCAATCCCCTTTCCTGCAACAAGAACACTGAATAACGGCAGCTATCGCGTCCTTTTCCCTGTTTGGGGTTAGTGGCGCTGTAATTTCTCTGTGCTATAAACTGGACTGCATCAGCCATTTTTCTTCACAAGGATTCTTTTTCACCATGAATAAAAATTTTGTTTGGCTTTCTCCCTTCTGCCTGCCTTGTTAACTGCTTTGGTTTTGATAGGGACAAATCTTCCCTCAACTGCAAAAAAGCCAAGAATGTCTCTTCCAAGGACCCCCACAACAATGTGATCCTGAATTAATTTGTCTTTCAGGGTTCCATATACACAATTTTCAGCTAACTGTTATAGCTCATCAGTAAAGGAATCTATGCTCTCCCCTGGTCTTTTGGTGCACCTATTGAATTTTGCTCATTCTATAATAGTGTTTTTCCCAAGACTAAAATAAGTATCAAAGGCTTTGATAGCTTCTTCAAATGTTACTGTGTCTTTGTTTATGTCCTGTCTGACCATAATTTCCTCTGCACTACTGCCTATGGTGTAGGCTAAGGTACTGACCTGTTCCTTGATAGTCTTCTCTGCTAATCCCAAAACTGTTGTGTACCTGGTAAACCAGAGTCGCTAGTTCTACCCCTTTTCGCCTCAATCTAGGCCTTCCATGTGGTCGAAGCATTCTGGTAAAGGTAGGACTTTTTCCATATCTTCTTTTTACTGTTGGACTCTTTGGAGTTTGGTTGAAGATTTTCCCTCACTGTCCTTCTCACCTGCTCCCCATATCCATTGATTCCTTGACAGACCAAAAGTCCGTCTATCACAGCCTTAAATACATCCAATGATGGAACATCCACAACCCTCCGGGCTGGAGAAATCCAAAGATTCACAAGCCTTTGAGTGAAGAAATTTCTCCTCATCTCAGTCCTAAATGAGTGGCCCCTTCTACACTGTGCTCCCTTGTTCTATATTCCCCAGCCAGGGGAAACAGTCTCTCAGCCTCTACCCTGTCAAGCCCCTTCAGAACCTTGAATGTTTCAGTAAGACAACCTCTCATTCTTCTAAACTCTGGAGAATATTGACCCAATTTAGTCAGCCACCCACCATAGGTCAACCCTCTCATCCCAGGGGTCAAGTGAACCTTTGCTGTACTGTCTTCAATGCAAGTATACCCTTAAAAATAGAGGCCAAAATTGCATACAGTATTCTGGATGTGGTCTCACCAAAGCTCCGTATAAATCATTGTAAGTTACGCCCTCAGAAAACACTAACAAATTTTTCAGACAGGATTTCCCTTTTGTAAAACCATGTTGACTTGTTTTAATCATACTAGGCTTTTCTTTGTTTTAATCATACTTGGCTTTTCTAGGTGCATTGCTAAGGCTTCCTATATAATAGATTCCAGCACTTTCCTGATAACTGATGTCAGGCTAACTGGCCTATAGTTCCCTGTTTTCTCTCTCCTTCCTTCCTGGAATAGCTTCCAATCTGTTGGGATGATTCCAGGATCGAGTGAATTTTGGCAAATCATTGCTGGAACATTCACTCTCTACTAGAACCTAGGATGTAGACCACCAGGCTGTGTGTGTCTGGAGTCACTCATCAGCCAGTCTGGCTAAGGACAGCAGGTTTCCTTCCTTAAAGGACATTTGTGAACCTGAGGGATTTTTTACAACAGCCTGGTAGCTTTGCTATCGCTAGTGCTGATGCTATTTTTTTTTCCTCTTCCTCATCTATTTAATCAACTGTATTTAAATTCCCCAGCTGCATTTCAGCATTGACCTAATCAAGGCCCCCCAGGATCTTATATGCCTCAGTAAGATCACCTCTCCTTCTGCTAAGCACCAATGAGTACAGGGCCCAGCTTGTCCAACCTTTCTTCATATAAGATAAACCCTTTATCCCAGGAATCAGGCGAGCGAACCGTCTCTGAGCTGGACATAATTGCTCCAGGAGCAGTTGCTCACAGCAGCGTCCTGAAGATTTAATCTTCAATTCTTGAAGACTCCGATTCAAACCTGCAGGATTGACCACCTTATCCAGCTCCTTCTCTATTTTCTACGAATGATCCATCGGCACTTTTGAAGTGGTGATGAATATCTTCTGGTAACATTGTTCCTCTGGAACCCAGTATTGTCCTTTTACCTTTACCACCATGCGCGTTGTTTGGCCACATAGACTCAGAACACGGATGGTCACGTGTGGTGAGTCAAATTAAAATCCAAATTTGCACAAGTCCTCAAGTTGCTGCAGGTAGCTGAACCATTCTGTTTTAGGAATTATCCATCACTTGAGACAACTGCATTAAGAACAAGACACTGAAGTTAAAAGCAAGGCAAAGCGGTGAAAAGAAATGTAACTAAAAATAGGCATGAGCTGACTGTACTGAGCATCGGATTAACGTATCTCAGGGCTGCATTTTGGGCAAGTTCAACGCACTAATCATATTCTCATCCTTGAATCATAGGATGACACAGCACAGGACAACAACGACCTGTATTTATACGTCGCCTTTAACATAATAAAATGTCCCAAGCTGCTTCACAATGATGTTATCGAGCAACATTTGACACAGAGATAGATAAGGAGATATTAGAGCAGCTGGCCAAAGAATTTGGTTTGATAGAGCCTCTTAAAGGAGGGAATAGAGGAAGAGAGATGGAGAGCTTGAAGGAGGGAATTCTAGAATTTAGGGCCCGGGCAGCTGATGGAGCGATGGTGGAGCGATTAAAATCGGGAATGCTCAAGAAGCCAGAATTGGAGGACTGCAGATATCTCAGCGGGTTGTAGCAGCTGGAGGAGATTACAGATATAGGGAGGGGCAAGACTATTGGATTTAAAAACAAAAATGAGAATTTTTAAATCATGAAGGGGGCCCTTCCAGGTCTATTTAATCTACTGTATTTAAATTCCCCAACTGCTTTTCAGCATCTACCCTGTCAAGCTCCCTCAGGATCTTATACGTCTCAGTAAGATCACCTCTCCTTCTGCTAAACTCCAATGAGTACAGGGCCCAGCTTGTCCAACCTTTCTTCATATAAGTTAAACCCTTCATCCCAGGAATCAGGCGAGTGAACCGTCTCTGAACTGAACATAATTGCACCAGAAACAGTTGCTCACAGCAGGGTCCTGGAGATTTAATCATCAATTCTTGAAGACTCCAATCCAACCCTTATGTTTGTGCCTGCTCTTTGGTAGATCTATCTCATCAATCCCATTAGACTGTTCTGTCCTTGTAAATCTCTTCCTTTCAAGTCTATATCCAATTCTCTTTCGGAAGTCACCATGAAATCTGCTTCCACTGCATTCCAGAACAGAGCACGTCACTCTTTACAGTCTTCCGGACTTAATATTGAGTTCAACAATTTCAGATCATGAACTCTCTCCTCCAACCCCACCCCCTTTCTGATCCCCCTTTTTCCAATAATTTACGATTATTTTGCAAATATATTTTTCTTTTACCACCTATTTTTAAATTTATTTCGATCTATTGTTTCATCTCTACCTTTTAGCCCATTTCAATCCCTTCCCACCACCCCACCCCCACTAGGGCCATCTGCCGCTAGCTTGGTTCCCTTCATGTCCCCATTAGCACATCTTTTAGATAATATCACCACCGTCCTTTGTCCCCCTTTGTCCTTTTGTCTATGACATCTTTGGCAGTCTCTTCTTGGCCTCCACCTATCACTGGCCCCCTATCCAGCTCTACCTGTCCCACCCACCCGCCTCTACCAGCTTATATTTCATCTCATTTCTATATTTTTTAGTTCTGATGAAGGGTCATACAGACTCGAAACGTCAACTGTATCCGTCTCTGCAAATGCTGTCAGACCTGCTGAGTTTTTCCAGGTATTTTCGTTTTTGTTCTAGATTTCCAGCTGCTGCAGTATTTTGCTTTTACTCTTTAAAGGTGGTTTCCTCATGTTGTCTCAGGTTGTTTTGTTAATCACCATGAATCTATGCCCTCTGATTACTGACCATTCTGCCACTGGAAAAAGTTGCTCTTTATTGACTCTATAAAAACCATTCAAGATTTTGAACACCTCCATCAAACTTCCTCTTAACCTGATCTGTTTTAAGAACAACCCCAGCTGCTCCAGCCTCACTACGTAACTGAAGTCCCTCATCCCTGATGCCATTTTACTAAATCTCTTCTACACGCACCCCAGGCCTTGACATCCTTCCTAAAATGGGGCACCCAGAACTAAACACAACGGGCAGAAAATAGAGGTAGCGGGGATCTCGGCCTCCAGCTGATGAGCCGGTGGGAGCCCCATGTCACTTCTTTTCGGGAATGCCCTCTGCATCTTGTGTCACTCAGGCGCTTGAGAGGCTGACCTTCCTCCAGGTTTGAGGACCTGGAGCGGAAGACCTGCCCACTGAGAGCTGCTGCCCAATCAGAAGCCAGAAGATTTTTCTGCACTCGGCAGTGCCACTGGGGAGGGGGTGGCTGCTGGCGGCATGACACCCACACGAGGCCTCGGATCGAGGAGGGACGCAGGCACAGGTGGATGATGGCAGGGAGGGGGTCACGGTTGGGGGTCACAGGGAAGGGGAGTGTTGTCAGCAAGGGCAGGGGCAGTGGAGGGGTGGCTCTCAGCGGGACCCTATTTCCTGGTGCCGGCCTTCGATCAGGCACTAAGTGCTTGTGAATGAGGGACCCTCCCAGGGGCACCGTGAGAAAACACACCAGGGTTGGCATGTCATGCTCCTATCTCAGTGAGGCCCTCACCCACTGCTGGGCTAATACCAATAGCAGCGGGATAAGATGAGTTCATATGAATTAGGAGCAGGAGTAGGCCATATGGCCCTTCAAGCCTGCTTCACCATTCAGTAAAATCATGGCTGATCTGATTGTGCCTTACTGCCACTTTCTTGACTGTCCCCCACAAACCTTGACTCCCTGTCTAATCTGTCTAACTCAGCTTTGAATGCATTCAATGACCCAGCCTCCACTGCTCTCTGTGGAAGAGAATTCCAAAGGCTAACAGCACTCTGGAAGAAGAAATTCTTCCTCATCTCCCTCTTAAATGGGGGACATCTTATCTTTAAACAGTGCCCTCTAGCTCTGGATTCCCAAAGGGAATGAGGCCCTTAAATGGGATTTTTGATCTAAAAGGGAGTCAAAGGTTATGGCGGACAAACAGGAAGGTGGAGTTGAGGCCACAGTCAGATCAGCCATGATCTTATTGTATGGCGGAGCAGGCTCGATGGGCCGAATGGCCTATTTCTTGTGTTCTAAGGAAATGATACAGCACTGTAGTGGCGTTATTTACACAGCAAGTACAGTAAACAGAGGTACAAAACACTGGGTAAACATGCACACTATCAATGATAGAAAGACATTTTAATTAGGGCCTATTACTTAAGGAAAAATCGCATCTGATTTAATGCTGTGGTAGTTTAACAGTCATGGAAAATGCCTCCAAGTGACCAAATAGCTTGTGTTTATTTAATTAATGATTCTGGAAGAATGTGATAATGGTGCCTGGATGTTACAAACCCCCTCATTTCTAACGTTTGTTTGTAAGACCTAAAAGAGCATAGATTATTTTGTTTCTCTGTCCTGATTTCCTTTGTTCTCCTGTTTATGTCTATCCCCAAATGTCACAGGGATGATTTTAATCTAACTACTTAGAGGGAAGCCCATGGGATTGAGCGGAGTAGCAGTTTTCCATCCCACCCACCAATATTACTGCAATTTGGGGTGTAAAGCTAGGCTTGCACCCAATCTGGTCAGTTGGTTGGGTGGGGTAGGTTAAAACTGCTGCTGCCTTGGGATATTTTATCCCTTTAAAAGTGTTATGGAAGTGTATGTCATTGGTCTCTCACTCTGCTTTCCAAAATTCAGTTCTGACGGCCTCACTCCTTTGCATCCTCATAGTGAAGCAGGCTCTCTCCCTCTCTCTTTCTCATTTAATGATGTTAGTGCAGTTTGAGGCTAAGAGTGAAAGGAGTTGTACAGGAAGACGTTTGAAGAGTTTGGGTATGACTTTTCCAATCTGTCTGCCTCCGTCGACAGTAAGTAGCTGGCATCCAAAAACAACACCTTGCATTTAAATAGCGCCTTCAACACAGTAAATCAACCCAAGGCACTTCACTGGAGCATAAACAGGCTAACCTTGACACCAAACCACATAGGAGCTATTAGGGCAGGTGATCCAAAAGCTTGGTCAAATAGGTAGGTTTTAAGGAGTGTCTTAAAGAAGGAGAGAGATGCAGAGAAATTTAGGGAGGGAATTCCAGAGCTTAGAGCCTAATCAGGAGGTCTTGTGGTGCAGTGATAGTGTCCCCTATCTCTGGGCCAGATGCTCTGGGTTCAAGTCACTCTTCAGGACTTCAGGAAGGTGTGTTCATAATGTGTCTAAGCAGGTTGATTACCAGCCTGTAAGTCCTTCCAACATGCCTGATGGCAGGCGGGAGAGTTTCCTAGTTAGCCATACTGCAGAACGCAATGGCAAACCACTGCAGTACTTTGTCAAGCAGAATCATCGCCCAATCCAATGGAAGTCCATGGTCGCCAACACCCTCTTAGGGCATGGTACCTGAAGGAGGAGGGCCTAAGCAGCTGAAGGCACCAATGCTGGGGTGGAGGAAACCCCGGGGTGCACAGGGGGTCAGAATTAGAGGAGTGTAGATATCTTGGAGAATTGTAGGCCTGGGTGAAGTTACAGAGATTTGCAATTGTACTGTATCTTGGTGTGATCAGTTGTTTTGAGTGTCACTCAGTAACTATCTCATGGAACAAAGAGAGCATACGCGCCCAGTAAGCAAAAATGATTTAGTGCATACTTAGCAAACATGTTAGTGATAAGAACTGCGGCACGTGGGGAGAAATAAAACTATTGATCTTTCACCAGTGGAAAATGATTGTGTAAATCATTCCTTTGGTTTAATATTTCACTTCAGCTGACTGCTGAATTATTGACTGAGTTACATTTTTACGATTGGAATCATTGTTTTATGATTGGAAAATTAGATTTATCTCCAGCTTTAAATTTCGGTTCAATATGTTAGTGTTTGATTTTGTATTTCAACCCAACATTTCAAAGGGCTTTTAGTATCACTTTTCTATTGCAGGTTACATGAAATATTTTTATACTGTGCTATATTTAACACAATACAGTCGCCATGATAATTTTGCATGCAAAATTCGCATATTTTGGAAACAGTTATTTTGGATCATATGGCATGGTGCAATTATGGTTTATGATTTTCATATGTTTACGGGAGTTGAAGTTCAAGTTTGTTCAACTCACTCCATTCATTCTCCCCTTCTGACCTTTGATCCCCTGAAGGCCATGACTCATGCCAACCTGGGATTCAGAAGTGCGGGTGAGCCCCAAATGCCTCGTGCACGTGACCGTTCTGACGAGAATCCGTGGAGAGAGGAGCAGAGTCAATGGACGGGCTTTTCCGATCCTGCCCGCTGTGGGAGTTAGGACGGGAAAAGTTGACGGACCAGCAGATGGCCTGTTGGCTTCGGGCAGGAATTTCCTGTCCCTGCGCCGGGTGCTACTGGAAAATCCCGCCCAATGTTTCAGGTCAACCACCTTTCATCGGCACTGAGGGGAGTTAGAAATGTAACAGGTTTTGAGCAAGTGGAAGCGGAGGGTGGTGGGAGGGGGGGCGGGGGGTAGGGTAGAAAGGAGAACAAAAGGGGGAGGTCTGTGATAGGGTGGAAGGCAGGGGGGGTTAAATGACAAAAGATTTCACGGTGCGATGTCAAAAGGATTGGTAACGGGGCAATAAAGAAATAAAAGATGTGGGTAGGGGAGGTGTGAGTGGAAGGATAGCTGCTGTCCAAACACAAAGTAAACAGGTTAAGAAAGAAACAAGGGAAGGAAAATGAAGGAGCAGAAAATATAAAATTGCTGAAGTCAGTGGCTGGGATTTTCCAATGAAACACACTAAGTGAATTAGCGGGCGTAAAAAGCAGCATTCTGCCCGCTGGCCGCAATGGCGGGTTTCTGCGTTGCATCGCGCACTGCGCACTGCAATAAGTATTCATCCATGGGAAACACGCCCTTCCACTGGCGGGTGGCATCTGACTCGTCCGCCCTGCCGTGACCTCAGCGCTCCCTGACTCCGGGTACCATACCTAAACCCTGAACAGCGTTGGCCTTCTCTACAGCTTAGGACACCTCCAGTGAAGACATGGCTTCGGAAGGCAGAAAGCATGCTGCGCACAAATTCAGTGATGCCTCACTGGAGCGCCTGTTAGACGCACTCACGGCTGTGATGGCCTCTACCCCGGCTCTGGCTGCAGGACTTCTACCAAGGTGACCAATCCGGCTTGGGAGGTGGTCATAGTGGTGGTCAGTGCAAACGCCCTGTGGAAGAGGTCAGCCACCCAGTGCAGGAAGAGGATGAATAATCACAGTTGTACTTCCAGGATAAGTCAACCATCTCATCGCTCTCAACTCACACACTCTCACGTGCATTACACATTCACAAGGATCTCACTCGTTGCCACCTCAAGGGATATCAGCACTCATTCTCACACACCCACCATACCTTCATCTGGCCTCATTTGTGCCCTATCCTGTACAGGGCTCCACTCACCATCCACACATGACGGGCATCCTTATCATCTGCCCTCGCATGCGTCTTGCTCACACTCTCTCCTGCTGTTTTCATGCAGGACAGGCTGGATCATAATAAGGAGAGGTCCCAGACCGGGGGGATGGAGCACTCGGAGGGCTGCTGGAGGCCACGATTTTGCCAGCATTTATTACCCATCCCTAGTTACAGCAAGGGCAGAGAGCAGTTAAGAGTCAGCCACAATGCTATGAGTCTGGAATCACATGTAGACCAACTAAGGACAGCAGATTTCCTTCCTTCAAAGGGAGGAGAAACCAAATAGGTTTTTACAACAAGCGACAGTGGTTTCATGGTCATCAGTAGACTGTTAACTTCGAAATATTTTTTTCCCCTCCACATTGAATTAAATTTATGAATGGCAGGATTCGAACCCCAGTACCCAGAGCATTACTCTGGGTCTCTGGATTATTAATCCAGCAACAATACCACTACGCCATCACCTCTGCTGGACATTATACTTTCAGCCCAGGTGCTGAGATCATCATCATTACCTGCGCTCCAAGTCTGCACTACTTGGACTACACATGAGGATGAATGTTCAGTGAGTACATGAGATTAATTTAGGGAGTCCAGAGGTTTCTCCTTTGTGCCTGGTTTACTACCTGAGCCACAGGCAAACTGGTAAATAAAGTCAAGGAGTTAAATGCATGGCTCAAAAATTGGTGTAGGAGAAATGGGTTTCAGTTCATGGGACACTGGCACCAGTACTGAGGTAGAAGGGAGCTGTTCCGGTGGGATGGGTTTCACTTGAACTGTGCTGGGACTGGTGTCCTGGTGAATCAAATAACTAGGGCTGTAGAGAGAGCTTTAAACTAAATAGAGGGGGCGAGGGTTCTGGAGAGAGGAAACGTATGCTTACAAAGCAAAAGGATATGGCAGCATTGTAGGGCAGCTATTTATATAATGATACCCAGAGTTTTACAGGAAGGGCCAGAATGTAGAAACATAAAAACAGCAGCAAATAGGGTCAAAGGGGGAAAAATGGTAAAAAGGCAAAATTAATGGCTCTTTACTTAAATGCACATAATATTTGGAACAACAAATAGAGGTTAATGTGTATGATCTTATAGCTGTTATAGAGAAACGATTTCAAGGAGATCAAAGCTGTTAACTAAATATTCAGGGGTGTGTGACTTTTCCAAAGGACAGACAGGAAGGAAAGGGTGGAGGGGTAGCTTTGTTAGTACAAGATGGAATAAGCATGATAGCAAGAAATGATCTTGGATCCGAAGATGTAGAATCCATATGGTTGGAGGTAAGGAATAACAAGGGGAAGAAGACACTGGTGGAAGTAATCTTTAGGCCCCCTAACAGTGTCTATACTGAGAATAGGCAGCGAATAAATCAGGTGAAAATGAGGGCATGTAAAAAAGGCAGTACATTAATCATAGGTAACTTTAATCTTCATGAAGATTGGGAAAATCAAACGGGCATAGGTAGCCATGAGCAAGAATTCGTAAAGTGTATTCCGGACAGTTTCCTAGAACAATATGTTGTGGATCCAACCAGGGATCAGGCTATTGTGGATCTGGTAATGTGTAATGAGGCAGGTTTAATAAATGATCTCAGAGTAAAAGATCCACTAGGAAACAGTGACCATAACATGGTAGAATTTAGCATTCACCTTGAGAGTGAGAAACTTTAGTCGTAAACAACTGTGCTAAACTTAAATAAGGGTAATTACAGAGGAATGAGGGCAGAGTTGGCTGGAGTGGACTGGGAAAGGAGTTTCGCAGAAAAGAAAGTTGATGAACAATGGCAGGCGTTTAAGAAAATAGTTTATGACTCACAATAAAGATATATCCCAGTGAAGAAGAAGGATTCTAGGATGGGGATAAACCAATTATGGTTAACCAAGGAAGTTAAGGATAGTGTCAGGTTGAAAGAAAAAACATACAATGTGGCAAATATTAGGGGCAACCCAGAGGATTGGGAAAATTTTAAAAGCCAACAAAAGATGACCAAAAAAATAAAGAGGGAGAAAATAAACCTTGAGGGTAAACTAGCCAGTAATATAAAAATGGACAGTAAGAACTTCTTTAATTATATAAAAAGGAAGAGAGAGGCCAAAGTGAACATAGACCCCTTAGAGAATGAGACTGGGGAAATAATAACTGGGAACCAGGAAATGGCAGAGGAGTTGAATAAATACTTTGCATCAGTATTCACGGTAGAAGACACTAATAGGTATTTCAAAAATACTAAATAATCAAGGGGGAAAAGGGGTGGAGGAAATAAATACAATTACTATCATTAGAGAAAAAGTACTAGGGAAACTAATGGGGCTAAAGGCCAATAAGTTCCCTGGACCTGCTGGGTTGCATCCTAGGATATTAAAGGAAGTAGCTAACAGATAATGGATGCACTGGTAGTAATGTTCCAAAAATCCTTAGATTCTGGAAAAGTCCAAGAAGATTGGAAAACTGCTAATGTAACGCCTTATTCAGAAAGGGAGGGAGACAAAAAGCAGATAACTATAGGCCAGTTAGCTTAACGTCTGTCAATGGGAAAATGTTAGTCTATTATAAAGGATGTAATAGCAGAGCATTTAGAAATGCATAATATAATCAAGCAGAGTCAGCATGGCTTCATGAAGGGGAAATCATGCCTGACAAATTTATTAGAATTCTTTGAGGAGGTAACAAACAGGATAGGTAAAGGGGAACCAGTAGATATAATATATTTGGATTTCCAAAAGGCATTCAATAAGGTACCGCACATAAGGCTACTCAATAAGATAAGAGCCCATGGTGTTGAGAGTAGTATATTAGCATGGATAGACGACTGGCTAACTAATAGAAGATAGAGAGTTGGGATTAGGGGGCATTTTGAGGATGCCAACCTGTAACAAGTGGAATGCCACAGGGATCAGTGCTGGGGCCACAATTATTTACAAAATATATTAATGACTTGGATGAAGGAAGTGAATGTACTATCGCCAAGTTTGCGGACGACACAAAATTAGGTGGGAAGGCAAGTGGTGAGGATGACACAAGGAGTCCACAGAGGGATATGGACAGGTTAAGTGAGGGGCAAAAACATGACAGATGGAATATAATGTGGGAAAGCATGAGGTTATGCACTTTGGCAAGATGAATAGAGGAGCTGAATACTATTTAAATAGAGAAAGACGGCAGAAAGCTGCAGCACAGAGGGATTTGCGAGTCCTCATGCATGAATCCCAAAAAGCTAACATATAAGTTCAACAGGCAATAGGGAAGGCAAGTGGAATGTTGGCTTTTATTTCAAAGGGAATGGAGTATAAAAATAGGGAACAAAAACAAAAATATCTGGAAAAACTCAGCAGGTCTGACAGCATCTGTGGAGAGGAATACAGTTGACATTTCAAGTCCATATGACTCTTTGGGTGGGACAGGTAGAGCTGGATAGGGGCCAGTGATAGGTGGAGGCAAAGAAGAGATTGCCAAAGATGTCATAGACAAAAGGACAAAGTGGTGTTGACGGTGGTGATATTATCTAAGGAATGTGCTAATGGGGTCAAGTCTTGCTAAAACAATACAAGGCGCTAGTTAGACCACGCCTAGAATACTGTGAACATTTTTGGTTCCCTTATCTAAGAAAAGATATACTGGCATTGGATGCAGTCCAGAGAATGTTCACTAGGTTGATCCCAGGTATGGCGGGACTTTCTTATGAGAGGTTGAGTCGGTTGGGCCTATACTCATTGGAGTTTAGAAGGATGAGAGGTGACCTTATTGAAACATATAAGATTCTTAGGAGGCTTGACAAGGGTAGATGCCGAGAGGTTGTTTCCCCTTGTGGGAGAGTCTAGGACCAGAGGGCATAATCTCAGGGTAAGGGGTCAGCCATTTAAGACAGAGATGAAGAGGAATTTCTTACTTCAGAGCATAGTGAATCTGTGGAATTCTTTACCACAGAGGGCTGTAGAGGCTGGGTCGTAAATTACATTCAAGGCTGAGATAGACAGATATTTAATCAGTAAGGGAATCAAGGGTTATGGGGAAAAGGCAGGAAAGTGGAGTTGAGGATTATCAGGTCAGCCATGATCTCATTGAACAGCAGAGCACACTCGATGGGCTGAATGACCTACTTCTACTCCTACATCTTATGGCCTTATGGTAAATGGCCGCATTACCAAAGGGGTTCTCAAGTTTGTCCAGTCGCCCAATAGTTCTGCATTCCACAATACTCTGGTGAATTTGAAGGCTGCCTACAATGGATTAAAACTAAAGGAACAATCATTGCCACTTTGAGGAATCAGTATTGCATGAAAGGACATTATTGCTTCACTTTACTGACTCTCTGCTAACAGCTGCTAACCTGTCTCAGCTGTGCCTCTCTCCTCATTTGGAACTATCATTTCAGTTTAGTGCCCTTTAGTGCCCACACCCCAGTCATGTGCCTCAGTGCAACCTTCCCCGCTTGTTGATCCCAGCGGAGCCCTTGCCTTGCAGCCCCTTCCCTTCCCTCAGTCCTGTTTAGCCCCTGCCTTGCCCCTGCAGCACAGTGAAAGCCACCCCCACTTCCTTAACCCAGGTGTGGGTAACTGTAGAGACTTGCCTGTGAGAACCCCCCCCCCGCTGCCTCCCCCTGAAACCGATGCGGTGCTGCCTGTGAAACCTGGCGCTGACCCTTACGGGTGCTGCGCGATGCAGGGTATGCGAGCTCACCTCAGGGTCAGCAGCGAAGTGCAGGTCGCCAGCTGCACGTCATCGAAACCCTGTTGTGGAACACGTTGTTCTAATTGCATGCCAACATGGGATCCTCGTCCAGCATGGAGAGGTGATTCCGTCGAGGAGGTGTCATAATGAGACACTGATTTATGCTAATGACAGTTGCAATGCACGGTGGTGGGAATCCCAGCCCACCATTGATGGCTGGGGGCACAATCACTTCCTGGTTTTACATTGTCGTAAAACCAGTATCGGGCCTTCCCACGGGATTTGGCTTCCCCGCCCGCCATGATGCCGGCCACAATCGGGAATGGAAAATCCCGACTGATGTTGAGTCCAGAAGGCTGTAGGGTGCCAAACCGAATGATGAGGTGCTATTCCTCGAGCTTGTGTTGTATTTCACTGAAACACTGTAGCAAGCCAAGGACAGAGAGGTCAGAGAGGGAGCAAAGTGGAGAATTGAATTGATAGGTGACAGGAAACTCAGGGTCATGATTGCAGATTGAACGCGACCAAGGATCGAGTTTCGATAATCTTTGGATGAACAGCCCTAGTGTAGTAACTAACAAGAACTTTTTTAATGAGAGATTGAGGATTCTAAGTTAATTGCCAACCCCTCTCTCTCCTCCAGATCAGCAGTGACGAAAGGTTCTGAAGCTCCCAGGCTAGAAGATGTCAACCATGATCTCCTTTACTTGTGGAATGGGTTTGACACAGCCAGGGGCCTCCTGCTCCTATGTTCATAAGGCCAGCACAAATAAACCAGAATCGATCTTGCACTCTCAGTTTAATTCCAACTGTTAGCATCGTGCACAGAACGAGACCCAGAGGAGGTGATGATACCATACAGATGTTATTAGCCACCAGCAGAAGCACTTTTAAATATCCCTAATAAAACTCTCATTTACTCTTGGAACAGATAGAGTAGATAGACAGAGACTATTTCCATTGGTTTGGGAGTCTAGGACTATCTGAGAATTAGATCTAGACCCTTCCGGAAGTGAAATTAGGAAACATTTCTAGACACAAAGATTACTAGAAGTTTGGAACTCTCTTCCGTAAATGGCAATTGATGCTAGATCAATTCTTGATTTTCAATCTGAGGTTGATAGGTTTTTAGATAACCAAAGGTAGTAAGGGATGTGTGGTGAAAGTGGTTATGTGGAGTTAAGTCACAGATCTGCCATAATCTCATTGAATGGCAGAACAAGCTTGAGGGGTGGAATAGTCTACTCCTGTTCCTGTGTTGCTCCATTTGCATTTTCTGTAAAAGTCCTAATAAGGTCGGTTTGGGCCCTATGGCAGTATAACTGGTGCCCAGCTGCAGCTATCTTTTTTTGAAGGAAACATTTGTACACATCTTTATTGCAAAGCCAAAGTCAACTCATTAAATATCAGCCAGATAAAGAGTAAATTTAATGTATTTTTTTTAAAAAAGCTGAATGTTTCAAGATGGAACATTACAACAGGAGGGAAAGAGGGAGTGAAAGAGAATGGGTGAAAGATAGAAAGACAGAACGTGGAAGAGCACAAAGAGAGAAGAAAACCTGCAACATTGGAGCAAAAACGCAGAAGAGGCAGCAATGTCATCACGTCTTCAACCAACACCGGTTAACTTTTTAAAAACAAAAAAACTGCGGATGCTGGAAATCCAAAACAAAAACAGAATTACCTGGAAAAACTCAGCAGGCCTGGCAGCATCAGCGGAGAAGAAAAGAGTTGACGTTTCAAGTCCTCATGACCCTTCGGTCGAAGGGTCATGAGGACCCGAAACGTCAACTCTTTTCTTCTCCGCCGATGCTGCCAGGCCTGCTGAGTTTTTCCAGGTAATTCCGGTTAACTTTTTGTTTGTCGCATTGCTCTTTACCTGTCCCACTGCATAGAAAATGTCTGCCCCATTACCCTACTTAATCACCAGTCACTGCTCTTTAAACTAATGAATTGCATGTCAAGCACTTTAAGATACTTATCAAAGTCTTTCATTATAGGGTCTTCCCTCCCGCAAAAGCTTATGGATAATGGGGGGCAGTTGGAGTTTTTAAGTCTGTGATGGATAGATTTTTGTTAGGTAAGAGATGTAGAGAAAAGTAAATAGATTTGTGGAACAGATCAGCTAAGATCTAACTGCATGGTGCAGCAGGCCCAAGGGGCTGAATGGCCTCCTCCTCATCCTAATGTTCCTATAGCCCTTCCTTTGATCGTGAGCCTTGTGAAATTACCCCAAATGCCTAGATTGTTTCAACTGGTTGTTGATTGAGTGAGATTGAGACAAGGTAACACTGTAGTTAACTTCTAATGTGGGGAGTCCTCCATTGATGGAAGCGCTGATGGGCAACTCACACGCATTATGCCCAAGTTTGCGACAGGCATTCCTGGTGGGAGACACTACAAGCAGAAGAGCAAAGTCGGAAAATTATCCCTCACGTTTTTGTAGTACTAATCACAGAATGCTGACATTACAGGTGCTATTTTAAATAACAGCTGTATTTGTGTAGTGTTCACTAAAATACCCAAGCAAATGTTGATAGCCAAGTTGTTTTGATTGTGTTAGCTGTATTATCTCATTGAGAAATGTGAGGATACTGACCTTAGCTCATGCAGGTGTTTTACTGACCCACATTCTGCCAGTCCAATGTGATTGACATTCATTCTCCTCGCTCTGACTCATAGTTTCTCAATTTGAAGCATGGGGGAGACTTTTAGCTGTTAGAAGACTGAGGCATTTCCAGCATTTGTAGTTCTCACATCGCACGGTGCTTTTCTGGCAAGATATTTTCTCGTTGTCAGGTGGAAGGCGCAAGGCATTCTCAAGGCATTTCTGGGCTCACACACAGCTATTCTGGCAATGAACATCCTCCAGTTGGGCGGGAGGAGAAAACATCGTGGGAGCGATAAAGTCAGCTTTTCGTCGATGTAAAGACAGGTTGCAGTTATCCACACCCGCCCTCAGTGGTGGCGTGCTTTCCCACCGCACCACATTCGGGAACGTCATTTGAATACATGAGAATATCAAGAACACTCATTATGAAGGCGCGCTCCCACGCTGGATCAAAAGGCCACGAGGATGTCTAATTAGACCGGAGTCATTCACATCTGTAAGATGTGTGCACCTGGAGCCTACACTTCACTAGTGACCTTGAGGCTTGTTCGCTCACCTTGCCCTCGCGTCACCTCGGACTCTGCCGGCTTCGCAGGCAGCACCAGCTCGCTTTCAAGGGGAGGTTACAAAGACAAGGCACTATATACCAGACCAGTGGTAAGGCAAGGGTGGGTTGTAACGTGCTACAGGGCAAGGGCTCAACTGTGGCGGGAGAAAACAAGGCAGAGAAAAGGGAGGGGGCTGGAGGGCAAGGGCTCCTCAGGGGAGGGGTGTGGGGAAGACAAGATAGAGAAAAGGGAAGATAATTTCATGACCTTTGTAAATATTGTAATGTCATGAGATAAATATCCTTGTAAATACAAAGTGTACCGAAAGGTTAAAGGGGGAGGAATATAGTAATTATAGTTTTGGGTAATGTTGGCCTGTAGCTTTAAGGAGAATCCTGTGTTGTAAGATCACATGATCTGTGTAAAGCAATGTGTTAGCAGTATGGGGGAGCCTCTACAGGGATAGTTCTTCTTTGGTTATGGAGTTTGATACACACGTGTAGTTGCTGTTGCTGTCTTGTAAATAAAACCAATGTTTCCACTAAGAAAAGTTGTCTGAAGATCAACTTTATAACAAACTGGCAACAAGGATAAATCGGAATCAGTGCTGTACCTCACCCAGCAATTATGAGTATCTAAGTTTGTTAAAAATAACAGAAGATATATTCATCTGAAATGCCACAGTTGGCAGAATTGGTCCCTTTGAGCCAGCCACAGATGATTGGTCTCAAAATATAGAACGTCTTGCATTGTTCTTTCATGCAAACAAAATCACAGGGGAGGAAAAGAGGAGAAAGATCCTCCTGAGTATTTGTGGGAGCAAAACTTATAGTTTAATTTGAAGCTTGACAGTCTCCCATGCCCCAGAATTGAAGACTTTCAGTGAATTAGTCGACCTCGTTAAGGGACATTTTCAACCAAGCCCATAGTCAAAATGCAGAGGTTTAGGTTCAATTCAGAGAATAGAGCTCTCTGTGAGACAATTGCTATCTACCTGGTGAAATTCAAACAACTAATGGAATATTGTGATTTTGGTGAAACCCTGAATGACATGCTCAGAGATTGTTTAGTCTGTGGCGTGCTGGAAGATGCAATTCAGCGAAGATTGCTGGCTGAAGTGAATCTTGATTTTAAGAAAGTGTTAGGAACAGCGCTGGTGATGGAAAGTCCTGCAAGGGATTCACAAGCAATTCAAGGGGCACAAAATGGTGCCGTGCTCTAAATCGGGTGGGAACAGTGAGCCGAAAGTGGCGCGAGAAGCTGGGACTCGGCTGAGAAGCGGGAAACAGCCCCCGCTAACCGAAAAATGAGATGAAAGAGCTTAGCAACTAAATCAAAAAATAACTTTCAGCTACATGGAAACAATCAATCTCCTAGCAACTGGCAATTTAAAAAAGTAGAATGTTATTTTTGTCACAGAAATGTACACATAATGAGACAGTGCAAAGCGAGATTTAAACAGGCTTCCAAACAACAAATAAAATCCAATGAAGTCTATGGTGTAGAAAAGCCCAAAACAGTCAATTCTGACATTTATTCACTATTCAACATGAAAGTTGGGAAGACAGAGTCAATGTTTGTTACAGTGCAACTGAATGGTAAACCATTAAACATAGGAGACACTGGTGCTTCCATCACTGTAATAGGAGAAGGCACTTCCTCATATTGAAAATAAAGGTGATCAGCAATTAAATTTGGAACAAACATCTGCCAAGTTGAAAACGTACACAGGTGAAGAAATCCAAGCCAAGTAAAAGATATCACTAGAGCAACTTTTCATTATAGACACCAATCAGCACAGCTACCAGTGATGGTGGTAGAAGGTGAAGGGCCAAGCCTTCTAGGGCGTGACTGGTTAAAGGAGATTAAGTTAAACTGATCTGAAACCTTCCAGTTGAGAGCAGGTGGACCGCCAAAAAAAAAATGACACCATCTTCAAAGATGAACTGAGAAAAATCCAAGGCCTACAGGCCAAGATTTACATGGATCCAGAAGCAACCCCTCGTTTCTTGAAAGCAAGACCGGTGCCATACGCCCTGAGAGAGAAGGTTGATGCTGAGCTGAAATGCTGGAGAGGCTGGGTGCCATAAAAGTTGTTCAGTCCTCAGAGTAGGCAGCACCCAGACCAGACCAGTCCGTTCAGATATGTGGGGACTATAAACTAACGGTCAACAGAGCAGCCAAACTGGGCAGGTACCCTATTGCCAAAATCGATGACCTATATGCCAAACCAACAGGAGGAACAATGTATCCAAAGCTTGAGTCACGCATATCAGCAATTGGAGCTGGTTGATGCCTCCATAAATACCCACAAAGTGTTATACAATTCAGTGTTACCTCAGCCTGTGCCTCCATGAAGACAGATGGAGAGAATGTGAGCAGGAAGCATGCCAAGGCAGATTTGATTTTATTCATTTATGGAATGTGGGCTTCGCTGGTTAGGCCAGCATTTATTGCCTATCCCTAATTTCCCTTGAGAAGGTGGTGGTGAGCTGCCTTCTTAAGCTGCTGCAGTCCATGTGGTGTAGGTACAGTCACAGTGCTGTTAGGGAGGGAGTTCCAAGACTTTGACCCAGTGAGTGAAGGAACGGCGATATATTTCCAAGTCAGGATGATGAGTGACTTGGAGAGGAATTTCCAGGTGGTGGTGCTCCCATGCATCTGCTGCCCTTGTCCTTCTAGATGGTAGTGATCGGGGTTTGGAAAATACTATCTAAGGAGCCATGAGTTTCTGCAGTGCATCTTGTAGATGGTACACACTGCTGCTACTGTGCATCGGTGGTGGAGGGAGGGAATGTTTGTGGATGAGGTGCCAATCAAGTGGCTACTTTGTCCTGGATTATGTCGAGCTTCTTGAGTGTTATTGGAGCTGCACTCATTCAGGCAAGTCGAGAGCATTCCATCACACTCCTGACTTGTGCCTTCTAGATGGTGGACAGTCTTTGGGAGTCAGGAAGTGGGTTACTCGCTGCAGGATTCCTAGCCTCTGACCTGCTCTTGTAGCCACATATTTGTATGGCTAGTCCAGTTCAGTTTCTGGTCGATGGTAACTCCCAGGATGTTCATAGTAGGGGATTCGGTGATGGTAATGCCATTGAACATCAAGGGGCGATGGTTAAATTCTCTCTTGTTGGAGATGGTCATTGCCTGGCACTTGTGTGGTGTGAATGTTACGTGCCACTTGTCAGCCCAAACCTGAATATTATCTAGGTCTTGCTGCATTTGGACATGGACTGCTTCAGTATCTGAGGAGTTGTGAATGGTGCTGAACATTGTGCAATCATCAGCGAACATCCCCACTTCTGACATTATGATGAAAGGAAGGTTATTGATGAAGCAGCTGAAGATGGTTGGGCCTCGGACACTACCCTGAGGAACTCCTGCAGTGATGTCCTGGAGCTGAGGTGACTAACCTCCAACAGCCACAACCATCTTCCTTTGTGTTAGGTATGACTCCAACCAGCGGAGAGTTTCCCCCCTGATTCCCATTGACTCCAGGTTTGCTAGGGCTCCTTGATGCCACACTTGGTCAAATGCTGCCTTGATGTCAAGGGCGGTCACTCTCACCTCACCTCAGGAGTTCAGCTCTTTTGTCCATGTTTGAACCAAGGCTGTAATGAAGGTTAGAAGCTATGTGGCCCTAGTGGAACCCAAACTGGGCATCAGTGAGCAGGTTATTGCTACGCAAGTGCCACTTGATTGCACTGTTGATGACCCCTTCCTTTACTTTAATGATGATCGAGAGTAGACTGATGTGGCGGTAATTGGCTGTGTTGGATTTGTCCTGATTTTTGTGCACAGGCCATATCTGGGCAATTTTCCACATAGCTGGGTAGATGCCAGTCTTGTGGCTGTACTGAAACACCTTGACTAGGAGCACGGCAAGTTCTGGAGTGCAAGCATTCAGTACTATTCCAGGATTATTGTTGAGGCCTATAGCCTTTGCAATTTCTAGTGCCTTCAGCCGTTTCTTGATATCACGTGGAGTGAATCAAATTGGCTCAAGGCTAGCATCTGTGATACTGGGGACCTCCAGAGGAGATCAAGATGGATCATCCAATTGGCACTTCTGGTTGAAGATTGTAGCAAATGTTTCAGCCTTATCTTATGCACTGATGTGCTGGGCTCCCCCATCATTGAGGATGGGGATATTCATGGTGCCACCCCCTCCAGTGAGTTGTTTAATTGTCCATCACCATTCACAACTGGATGTGGCAGGACTGCAGAGCTTAAATCTGATCCGTTAGTTGTGGGATTACTTAGCCCTGTCTATCACTTGCTGCTTATGCTGTTTGGCACGCACGTAGTCCTGTGTTATAGCTTCACCAGGTTGACACCTCATTTTTAGGTATGCCTGGTGCTGCTCCTGGCATGCCCTCCTTCACTCTTCTTTGAACCAGGGTTGATCACCTGGCTTGATGGTAATGGTAGAGTGGGGGATATGCTGGGCCATGAGGTTACAGATTGTGGTTGAGTACAATTCTGCTGCTGCCGATGGCCCACAGCACCTCGTGGATGCCCAGTCTTGAGTTGCTAGATCTGTTTAAAATCTATCCCATTTAGCATGTTGGTAGTGCCAACACGATGGAAAGTATACTGAATGTGAAGGCGGGACTTCATCTCCACAATGACTGTGCAATTGTCACTCCTACTGATACTGTCATGGACAGATGCATCTGCATAAGGCAGGTTGGTGAGGATGAGGTCAAGTACGTTTTTCTCTATTGTTGGTTCCCTCAGTACCTGCCGCAGACCCAGTCTAGCAGTTATGTCCTTTAGGACTCAGCCAGCTCGGTCAGTAGTGGTGCTACCAAGCCACTCTTGGCGATGGACATTGAAGTCCCCCAGCCAGAGTACATTCTGTGCCCTTGCCACCCTCAGTGCTTCCTCCAAGTGATGTTCAACATGGAAGAGCACTGATTCATCAGCTGAGGAAGGATGATACATGGTAATCAGCAAGAGGTTTTATTGCCCATGTTTGACCTAATCTCATGAGACTTCATGTGGGCCAGAGTCGATGTTAAGCACTCCCAAGGCAAGTTCCTCTTGACTGTATACCACTGTGCACCATCTCTGCTGGGTCTGTCCTGCCTTTGGGATAGGACCTACCCAGTGAAGTTGCGCATGGTGTCTGGGACATTATCTGTAAGATATGATTCCGTAAGGATGAATATGTCAGGCTGTTGCTTGACTAGTCTGTGAGACAGCTCTCCCAATTTTGGCACAAGCCCCCAGATGTTAGTAAGGAGGATATTGCAGGGTTGACAGGGCTGTGTTTGCCGTTGTCTTTTCCAGTGCCTAGGTCGATGTCGGGTGGTCCATCCGGTTTCATTCCTTTTAGACTTTTTAGCGGTTTGATACAATTGGGTGGCTTGCTAGGCCATTTCAGAGGGCAGTTAAGGGTCAACCACTTTGTTGTGGGCCTGGAGTCACATGTAGGCCAGATCAGGTAAAGAAGGCAGATTTCCTTCCCTAATGGGCATTAGTGAACCAGATGGGCTTTTACAACAATCGGCAATGGTTTCATGGTCATCATTAGACTTTTAATTCCAGATTTTTATTGAATTCAAATTTCTCCATCCACCATCTTCTGCACCCATGTCCTCAAAGTATTACCCTGGGTCTCTGGTATGCTAGTCTAGTGACAATACCACTATGCCATGCCTCCCCTGATGATAAGGATACCTGCCTCGTGTGGGTGCTGAGTGGAACGGTGTATGGGATGAGGGTATGAGTTGCACGGGGTGTGAGCCCAGATGGAGATGTCAGGGCGTTTGTGTGTGTGTGTGTGTGTGTGTGTGTGTGTGTGTGGGAGAGTAAGTGCTGTTGTCCCTTGCGCTGGTCGTGTGTGAGACCCCTGCGGACTGTCACCCTGTGTGAGGAGCTAGTGAGAGTGTGAGCTGAGAGGGATGAGAAGGTTGTCTTACCCTGGCTGTGCAGATGAGATCATTCAAATGTTTGCAGCACTGTATTGCTGTTCTCCTGCGGTCTGAGGTGGCACTCACCACCACAGGCACCCCCTCCCAAGCCGGGTTGGTGGCTTGGTTGAATCTCCGCTGGCCACCCCCAGGGTAGAGAAGATCACGGCGGGCCTCAACAGCATCCAGAAGGTGACCCAGCGAGGTGTCACTAAACCCGGGGGCTGCACTCTTCCCGCTTTTTGGGGGCCATCTCTCGCTTGGAGCAGGCCTGGGCTGCAGATATTGAAAGATTTGTGTGCGGGGGGCACGGTTCAAACCTGGCGCCCAGAGCGAGGGTCCACTGAGGTCACAGCGGGGCTGGCGAATCACAGGCCGCCCCCCGCCGGCGAAACGGAGCGATTCCGGCCGATGCAGATTTAATGAGGTGGGAGGTGGACAATGGGGGCCGCGAGAATGCGCCGGTTGCTGGGATCGGCTGGGAATAAGCCACTCTTCCCACCCGTCACCACACTTCGTCTGCCAAGGGGATAATCCCACCTTCGGTCTTGCGCCTCTCACTCTGGATGCGAAGCTGACAAACTAAATGCAATTAATCAGGTTCATCTCCAGTTAAAGACATCTTGCCCCTTGGCCCAACTACTGACCATATTCACCCTCATTCCTTCCTCTGAAAGCAAGGTTGCAATGTCGGGGTGGGGTGGAGGGGGGGTACAGAGATAAAAACTGCATTGAAACAGATTACAGGAACAAGAATTGGCCAACACATTTAAACGACCAGATAAAAAGAGGAAAAAGCTGGAAATACTCAGTAGGCCTGGCAGCTTCCACGGAGAGAGAGGCAGAGTTAATAGGCGGGATTTTCCGGCCCTGACCACTGCTGTGGTCATCCGGTCCCACCGATAGCCAGCGGACTTCTGGCCGCGCAGCCGAATCTCCCACGGCGGATCCCGGGGGCCGGAAAATCCTGGCCCACCTCCCAGGTTGACGATCTATCGTCAGAACCGAGTGACTGATTGACAATCAGTAATTCAGTCACTCCAGCCTGTTCTGTTATCTAACTCAATGAACTCACATGGAGAAGTACCGATAAATGAATCAAAAGATTGCCAAATAATTTGATTCGTTCCACTGCTCGAGCCCTTGATCCTTTTTAACCGTTGTGTCCAGTTTGCAAACTGAATTGCGAATAACGCCGCTGTTCCTTCACTGTCGCTGGGTCAAAGTCCAGGAACTCCCTCCCTAACAGCGCTGTGTGGGTGTACCCACAGCCCATGGACTGCTGCGGCTCAAGAAGGCAGCTCATCACCACCTTCTCAAGGGCAATTAGGGATGGGCAATAAATTCTGGCCCAGCCAGTGATGCCCACACCCCATGAATGAATTAAAAAAATTCCAGAACAGTAAAAATACTCACCCACTTAGATTCATAGGTTGATGCAGCATTGTAGAAAACCATTCAGCCCATCATGTTTCTGTGAAAGAGCTTTCCATTTGGTCTGACTTCTCTGCTCTTTCTTCATAGTCCTGCAATACTTTCCCTTTTCTAGTAATTAACCAATTCAATTTTGAAATTAATCATTCAATCTGCTTCCACCACCTTTAGAAAAGAAATACTTGCATTTATAGCAACTTTGGTCTTGAGAATTCCTTGATGAAGTACTTTTGAAATGTAGGCACTTCTGTAATGTAGGGCTCATGGCAACCAATTTCTGCACAGCAAGCTCCCACAAGCAGCAATGTGACATGATCTGTTTTAGTGATGATATTAGAGAGATAAATGTTCATCAGGATGCCAGGGATAACGGCCCTGCTCTTCTTCAATATAGTTGCCATGGGATCTTGGTCCTCCGTTTGACGTCTCATCCAAAAGATGGCGCCTCCGACAGTGCAGCACTCCCTCAGTACTGCACTGTACTGGTGTGTGAAAGGGCCTTTCGGGTAGCGCATTCTAGTTCATAACAACTCCCCGAGTAAAACTGTTTCCCGTCATTACTGCCTCTGGTTCTTTAATCCATTATTTTAAATTTGCCTCCTCTGTTTACCAACTCACCCTACTGATGAAACAGTTTCTCATTATTTACTCTATCAAAACTTCTCATTATATTGAATCTCTCTCTTAAATCTCCCCTTAACCTTCTCAACTCTCAGATAAGTAAAAACAGAAAATGGCAGGAAAACTCAGCAGGTCTGGCAGCACCTGTGAGGGGAGAATAAGATAACGTTTCGAGTCCAATATGATTCTTCTTCAGAAGAGGATCAATCCCAGCTTCTCTCCACACATAACTGAAGCCCCTTATCCCCGATAGAATTACAGTAAATCTGTATGGTAAAATAGTCTGTCTGTCTTTTTGACTAAAGTATATCAAACTTGCATCAATAAAGCACATGACAGACAGTTCAGTGCAATACACCAAACTATTTATCACAGTGTTGATGGTGGGTGGATCTTTTTGACTATTTTGCCAGTCCTGGCTTTGCTGGTTGCACACTGACCTCTGAATCAGAAGGTTGTGGATTCAAGTCCCACCCCAGAGACTTGGGCCTGAATTTTACCCTTGGCGGGTGGGCAGAATCTGCGGGCCCCTGACCGGTTGGGAAACGGGCCGCCGCATGTGATTGGCCCCTGGTCCGCGATTTCATGCTGGCTGGCCAGTTAAGGCCCGCACAGCGTGAAATGCGTCTTCCCGACAGTCGGGAAGGGCCGGGCAGGGGCAGGGGCCTGTCAGCCGCCGGCTCCAACTCCTTGAAGGCTGCCAGGGAAGAATGTATTTGCAGCATTCTGTACACCACAGTCGTGGCCTCAAGTGCAGCTGGAGACGCCAGGCGGGTGGGCACTCAGCCCCTCCCAGGTTTTCGGATGAGTGCCGCATGGTCCTCCTGGAGGAGGTCGCTGCCAGGAGTGACACCCTTGTCTCCAGGGATGGAAGGAAGAGGCCACTGCACCTGACAGTAAGAGAGCTTGGGAGGAGGTGGCAGCTAACCTAGCAACAGATAGCCCTTGTCACCCAGCAACCATCCTTCCAATCGGTCTGGAACACTGGGGGTGTCTGAGGATGTAAGCATCATGGAAGTTGCTAGAGCACCATGCACAGACTTGCAGAATCTGAGCTCTCTGGTCACGCACTATATGGACTTTCATCAATGGAATCCCTTTCTGTAGACGAAGGCACCCAGCTGACCCCCTTGCCGACATGCGTGCAGTCGATTGCACCCTGGACGCAGGGGAACCCGGCAATCGCTGCAAACCCTCTGGCTCGCTCAACCTGGCTGGCCTCATCTATACGGAAATGAATAAATGTCATTACCCACCTGAACAGAGCTTCTGTCACCACCTTGACGCAACTGTGGACAGCCGATTGGGACACTCCACACAGATCCCCCACTGAGGTCTGGAAAGGGCTGGAGGCATAGAGGTAGAGGGCCACTGTGACCTTCAAAGCCACTGGCATGGGGTGTCCACCCACACAGTCACTGGCGATCTCTGGCCCAGTCATCTGACAACCGGAGGTCACACTCTCCCTGGAGAAGTGGAGCCTCCTTCAGCATTGCACCTCAGACATATTGAGGTAGCTGCATCGCCGCCTGGAAACCCTGGCAGCAGGATAGTGGCGTCTTCTATGGCCCCTTCCGCCTTGGACTACCTGCTGGCCCTGCCCCCCTTGTGCCTGCGCCTCTCCTTCCACAGGTTCCTCCCCTGGAAACTGCATTGGGACACCTGGCCTCCTCTCCCTTCTGTCCCTCTCTTCCTCAGAGGAGGAGGTGCCTCCAGTGGAGAGCACAATCCCCATTACCAGGGTAAAAGAAGGCCCTGAAAGAAGGGAGCTGAGACTATACCAGCCTTTACCCCAGTAATGAGATTAGGCTGTATAATTAAGACGGAATCCATGCCCATAAGGTGTATGGCAATCAATGATAATGGGTTGTTACTAAAGAACGATTGCAGTGTTAAAAGTGCTGTTGACATTATAACCTAATACCAACTATTCCAGATTTTCAGTGATTTCATAGTCTTCACTTTACCTCTGCATCATTTCACTAACTGCTTAATGCAAACAATCTGCTATTGCAATTAGTTGGTCTGTGAAGATTTTTCACCTGTCATCGAGACACTTCATCAGTAGCCACTGTGACATAAGCATCAGAACAGCTTGCATCACACAAACCCAAAATAAAATGGGTTTATATCTGATACCTGGAAGGGTCCACATGGTGAAAATTCTCGGAGGCGTCATTGAGTCCTGAAATGAAGACGGGAAATGCTAAGAATGAAGCTTGGAACCGAGGTGAAGCTGTCAAGTTCAAACAAGCAACCAGCAGCAAACTATTTCCTAAAGTCTTCACGACTCACACTGGCAATGTTGCTGGCCCTTTTTATCCCACCCTTGGACAAGGTTTTGTAAAATGTGGGCTGCCTGCCTGCCTGTTTTGCCCGTGAGATGGGTGCGAAATCACACGGGCAACGTGAAATCTGGTTTGATTGTGTTTTTAATGGCCTTAAGTAGCCTCTTAGTTGATGGTGGGCGTGGCTCCAACACCTGCGTGCACCCCAGACCTGAAGACTGTGCGTGTGTGGGATAACATTGGGGTGCTTGCCCAGCGTCTTCCAGCACTATTTAACATCTGATTGGGTCCGGCGCGCACCTGTCTGCGAGACATGAAATTCTGGCCTTAAGTGCAAAAATCTAGGCCGACTCCCCACTGCAGTACTGAAGGAGTGCTGCGCTGTCTGAGGTGCCATCCTTTGGATGAGGTGTTAAACAGAGGCCCTCTCAGGTGGACACAAAAGATCCCATGGCGCCAGTTTAAAGCAGATCAGGAGACTTACCCTGTTCTCCTAGCCAGTGTTTATTCTTCAATCCACACCGCAGAAACAGATTATCTGGCTATTATCACTGCCATTTTGTGGGAGCTTGCTGTGCACAAATTGACTGCCATGTTTCCTACTTTACAGCAGTTATTACACTTCAATAAATACTTAGAAGCAAAATACTGCGGATGCTGGAAATCTGAAACAAAAACAGAAAATGCTGGAAAAACTCAGCAGGTCTAACAGCATCTGTGGAGAGAAAGACAGAGTTAACGTTTCGAGTCCATATGACTCTTCTTTAGATTCTTCAATAAATAGTTATAGGGCAGAATGTTACAGTTGGCACGCAGGGGCAGGCCCACATGCATGTAAAGTGACGTGCAGTGATGTCGGGCGTGTGTCCTGATGTCACCGCGTGCCATCACGATATTTTGGAAGGTGGGTGCACTATGAGTTCAGGGGCGGGCCTGCCATTAATTAACAGGCCAGTTAAGGCCCTTGAGGCAGCAATTGACAGCGATTTTTCCCAGCCTGTGCGAGTTTCAGGGCATCACACTGGCGCAACGGGCAGGCAGGTAGGAGACATTTGTATAAGCCTTATCCACGGGCGGGATAAGAGGGGTGAGTGGGGCCACGAATGCGAGTTGTTAGAACTTTAGATTATTACTTACTGCTACTTGCTTGTATGGACAGGACAACTTAATTTCACTTCAGAGCTGCTTTGACAGAAATAACAGGCTTCAGCTCAGGACTCCGGAGGAGTCATAACACTTGGGGCCTTCCAGGTATCAGACAGCCTTCCCCTACCCTGGGAATGGGAATTGTGGTCTCTGCTGGAGGCACCTCCTCTGAGGAGGAAGAGAGGGTCAGCAGGGGGGAGGAGGCCAGGAGTCCATATTCAGCCTTCAAGGGAGCGACCTGTGGGAGGACAGGTGAAGGCACAAGGGGCGCAGGGCCAGCAGGGAGTCCAAGGCTGAAGGGGCCACAGGAGACGCCACTATCCTGCTGCCAGGGTTTACAGGCGGCAATACAGCTACCTCAATATGTCAGGGTGCAAGGCCAAAGGAGGCTCCATCTCTCAAGGGAGACAGTGACCTCCATCTGTCAGACGATCGGCCCTGAGATCAGCTCCGACTGTGTGGCCGGACACCCCATGCCAGTGGCGCTGAAGGTCACAGTGGCCTTCAACTTCTATGCCTCTGGTTCTTTCCAGGGCTCGGTGGGGGATTTTGTGCGGAGTCTCCCAATCAGCTGTCCACAGTTGTGTCAAGTTGGTGACAGACGCTCTGTTCAGGCATGCATTGACTTTCATTCACTACTACACAGACGAGGCCAGCCAGGCAGAGTAAGCCAGAGGCTTTGCAACAATTGCTAGGATCCCCCGCGTCCACACGTGGCCATCAAGGCAGCAGCCGGTCAGCCGGGTGCCTCAGTCAACAGGGAGGGATTCCACCCCATGAATGTGCAGATAGTGTGTGACAATAGGATGCAGATTCTACAAGTCTGTGCAAGGTACCCAGGCAGCTCCCATGACGCGTACATCCTCAGACACTCCCAGGTGCCGAGGCTCTTCAGTGCTCCAGCCCGGCTGGATGGATGGCTGCTGGGTGACAAGGGCTATCTCCACACAAGGTGGCTCATGATGCCTCTCCGCCATCCAAGAACAGAGACTGAGCATCAGTACAACAGGAGCCGTGGCTCCACAAAGGCTGTGGTGGAGAGAACCATCAGCCTTCTCAAGGTGCGCTTCTGATGCGTGGACCGCTCACGGGGCGCACCCCAATTCCCCCCAGATCGTGTGTCGCTGATAGTGGTTGTATGCTGCGCTCTCCACAATTTGACGCTGGAAAGGGGCAACGCAGTGGAGGAAGAAGATGTAGATGCAGCTGCTCTCGCTGCAGACGATGAGTCCAGCAGTGAGTCCAAGGGTGAGCACGCTCAGGAGAATGCTGAGGGGATAGCCACTGACCTGAGCATACTCCAGGGAGGCAGGGACACCCGGGAGGATTTGATCCAACACTCCTTCAGCTAGCCTATCAAAGGTGAACCACTACCACATGCCAGGGCTGCAGGCTCCATACTCGATACCTGAGAGCAACATTTGCTTGGTCAGCAACATGCACCATGTGCCATTTCAATAAAGCTCAATGACAAACAAGTCATAACATCATGGGTTCCCATTCACCTGCAGAACTAATGAAGCACCCTGAGGCTTGTTGAGAACAAAGACATGTACTGCCTCATAGCCTGGCATACGTAAATCAAAGCAAATGAAAAGGTGTTTAACATCGCAACAACTTAAAAACAACTTAAAAATGGGGCAAAGGAAAACACCAGTGATAAGCCCATGATGTGCCTAAGGTGAATTACGGTGCAACGTCTAGGTGCTCCCCCCTCGCTGGCAGCAGCATTGGAGACAGCCTGCTCACTCTGTTGTCCTTGAAGATCTTGCCGGGCGTCCTCTGGCCCATGGAGCCTGTGCTGACCCCGCCTGGGACGGAGCGGCCAGTGGCACAACTGGTATTTCCCCAGTCACACAGCCTTATCGGATACCACGGTCACTAGCAGATGAGTGGAGGAGCTGTTGCCATTATCCGGAGTCCCCTGAGAGGAACCCGCAGAGATGACAAGCAGCTTGTGTGCCAACGTCAGGTTGTTTTGGACCTCCCTGCTCACCACTGATGGATGGATACTTAGCTGGGACACTGGGTGCCCAATCCATCTCCCATGCTGACAGTGACCACCTGAGGTCATTGCCAGTGTGAGGGCTTGCAGGTCCGAGCGCATCCCCAGGACGCTATGATTGATCTCGTGAAGGAGCCTCTCCATGAGATTCGCCACTCTCCATGAGGGTTATTGCGTTGCTCATACTCCATATGGACTCCTCCACCACGGAGACCATGGCATGCATTCCCTCGTGTATCTCCGCCAGATCCTCCCGCATACCCTGCTGGACTTCCAGCATCTGCTGCCTCAGGGACGACTCCAGAGGCACATCATGAGCCACCAACTGAGTATGTTCCTGGTCCCCAGCAGTCCTCCGACTGCCGGCACCATGGGCACTCTCTGCCTTTGCCTGCGCCTCAAGCGAGTGTGAAGTGCCCTCACCTCTGTGCCCCGGGACACTAGCTGACAATCTTATCCCCACCGAGGTGCAGGTATCTGTACTGGTGCCTGCCTGGCTGAGAGGGGGTGACGCTGGTGTGTCTAGATTATCCGTGCCCTCAGGGGTGAGCGGTGGTCCTTCAGCCTCCCGAGACCGAGGGTGTTCTGATGAGGCTGAAAGGAAGAACAAGGACATGTGATTAGTTGAAGTTGTTACACCATTACTGTGCCTGCCAGGCACCCGGATAAGGGTGCCCTCGTCTTTCCATTATCAAGGAGGATTCCATGTTCGAGGCTCATATCAATATACAGACGACAGTGGAATGGTTGCACTGACAGACATTCTGACCTCAGTGCACGGCACTCTTACCTCCCTGTGGCACCCCAACATCACCATGGCCGGTTGATCTAGGCGCATGGCGCCTCTCCAGCTCCAGTGCCTCCTGCTCGTATCTGGTGATATGAGAGGGTGGGGCTGCTCTCCGCCAGTCCGCAGCTGCTCTGTGTTCTCCTGAAAGGAGAGAGGGGCATTGATTAGTCCACCCTGTACCTGCATTGCCATTGTAGCCCTGCCACCCCCACCTGAGGTAAACCTCGCAGGGCTCAGCCGATTCATGACCCTGGAGCCGCATTACACTCATTCCAAGCAGCCAGGGCTCACCCCTTTGCCCAGATGCTGCCTCCATGACATTTGCTACTCACACCCTAAGAACTCTGAGGCTTGGGAAGGGGTGGGGTTGGGGTGCCCACCTAACTGCTGTGCAAAGTGACCCATGCCAACAGGGTACTCACCCTTCCCCATCGCAGGAGGTCATTAAACCGCGTGCGGCACAGCACCCTCGTGCGCCTCACCCCATCCTGGGAGCTGACCCATGATGCCACCTCCTCCCAGGCATGTTTGGTGAGGTGGTGGGGCCTCCTCCTCCCGTCCCTTGGGACAAGGATATCCCGGTGTGCTGCCACCTCCTCCAGGAGGGCAGCGAGGCACTCGTCAGAAAACCTTGGGGGGGGGGGGGCGGGGGGTGCTGACCTGCCCTCCCGCCTGCCCTGTTCGCCGACGACGTCCTGCATTGCTGACCTGCGAAGTCAATGGCAGCCTTCGGACGGATGCCTGCGCCATTCTTGAATAGGCCGCCGGGTCGCCATTGGAGCCGGCAGACATTGGCCTCCCACCCCCACCCGCTGATCTCGAGAGGCGCGCATTACGCTGGGCGGGCCTTAATTGGCCTGCCCGTGTAAAACCCTGGCGCGCGTCCAATCGTGAGCGGTGGTTGGGTTCTTGTCCGCCCTCACCCACTCCCACCAAGCCTCCCAGCCGACTGAACAATTCAGGCCATAAGATTCTTCAATAAATACTTAGCTGGATTTGGTTGTAAAGGCCTTTGAAACAGGCCGAGGTCATGAAAGGTGCTACATAGATGCAATTCCTTCGTTCTTTCCTTCCTTTTTGTCTCCTTTTCTTCAGGATAGGTTCAATTGTATAAAGTCTATGAATGGGAGTTGGGAGCTGAGACTATACCAGCCATTACCCCAGTAATGAGATTAGGCTGTATAATTAAGAGTGAATCCATGCATATAAGGTGTATGGCAATCAATGATAATGGGTTGTTACTGAAGAACGATTGCAGTGTTAAAAGTGCTGTCGACATTATAACCTAATACCAACTATTCCAGTGATTTCTTCACGTTACCTCCCTGCATCGTTTCACTAACTGCTTATTGCAAACAATCTGCTATTGCAATTAGTTGGTCTGTGAAGATTTTTTACCTGCTATCGAGACACTTCATCAGTAGCCACTGTGACCCTAAGCATCAGAACAGCTTTCGTCACACAAACCCAAAATAAAATCAGAAATATTCCCCAGCAGCCTACCAGCTCACGTATTCAATATGTTTTTCCCCATCTGCTATTTAGTCTGAGCTTTTATAATGCAGTAACATGCTGCGCACTTGCGTTGAATTCCCTGCTGATGCTGCAGGAAGTCCATATCTCCCCATTCCTTCTGTGCTGAGTTAACAGCAATATGTTTCATAGTTGGCTACATCTGAGATGTGATTTTTACTGACCGATGATACAACATTTTTCTTTATTCTTTCATGGGATGTGGGTGTGACTGGCATAGCCAGTATTTGTTGCCCATCCCTAATTACCCTTGAACCATTTCAGAGGGTATTTTAAGAGTCAACCACATTGCCTATAGGCCTGGAGACAGACCAAACCAGGTAAGGACAGCAGATTTCCTTCCCTACATGGGCATTAGTGAACCAGGTGGGTTTTAAATCAATAATAGCTGTTATAGTCACCATTACAAGGTTTGATTATTTGGATTTAAATTCCACCAGCAGCCATGGTGAGATTTGAACCCATATCCCCAGAGCTTTAGCTTGGATTGCTAGATTACTAGTCCAGTAACAATGCCACTACACCACCATCTTCCTCAGTGCCAGCTCTCACTGGGAGTAAATACAATCTATTCCCCTCCCCTATGTATGCTGATATTCTTTATGTCAATGCTTTGCCTCCATAAAGTCACTTATCTCCACCCCACCCACCACCCCCAACCTCATCTGTATTCATTTCTTTTCCATTTTTATGAGGTTCATCAGGAACCGGTACCACCTCATACAAATGCCTTACAAATACTTAACCTAAATACTTTGCAAATTCCAAAACCACAATGGAGATTAAAATGACAATATGCCATCTTCATCTTCCAACCTTTAACAGTTAACAGGGATACTGATTCCAAAAGGACATTGCGACAAATGGCAATTGATGCTAGATCAATTGTGAGGTTTAAATCTGGGGAGTGATAGATTTAGCCAAAGGCATCTCGCTAAGTCTCTTTCGACAGCATCTTCCAAACCCATAACATTTGCCACTGAGAAGGATAGGACAGCAGATGCATGAGAATATTACACCTGCAACTTCTCTGCCTAGACACTCAGCATCCTGGCTTGGAACTATATCATCGATCCTGCACTGTTACTGGGTCAAATTCTTATCAAAATCAAAATCATGATTGTAGTAATTAATGTTTTGATAAACATAGGACTGTAGCTTTAAGAATAATCCTGTGTTGTAAGACAACATGATATGTGTAAACCAATGATTTAGCAGTGCGGGGAACCTTTAGGAGAGAGTTCTTTAGTTATAGAGTCAGATGCACACATATAGCTGCTGCTGCTGTCTTGTTAATAAAGTTCAATGTTCCCACCAAGAAAAACTGCCTGGAAAATCAACTCTATAACAATGATTTTAATGAATGATGGAGTAGGCTCAAAGGGCAGAATGGTTTACTCTTGCTCCTAAGTCCTATGTTCCTATTTCTATCTTCCTATTGACACCGTGGGTGTACCTATGTTTCAGGAGCTGCAGCAGTTCAAGAAGGCAGCTCACCACCATCTTCTCAAGGGCAATTAGGAATGGGCAATAAATGTTCAGCTTGCCAGTGACTCCCACATCCCATGAATATATAAAACAAATGAGGAATATGGAACAAAGGAGGTTCTATGGAGTTAAGTCTCTGATCAGCCATCATCCAATTGAATGGCAGACCAGGCTCGAGGAACTAATTCCTCGATGGGAACACTTCCCATGTTCCTACATAAAAGCCTATCCAACTGAGAAATTGGCCAATGTATTGAAGTACAGTCTATGGGTTTACCTTTTGTACCAAATGATACCTAGAGTTCCTCCTTATTGTTAAACATTAAATCTTTGAGTGTGTTCACACTCCAGCAGCATACACTTTGGTTTGGTGAGAGTGGGATGTTTTGCAATGTGTCCTGATTGTTAGATTTTATTCCTCAGCTTCATCTTGAAAAACTTCCTGACTGCAAATTGTTGGAAGTGACACACAGACACAAAGAAACTAGGAGCAGGGGTAGGCCATTCAGCCCTTCGAGCTGACTCCGCCATTCAATATCATCATGGCTGATCCTCTATCTCAACGCCGTATTCCCGCTTTCTCTCTAAACCCTTTGATGCCCCTAATATCCAAAAATTTGTCAATTTCTTTCTCGAATATACTCAGTGACCCGGCCTCCACAGCCCTCTGTGGTAGAGAATTCCACAGGTTGACCACCCTCTGAGTGAAGAAATGTTTCCTCATCTTAGTCCTAAATGGCCTGCCCCACATCCTGAGACTGTGGCCCCCAGTTCTCGACTTCCCAATCAGGGGAAACATCCTCCCTGCATCTAGTCTGTCTAGTTCTGTTAGAATTTTATACATTTCAATCAGATCCCGTCTCATTCTTCTAAACTCTAGTGAATACAGGCCCAGTGGAACTAATCTCTCCTCATACAACAGTCCTGCCATCCCCGGCATCAGCCTAGTGAACCTTTGCTGCACTCCCTCTATGGCGAGTATATTCTTTCTTAGGTAGGGAGACCAAAACTGCTCGCAATACTCCAGGTGTGGTCTCACCAAGGCCCTGTATAACTGAAGTAAGACATCCCTTCTTCTGAACTCAAATTCTCTTGCAATGAAGGCCAACATACCATTTGCCTCCCTAATTGTGAGCTGATAATGGCATGGTGAGAGCAAGGGGACATTTGAGAAGTTGCTGAATGACAGGACCAATAGGCTATCTCCTTAAGTGATGAGATTTAAGGGCTGAGAAATAAACAGAGGAACGACATGAAAGGAAATAAGCGCAAATAGAATCAAATTAGATACAGAAAGGCAAATAAATAGAGGGAAGGAAAGATTAGATTGAGAGAGGTAAAAAAAGGAAAAGTGAGAAATTTTAAAATAAAAATTATTTTATAAACCTCTAGTAACAATTTTCTACCTGTAGGAATGAGATGGCACAGATCTAATTGTTCCTTTCCTGGGCCAGAGAGTTGAATGAAGTTACACGAATATAAATCTCATCATTAAAGAGTCTTTATGTCATTAAGTACCAGTGAGTTTAATGGCTAATTACTGAGCAAATGCAACAATTTCTTGAAACTTAGCTGGAGGCTGAGGCTGAGTTGCCTTTCTCATGAGGCCAAATATGACTGGTGCAAATCGCCTAACAAACTTGTGGCGACTGTCAGCTCCTGGAGTGTCTTTACCTCGTCTCCGATTCTTTACTAATTAATAATGGCGAGTGCCCATTAAACTCGTCACTATTTTCCCAGAAATGTCTGGATCCAGATCACCAGCCTGATAACCCCCCATCTTATTGGGAGTCCTCACCAACAGCAAACGTGAACTGCTGAACCGTTTCCACCAATGTAACACAGCCTCCATGCTCACTCCAAACTCGAAAAGAATTTGCCCTTCGTTTTCCATGCCTAAATGCAAATTTAACTTTTGACCAACATCAGTTATGTGCCTTTCCTGAGATGCCGCTGCTATCATATTCCTGTGGCAATTGCATCATTGCATTGACCAAATTAGAATCCTGATCTGTCTAAATTGTGGAAAACTTGGATTGTTCTTTTTCTGGCTGTGATTCCAACCCTCCAATATCATGTTCCCGAGTGTGTTTCTGTTCTCTGTTTGTTGGGTCGTGAGTTCCCAGATTACATTTCTCATGAACTATCTCATTGCTCCTATTCATTATTAATTCAGTTTAAGGCAGATGTTGATTTATGTTTGCCTGTCGCTGCTTCTCAAGTACATTCACGCCTTTTATTTATTTCCCTTCGTTTAGATGGTTCAGTAATTCTAGAACAATAACTACAGCAGACTCATTATCCTTGAGACCTATCCATATAGACAGAGTAACAATTGATAAGACCAGAACAGCCATTTGCAGATGTGGTTTTTTTTTTTGTCAATTAAGGTTTGAAACGATGATTTCCATATGTTTTTAATAAGGACCTCAAATTGACTATTAAATTGAATGGGCCTATAGAATTCTCTGGAATTTAGAAGAATGTGAGATGCTCTCATGAAAATGTGCACGACGGGATAGATGCGGAGAGGTTACTTCCCCTGTCTGGAGAGTCTAGAACTGTATAGAGGTCCTAGTTCCAGGATAAGGGTTCAGCCATTTCAAACTGAGATGAGGGGAAACTTATCTACGCAGAGGATTGTGACTCTTTGGAATCTTTGTACCCCATCGTTATGACGATGCGTTGTTCTTAAAAAGATAGAGGCCGGAATTTTCCGCTCCCCTTGGCGTCGGACGTCATGGCGGGCGGAGGGGGAGGGGAGGGGGGGTAACAATAAAGTGAGAAGTCCAAAAATCAATTTCACAAAATTGCGAAGCTAGTTTGTGTTTGTCCGCTCTGCCCGCCAACGGCAGGCCACATTTCCTGCCAACGCATGTCGAGAACCTAATTTCAATATTTTGCTATTTCATTATAAATCCTGCTTGCCAGAATCATCCCCCTCTACGCTGGGTCATTCAGGCACATCATGCCGATGTGTTTCACAACTGTACATAAGCAACGTGTACCTGGTGAGCTGCACTTCACTCAGGACCTTGAGGTTTGTTTGCCTACCTTGCTTCGGGCAGCACTCACAGTCGTCAGCGCCAGGCTTCGCAGGCAGCACCACATCACTTTTAGGGGGGGCTCACGGGCAGGTCTCTACCTACCAGACCAGCCCTTGGAGGGGGAGGGCGGGGGGCTTTTCAATGGCTGCAGGGCTAGGGCTTGTTTGGAGAAGGGGGAGAAGTGGCCTCAGGCAAGGGCTGTACTTGGGCAAGGGGATTACCTAGGGTGTGTGCGGGGGCACATGTTGATTTGTACAAGTGACCTCAAGGTAGTGAGAGCTGAGGACGCAGTCCCTAGAGGAGATGAGGCCAGATGGAGATGAGAGGGTGTGTGTGAGGGAGTGAGTGGTGATGTTCCTTGAGCTGGCAGTGAGTAAGATGCCAGTGAATGTGTGATGGGCTTGAGTGTGTGAGTTTAGAGTGATAAGATGGCTGCCTTACCCCGGAGGCATAGATGAGATCATTCATCCGTTTTCTGCACTGGATGGCCAACTTCTTGTGTGCAGCATTGGCACTGACTACCGCTGCCATCGCCTCCCAAGCCAGAGTGGTGAGACTGATAGGCCTCCTGCGGCCAGAGCAAGGGTTCAGGACATTGTGGTGGATCACCACAGTTTCCAGAAGGCATCCCAGGCATGTGTCACTGAGTCGGGGGGCTGCACCCCTTCTTGGCTTTTGGGGCCATGTCTTCACGGGTGCCTCCTGGGCTGTAAGCATTGAGAATGGAGGACTGCCAGCCAGCTACAATATACAACCTGTATTCCACCATGTGGGATGAGAAGGAACAGACAGCCAAACACCCCTGGGGAGCATGGAAGACCCCATATCCTGTAACATTATCCTGAAACGTTTCAAATGTTTCTGAGATGAGACATCAAAATGTTCTAAAAATACAATGACCACAGCAGACATGGATTAATCGAATTCCTCTGGAATATACGTACATACGAATTAGAAGGAATAGGCCACTTGACCCTTGACCCTTCTCCGTCATTCGATAAGATCAATCCCACATTCCTGCCTACCCCCTGTAACCTTTCACCCCCTTGTTAATCAAGAATCTATCTAGCCCTGCCTTAAAAATATTCAAAGACTCTGCTTCCACCGTCTCTTAAGGAAGAGAGTTCCAAAGACTCTCAACACCCAGAGAAAAAAATTTCTCCTCATCTCTGTCCTAAATGAGTGACCCCTTATTTTTAAACAGCGAACCCTAGTTCTAGATTCTCCCACAAGAGGAAACATCCTCTCCACATCCACTCTGTCAAGACCCCTCAGGATCTTAAAGGTTTCAATTAAGTCGCCTCTTCTCTTCTCAATTCCAGTGGATACAAGCCTAACCTGTCCAACCTTTCCTCATAAGACAACCTGCCCATTCCTGGTATTAGTCTAGTAAACCTTCTCTGAACTGCTTCTAACACATTTACTTCTTTCTTTAAATAAGGAGACCAGTATTGTACACAATACTCCAGGTGTGGTCTCACCAGTGGCCTGTACAACTGAAGCATAACCTCCCTACTTTTGTAGTCAATTCCCCTCACAATAAATGATAACATTGTATTAGTTTTCCTAATTACCTGCTGTGCCTGCATATTAACCTTTTGTGATTCATGCACTAGGACACCCAGATCCCTCTGAATCTCAGAGCTCTGCAATCTCTCATCATTTAGATAATATGCTTCTTTTTTATTCTTCCTGCCAAAATGACGATTTCACATTTTCTCACATTATACTCCATTTGCCAGATCTTTTCCCACTCGCTTAACCTATTTTTGTCACTTTGTAGCCTCCTTACGTCCTCATAAAATCATTGAGGTCTACAGCATAGAAAAAAGCCCTTCAGCCCATCGAGTCTGTGCTGGTCAAACAAGTATCTAACTATTCTAAATCCATTTTCCAGCACTAGGCCTATAGCCTTGGATGCCATGGCATCGCAAGTGCACATCCAAATACTTCTTAAATGTTATGAGGGTTTCTGCCTCTACCACCCTTTCAGGCAGTGAGTTCCAGATTCCCACCACCCTCTGGGTGAAAAAATTCTTCCTTATGTCCCATCTAAATCTTCTGCCCCTTTCCTTAAATTTATGCCCCATGGTTATTGATCCCTTCACCAAGGGGAAAAGTTCCTTCCTGTCTACCCTATCTATGCCCCTCATAATTTTATACACCTCAATCATGTCCCCCCTCAATCTCCTCTGCTCCAGGGAAAATAACCTGGTCTATCCAATCTCTCCTCATAACTAAAACTCTCCAGCCCAGGCAACATCCTAGTAAATCCTCTCTGTACTCTCTCTAGTTCAATCACGTCCTTCCTATAATGCTGATTTCAGAACTGCATGCAATACCATAGCTGTGGCCTCTTCACAATTTACTTTCCTACCTATGTTTGTGTTGTCAGCAAATTTAACAACCATTCCTTCGGTCCCTTCATCCAAGTCATTTATATAAATAGTAAAAAGTTGAGGCCCCAGCATACCAATCGTCTCATCCTGCCAATCAGAAAAAGACCCATTTATGCCAACTCTCTGCTCCCTGTTAGCCAGCCAATCTTCTATTTGCACCAATATGTTACCCCTTATGCCATGACCTTTTATTTTCTGCAATAACCTTTGATGTGGCACTTTAACAAAACTAAATACAGTACATCCACCGGTTCCCCTTTATCCACAGCATATGTGACTCTTTCAAAGAATTCCAATAAATTGGTTAAACATGATTTCCCTTTTACAAAACCATGTTGACTCTGGCTAATTCCCTTGAACTTTTCTAAGTGCCCTGCTATAACACCTTTAATAACAGCTTCTAACATTTTCCCTATGGCAGATGTTAGACTAACTGGCCTATAGTTTCCTGCTTTCTGTCTCTCTCCCTTTTTGAATAAAAGAGTTACATTTGCTATTTTCCAATCTAATGGAACCTTTTCCAAATCTAGGGAATTTTGGAAAATTAAAACCAATGCATCAACTATCTAACGAGCCACTTCCTTCAAGGTCTTAGGGTGAAATCCATCCAGACCTGGGGATTTGTCAGTCTGCAGCCCCAACAATTAGCTCAACACCACTTCCCTGGTGATTGCAATTTTCCCGAGTTCCTCCCTCCCTTCCATTTCCTGATTTACAGCTATTTCCGGGATGTTACTTGTGTCCTCTATAGTGAAGACCGAAGCAAAATACTTGTTTAATTCATCCGCCATCTCCCTACTTTCCATTGTCAATTCCCCCGACATACTCTCTATAGGACCCGCTCACTTTGTTAACTCTTCTCTTATTTAAATATACACAGAAACTCTTACAGCCAACAGGATGGTAAGAATTGTTTACCATGCTAGAGAGGTCAGAATGCTGTACTGAAAGGCTCGAAGAAACTGTCTCTCTCTCTCTCTCACACACAAGTACTGTGCCCAGATTTGCAGAGTAACCATCCTAAGAAGAGAAGCCTGCTGCAAACCGAGATATTTTGGGGAAATCTGCTCCATATAACTACACCCAGGAAGATAACTGAACAAAATGGCCACAACGTGGGATCACCGCATCGAAATCACCCAAAGCACAACTAATCGTATAATCTTTTATCTGCTTCACGAACCTATCCTCTTATTCCACCATCTGTACTAGTGAGTGTGTGTGTGGTTCCAGGCAATGCGCGCGACATATGAATGGTGGGGCAGAATTTAGCCTTTGTTGGGCGGACTCGGTGGGGGTGGTCAGGAAGCCAACCCGGGCCGGTCTGTGATTTCACGCTGGCAGACCGATTAAGGCCCGCTCAACATGAAATGTGAGTGGCAGCGTTCAGCACTGCCTGTGCGGGGTAGCGGGCTGAGGGGTGGGGGAGGAGGAGGGCGAGCGGGGAACTTTGTGCATACGCGTGAGTGAGCGCTTGAAAATCTCCGAGTCACAAGAGCTGCCTCAGAGAGATGAGGAGTTTTCAAAAAACAAAAATTAAGATTAGAAAGATGTTATAAAACATGTTCCCTCATGTGACTCTGTCACATGAGTAGGGACATGTTATAAGTGAAATTTGAAAGGTGTTATTTTATTTTTATTTGATGTTGGAAACCTCATCCCACCCGTGGATGAGGTTTCCAAAAAATGTAAAGGCCGCCTGGTCCTTTCACCTGCCCCGCCCACCGTAAGGCTGGATGGATGATGGAAAATTTAACTTAACTGATACTTCAATGGCCTTAACGGGCCTTTTCATTGATGGTGGACGCGCTGCCGATTCCCGTGCACGCCCGTCAACCGAACTATCGCCCGACTGTGCGTTGATGTCTTGACCCTCGCCCGATGTCAACGCGAGTCATTTCAGGCTCGAGTGGGTCAGGCGCGCGGCCGCTGGCGGTGAAAATTCTGCCCGTGGCGGTGATTTACCTCCTCCTCTTTATCAATCCGGGAAGTAGTTTCAATAAACTTATCTTGCCCTTTGTTCAAACTCAGCAAACCCGTCTGGCTATTTCTTTACAATCTGACAACACAAAGAGTGGGACTCCTGCGGTATTGGCAAAGCACATCCTCTCTAAATCCGCCAATGAAAACTGTTCCGGTCAGACCTGGGGTGGGATTTTACGGCCGCTCCCGCTGGCGGGATTTTCCAGTTCTGCCAAAGTCAATGTGCTTTTTAATGTCTTGCAGTATTTTCCAGCTCCACCCAAGCTATGATGGGGACTGTGTAACGCTGTGCCCATGGAGTGGTAGAATAGGGGAGTCATTTTTAACCCTCCTCATGTGGCTGTAACACCATAAGACTGTGAATGCTTGATTGATGAATATATCCAAGATAGAGATGAATAGATTTTTGGCCACTTAGTGAATCAAGGAATAAGGAAGGATCATGGAGTTTTGAGGCTAAAGACCCAGCCATGATCTTATCGAATGGCTGAGCAGGCACAAGATGCTGGATGGCCTACTCCGTTTATGTTCTTAGGTACCCATCCCACTGTAAATCCCTGCGATCCTTTCACTCTGTCCATTTTGTCCAGTATAACCTGTTTTCAGCACCTTCAGTTTGGAATGTCGTAGTGGCTTATAAATTACCTCTGGGGGCCTGATCCATAGGCGAGTCTCCGAGGTGTGGGTAAGCAACATGGAGATTGAGAGTCACAATCCCACCGTGGCAAGTTTTTGAAAACATTTAAACTGATAATTTATGAGAAAATAGCTATGAAATTTGCTGGATTGTGCTTTTTATTTCACAGAATCACAGAATCTCACAGTGCAGAAGAGGCCCTTTGGCCCATCGAGTCTGCACTGACACGTGAGAAACACCTGACCTACCTACCTAATCCCATTTACCAGCACTTGGCCCATAGCCTTGAATGTTATGTCATGCCAAGTGCTCATCCAGGTACTTTTTAAAGGATGTGAGGCAACCCGCCTTCACCACCCTCCCAGGCAGCGCATTCCAGACTGTCACCACCCTCTGGGCAAAAAAGCTTTTCCTCACATCCCCCCTAAACCTCCTGCCCCTCACCTTGAACTTATGCCCCCTTGTGACTGACCCTTCAACTAAGGGGAACAGCTACTCCCTATCCACCCTGTGCATGCCCCTCATAATCTTGTACACCTCGATCAGGTTGCCCCTCAGTCTTCTCTGCTCCAATGAAAACAACCAAGTCTATCCAACGTCTCTTCATAACTTAAATGTTTCATCCCAGGCAACATCCTGGTGAATCTCCTCTGCACCCCCTCCAGTGCAATCACATCCTTCCTATAATGTGGCGACTAGAACTGCACACAGTACTCCAGCTGTGGCCTCACCAAGGTTCTATACAACTTCAACATGACCTCCCTACTTTTGTAATCTATGCCTCGATTGATAAAGGAAAGTGTCCCATATGCCTTTTTCACCACCCCACTAACATGCCCCTCCACCTTCAGAGATCTATGGACACACATGCCAAGGTCCCTTTGTTCCTCAGAACTTCCTAGCGATATGCCGTTCATTGAATACTTGCTTGTCAAAATACTCCTCCCAGAGTGTATCACCTTTTCAGGGTTAAATTCCATCTGCCACTTATCTGCCCATTTGACCATCTCATCGATAGCCCAAGATACTCAACCGCACTGTTAACCACCCGGCCAATCTTCATGTCATCTGCAAACTTACTAATCCTACCCCCCATATAATTTTCTATGTCATTTATATAAATGACAAATAATAGGGGACCGAGCACAGATCCCTGTGGTACGCCACTGGACATTGGCTTCCAGTCACTAAAGCATCCTTCTGTCATTACCCTCTGCCTCCTACAACTAAGCCAATTTTGAATCCACCTTATCAAATTACCCTGTATCCCATGTTCATTTGCCTTCTTTATAAGTCTTTCATGTGGGACCTTGTCAAACGCTTTGCTGAAATCCACATAAACTACATCAACTGCGCTACCCTCATCTACACACCTGGTCACCTCCTCAAAACATTCAGTCAAATTTGTTAGACATGACCTCCCTCCGACAAAGCCATGCTGACTATCCCTGATCAAAACTTGCCTCTCCAAGTGGAGATAGATACTCTCCTTCAGAAATTTCTCCAATAGTTTCCCTACCACTGACGTGAGACTCACTGGCCTGTAGTTCCCTGGCCTCTACAACCCTTCTTAAATAGCGGAACCACATTAGCTGTTCTCCAGTCCTCTGGCACCTACCCCGTGGCCAGAGAGGAATTGCTCTTGGGATGTGAGCATCACTGGCAAGGCCAGCATTTGTTACTTATCCTTAATTTCCCTTGGACTGAGTGGCTTGTTAGGCCATTTCAGAGGACAGCTAAGAGTCAACCAAATTGCTGTGGATCTGGAGTCACATGTAGGCCAGACCAGGTAGGGATAGACAGATTTTCTTCCCTAAAGGACATGAGTTAACCAGATGGATATTGACAATATTACTGAGACTCGCTTTTTCCAGATTTAATAATTAAGTAAATTGAAATTCCCCCAGCAGCCATGGTGGGATTTGAATGCAGGTCATTGAAACATTAGTCCAGGCTTTGGGATTACTAGTTCAGTGACATAACCACAGGTTACTGTCCCTCCTGATTGTGAAAGAAGCCCAATCTAGTTCTCTAAGGCACTATGAGGAAGGAGAATGTGGGATTCTAGTCCTCACTAACGTGACTGACAACTGACGGCAGGAGGCAGCAATGCTGCAGTGAGTCACATTTGAAGTTGGAATTTTGTCGCTGGGCCTCATTTGAATGAATCCAGTGGGAATTGACAGCTGGTGGGTCAGGAAGGTAAAGGTCAAATGATCTGGAGGATGAGGATTATCCAATCCAGACAGCAAGAGATCTGGTAATACGGAGGGTGACGATTGGGTGACTTGGTGTCCATCCCGTTGACATCAGGAAAGGTTGCCTGCAGCAAGGTAAATCTTGGGCAGTGAGTGTTGTTTTGAGGGTCTCTTTGTTTAATGGGGAGATGTGGGTAGGTGGATGGTGGGAAGAATCCAGGTCAGCAAAAGGCCAGAGTTTTCTTGTGCGGTTTGGAGAATCACTGCTGGGGAAAGTGTTTTTAAAAAACACACCTTGAGCAGCCTTGTGGCTTCTACTTCAAAGAGGTATCCCCAGTGTCCTGGCCAACATTCATCCCTCAACAAACATCACTAATTAAGATTCGCGGTCATTATCACATTGCTGTTTGTAGAATTTTGCTGTGTGCAAATTGGCTGCTGTGTTTCCTACATCACAACAGTGACTACATTTCAGAAGTACTTCATTGGCTAGAAAGTGCTTTGGGACATCCTGAGGTTGAGTTCTTTATTTCTTGACAGCTTCTCATGATGGGGTTGGCATTCCAGAGTTGGTTAAAATCCCATCGAGGTGGAAGTCTATGTATGTTTTGCAAAATCTACTACCTTTCTAACTATTCCCAATTCTGAAGAAAATTCACAGATCTGAACCGTTAACTCTGTTTCTCTCTCCACAGATGCTGCAAAACCTGCTGAGTATTTCCAGCATTTTCTGTTTTTATCTTAGATTTCCAGCATCCGCAGTATTTAGTTTTTGTGTTAAGAGACGATGGGTTCTTCTGACTTTGGATGAAGTATGTCTAACAGATAAACCTAAAAGGCCAAGAAGAAGCTAATGAGACCCATCCAGTCTGTCTCATTCAAATGCCAGTGAAACCATTGATCCACCCAGTCTCCAGGTAGAAGGCAAGACCCCAAATGAAATGTTTAAGTAAGGCCTCGTCTGCCCTCTCTGGTGGTCCTCAGGAAATCCAGGAAAATGCTCAGAAATTCCTCTCCAACTCCTTAATGATTTAGCAGATTGAGAAAGGGCTTAGGCCCTCATAATCCTGACTAACAGTGTCCCACCATCTGTAGGTATTTTATGAATACCAATATACAAACATACAAATTAGGAGCAGCAGTAGGCCACTTGGCCCCTCAATAAAATCATGGCTTATCTGATTGTAAACGCAACTCCAGATCCGAGACTACCCCTGATAATCTTTTTACCCCCTTGCTTATCAAGAATCTATCTAGCTCTGCCTTAAAAACGTACAAAGACTCTGCTTCCACCTCCTTTTGAGGAAGAGTTCCAAAGACCCACTAGCCTCTGAGAGAAAACATTTCTCCTCATCTCTGTCCTAAATAGGCGACCCCTTATTTTTAAACAGTGACCCCTCGTTCTAGATTCTCCCACAAGAGGAAATGCCTTCTCCACATCCACCCTGTCAAGACCCCTCAGGATCTTAAAGGTTTCAATCAAGTTGCCTCTTACTTGTCTAAACTCCAGCAGATACAAGCCTAGTCTGTCCAACTTTTCCTCATAAGATAACAGTCTCAATCCAGGTATTTGTCTAATAAACCTGCTCTGAACTGCTTCCAACTCATTTGCGTCATTCCTTAAATAAGGAGACCAATACTGAAAACAGTACTCCAGATGTGGTCTCATCAACACTATGTATAACTGAAGCAACACCTCCCCACTTTTATATTCAATTACCCTCACAATAAACAATAACATTCTATTGGCTTTCCTAATTACTTTTTGTTTAAGAGATAAGGTCAGGAGTGGTTCATTCAACCCTCAAGTCTGTTCCACTTTACAATCAGAGTTGATCATATTTTATCTCTTAATATCCCTTAATACCCTTGCCAGAAATCTATCAAGCTCAGTTTTGAAATTTTCATTTGGCCCCAGCCTCAACAGCATTTTGGGGAGAGATTTCCAGATTTCCACTACTGTTTGTGTGAAGAAGTGCATCCTGACATCACCCCTGAATGGCTTAGCTCTAATGTTAAACTTATACCCCTTTGTTCTGGACTTCTCCCACCCAAGCAGGGGAGGCAGGGGCACAGTGGTATTGTCACTGGACTGGTAATCCAGAGACCCAGGGTAATGCTTTGGGGACCTGGGTTCGGATTTCACCAGGGTAGAGAAGAAAAGCTATTGTCCTTACCTGGTCTGGCCTACATGTGACTCCAGACCCCTGAACAAGGGCAGTTAGGGATAGGCAATAAATGCTGGCCTAGCCAGTGATGCCCACATCCAAAGAATAAAAAGCTCCACCTTATTTCTATCTAGCCCTTTAATCATCTTACAAAACTCAATTAGATTACTCCTGAATCATCTAAATTCCCATTATTTAACCCTTTAGCCCTTGTGTCGTTCTGGTGAATCTGTGCTGCAACCCCTCCAAGGTCATAATATTCTTCCTGAGGTTTGGTCTCAGAATTAAACACAGGACTCCTGTTTTCTCTCAGGAACTTACCTTTAAAAGGATCAATAAAACAGCAATCAAATAGCAGAGAGAAAGAAAACAATGTGCTGTGTTCAGCTGGCCCTGCGGTTAGGACTGAGGTTAAAGCAACAACAGAAACGCTTTTGGAATAATTGTACAGATGAAAGACCAAAATCGACCATCTCTCAGGGTATGTAATGCACATGATTGGCACACAAATCAGTCTGAAAGGATTACCTAGTCAACACTATGTGCACGGTTCTCTAAGTATCATTTAGCACTGACTGTGGGGGAGGTTTTTCCCTTTTAGATAGGTTCTCATCTCAGCATTCTTCATTTAGCAGTAAATAAATTTAGCAGTAATAAAGTATGAAAGAAAGATTTGCATTTACATAGTGCCTTTCATCAGGACATCCCAAAACGCTTTACAACCAAGTAAGTACTTTTGAAGTGTAGCCACTGTTGTCGTGTAAGGGTCATGGGGGCCAACTTGGACACTCTAAGATCCCACAAACAGCATTTTGATGGTGCCCAGACAACTGTTTTAGTTTTTCTTTTCATTTGGTCGAGATGTGAGTACCATTTATCATCCATCCTGTTACCCTCAAGAAGGTGGTGGTGAGCCATTTTCCTGAACCACTGCAGTCCATGTGGTGTACCCATAGTGCTGTTAGTGAGGGAGTTCCAGGATTTTGGGCTCAGTGGCAGTGATGTTTTTTTTATTCGTTCATGGGACATGGGTGTTGCTGGCTTGGCCAGTATTTATTACCCATCTCTAACTGTCCTTGTTCAGAGGGAATTTAAGAGTCAACCACATTATTGTGGGTCTGGAGTCACATGTAAGCCAGCCAGGTAAGGACAGCAGATTACCTTCCCTAAAGGGCATTAGTGAACCAGATGGGCTTTTATGACAATGGTTTCATGGTCATCATTAGACTTTTAATTCCAGATTTTTATTGAATTCAAATCCCACCATCTTCCATGGTGGGATTTGAACCTGGGTTAGTAGGGTATTACCCTGGGTCTCTGGATTACCAGTCCAGTAACAATACCACTATGCCACCGTAAAGTGAACGGCAATATATTTCCGAGTCAGGATGGTGAGTGACTAGGAGGGAAACTTGCAGGTGATATTGCTCCTATGTGTCTGTTGGCCTTGTTTTTCCAGGGGGTAGAGGTTTGGAAGGTGTTGTTGAAAGAGGTTTGTTGAGTTGCTGCAGTGCATTTTGTAGGTGGTACACACTGCTGCCTCTGTGCATCAGTGATGGAGAAAGTGGATGTTTAAGATTGTGGATGGGGTGCTGGTGAAGCAATCTGCTTTGTCCTGGATGATGCTGAGCTTCTTGAGTGTTGTTGGAGCTGCACTCATCCAGGCAAATGGAGAACATTCCATCAGAGCCCTGACTTGTGCCTTATAGATGGTGGACAGACTTCGGGGTGTCAGGAGGTGAGTACTCACCCCAGAATTCCCAGCCTCTGACCTGCTCTTGTAGCCAGAGTATTTATGTCGCTGGTCCAGTTCAGTTTCTGGTCAATGGTAACCCTCAGGCTGTCGATGGTGGGTGATTCAATGATGGTAATGCCGTTGAATGTCAAGGTGATAGCAGTTGAGGGTAAGCATTGGCCAAGATATGGATGACTTCCCTCCCCTTCTTCGAAGTAGTGCCTTGGAGTATTAAATCTGAGAGTCTTAGAGCTGCTGAGAAGTTGGCACTAACAGCACCTGCCGTAGCAAAATTAAATAAGCCAGTTAGGAATTTATAGCAACTCTCTCTCTCTCCCCTGTAATAAGGTTCCCCTTCAATTAACAAGAAGACATGACCTTTAGCTTGATACTAGACTTTCTTTGGTTGTGCATTCACAGGAAGATCACCGTGACTACGTCCCAAGCACTAGGATACTTACCCAGAAGAATATGCAGGCCTATACCTGGAGTCATCTGCAGTGCCATTGCTGACTGACTCACGTGGGCTCCACCTAATGTAACTCAGTTTCTCATAGAAGGTTATTAACTTGCAGTTAAAATGTTTAATGCAAACGATACTCATCTTGTTGTGTAAACAGACTGGTGGATTCTTCATCTCATCCTCTTCAGTTACTTTCCTCTGTTTTTAAGTGTTGACTCAGCCTTGAAGGAGAAGGGAAATTAATAGTCATAGTAATTTACGCTTTCTGATCTCTGTCATCAAGAAATTGTTAGTTTTAGGAGGAGTTGCTGAGAACTAGATGCTTACTACATGACTGAGCTTATAGGTGTTGTTGTTGAACTCACATGACCCAAACTCACCAACATTCATGTAAATAATGCTCTGTCAGATAAGTACTGCATAAATCACTTCTCATAATGCAGCAGAATTTTCTGTTATCATTTAGAATATCCACCTGCCTGCTTATCCCTGACAATCGTTCACCTGACAGCAGCAAATGAGTCAGTGTTCATTTATTCTGGATTGTATCTCACTGGGGGGATTGGCATATATTTGAGTGGTACAAGCAAACACAAGTCTAAGCAAGCGTTAAACAAACACAGGAGTCGTAAGCTGCAGTCTGCCTTTCCGTGGCACAGCTGGTGCTGAACAACAGAGAATCTTAATCATGGAATGGTTACAGCACAGAAAGAGGCCATTCAGCCCTTCATGTCCGTGCTAGCTCTTTGCAAGAGCAACTCAACTAGCCCCATTCCTTTCCTGATTGCCCCGCAATGTTTCTCTTTCTTCATCATTTCCTTCCTTGTAAGCATCAGGGATACAGATGGCTGCACGAACAGAATCCTGAGTATGACTGTAGAATTGCTTAAATACAATCTGACAGTGAAGTTGTTTTCTTTGAGAAATGTTGTCGCACTCTTTATGTAGTGGCTGCATGCTGTAACGCTTCATTAATTAAATAAGTAACTCGCTGCCACAAGGAGTAGATGAGGTGAATAGAATAGTGACATCTAAGGGGAAGCTAGATAAACATATGGGGGGGGAGAAAGGAATAGAAGGTTTTCCCATTAGGGTTAGATCAAAAGAGGTGGAAAGATTCACGTGGAGCATTATCAACAGTATGGACCAATCGGGCTGAAGGACCTATTTCTGTGCTGCAAATTTGATGCCATCCTGCTAATTGAAAACAGCAACTGTCAAGGAAGTTGTTTTATCTTTGCCCACTGACTGGTCTCCTGTGCATCCTCCCTTCTCTCTGTTCTGTCATCGGTGGCAGGTTCTTCAGTCCATCTCAGTCCCTGATTTCTATAACTTTCTCCTTAAGCGTTGGTGTCTCACTTTTGGTCACTCTCCATGGGACATTGTTTGGGGACCAAGACCTGTGCTGAAAATCAAAGCTTGGACAGCAAGTGAACCTCCTGCCACCCAAGGCTTCTTTGGAAATATTCCCACGGAGATGCAGAGATAGAAAATGGGATAGGGAGATGAAAATTAGCAACTCCGTTTTATCTTTTCCTGGGATTTGGGTGATGGCAACAAGACAGCAGTTAGTTGCCCCGAGAGCATTAAGAGTGAACCACAAATGTCAGGGCTGAAATCATCTGCAAGCTAGGACAGGGAGGAGCTGGATCTTCCTGTGCCTAAATTACATGCCCAAAAAAGCAATGGCTTTTCCCAGCAACTGGGGAGACCCATCCTCCTTTTCCATGGCATCAGAATTCCATTAAATTCAGCTTCGATGCTTGGTGCGATGGCAGGATTTAAACTCACCTCTTCTGGGTTTCCTCCTCTGTCCTCGCATTTAAAAGTCTGCTTCAATCCCCATCTCTTTCACAGAGCCTTAATTTTGTTAATTCCGCAACTCTCTCGCCAGTGTTCCAGAGCCCACGCCTTTTCCACTTCAGTGAAGTGCCTTTGGGAAGTTTTTCTATGATAAGGAGTTATATAAATGGAGGATGTTTCATTTCTGCTCCAAGGAGAAGTTAATGATACATGTTTATTCCATATTTATGATGCTCGGTTTGCAGATATCAAACAAAAGTGTCAATGGTGGCAAGTGAAATACAGTAATCAGTCAACTACTGTGGTCTCATTCAATCTCCTGGAATGTGCTGCAGTCTGATAATTGTGGAATGTAAGATGTAGACAACCCTCAGGCCAAGGAGTTGTTGCAGTTGAAGTCGTCAGAAGATCCTAGTCAAGAGTTCAATTAGCAAAATAATAGCTCATCCTTGATTACTGTAATTCCCGCATCTTCTTCCCTGTCACTGTGCCCCCACACCCACCACCCCCACCACCAACCACCAACATCTTGCCTTGTCCTTTCTCCGTAACTTCCTGGAGGATGTGTTTGTTCTTCAACATCCTTCTGACCAAATACAGCTAGGACAAGGCAGCCCGTTTGATTGGCACCCCACCCACAAATGTTCACTCCCTCCACCACCAGCACATTGTGGCAGCAGTGCGTACCATCTACAAGATGCACTGCAGGAATTCACCAAGTCTCCTTAGATAGCACCTTCCCAACTCACGACCACTACCACCTAGAAGGACAAGGTCTGCAGATAAATGGGAACAACACCTCCTGGAAGTTCCCCTCCAAGTCAGTCACCATCTTGACTTGGAAACATATCACCGTTCCTTCACTGTCAGTGGGTCAAAATCCTGGAACTCCCTCCCTAACAGCACTGTGGGTGTATCTACACCACATGGACTGCAGTGGTTCAAGAAGGGAGCTCATCATCACCTTCTCAAGGGAAATTAGGGATGGGCAATAAATGCTGGCCTAGCCAGTGACACCCACATCCCTGAATGAATAAAAAAAACACTAGCAGCAAAACTAGTTCTCGGTTTTAGGTAGGCTTGGGGTTATGGTTTGGAGGAGCAACCCATAGTGGAACAAACTCCAGATACTTAATTTTAAATAGAAGTTGGAGAACGGGAGTCCAGAGTTCAGCAAATACAGTTCCCAGCGGGCCACCGGCCTTCTACTCATGTTCTGGCCGGGAATTGGCTGCACGTGCGCAGTTTGTTGATTTCATCATCTTCAGGCCAGGAACCAGCCCTGCACACATGCACAGAAGAAAAGGAAGGAAAAAAGTGAAATGGCATGAAAAGCAGGCCAGGTGAGTGGAACTGGAGCGCCTTTGCACAGAGTGTGTCACCAGGAGCAGGACCCAGGAGGACGATAGGGAGAAGGTCCCGAACAAAGAAAGAGGTCCCAAACCAGGAATGAGACAGAACCAGGTCCCAGCAGAGGACTCGAAGGAAGCCCAGAAGAACAAAGGAGGCAGCTGAAGGCTGGTGACCCCATGCTGCGGGCTGTAAGGGCAAAGGTACCCTTTTGGAGCAGTGATGTTCTGCTTGGCATGGCTGAAGATGTGAAAGCATGCTTGGAAGGTGAAGCTTGAGTATATGTGGAGATCCAGGGGAAAGAAATCTCAGAAGGCAAGATTCAAACCCTGGGGGTGGATTCTTGTTGGAGCAGTCCAAGCAGGAGCGACTTTTTGAGGGAATTCCAAGGTGAGTTCTTCAAACATGGAGATTGGAAACCCTTGTGAGAAAGGCAGAGGGGTGAATAATTTGAGGGAGGGGATGTGATGGCATGACCCCTGGGAAACCACGTCATCATGAAGACAACTGACTCCACGTCAAGCTGCCCCACAGCAATAAAACTCTGTGGGGCTCATTAACAAGGCATCTTCAGGCCCTTATTGGGTTGGCTGGCAGCTCGATCACTCCTAGCAGCACCAGGAGGGTGTCGGTGGCATCTGCTGGGATTGCAGCTGAAGAGAGAAGCCCAAGGCCTAGGATCCCCGGAGCAGCTAAGTCCAGGGACTTGGGCTGAGAGTATTTGGGAACATTAAGGAGAGGGACAGTGGTGGGTTTATGAGAGGGAGTGGGAAGGAAGGAAAGGGGTTTAGTTTAAGGGGGGCTGTCCCATGATCGGCAAAGGGCTGCCCCCAAAGAATGAACCCACCCCGCTTTCCTCCTCACTCTTTAACCATTTGAAGTTAAAAATCAGGCTTCCCGCTCCCATCCTGCTGCCCACACCAAACATATTATGGCATGGGCAGCGAATGATCAGGGTCAATAGATTTGATAACAAGCCTAATTGACCCTTAAATGGTCATTTTAATATGGTGGGTGGACGGGAAGGGGTGGGATAGGTGCCCACTCCATTTTACATGCCCCTCCCCCATGGGAAACATGCCTGCTGGGGACATGTAAAATTCAGCCCAGAGTTTCAATGAGACCAGTTGGCTCACTGATTTTTTTAAATTCATTTACAGAATGTGGATAGGCCAGCATTTATTGCCTACTTCTAACTGCCCTTCAGAAGGTGGTCGTGAGCTGCCTTCTCAAACCACTGCGGTCCCTGTGGTGTAGGTACACCCGCTGTGCTGTTAGGGAGGGAGTTCCAGGATTTTGACCCAGCGACAGTGAAGGGACGGCGATATATTTCCAAGTCAGAATGGTCAGTGACTTGGAGGGGAACTTGCAGGTGGTGGTGTTCCCATGTGTTTGCTGCCCTTGTCCTTCTAGATGGTAGTGGTGGTCGATTTGGAAGGTGCTGCCTAAGGAGTCCTGGTGCATCTTTTTTGTTTATTCATTCATGGGATGTGGGCTTCGCTGGCTGGGCCAGCATTTATTGCCCATCCCTACTCACCCTTGAGAAGGTGGTGGTGAGCTGCCTTTTTGAACCACTGCAGTCCATGTGGTGTAAGTACATCCACAGTGCTGTTAGGGAGTCCCAGGAGGTACACACTGCTGCTACTGTGTGTTGGTGGTGGAGGGAGTGAATGTTTGTAGTACCAATCAATTAGGCTGCTTTGTCCAAAATGGTATCAAGCCTCTTGAGTGTTGGAGCTGCACTCATCCAGGCAAGTGGAGAGTATTCCATCACACTCCTGACTAGTGCCTTGTAGATTGTGGACAGATTTTGGGGAGTCAGGAGGTGTTACTTGCTGCAGTATTCCTACCCTCTGACCTGCTCTTGTAGCCACAGTATTTATATGGCTAGTCCAGTTCAGTTTCTGGACAATGGGAACACCCAGGATGTTGATAATGGGGGATTCAGCAAAGCTAATGCCATTGAATGTCAAGGGCTGGTGTAATAAGTCCCTGGGTGGGTTGATGAAAAATTCATAGAATCTGTTTTGATCACATCAGTCATTTACTTTGGAGTGTGGTGTGTCTAACCACAGTTTGCCAGTTGGTTCACATGTACTGCATACCTACTCCGCATATTACAGTATAAGATAGTAAATTGTTTTATCTTTCTGGATTTGTATGTGAGTGTAAAGAGATAGCTGACGTGAAGCAATGCTGAATATTTGAATCATTTTCTTGTGTTTCAATTGAGAACTTTCCAACCCTTTTGGCTGGTGTAATGTAGTTCAGTTTTCTTGTTTAATAAACATTATTTGTGTTACAAGTTCATCAGCAGACTCCTGTGAATTTGTTCAGTAACTTACCTCCATAGTTTCTAACAAAAAAATAAACTTTAGGATCTATCAAGTCAGGTTCTGGTTCCTCTCTGGGATCTGACTTGTCCAGGATTAACATCAGATGGGACTGTGACAATAGTAAGCACTGAAATGGAATTTAATGGAAGAAGGTAGGGAGCTCCTGGAATGCTGCAAAAAGCCATCTGGTTTGTGAATGTAATTCAGGGCATGGGACGATCCAGCTCTTATCTGTACTGCTTTACAGGCAGTTTTATATTTCTTCACACTTGTGGTTCATTCTTAATGCTCTTGGGTCAGCTAATTGCTGCCTTGTTGATGTTACCCAAATCCCAAGAAAAGGGAAATTAAGGTTGCGAATTTTTCATTCCCCCTTCCCCGTTTTCTATTTCCGTATCCCTGCGGGAATATTTCCAAAGGAACATCGGTGACAGAGGATTTGCTTGCTGTCCAAGCTTTGACTTTCAGCGCAGGTCTAGGTTTCCGAACAATGTCCTGTAGACAATGACCAAAAGTGAGACACCAATATTTGCCCCATCAAAGCCCTTAACATTACCATTGGGAATAGTATGCTAGTGCCATATGCCCTAGTGGGGTTGGGTGGGAGGTCAACCGGGCCATTTAGGGGATACAAATTTAAGGTTTTGAGCAAGACATGCAGGAGGGGTTGGGATGGGTCGGGGGTGGGGGGGGGGGGGGGGGGGGGGGGGGGGGGGGGGTGGGGGGGGGGGGGTGGTGGGGGGGGGGTGGGGGGATGGGTGGGGGGATGTGAGGAAGAATTTTTTAAGCAGTGAGTGATAATGACCTGGAATTTGCTGCCTGCGAGGGTAGTGGAAGCAGAGACGATTAACGAGTAAAAAGAAATTGAATGGGAAATTAGGTCAAATAAACTTGCAGAGTTATTGGATTAGAGCAGGGGGATGGGACATACTGGATTGGTCTTCTGAGAGTCAGCATGGACAAGATGGGCCAAATAGCCTCCTTCTGTGCCGTAATAACACTGTGGGCCAGATTTTCATTACTGAGGCGGGTAGCATGAATTGAGCTCAGTTTTAAAGACACTTTAGACCCTATTTTCACTCCGGGGAGATGGGGGTGGGATCAAGTTGGGCTCACCCACCCCAGAAGGAGAACATAAGCAGCCATGGGGGTGGGCGAGTACTGTGGTGGGCTGGTCAGAAAGTCTGCTTTGGTTCACTGGAACTTCATCCTAGTTGCTTTAGAGGCTTAGGCCTTCTAGCCTTCACACCCATCCATCCTCCTATGGCCCCTCATACCCCTGCCATCTGCTTGCCAACTCATGACTCCACCCACCTCCTCATGTCCCCATACCCTCATGCAATCTCCATGTGAACTCATACCTTCCGTCACCACCCATATCCCCTCATTCTTCCCATGCTACCTCCAAGGCCATTAACCCAGTATCCACCAAGGGCAGACCTCAGGAGCCATGTTGAGATGAAAAAAAAGTTTTAACAAGCTAATACACCTTTCACTCCTACACTCTTGATGGTAAAAAAATACTTCCATTTATGAAACATATTCAAAGCAAAGAGAGCTCATCCTTGAATGGCCTCTGTAAACTGTCAATCAAACTGTGAAAACAGAACCCTTTGCTGAGCTAACTAGCTTTTGAAACTCAGCCAAGCATTCATAAAGGCATGATACTAGCCCTTGGTGAAATGTCAAAGAACTCTATTGAAATGGCACGACCAAATGGCACCCTTTTTCTAACTTACACCAGATGGCCTCTCAATCAAAGCAGTCCAGCAGGTTTTTCTAAGCTCTCACTGAGCGCTTCAGCCTATTTCCTTTCATGCTTAAAGAGCAGGTAATTAAAAAAAACTTCAGATCATGCCCTTCAAGAGGGTTTCTGTCTATTGCATAAATTTGTGACTCCCACAATACAGGTTAAAGCCCTTGGACCAGGCAAAATGGAGTATTTTTGAACTCAGCATTAAGTTCAAATGGCCCTGGTGAGTTCAGGTTTCCTTCCTGTATGAGTCACACCCATCCCCTCCCCACTGTTGGCAAAGATTCGATCTGTCAGAAATGAGGGCAGGACTTCCACATTTGGGTTCTGACTGCCATTTTTGAAGGTCCATCGAGTTTTCCTGACTCAGTGAAAATCTGGCCCTATGGCTGTATGATATACCTATGATAATCGAGGGCCTTTCTAACTAGTGCATACAATTGTTGCTTCAGGCTGAAGATTGGAGTGGGAGTTTTATGGAATGTTGAATGTTGCTGTATACATTATTTAAATTGACTGATCTATGGGGACAAGGCAGGGAAGTGGGATTAGTTGCATAGGTCTTTCAAAAAGGTAGCACAAGCACAATGGGCCAAATGGCCACCTTCTGTGCTGTATCATTCTATGATCCTATGAAAATTGCTCATTTTCATTCTGACATCAAAACGTTATGTAGATGCAAATTGCTATTGTTGTTTTAGACACTGATGCCTACTCTTGAGACCCTCCCAAAAAAGACACTGAAATAATCATTTTCGCTATAATGCTCCTGGTTCAGAGCAGTACATGGCAGGAGCATTCATTTGATCCGAGGTTGTGGGAATGCCCATCCTTAATTGCCCTGGGAAGGTAGCACTGGGATCTTGGATGGCTGCAGTCCTGTGTACTGATGGTGCTCCTGCAATGTGCTCAGGCAGGGAATTCCAGCCTATTCCTGGTCCATCCCACTACTCTTCAAAGCCAGTCAATGTGAATTCCTTGCCTTGTCCTCATAGTTCATTGTTTTGGGGTTGAAAAGCGACATTGAATAGTATTGTGCTGGTCAAAACAAGGTGCATGGATGCCTGACATGGGGAATTCTGTTCTGCAGAGGAGTCACGCTACACACAAGCATTGGACTGAGATGCCACAATAACATTGCCACTCCAACTCTCCATCCTTCCCACACAGAAGGCAAGGGTCTCGTAAATAGAATATCCAAGTCAGTGTTCATTTTAAAGTTGATGGACTGTACAAAAGTATGAAAACGTTACTCATACTAACCCTTTCATCTTGGTGTCAGTCAGCAACCACGCTGTGGTCAAAGAGAATGGGGGAAGTATGATCCTCATAGTGTTTCACTGCTTCAGGTTTATTCAGCAAATGGTTTTCTGCAAACAGCCAGGATGCTCAAAGAGGAGAAGGGAACCCACTCTAAAGGGGAGGATAGGTTGGTCAGTGAAACAAAAGACCTCAACATGTGTGTTTCTGCTTGGGTGACCACGCTTTATAAGAACAGGGAGAGGATGGAAAAGGAATATTCAGTATTTTGAGAGAGGGTTTAAGGTACTGAAATAGGCTTGACTCCTCCAATGTAAAGTGAAACACTGCAATGAAATACTGACATTTATATGAACATCATTTCAGAGGGAAACTGGCAAGAGTTTAATCCCAGAATAATGCTCAAATGTTTTTAATATAGTCATTCATGGGACATGGATGTTGCTGGCAAGGCTGGTATTTATTGGCCTTTCCTAGTTGCCCTTAGGGTATGTGTTGTGATGAGTTACCTTCTTGAGCATTTATTGTCCACCCCTAATTGCCCTTGAGAAGATGGTGGAGAGCGGTGGTGGTGGTGGGGGAGTATGTGTGAGAGTGTGTGTGTGTGTGTATGAGTGTGCGTGTACATATGTACATACAAATTAGGAGCAGGAGTTGGCCACTCGCCCCCTCGAACCTGCTCCGGTATTCAATAAGATCATGGCTAATCAAATTTTAACCTCAACTCCACATTCCTGCCCACCCCGATAACCTTTAAACCCTTGCTTATCAAGAATCAATCCACCTCTGCCTTAAAGATATTCAAAGACTCAGCCTCGACTATTTTTTGAGGGAGAGAATTCCAAAGTCTCACAACCCACGGAGAGAAAAAATGTTTCCTCGTCTCCATATTCAATGAGCGATCCCTTATTTTTAAACAGTGAACCCTAGTTCTAGATTCTCCCACAACAGGAAGCACCCTTTCCACAGCCACCCTGTCAAGTCCCCTCAGGATCTATACGTTTCAATCAAGTGTATGTGATTGTGTGTGAGCGCATGTGTGTGCATCAGGATGACCAATTCTCAGGGAAAACAATTAAGGGACACTTTGGTGTGGGGGTTCTTATGAGCGGGCAGGGGTTGATCTGAGAGAGTGGTGGGGAGTTGCTGGCGAACCTGTCAGATCTGGCAGACAGAAGCGGTGCAAACGTGCACTTGCGTATTTGCAGGCGCAAAGTTTAAAGGTCTGAAATACAGGAAAATCATCGTCCTGGCAACATACACCTCAACAATGGGATGATCGTGTAAAATCCGGGACGTTTGGTCACCCTGGTGTACGTGAGAGTGTGTACATTCGTTTGTGTGAGTGTGTAGGTGTGTGTGTGTGGGAGTGTGTGTGTGTGTGTGTGTGTAGTTGCTTTTATCTGAATGTGAGTCTGTGAGAGTAAACTTGTATGTGTGTGTGTGTGTGTGTGTGTGTATGAGAATGAGTATCTCTGTGCTTGCTGAATGTGTCAGGATCCAGGTAGAATGCCCCAAAATGATATGGAGAGCGGCCATGCCCACTTGGGAGCAAGGGATGTGCTTTCTACAGCTCCTTATATTTCTCAGCGACCTTCTGGATGGAGGGGCGATCAAATCAGCTGATATGGAACTTCTGCCTGGGGACTTCTCCGGAGCTGCAGCCAAATACAGCCCATTTTAGGTGGCAAGTTATGCACTCAGCACACATGTAGGGTGTCTCTCCATGCTTAGGTAATGTAATACTGGGTCGTCAAGTAATTCTAGCTCTAGATATCATTTGTGAACCAAGTTGAAACTGTCAGTACTAGGCAATAAAGACCATCTTCCTTTGTAACTTAATCCCATCAGACTTTTATGGTGGAACTACACCACACAACAACATCAAAAGCAAGTTGCATTTATATAAAATGTCCCAAGGCATTTACAGTATCAATAGAAATTTGATATTAAGTTACAAAAGGAGACATTTGGGCAGGTAATCAAAAGCTTAGTCAAAGAGGTAGCTTTTAAGGACCACCCTTAAAGAGTAGAGAGAGACAGAAAGAGAGGTGGAAAGGTCTATGGAGGAAATTCCTGAGCTTAGGGCCTCGGTAGCTGAAGGCATGGCACCAATGGTGGAGCAATTAAGATCAGGGGTGTGCAAAATGCCAGAATTGGAGGGGTGCACATATCTCAGCATGTTATGGGGGTTGGAAGGAGGTTACAGATATAGGGAGGGGTGAGGCCAAGGAGGGATTTAAAAGCAAGGGTGGGGATTTTCAAATCAAGACCGGGGGTGGGGGTGGCTAGGGGCGATGGTTGACCAGAACCTGGGGTGAGTTGGGGACTTGAGCAGCAGAGCTTCGGATGAGCTCAAAGAGGATCTGAAATGATTGTTTTTGACTTTGAGTTTGATTCTGGAGAGCTGATTCATGGGTGGTTCCTCTAGAACTGACAGGCCTTCAGCACCTGGATTTTGTTGTGCCATTACTATGATGACGCAAAAGTAGGAAATGCACATTCACAGAATGGGAAAGCCTGATGTTTATAGTCATGAGCGGCACAGGCTGGAAAGGGAGATAGTTCTTCGTTTTGTGGGGAGGAGCTTATCACAGAGACTGCTTTCTAAGAAAAGGCTTGCATTTATACGGCACACCTCAGGATGTCCCAAAACACTTTACAGCCAATGAGGCCCTTTTGAATTGTAGTCATTGCTGCCAGGATTGAATCATAGAACTTTAGGGCACAGAAAGAGGCCATTCAGCCCATCGCCTCAGGGCCAGCTTAAAATAGCTATTCAACCTATAATCCCACTATGCAGCTCTTGGCCCGGAGCCCTGTAGATTACAGCACAGCAGGTGCGTATCCAAGTGTTTTTAAAATGTTATGAGGTGTTTCTGCTTTTACCACCATTTCAGGAAGTGAAAAAAATTCTCCTTAACTCACCTTCAATCCCCCTACTAATTATTTAAAATACATGTCCCCTGTTTATTGACCTGACTGCTAACGGAAATAGGTCTGTCTCGTTCGTTTTATCTAGACCCATCATAATTTTACACGCCTCAAATAAATCTCCCCTCAGCCTCCTCTGTTCCAAGGAAAACAACCCCCACCTATAAAATCTTGCTTCATAGCTAAAATTCTCCAGTCTTGGCAACTAGAACAGGAGTAAACTCCATGAACAGGTGTAAAAGTTCTAAATTTGGAAAGACAAATTTTACGGAGCTGAGAGGTGATCTGGCAAAAGTGGACTGATTGCAGCTACTCAAAGACAGATCAGTGACAGACCATGTGGGAGGCATTCAAAAGCAAGAGTCTGCAGGCACAGTGTGGGCATATTGCCACAAAGTAAAAGGGTGGTTACCTAGAAGCATACAGGGTAAGATAAAGCATGAAAAAAAAAGGACAGGTTTTTAAGTTTGGCAGGCGCCCGCGATCGGTGGGCCTGGGAACAGCTGGGGAATGGACCCGGCAATTAATGAGCAGCCAGCGTGTAACATGGGCTGAGCGGCTCAGAGCTGCTGGGGTGGGGGTGGGAGGTGAGGGCGAGCGCTGAAGTCAGCGCGGGTGTGGGGGAGGGTGGAATGGAAGCTCCCTGAAGGCAGGGAGCTAGCTGCTTGAGGGAGCTGAAGAATTTAAAATAAAATAAAAACAGATTTTAAAATCCAGAAAAAAAAGAGCCCACGCATCAGAATCAGTCACCTCAACATATACAGATGAAAATGCTGCCGGGCATTATTTTTTATTTGACAACGGAAACCTCATCCTGCCCGTGGATGAAGTTTCCTGAAAAATGCAGAGACTGCTTGGCCTTATCGCCTGCCCGCCAACCATAATGTTGGATGGGCAGCGAAAAATCTCCATTAATTACAGCTTTAATGGCCTTAATAGTCCTTTTAATTGTCAGCGGGCGAACTTCTGACTCTCGCGCTCACCCGCTGACCGAAATGCCTTGCTAATTTAATAGAATCTTTTGAGGATGTAACAAAGAATCTTGATGAGGGTAGTGCAGTAGATGTTCTACTGATTTTAGTAAGGCATTTGACAAGGTCCCATATGGCAGACTGATTAGAAAACTAAAAGCCCATGGAATAGAGGGGATTGTGATGAATTGGATCCAAAATTGGCTCGGTGACAGTAAACAAAGGGTAATGATAGACGGATGTTTTAGCAAATAGAAAGTGTTTTTCAGTAGCGTTCCACAAGACTCAATATTGAATCCCTTGCTGATTGTGATATATAGTAATCAGTTGGGGTTAAATGTGGGAGGCATGATTGGGAAATTTGCAGATGAACAAAAATTGGCTGCATAGTTGATTGTTAAGAGGATAGTTGTTGACTCCAGAATGATATCAATGGTTTGATGAGTGGGTAATGAAGGGGCAAATGAAATTCAATTCAGAGAAACGTGAGGTAATTAATTTTTGGAGGGCAAACAAAGCAAGGGTATACTAATAAATGGGAGGATATTGGGAGGGGTAGAGGAAGAGGAAGTGAGAGACCTTGGAGTGCATGTCCACAGGCCCCTGAAGGTGGCAAGACAAGTGGATAAGGTGGTAAAGAAAGCACTGGAATGCTTTACTTTATTGCATGAGGTATTGAATACAAAAGCAGCGGTGGAATGCTGGAACTGTATAAAATGCTAGTTAGACCACAGCTGGAGTTTTGCATACATTTATAGTCCCCACATTAAAGGAAGGACATAATTGTTCTGGAGAGAATGCAGAGGAGATTTACACGAATGTTGCCAGGGCTGGAAAATTGCAGCTATGAGGAAAGATTGGATAGGCTGGGGTTGTTTTCCTTAGAACTGAGGTGGCTGAGGGGTGCAAAATTAAGAGCAGTCGAGATAGAGTAGATAGGGAAGGCTTGTTTCCCCTGGTGGAGGGGTCAATTACCGGGCGCACAGATTTAAGGTGATTGGTTGAAGGATTAGAGGGGATATTAGGAAAAGATTTTTCAACCAGAGGGTGGTGGGTGTCTGGAAGTCGTTGTCTGGAATGATGGTTGAGATAGAAGCCCTCAACTCATTTAAAAGGTACCTGGATCTACACCTGAAGTGTTGTAACCTGCAAGGCTACAGACAGGGTGCTGGAGGGTGAGATTAGAATGGGCAGCTAGGTTTTTTTCAGCCAGTGCAGACACAATGGGCTGAATGGACTCTTTCTGTGCTGTAACTTTTCTATGGTTCTAACTTCCTCATCAATCTCCTCTGCAGTTGTGCGAGTGCGATCACATCTTTGCTGTAGTATGATGACCAGAACTATATGCAGTTCTCTAGTTGTGGCCTAATTAGTGTTTTATCAAATTCTAGCATAACCTTCCTGCCCTTATCTAGTAGAGTAAATTATCCCATGTGCCTGCTTAACAACCTTATCCGCCTGTCCAGTTTCAGGGATCTGTGGACATGCAATTCCAAGTTTCCCTTGAGCTTCTCAGTCTCCCACCATTTATTGTGCATTCCTTTGTCTTGTATGTCCTCCCCAGGGGCATTACCTCACACTTCTCCAGGATGAACTCTATTTGCCACTTTTCTGCCCAGTCCTTTGACATCTTCCTAAACTCTACAGCTTTCTTCCTCACTATCAACCACACAACCAATTTATGTATCACCCACACATACTTCTTATTCATGATCCCTGTATTTAACTCTAAATCACAGATAGGACTTAAAAACAAACTTTCCATTCAGTGGTGAGAGAACAACCACTGAGCCACGACTAACATTACGATGACGAAAGGCAGCTCGGGGTAAAGTTGATGGCTGTAAAACCTACATTGCTGAGGATCTCAGTTAAACTCTTGTCTCTGAGTCAGAAGATTGTGGCTTCATGTCCTACTCTCATCCATAAGCCTAAGCTAAAACTGCAGTGCAATGCTGAGAGAGTGCAACCTTGCATGAAGCACCATCTTTCAGATGAAACATCAAACTGAAACCCCATGTCTGGCCATTCAGATTAAAAAGAATCCACAGTACATAAAAACATAGAAACTAGGAGCAGGAGTAGGTCATTTGGCCCTTCGAGCCTGCTCCGACGTTCAATATGATCATGGCTGATACTGTATCTCAACGTTGTACTCCCGCGCTCTCCCCATACCCCTTGACACATTTAGAATCCAGAAATCTAAATATTTCCTTCTTAAATATATTCAGTGACCTGACACCCACAGCCTTCTGTGATAGAGAATTCTATAGGTTCACCACCCTCTGAGTGAAGAAGTTTCTCCTCATCTCAGTCCTAAATGGTCTACCCGGTATCCTGAGATTGTGACCCCTTGTTCTAGACCCCCCCTACCCCCCCAAGCCAGAGGAAATATCATCCCTGTAGCCAGTTAGTCTGTTCCTGTCAAAACTTTACATTTCAATGAGATCCCCTCTCATTCTTCTAAATTCCAGTGAATACAAGCCTAAATCTCCATCTATCACTGGCCCTCTATCCAGCTCTACCTGTCTACCTGCCCCCCCCCCCCAACCCTAAACCAGCTTATATTTCACCTCTTTTCTATTTTTGCTTAGTTCTGATGAAGAATCATTCGGACTTGAAGCGTTAACTGTACTCCTCTCTGCAGATGCTGTCACACCTGCTGAGCTTTTCCAGGTATTTTTGTTTTTGTCCTAGTTGACTCAATCTCTCCTCATACAACAATCCTGCCATCCCAGGATCAGTCTGTGAACCTTCGCTGCACTCTGTCTATGGCAAGTATATCCTTTCTTAGGTAAGGAGACCAAAACTGCACTCAATACTCCAGGTGTGGTCTCACCAAGGCCCTGTACAGCTGCAGTAAGATATCCTTGCTCCTGTACGCAAGTCCTCTCGCAATGAAGGCCATTTGCCTTCTTAACTGTTTGCTGCACCTGCATGCTTGCTTTCAGTGATTGGTGTATAAGGCCACCCAGGTCCCTTTGTACATCAACATTTCCCAATCTATCACCATTTAAATAACACCTCTGAGGAAGAAGTGCAGCCTCCTTGAGCTCTGGCCAACGCTCTTACTTCAACCACTTAAACAGAATAACTGATCACCTATTTCATCAATGCTTGTGAGATGCTGCTGTTACCAGGCTGCCTGCTGCGTTCACTGACAATGCAACAGTGACCACCTACTAGTCCATTTCTTTGCTTATGCGCTAGTTCGGGCAATATTTTCCCTGTGAGTTTCAGATCCCTACCGTCAGTCTCAAATAGGGGTCAGGAATTCTTGTAACTCTTTCCAGTACAAACCCGTTTCCATCTGTTTCAGATGAAGTTACATTAGTTTGCCATTGTGAGATTTGAACTCTTGATCTTGATGTTACAAACCCAGTACCATAACCACTTGACTATTTAGGCCAAGCTCGTTAGGTTTGTAACTCTTTTGAGTACAAACCCGTTTCCATCTGTTTATTCAGATGAAGTTACATTGTTTCATAGTTTGCCATTGTGAGATTTGAACTTTTGATCTCGGGGTTACAAACCCAGTACCATAACCACTTGGCTATTTAGGCCAAGCTTTCACCATAACCACTTGGCTATTTAGGCCAAGCCTTAACATGTTTCCATCTGTTCCTATTCAGATGAAGTTATATTGTTTCATAGTTTTGCCATTGTGAGATTTGAACCCTTGATACTCTTTTGAGTAAACCTGTTTCCATCTGTTTCAGATGAAGTTACATTGTTTCATAGTTTGCCATTGTGAGATTTGAACTCTTGATAATCTTTTAAATGAAAACCAAATCAACAAAATTGGGATAAATCAGGCACAGCCCCTAATTCAGGTCAGCTGTAAAACCAAGGACAAAGTTTAAAGGAAGCTTACAAACTTTAAATCAAAATGTGATTAAAGGGGTCAACAAAACACCCCAGTCCCCGCGGTGCCCACCGAGCATGGAAGGCCTCGAGAGTGCCAGCAGACACCGCGTGCTCCTTCTCCAGGGACATCCGGCAGCGAACGTAGCCGCGGAAGAGGGACAAACAATCGGGCGGGACTCCCCCGTCGATCGCCCGCTGCCTGGACCTGTTAATGGCCAACTTGGCCAGGCCCAGGAGCAGGTTCACGAGGAGGTCCTCCTCCTTCTCGACCCCCTTCCGCACCGGGTGCCCATAGATCAGGAGCGTGGGGCTGAAGTGCAAACAAAACATCAATAAAAGGTTTTTCAAATAACTAAAAAGGGAGTGCAGCCTACAACACCCTATGTATACATGGTCCACGGACTCCACAAGACCGCAAAAAGGGCATGTGTCCTGAGAGTCCGTGAACCTATGCATCCTCTTATTATAAGGGACTGCTGCATGCAACACCCTCCAACCCAGGTCCCCGATAGAAAGGGGGAGGACACCTCCGTAGAGGGCCTCCCATCGAGGGCCTCCGCTGCCGGACGGCAACAAGGCACGCCAGGGCGTGTCCGGTCGACGGACAAGGGTGAGAAAATGGAAGGTGTGCAGCAGCAGTCCATACAAAAAGCCCCTCTTTGCCGTGCCAAAAGGCACAGAGGGCATGTCCCCGAGGCGGCTCATATTGCGGGGCACCAGCACCCAAGGGAGGGTTCGGGGCTTGGGGCCAATGTGGAATTCCGTCCGAACAGGGGAACGCTCAGACGGAAGACAACCACGCACCTGGGCCACCTCAAGACCCAAAATAACGTCGGGTCCGAGCACGACCGTTCTCAGGTCTTGGATGGCATCGGCTGCGACCTGGACACTCACAGACGCGCGTCGCGCCAACTCCTGCGGGAGCATCCAGCCCAGTCCTCCGCCACCCAGCACGTCCCCGATCCTGGTCACCCCTGCGGCCACAGCCCTCCTCTCCGCCAACCACTGAAAAGGACGGAGGGGCGGATTCCTGAGCAGCGGCTCTCTGACGATAGCCGCTACTCCTGACGGGGGAGAGCTGCGTCGCGAGGCGACCACTTTCCAGACTTTGATCAGGTCCTGGTAAAAGACGGGCAACGCCTGCAAGGAGCCACCGAGGCCCAGCTGTTCTATAAACAGGAGCTGCACGTCATAATTCAGGCCGTGCACCTGACGGAAGAAATACGTCATCAGGGCACACCATCTAGGAGGAGGCTCGACGTAGAGGTATCGCTGCAGGGTCTGAAGGCGGAAAGTCGCCACCTGTGTGCGTAGGCACACTAGCGCCTGACCACCCTCCCTAAGCGGGAGACTCAGAACCTCGGCAGCGACCCAGTGCAATCTTTTGTCCCAGAAGAAGTCGACTAACAATCTCTGGATTCTTGTGACAAAGTCCGGGGGAGGGGTCAAAGTGACCAGCCAATACCACAACATGGCGGCGATCAGCTGGTTTATGACCAGAACTCGACCGCAGTAAGATAGCACTCGGAGCAGTCCTGTCCAGTGCCGCAGGCGAGCGGTGACTTTCGTCTCCAGTTCCTGCCAGTTTGCCGGCCAGGATTCCTCAGCGGGGCAGAGATGGACCCCCAGGTAGAGGAGGCTGGTCCTGCTCCAGGTGAAAGGCCTGAGCTCCTCGGGTAGGGGATCCATCTGCCACTGACCGACCAGGAGTCCAGAACACTTACCCCAGTTGATCCTGGCAGAAGAAGCGGCAGAGTAGACCTCCTGGCACTCGCGCATCCTCCGCAGGTCAGCCGGGTCACTAAACATAAGGAGCACGTCATCGGCGTAAGCCGAAAGGACCACCCCGATGCCCGGCCCGCGCAGAACCAATCCCGACAACCTCCTCCGCAAGAGGCGCAGGAAAGGCTCCACGCAAATAGAATACAACTGGCCAGACAGGGGGCAGCCCTGACGTACCCCTCTCCCAAAGCGAAGGGGCGCCGTCAGGGACCCGTTAACCTTCACTAGACACTCCGCGGCAGTGTACAGAAGTCGGATCCGGGCGACAAAATGCGTCCCGAACCCAAAAGCTCGCAGAGTTCCGAGTAAGTATTCGTGATCCACCCTGTCGAACGCCTTCTCCTGATCGAGAGACAGGAAGGCGCTCGACAGACCAGCCCTCTGGGAATGGTGGATGATGTCCCGGACCAGATGGATGTTATCATAAATGGTTCGGTCCGGGACGGTGTAGGACTGGTCAGGGTGGATCATGTGGTCCAGCACGGTGCCGAGCCGAGAAGACATGGCTCGGGCGAAGATTTTGTAGTCCGTGCTGAGGAGGGAGACCGGGCGCCAGTTTTTAAGAAGGCGGAGATCCCCCTTCTTCGGCAGCAGGGCAATCACGGCCCTGCGCCACGAAAGGGGCATCTCCCCGGTAGCAATGCTCTCCCCCAGGACCCCCGCGAAGTCGCTCCCCAAGACGTCCCAGAACGCCCTGAAGAACTCCACGGTCAGCCCGTCTAGTCCCGGGGTTTTGCCCCTAGAAAGACCGTCGAGTGCGCCGGTCAGCTCCCCCAGACTTATAGGGGAGTTGAGCTTTCCGGCGCACTCCGGGCCGACCTGCGGCAGGTCCTCCCACAAAACTCTGCAAGCTTCCTCACTGGACGGATCCGGAGAGAAAAGGGCAGTGTAGTAATCTCGGGCAATGGCCCTGATGCCCTCCGGATCTGAGACAAGTGATCCGTCGTCGGCCAGCAGCGTAAAGAGCTGCTTACGGACCCCGTGCCTTTTTTCCAGTGAGTAGAAGAAGGGAGTGCCACGGTCCATCTCCTTAAGGAAACAGATCCGCGACCTCACGAACGCGCCCCGAGACCCGACCAGTTGCAGGTCCCGCAGCGCGCCCTTCTTCTCATCGTACACCGACCGCAGGGCCGGGTCCGCGTCGGGCTGACGGAGACGTGCCTCCAGGTCGAGCACCTCCTTCTCCAACTCCTCGACCCTGGATTTGCGTCTCTTTGTCGACCCCTTCGCGTACTCTTGACAGAAAACTCGGACGTGAGCTTTGCCCACGTCCCACCATAGCCTCAAGGAGGGGAAGCCTCCCCGCTTCCTTCTCCAGCCGGCCCAGAAGCGACGGAACGAGTCCAGGAACCGCTGGTCTTCCAACAACAGGTTATTAAAATGCCAGTACGTGGACCCCGTCCGAGCGCAGAACGAAGTGAGCTCCGCCCACACCAGACGGTGGTCCGTGCACGGAACCTGCTGTATAGAAGCAGCCGGAATGCAGGACACGTTCGCCTTCGAAACGTAAAGGCGGTCGAGTCTGGACGCTCCGACTCCAGGTGACACAAAGGTGAACACGCTGGAGTCAGGATGGAGATTTCGCCAGACGTCCACTAAGTCGAAGGACCTGACCAGGTCCCGCAACTTACTCACACCTCGCGTGCAGTGCGGGGTACCGTGACGGTCCCGGACCCCGAGGGTGCAATTGACATCCCCCCCGAGGACGATGCACTCGCCAGCGTCGATGGAGCCGAGATGAGTGGACACTTCTTCAAAGAAGCTCGCTTGCTGCTGCGTGCCCAGGGGAGCGTACACATTCACAAAGTGAAGCACCGCCCCCCCCAGACGCACAGTCAGGTGCAGCAACCGGCCTGGCACTGGCTCCTTGACCCCCAAGATCTCCGGCTGAAAATGCGGGGCCAACAAGATAGCCACCCCGCCAGAATTGGAGGCTAGGTGACTCATGTAGACCCCCCCTCGCCACTCCAGGAGCCACGTGGCTTCGTCTCCCGGAACGGTATGGGTTTCTTGCAGGAAGCACAACGCATACTTCCCGTCCCTGAGGACCGAGAAGTTCTGGAACCTGCGCTGTGCGGCCCTGCTGCCGCGGATGTTGAGGCTGGCTATAGTCGTCTTCATTGTCAAAGGTACATCAAATCTTCACCTTAAGTCATTAAAAAGAAGAAGAGGACTTTTTAGTCCTTCCTCTCCTTCAGGAGCCCAGCGAGAAACGTTTGGACCCTCCGCCGCGCGTTCCTATCCAACTCAGGAGACTTGAGAGCCTCGCGAGTGGACCAGAACACCAGCGGAAAAGAATGCCACCGGTCCAAGGCCAACTGAACCCTGTCTCGGCGACCGCGATGACTCGCCAAAAAGTCCCGGAGTTCCCTTGGGGGGATGAGGGGGGAGTCAGTGGAGGGCACCAGGGGATCCACCGCCTCGCTTGAGAGCAACTCAGCGTAATCTCCAGCGCTCACCACGGACACCCCGTCCTCCTCCAGGTCGTCGCCTCCAGCTTCCGACCCCTCCCCCGCATTGAGTACGGGGGCTGATTCGGAGCTGCCAGCTGGCCCCACCTGTACCTCGATCCCACCCCCAGGATCAAGGCCAGAGGGGTCCTCTCTGGTCTCCTCTAAAGGTTTTGGGTCAGAGGGCAGCGGCAGTTCTGATGCCCGCTCTCCTCCCGGCACCGGGTCGTCCGGGGAGCTCAGGACAAGCTCCTGACCTAAAACTAGGACGCCCGGTGCTAAGGTTTGGGAGGGAGCGGGAAGGCCTTCCTTTTCGCCGCCACCCAATGACCCGTTGACATTTTTTAAATTTTGAAAGTTGCAGTCCCCCGATGAGCCAGAAGGTACCTCGGGGGTATCGAGGGTCTCTGAGTCGGGCACCACCTCAAGGGAGGTGCCTTCAGTGACCCCCGAGGGGCCCTGTTCAGGGGACTGCAGCAGGTTGACAGGGGTAACAGTGGTGGGAGTCTGTGCAGGGGTTTTGAGTTCCCCCAGAGGACAGGGTGAGATTTTACTTGGCGGAGACGCCACCACCTCTTCATCAGGGGAAGGGACACACCCAACTTCTTCAGTTTGGGCATCACCCACCTCCTCCTCCGAAGCGTGACGTCTCTTCCGGGTCAGGCTGGGGGCTAGGGAGACCTCCATTTCCGAGGCCCCCTCCTCCTTGTCCAGCCCTCCTGGACGCTCCACCCTCTGGGTTTTGGGTGTCAGATACCCCGGCTCGGGGTCCCGCGTCTTTTCCCCGTCGGCCCCGGGAGCACGCGCAGAAATGACGCCGGGCCCAGCACTCGGCGCCTTAGCACCCACGGGCCCGGGAGCACACGCGGACACGACGCCGGGGCCGGATGATGTCTTTTCCCCCGAGCCGGTGCTTGCAGATGTTTGGGGGTTTTGGGGCGTTTCAGGGGCCGCCTCCAGGTTGCGGGTCTTCCTCCGCGCCTTCTTACGGCGCGGGGGCTCTCCGCCCGCCTCACCGGCAGCCGAGATGGCAGTGGCCGCCGGCGTCACTTCCCCTTGCGGGGAGGGAGATGGAGTGGTGGCGGGGGGAGGAGGGGCGGTGCCAGCCGTGGCCGCTTGGGTGGGGCTCGTGGCCTTGGAGGCGGGGCAGTTCTTCCTCACGTGCCCCGCCTCCTTACAAGCATGGCACCGCACGCCCTCCACGGTCCAGAAGACCCGATAGGCGGTCCCCTCAAAATTGATAACGAAGGCCCCCTCCAGGCACTCCTCCCGGGCCAAGCGGACAAATACCTGGCGCCGGAAGGAGTACACATGGCGGAGGGCCGAGTCTTTGAGGCCGAGCGGGATCGGTGCAACCCCCGACCTGACCTCCCCCAATTTATTAAGGTGGGGGAGGAGGAGCTCACTGGATAGAATAGGCGGGACGTTCGAAATAATAATTCTCTGGGCGGTGGCCTCAAGCGGGTCCACCGCCAGAAAAGTCCCGCCCACAGTGAGTCCTTTTTGCAGGGCGAGGTGCACCGCCCGCTCGGACCTCAAGAAGAATATGGCCTTCCCATACATTTTAGAGGCCGCGACAATGGCTGAGGGGCCGACGACCCCAGCCATAGCCTTTACGCAGGCCTCTATTGTCATTTCAGGGTGAGCATAGCTCTTTACCCCAAGGGCCCTGGTCAGGAGGCGGAAAGGTGACAGGGCAGCGGGAGCAGCTGGAGCCGCAGAAGCAACCACCCCCGCATAAGTTTTCTTTTTTTGAGGCCCTGCCACCGGTGACAAAACCGCCTCCACATTAGCCCTCGAGGGCCCGGCCACAGGCGATGGTGAATTGGCCTTAGGGCCAGAGCCACGCCCACCCCGGGAAGGATTGGCCATTTTGTTTTTTTCTTTTTATATTTTTTTTTATATATATAGGGAGGAAAGGGGGTGGGGGAGAGAGGTAGAAACAAAGAAACAACCTCCCCTCTTTTAGGCAGGAGAGGAGAGGAGGGAGAGGAGTAAAAGACAGGGAGGCACAGGAGGGAAAGAGGTAAATGTCCAGGTGGGTGTCCTCGATGGTGGATGGACGGTGGGTGGGGGCCTGATGTTCTTCAGGCAGGGGGAGGCGATGTCTTCACCAGCTATTGCTGGCCTTACTGGGAAAAGGGCTGGGTTGGGGGGAGGGGTGGCAGAAAGATGGTTTCAGCACACACACACACCCTCCCTCTCTTCCTTCCCCAACTCCTCTGGCAGTCTTCTTGCCTCCCCCTATAAAAACACAGTCCTTAATTGCCCCCACCTTAAACAAAAATACACAGTTCAGACACCCACCTAGGATGTTGTTTTTTAACTCAGTCCTGGCCTCCTGGCCTTCCTGTCCTGTATCAACAGCAGCAACTGTTCTCTTCTCTCCCTCTCTCTCCTTTGGCAGCACTGGAGGAGCAGCAGCAGAAGCAGCAGCAGAAGCAGCAGAAGCAACAACCCCAAAGGCAGCAGCAGAAACAGTTGAAACACTGAGGAGCAGCAACACCAACACCACACACCTTCTCTCCTCAGTATCAGGGAACCAACTCCCAAATGCTTTAAGCAGGCCTGTATTTGTAACTCCTTCGAGTACAAACCTGTTTCCATCTGTTTCAGATGAAGTTACATTGTTTCATAGTTTGCCATTGTGAGATTTGAACTCTTGATTTTGGGGTTACAAACCCAGTACCATAACCACTTGGCTATTTAGGCCAAGCCTCAACATTGCAGGTATAAATCTCCTGACTCCACTCTCTTCTTGTGTCAGTCAGTATTTCTTTATACTTCTGGATCTTTTCCCTGTCCAGCTGAAATTACATTGTTTCATAACTTGCCATGGTGAGATTTGAACTCTTGATCTTGGGGTTATAAGCCCAGTACCATAACCACTTGGCTATCATACCAGAACCAAATAACCAAGAGTAACTCTTTCGAGTACAAACACATTTCCATCTGTTCCTATTCAGATGAAGTTACATTGTTTCATAATTTGCCATTGTGAGATTTGAACTCTTGATACTCTTTCGAGTTTAAACATGTTTCCATCTGTTCCTATTCAGATGAAGTTACATTGTTTCATAGTTTGCCATTGTGAGGTTTGAACTCTTGATAATCTTTTAAATGAAAACCAAATCAACAAAATTGGGATAAATCAGGCACAGCCCCTAATTCAGGTCAGCTGTAAAACCAAGAACAAAGTTTAAAGGAAACTTACAAACTTTAAATCAAAATGTGATTAAAGGGGTCAACAAAACACCCCAGTCCCCGCGGTGCCCACCGAGCACGGAAGGCCTCGAGAGTGCCAGCAGACACCGCGTGCTCCTTCTCCAGGGACATCCGGCAGCGAACGTAGCTGCGGAAGAGGGACAAACAATCGGGCGGGACTCCCCCGTCGATCGCCCGCTGCCTGGACCTGTTAATGGCCAACTTGGCCAGGCCCAGGAGCAGGTTCACGAGGAGGTCCTCCTCCTTCCCGACCCCCTTCCGCACCGGGTGAAACACATTTCCATCTGTTTTTTCAGATAAAGTTACATTGTTTCACCATTGTGAGATTTGAACTCTTAATCTTAGGGTTACAAACCCAGTACCATAACCACTTGGCTATTTAGGCCAAGCTTAAAGATGGTGTAACTCCTTCAAGTACAAACCCATTTCCATCTGTTTCAGGTGAAGTTACATTGTTTCATGGTTTGCCATTGTGAGATTTGAACTCTTGATCTTAGGGTTACAAACCCAGTACCATAACCACTTAGCTATTTAGGCCAAGCCCTACTGCACCTGGTATTCCCAGGCAGTCTCCCATCCAAGTACTAACCAGGCCTGAGTCTGCTTAGCTTCCGAGATCAGGCGTTTTCAGACTAGTATGGCCGTAGGCAACACGTTTTCATCTGTTCCAATTCAGATGAAGTTACTTTGTTTCATAGTTTTGTCATTGTGAGATTTGAACTCTTGATACTCTTTTGAGTAAACCTTTTTCCATCTGTTTCAGATGAAGTTACATTGTTTCATAGTTTGCCATTGTGAGATTTGAACTCTTGAGCTTGGGGTTGCAAGCCCAGTACCATAACCACTTGGCTATTTAGGCCAAGCAAATAGGGGTCAGGAAGCTGCATTGTGTGGGAAACAGTTGTCAATGCATCAGTAATTACATTGTCAAGGTCCAATAACAATCATCTTGTTGACTGGCAATTATGTTGTCTAGCAATTACATTGTTAAGACAATCGCATTGTTAAAACAGGTGATAGGGATTGGCTTAGCCATAAATGGTTACAGTTGTAATACTTCAGTGGGGAAAGGAACTGGATGATTGTCACTTTGGTTGAAGAATAAACTTGCTTGAGGCAAAAGACCAGCTTTAGACTTACTCTTATTAGATGCAATTGTTGGAGTTAACAACAGTGGCCCACCTGTGATTTTCCCTGAATTAGTCAGATGGCGGGTGGACCTTCCAATTCAGGCTGGTGAAAGGGCTCTTGATACTGGAGACCCAATTGGAGGACCCCTGCCTCAGCTGGGAAGCAGATGAGTGAGGGAGGCAAAATGGAGGCACTCTCTCTACAGCAGCATTTTGAAATTTAAAATAAAATAGCTGATGAAGCAGCTGGACTATATTGTGGAAGCTGAATCCAGGGAGGTACTTTAGGCTTTGTTGATGAGTTGGCCCCAGGAGGCCAGCTGTCTCCAGGTAGCTACACTATCCCTCACCTCAGTCTGTTGGCCTAGAGGCTGAATGGAAAATCCAGTGGCTGGTAGGCCTACTTCTCCATCCATCCCTCTGGGTAAATAGCCCAGGATGACCCTCCCACTTCTGATTATGTTGCTGTCCCTGGTGGTCTTGAAATTTCAGCCCTTAATATTGGTGTGTGAATATGCCCTTGGCTGCTAACTTGTTCTTGACTGCAAGAAAATCCTGTTCCTGTGGGTAACACATTAAATCAGAGACATTTGTCAGCTGTGGCCTAGTTGGTAGCACTCTCAACACTGAGGCAGAAGATTGTGTTTTAAAGCTCCACTCCAGGGCTTGAGTGGAAAAATCAAGGCTGACACTCCAGTGCAGCACCGAGGGAGTGCTGCACCGTCAGAGGTGCTGGCTTTCAGGTGAAACGTTAATACTCTGAGATGGATGTAAAAGATGACACTATTTTGACAAAGAGCAGAAGGGTTCTTCCCAGGTGTCCTGGTCAATATTCTCAACAAACAGTTAAGAACAGGTTAACTCTCTCAATTTTGCTGTCTATGGGAGCTTGCTGTGCACTAAATTGGCTGCCCTGTTTCCTACAGTGGAGACCAAACTTCAGTAGCTACTTCATTGGCTGTAAAGTGCTTTAGGATGTCCTGAGGTTGTGAAAGGTGCTATATAAATGCAGGTCTTTCTTTCTTCATGAAGTAAGTAGTACACATGCCAGCAATGAGGTCTTGTAGTGCAGTGGGTAGCATCCCTGCTTCTGAGTTAGAAGCACCTGGTTCAAGTCCCACCCCAGGACTTGATGACCAAAGATGATGTGTTCATAATGTGGACAGATTGAGTATCAACCTGCAAATCCTTCCAACATACACCAATGGCAGGTGGTAAGAAGGGGAAAGATTCCTGGCCAACCATGAGTTGGAAAGAAAATTGGACCCTCTACCATCATTTATCCACAGCTCCAGACGACGTGCATGTAAAGTGTACGTTACCACAGCAACATGGACTCCCTGGGTGAACTGTAACACATGTCAGCGTGACACTGGAGTTGTGTGGCCAATTTCCTGTTCTCGGAACACACGAGCAGGGAAATAAATCTGTCTTTCCTTTGGCAGTTCAGTAGCACTTTATCCCATCGGAAGGAGCAATCGGCTGAGGGAGCCAGTGACCAGAGGGCAGGGCTTTTGTAGAGATGAGGAAGAAAAAGAATGGTATGAGCTAAAATAAACTCCAGAACAACCACCATGGAAACTTGGGAGGGGAAGATGCCTGTCAAGTCTGTTTTGCAATCTTGCCAACTATGCAATGACAAACCTGGCTGCAGTAAGGGTAAGAAGCTCCTGGAGTCTGCCAAAATATGACTGGCTGTAGAACTCGAGGTGCCAAAAAACTGAAAAGCAAAAACCAGTCCAACTGAACACTGAAGAAGAGTCATACGGACTTGAAACGTTAACTCTGTTTCTCACTCCACAGATGCTGTTAGACCTGCTGAGTTTTTCCAGCATTTTCTGTTTTTGTTCCACCTGAATACTAATGGCTACACTTCAAGGATTGATTCTGTGCCTTTAGCCTTTATTGGTATTGATTTGTGAATTGATTTTTTAAAAAAGCTACATTTTATGGATAGACCCCCTGGGAATAGATGTTATTCAGGCAAAGCTCCTTCAACAGTTGCCTTCCAAACCCCAATCTCTACCGTCTAGAAGGACAAGGGCAGCAGACACATGGGAACACCACCACCCGTAAGTTCCCATTCAAGTCACTCACCATCCAGACTTAGAAATATATCGCTGTTCCCTCACTGTCGCTGGATCAAAATCTTGATATGCCTTCCTAACAGCACTGTGGGTGTACCTACACCACATGGACTGCAGCGGTTCAAGAAGGTAGCTCAGCACCACCTTCTCAAGGGCAATTAGGGATGGGCAATAAATGCTGGTCTAGCCAGTGATACCAACATTTTGTGAAAGAATAAATTTAAAAAAATACTGAATCCTCCCTCTAAAGGTGCATTAATGCAATGTGTCGGCTGTTGCCCCTGAGTTAGGATGCCTTAGGTTTGAGACCCACTCGAGAGACTTGGAATCATAAAATAGAATCACGGAATGGCTGTCGCACAGAAGGGGATCATTCGGCCCATCGTAGCTGTGTCAGCTCTGTGCAAGAGCAACTTAGCTAGCCCCACTCCCCACCCCTTCCTCACCTTTTCCCTTAGCCCTGGAATTTTCTTTTCTCTTCAGGTGCTTAAGGTTGCCATGGGAACACCGCCGGCCTTGTGAGAAACACAGCAGGTGATTGGCTGGCATTTCAGCTAGCATTGCTTGCATGGATTCAAGGGAACCCTCTCCTCATCTCGTCTTTTCTCTGATTGGAACAAAGTCAAATACAGAGCTGCCACTCAAGTTCAACTTTGATAATGACACTGCCATCCATTTTCATTGAATTATCCAGTTACTTTGGTCCTAACCCCTTTATCTGTGAGTGTGCATTCCCTCAATTTTATAGAATACATTCAAAAAATTTGCACTTTCTTGCGATGTGGGTGCTACAGGCAAGGCCAGTATTTGTGGCCCATCCCTAATTGCCCTTGAACTGAGTGGCTTGCTAGGCCACTTCAGAGGGTAGTTAAAAGCCAAGCACATTGCTGTGGGTCTGGAGCCTTGATGTAGGCTGGACCAGGTAAGGATGGCAGATTTCCTTTTTCTAAAGGACACTGGTGAACCAGATGGGTTTTTACGACAATCGTTGTTCGTTTCACGGTCATCATTACTGAGACGAGCCTTATATCCATGACTTTATTAATTCACTTTAAATTCCATCAGCTACCATGGCGAGATTTAAACCCGTGCCCCCAGAGCATTAGCCTTTGGGATTACTGGTCTAGTGACATTACTGCTATGCCACCATCTGCAGCAGTCCTGCTCCCCTGAACAAATCAGAGTAAGACTGTCTCCTGCAGGGGGATCTCACTAGGCTTCACTCTGGAGGCTGACAGGGCCCTGACTGTGGGCTTACACTACAACCTTAGCATCAACGTGAGGTGCGACTGTTTTTTTTTAACCAACATTCTAGTTGTAGTCTAAAGTAGTGACATGTCTCATAGCTTGACATGAGGTTACATGGCAGTTTTATGTGTCAGCTTGGTACAATGATCGTTAGGGTTGCCCTGGAGTCTCCAGGAATGGACAATGTTTTCACAGGGATTTGCTTGTTGTGCTCCCTGCATGGTGAGTCCCCAAGACCTCTGCTGGGCTAATACCAGTGGCAGGATGAGGTCCTTAAGTAGGCACTAATTGCCCACTTAAGGGCCTCAATTGGCAGCGGGGTGGGAAGGTCATCTACAGGCCATTCTCCCATGGACTTAATGGGGTGGAGGGTGGTGGTGTCTCCTACCACCAGTTATCATGGTTGACTATTATTTGTTTACTAGCACTTCAGTCAATCGTTGCTCACCAGCAGTGACTGTAAAACCAGGGGAAAAATTCAACAACAAAATGCTGTTTGATTTTTTCCTTTCTCCTATACAGAATGGTAACTCCCAGTATGTACTGATGTGTGTGAAGTTATCAATAATTTCACCGAATGACTTTCCCTGAGGTAAAACAGGGCAAATTTCATCAGCATGGCTCTTGTTAATCTTTGTTTTTCTGTATTCATTTGCAGGATGTGGGCGTCATTGGCTAAGCCAGCATTTATTGTCCATCCCCAATTGCCCTTGAGAAGGTGGTGATGAGCTGCCTTCTTGAACCACTGCAGTCCATGTGGTGTAGGTACACCCACAGTGCTGTTAGGGAGGGAGTTCCAGGATTTTGACACATGCGACAGTGAAGGAACGGCCGATATATTTCCAAGTCAGGATGGTGAGTGACTTGGAGGGGAACTTCCAGTTGGTGGTGTTCCCAAGTGTCTATAAACAAAAGCTGGAACCAAACCAAGAGGTTTGTGTGGTTAATCTACACAACTTTTGCATAACCTTTCACCCCCTTGTTAACCTTTCACCCCCTTGTTTATCAAGAATTATCAGGGTAGGCAGGAATGTGGGGTTGAGGTTACATTCAGATCAGCTAGGATCTCATTGAATGGCGGAACAGGCTCGAGGGGCCGAGTGGCCTACTCCTCCTCTTTTATATTCGTACGTTCATACAAAAGATACGCAGCAATGACTCATAAACTATAACAGTGTAAAGGGAGCTTTACTCCATATCTAACTCCAGCTACATCTGCCCTGGGATTGTTTGATGGGATATGATAGAGGGAGCTTTACTCTGTATCTAACACTATGCTTTGCCTGTCCTGGGAGTACTTGATGGGAATGTAGAGGAAGCTTTACTCTGTAACTAAGTAACTGTGCTATTTCTGCCCTGGGAGTGTTTGATGGGCAGTGTAGATGGAACTTTGTACTGTATCTAACATGCTGTATCTGAAATGAAATCAGAGAGAAAAAAAAGAGGGCACAGATTCAAAATATTTGGCAAAAGGATTAAAAGTGATATGAGGAAAGATTTTTTTTCACCCAGAGGGTTGTTGGAGTCTGGAACAAACTTTTAAAAAAAATTCATTCATGCGATGTGGGCTTTGCTGGCTGGGCCAGCATTTATTGCCCATCCCTGGTTGCCCTTGAGAAGGTGGTGGTGAGCTGCCTTCTTGAACCACTGCAGTCCATGTGGTGTAGGTACACCCACCGTGCTGTTAGGGAGGGAGTTCCAGGATTTTAACCCAGTGACAGTGAAGGAACAGCCGATATATTTCCAAGTCAGGGTGGTGAGTGACTTGGAGGGGAACTTCCAGGTGGTGGTGTTCCCATGTGTCTGCTGCCTTTGTCCTTCTGGATGATAGTGGTCGTGGGTTTGGAAGATGCTGTCTAAGGAGACTTGGTGAATTCCTGCAGTGCAACTTGTAGATAGTACACACTGCTGCTACTGTGCATCGGTGGTGGAGGGAGTGAATGTTTGAGGATGAGGTGCCAATCAAGCCGGCTGCTTTGTCCTGGACGGTGTCAAGCTTCTTCAGTGTTGTGGCAACCTCACTCATCCAGGCAAGTGGGAAGTATTCCACCACACTCCTGAATTGTACCTTGTAGATGGTGGACAGGCTTTGTGGAGTCAGGAGGTGAGCTACTTGTTGCACGATTCCTAGCCTCTGATCTGCTCTTGTAGACACAGTATTTATATGGCTAGTCCAGTTCAGTTTCTGGTCAATGGTAACCTCCAGGATGTTGACAGTAGGGGATTCAGTGATGGTAATGCCATTGAATATTAAGGGGCGATGGTTGGATTCTCTCTTGTTGGAGATGGTCATTGCCTGACACTTGTGTGGCGTGAATGTTACTTGCCACTTGTCAGCCCAAGCCTGGATATTGTCCAGGTCTTGCTGCATTCGGACATGGACTGCTTCAATATCTGAGGAGTTGTGAATGATGCTGAACATTGTGCAACCATCAAGGAACCTCCCCTGTTTTGACCTTATGATGGAAGGAAAGTCATTGAAGCAGCTGAAGATGATTGGGCCTAGGACACTATCCTAAGGAACTCCTGCGGTGATGTCCTGGAGCTGAGATGACTGGCCTCCAACAACCACAACCATCTTCCTTTTCTGCTAGGTTTGACTCCAACCAGATGAGAGTTTTTCCCTGATTCCCATTAACTCCAGTTTTGCTAGGGCTCCTTGATGCCTCACTCGGTCAAATGCTGCCTTGATGTCAAGGGCAGTCACTCTCACCTCACCTTGTGAGTTCAGCTCTTTTGTCCATGTTTGAACCAAGGCTGTAATGAGGTCAGGAGCTGAGTGGCCCTGACAGAACCCAGACTGGCCATTGGTGAGCAGGTTATTGCTACACAAGTGCCGCTTATTAGCACTGTTGATGACCCCTTCCATTACTTTACTGATGATGGAGAGTAGGCTGATGGGGCAGTAATTGGCAAGGTTGGATTTGTCCTGCTTTTTGTGTACAGGACATACCTGGGCAATTTTCCAAATAGCCAGGTGGATGCTAGTGTTTTAGCTGTACTTGAACAGTACAGCTTGGCTAGTGATGCAGCAAGCCCTAGAGCACAAGTCTTCAGTAATATTGCCAGGATATTGTCAGGGCCCATAGCCTTTGCACTATCCAGCATCTTCAGCTGTTTCTTGATCACATGGAGTGAATCAAATTGGCTGAAGACTGGCAACTCTGGCGCCGGGTCCTCCGGAGGAGACCGAGATGGATCATCCACTCCGCACCTCTGGCTGAAGATTGTAGCAAATGGTTCAGCCATATCTTTTGCACTGATGTGCTGGGCTCCTCCATCATTGAGGATGGGGATATTTGTGGAGCCTCCTCTTCCAGTGAGTTGTTCAATTGTCCATCACCATTCCCAACTGGATGTGGCAGGACTGTAGAGCTTACAGCTGATCCATTGGTTGTGGGATCGCTTAGCTCTGTCCATCACTTGCTGCTTATGCTGTTTGGCACACAAGTAGTCCTGTGTTATAGCTTCACCAGGTTGACACCTCATTTTTAGGTATGCCTGCTGCTGCTCCTGGCATGCCCTCCTTCACTCTTCTTTGAACCAGGGTTGATCACCTGGCTTGATGGCAATGGTAGAGTGGGGGATATGCTGGACCATGAAGTTATAGATTGTGGTTGAGTACAATTCTGCTGCTGCTGATGGCCGACAGCACTTCATGGATGCCCAGTCTTGAGTTAGTAAATCTGTTCGAAATCTATCCCATTCAGCATGGTGGTAGTGCCACACAACATGATGGAGGGTATCCTCAATGTGAAGGCAGGGCTTCTTCTCCACAACGACTATGCAGTGGTCACTCCTACCAATACTGTCAGCAAGTTTAAATTATTCATTTGGTTTTCTACCATGAGAGTTAATCTCAGCTGTGGCTTGATGGCTCATTCTTTCCTCCAGGGTCAGAGGGCTGTAGGTTCATAGCTCTCACTTCAGAGACTTGAGTGTAAAGTCTAACCTTTACTGAGGCAATGCTGCACCATTGGTTGGTGCCATCTTTTAGAGGAAATTTTAAACTCCAGCTCTGTCCAATGTCTTAGGTGGACTTAAAGGCCCCATGGCACTATTTTGAAGAAAAGCAGGGCAGTTCACCTGATATCTTGGCCAATATTTATTCCTCAACCAACATCGCTAAAAACATTTTACCTGATCATTATCTCATTGCTGTTTGTGGGAGCTTGCTGTGTGCAAATTGGCAGCCGTTTGTCTACATTAAACAGTGACTACACTTCAAAGTACCTCATTGCCTGTCAAGTGCTTTGGGATATCTTGAGGTCGTGAAAGATGCTATATCAATGCAAGTCTTTCTTTCTTTTTTTTTCTATTTAGTTTTAACCTGAGTTGTAAGAGGAGCTATGATAAGCTTGGGCATTTACAGCATGACATTTAATAGAGGTGTTGAAAAGAATTCGGGCTTTTGAAGAGAGTAAATACAGAGAGTCTGTTTTTGGCTGCAGAGGAGACAGACTTAAAGGAATTGACAGACAAACCAGGGGTGAGATGAGAATTTCTTTTTTACGCTGTGAGTTGTTATCTGGAATAAGCTGCCTGAAATGGCCATGGAAGCAGATTCAATAGTATCTTCCCAAAAGGAATTGAATATATGCTTGACCAGGATAATCTGCAGGGTTATGGAGAAGGAACAGGAGAGCGGGATTAATTGGGTTGCTCTTTCAAAGAGCTGGCAGAGGTGTGAAGGGGCTGACAGGCCTTCTTCAGCTCTAAATGACACTATGAAATTTAAATTAATCATTCTGTTGTCTAAAAAAAAAGGTAAATATTGTTTGACCCACAATGCAAGAGGTAAACGACAGAATCATAGACATTTTGAGCACTGGAAGAGGACATTTTACCCGTTGTGCCTGTGCTGACACTTTGCTATGGAAATCCAAAGTGAGTCTCACAGTTTAGGTCTCTCCCCATAGCCCTGTACTTTCCACAGTTTCAAATACTTGTCCAACATTCCCTCAAAGGATGCCTTGCTCTCTGCTTCAAGGGTCCCCTGTGACAGTGCATTCTGTGCTCCAAAACAAGAACCCGCTGTGTAACAAAATCCCCCCAGACAGCTCCTATCATTGACTACCTTAAATTGAAAGCTCTGACTCGCTGTTGGAAGGAAATAGTCTTTGACCTAAATCACTCTCTCCAGGCTCTTCCATCATTTTAAAGGCCCTAAACTTCCATGGTTGTTGTATTGTACCAGCATTGCCGTTGTTGTTTGTACTGAAAATATAAACTGCAACACCTCCAAGAGTAATGTTTGATAATAAATTTAGCACCAATGTACATAAGGACTCGGTCAGGAAATTTGATCGAAGTTGCGTGTGACCAGAGCGTGGGGAGAAATTTATATGAATCTTGGTTTACTCCTTGATGTAAGTAGGCCGGTTGAAGGCCAGTACCTTTACTACAACAACAACTTACATTTATATAGCACTGGGAATGAGGAAAGACTTCCCAAGGCGCTTCACAGAGGGTTAATCAAGCAAAAATGGATACCGAGGCCAAAATTAGGAGGTGACCAAAAACTCAATCAAAAAGGTGGGTTTTAAACTGTGGCCTTAACATAGCAGCGGGATTGTGTGGCTGTAAGTGCTGGGACCAATGGAGGTACAGTGGAAGAAGGGCCAGAGTCAGAGGAACAGGAGTTCAGAGATAAGAAGTGATGTGCATGTACCTTTTAAGGAGCATATCTTAAACTGCAGCCCACCACTACCTACTACTAGAAAGGATGTGACATATAATCCTATGACTCTGCAGGGGGAACACAGCAGCAGTCCTATAGAAAACAAAAACAGAATTACCTGGAAAATCTCAGCAGGTCTGGCAGCATCGGTGGAGAAGAAAAGATTGATGTTTCAAGTCCTCATGACCCTTCAACAGAACTGAGTGAATCTTAGGAAAGCAGTGAAATAGTCCTATAGGTCTGTGTCTATATATATATATATATATATATATATAGTCTTATCTTCAAATAAAGAACCCACATTATTGTTTTACCAATCCTTGTCATATGATTGGTAAACTCCCACACCCCCACCTCTCTACGTCTCTCTCTCCTCCTTTAAGACGTTCCTTAAAACATTCGTCTCTAACAAGTTTTTGGTCATCTGCCCTAATATTGCCTTAAGTGACTCAGAGTTATTGTTTAATAACATTGGAGCACCTTGGATGTCATTCTACATAGGAGGCAATATGTAAATGCGAAATGTTGTTGCTATAAGAAATTGCTTCCCTCCATTGTACCACAAGCTATGGCTCAACTGCATTGGAGAGAGCGAGAGAGAGACCAAGACAGGCAGAGAAGAATGCAACAGGGAGTGGGGAGGCAATGAAGTGATTGAAACATGAGGGTGTGAATTTTGAATTGGGAGTCAGTAACAGGCATGCTGGATGAGTGGAGCTTGGAAAGGATAGGCTTTGGCTGGGTGTGCTTAGGTCAGCTGAAACTTACAGAGGGTATAAGATGGGAAACTGACTATTCCAATATTCCACTGGTCAATTCTGTGGCTGTAGTTAGACATTTCAGTGCCATAGGGCCGAGGTAGGGCAGAGGCAAGTGATTTTACTGAGATGGAAGTGGGTGGTCTTTGTGAAGGAGAAAATATGGGTTTCTAAAGCTCAGATCTTGGTCGACTGGATGCTGAAATTGGAAATCGTCTGCTTCAAACTGAAGCAATATGGCCAAAGGAGTGATGGAAGTGGGGTGAGTGTATGAAATTTGTAACACTCAACAACTTCAGTCTTACAAGTGTGAATTTGGAGGAAATTGTGACTTTTCCCTCTCTTATTCATTCTCTTGTCGCCCTCGCTCTTGCCCTGTCTCCCTGTCTCCCTCCGATGAAGTTCAGCTGCCTGCAGCAAAAGAAAGGGAGGCATCTTGTTAGAACAAGAACATTTTGCACTTATGATTCGCCTCCAACAGAGAAAGATATCCCGAGGCACTTCAGCGTTATTAAACAAAATGTGACACTGAGCCACTTATTAGGGCATATGACCAAAACCTTGCTCGAGAGGAATGTTTTAAGGAACGGCTTAAAGGAGGAAAGATAGGTAAAGAGCTGGGGTGTGGAATTTAGAGATGGAATTCCAGAGCTTAGGGCTCAGGCAACTGAAAGCATAGCCATCAATGGTGGAGCCATTAAAATTGGCAGCGTGCAAAAAGCCAGGCCTGGCAGAGTGCAGAGATCTCGGGGGGTAAAGGAGATTACAGAAAGGGCAAAGTCTCATCACTTCAGAAAAAAATGCCCAGTTTTCTCCTCTGTTCTGTGGTTCTTTCTGTCAAGGTGCGGGTGAGTCAGCCTCTGTGTCTATTTCCACAGGCACCCAGAACAATTCAAATGTGATGTCCAAAGCCGAGGCTGACATTATAATTACAATAATCTGTGTTTTATAGCAGGTTGAAAATAAACAGAGAGTAATCTGATGCAGATGTATTATTACCTGCAAACAATGCAAATCCATTTGTATTTAATTATAAACACATACAGGTGTGCACAGAGGCTGTTCATGGCATACCTGCAAGAGATGCTTCCAGGATCCATTATTCCTGGTGTTCCCAATCAGGGATAAGTGTTCACATTGAAATGTCTTGGTAAGTAAATGCACACAATGGCATCAGAAGTACAGCTCAGAAACAGGCCGTTTGGCCCAAACAGCCCATGCTCTACATCAGCCTTCTCCCATCAGCATGACCTTTTTTAATGTGCTTATCCAGCTTCCCTTTAAATGCATCCGCGCTCTCTTCATGGTGTCTCGTTCCCTGAAGGGGCTTTGATTTCATTGGCAGTTGAGGAGGGCAAGGTTGGAGGTTGTTGGCTCACTGTCCATACAGCTTCAGCTTGGTTCTCATAGGGCAGAGTTTTCCCGTTGGCGTATGGGGGTGGGTCTCCATGCCGACGCTTAAAATGACGCGCGGTGTCGTCTGGGTGTGTCCCGACATCACCAGGCGCCATCGCGATATTTCGGAAGGCAGGGGCACTATATGTTCAGATGCGCGCCCGCCATCAATTAACGGACCAGTTAAGGCCCTTGAGGCAGCAATTGATCTCGATTTTTCGCAGCCCGTGCGATCTTCAGGATGGCGCACGGGTGCAGCGGTCAGGCGGGTAGGAGACGTTTGTATAAACCTCATCCACAGGCAGGGTGAGTGGGGTCGCGAACGTGATCTTTCAGGTATTTAAGTGTGGAAGTTACTGATAATTGCCAGTGTGAGCAGGAATACTTAAACTCATACCAGCTGCTTGGACAGGAGTAAAAGCCTTGTCGGGACTCAACAGTAAAGATTATTTTCGGGGCCTGCAGCTTTCAGGAAGCCTTCCCTTAGCCTGGGATTGGGGGTTGTGCTCTCCACTGGAGGCACCTCCTCTGAGGAGGAAGGGGGAAGAGGCCAGAGTCCACATTCAGCATCCAGGGGAGCCAACTTTGGGAGGAGAGGCGCAGGCACAAGGGGCACAGGGCCAACAGGAAGCCCAAGGTGGAAGGGGCTGCAGAAGATGCCAATATCCTGCTGCCAGGGTACACAGGTGGCGAAGCAGCTACTTCAATATGTCTGAGGTCCAGTGCTGAAGGAGGCTCCATCTCTTAAGGGAGACAGTCACCTCCATTTGTCAGATGATAGGCCCTGAGATCTCCACAAACTGTGTGGGTGGACACCCCATGCCAGTGGCGCTAAAGGTCACAGCTGCCCTCAACTTCTATGCCTCCGGCTCTTTCAGGGCTCGGTGGGTGATCTCTGTGTAGCCTCCCAATCAGCTGTCCACACTTATGTCAAACAGGTGACAGACGCTCTGTTCAGTCTGCATTGACCTTCATCCACTACCGCTGGGACAAGGCCAGCCAAACACAGTGAGCCAGAGGCTTCGCGGCCATTGCTGGGTTCCCCTGCGTCCAGGGTGCAATAAACTGCAGACATGTGGCCATCAAGGCGCCAGCGGGTGAGCCCGGTGCCCTCGTCAACAGGAAGGGCTTCCACTCCATGAACGTGCAGATAGTGTGTGATCACAGGATGCAGATTCTGCAAGTCTGTGCAAGGTACCCAGGCAGCTCCCACGGCGTCCACACCCTCAGATACTCCCAGGTGCCGGGGCTCTTCAGTGCTCCAGCCCGGCTGGATGGGTGGCTGCTGGGTGACAAGGGCTACCCCCTCAGAAGGTGGCTCATGATGCCTCTCCGCCATCCTAAAAAAGAAGCTGAGCAGCGGGACAATAGGAGCCACGGCACCACAAGGGCTGTGGTACAGAGAACCATCGGCGTTCTCAAGATGTGCTTCCGATGCCTGGACCGCTCAGAGGGTGCACTCCAGTACCCCCCAGATCATGTGTTGCTGATAGTGGTTGCATGCTGTGCTCTCCACAATCTGGCGCTGGAAAGGGGGGACACTGGACGATGAAGGCATGGACACAGTTGCTCCGGTTGCACATGATGAGTTGAGCAGTGAGTCTGAGGATGAGCACGCACAGGGAAATGCTGAGGGGGTAGATGCTAACCCTGGCATACTCCCGGGAGGCAGGGACACCCGGGAGGCTTTAATCCAAAGAATCTTCAGCTAGCACACCACAGATGGACCTTCAACACACAGCAGGGCTGCAGGCTCCACACTCGATACCTGAGTGCTAAATCAGCCTGGATAATAACATTAACTATGGCCCTTTTCAATAAAGCTCAATGTCAAACAACTCACTCATTCCATCATGGGTTCCTGTCCACTTGCAGAAGTAAGGAATCACCCTGAGGCATGACAACATGTCAAAATGTATTGAGGGAACAAATGTAACTTCATAAAGCAAAAAAAGATGTTGGACATCACACTAAGTCTTCCAGAAACTAGTATGGGCCAACATAAAAGCACCAGTGAGAAGCCCGTGGTCAGCCTAAGGTGCCTTAAATTTATGCTTATGGGTGCTACGTCTAGGTGCTGTCCCCTCGTTGGCACTGGTATCTGAGGCAGCCTGCTCACTGAGCTGTCCTGTTGGCCTCGATGACCTTGGCAGACGTCCTCTGGCCCGAGTAGCCTTTGATGGCCCCACCTGGGAGGGAGAGGCCAGTTCCACAGCTGGCATCTCCCCAGTCGCTGCAGCCTCATCAGATGCCACGGTCACAAGCAGAGGGGCGGAGGAACTGCTGCCCTCATCCGGAGCGCCCTGAGAGGAGCCCACAGAAACGACAGGCAGCTGCTGCGCCAACATGAGGTAACTTCGGACCTCCCTGCTCACCGATGGATGGATGGGCGTTGAGCTGGGACACCTGGTGCCCAAACCATCTCCCACACTGGCACTGACCAGCTGAGACCAATGCCATTGTGAGGACTTGCAGGTCCGAGCACAACCCCAGGAGGCCCTGACTGGTCTCCTGAAGGACCCTCTCCACAAGAGTCGCCACTCTCTCCATGGAGGAAGCATGGTGCTCAGCCGTGAGGCTCATTGCATCAGTGATGCTCCACATGGACTCCTCCAGCACGGGCACCATGCCACACATAGCCTAATATATCCCTGCCAGATCCTCCTGCACGTCCTGCGTTTGCTGCCTCAAAGACAACACCAGAGACACATCATTAGCCACCAACCGAGTGTGTGCCTGGTCCCTTGCAGTCCTCCAACTGCCGGCGTCCTGGGTCCTCTGTCTCTGCCCTCATCTCAAGCGAGCGTGAAGTGCCCTCACTGCCGTGCCCTGGAACACTAGCTGAAGATCTAATTCCAACCGAGGCGCTAGTATCTGCGCTGGTGCCAGCCTGGCAGAGATGGCGTGACGCTGGTGAGTCAATTTCCTCTGGGCCCTCAGGGGTGAGAGGTGGGCCCTCTGCCTCCTCCTCCCGGCCCCTGCTCCAGTGATGCTGAAAGGAAGAAAAAGGACATTTGATTAGTTACAGTGCAGACAATGTTAATGTGCATGCTGTTCCCCTGGATCATTATGCGCTCATCCTTCCACAATCAATGGTCAACCCATGTTGCTAACTTCAATCATTGAGCATTCAGCAGTGCCACAGCTGCTGGGACACACATGGTGACCTGAGTGCTCGCCAAACATACCTTTCCGTGGCACCCCAGCCTCACTGCCACTGGTGGACCTGGGGGCATTGTGCCTCTCCAGATCCGTGGCCTGCTGTTTGTAAGCTGTTAGGATGGCTAACTGTGCTTGCCCTCCGCCAGTCTGTATCTGCTCTGCAGAATCGTGCGGTCTTCTCCTGAGAAGGAGAGAGGAGCTTTGATTAGTCCGGCCCGTACCTGAATTCCCATCGCATCCCTGCCAACCCAGCCAGAGTGGGACATTGCAGGACTCCCGTTCTTCATTACCCCGCAGCTGCCGCACACTCACCCAAACAAGCCAGAGCTGACCCCACCCCCCCGCATTGCCCAAATGCTGCCTCCTTCACATGTGGCACCACAAGGTGTCACTTTGCTAAGCAAGGAGGCACAAGCATGTGGAGGGTAAAGACTAACAGATGGATTGATGCCCCACCACCTGGAAGCTCCCCTCCCAGCATGTGAGCAACCTGACTTTGACACGCTTCCCAGTTCCAGCACTCCGCCTAGGTGCAGACCCTTGACTTTCACCCCCATTCTATACTCTGGGTGTCAGTGTCACACATGCTGCGGGTGCAGAACCCATCCTAGCTCAACCCTCTCAGTGTGAACTAGACATGGGCAATATCTGCTGTCACACCCAGCGAGGGATACATGCCAATACATTCAATGCCATTACTGTACTCAGAGTTGGCGGGGGTGGGGCAGGGTTGCTGGGAGGGAAAGGGTGATGGCCCCATTAAGTGACTTAAGGCAACATGGTACTCACCCTTCCTGAGAGCAGGAGATCATTGAATTTTTTACGGCACTGGACCCATGTGCGCTGCACCACATCATGGGATCGACACTCTCAGCCGCCTCCTCCCACACACATTTGGTCAGGTGCGGAGGCCTCCACCTCCCGTCCCTTGGAAGAAGGACCTCCTGCCATGTTTCCACCACTCCAGGAGGGCAGCTAGGCACTCTTCAGAGGAATGATGGGCACACTGCCCAGCTGGCCTACCCTCTGGCCTGGCCTGCTCCTCTGGCCTGGCCTGCTCCTCTGGCCTACCCTCCAGCCTGGCCTGCTCCTCTGGCCTACCCTCCGGCCTGGCCTGCTCCTCTGGCCTACCCTCTGGCCTGGCCTGCTCCTCTGGCCTACCCTCCGGCCTGGCCTGCCCAGCTGGCCTACCCTCCGGCCTGGCCTGCCCCTCTGGCCTACCCTCCGGCCTGGCCTGCCCAGCTGGCCTACCCTCCGGCCTGGCCTGCCCCTCTGGCCTACCCTCCGGCCTGGCCTGCTCCTCTGGCCTACTCTTTGGCCTGGCCTGCCCCTCTGGCCTACCCTCCGGCCTGGCCTGCCCAGCTGGCCTACCCTCCGGCCTGGCCTGCCCCTCTGGCCTACCCTCCGGCCTGGCCTGCTCTGATGGCCTACACTCTGGACTTGAGTTATGCACATTGCCACTCTGATGTGCTCGTCTCCCAGCCACTGTGAGCAGCCTTACAAAGGCTGCCAGGCCTTCATTTAAACAGGCCGCTGGGTCATCATTGGACCTGGTGGTCTGTGCACGCCCACCGTTGCCTGCCCACTCATGCTATCCATGGAGTCATGAACTACGCTGGGCGGGCCTTAGGTGGTGATCAGGTCCGTGCCCGCCCACACAGCCTGCCCGACATGGGGAAAATTGTCCCCATAAATTCATACCGTGCAAAAGGAGGCCATTTAGCCCCATTGTGCCTGTGTTAGCGCTTTTGGTAGATCTATCAAATTAATCCCACTCCCCTTTTCTTTCCCCATGGCCCTGAATTTTATTTTCTCTTTTCAATTATTTATCCAGTTCTCTTTTGAAAGATGTGACTGAATCTTCTTCCAGCCCCCACACCCCCCTCCCCACCTCTTTCACGCAGTGTTAGATCAGCCAACTCACTGGCCGAAACCAACATCACAGTGGGGACGGGGCCACAAAATACAGCGAGCCTTTTCCAAACTCCATTAACCTCAGCGGGAACGTAAAATCCCAGTGCCGTCAAATTCCACCCTCTGTAACAAAAAAATTTCCCCACCCCTGATTTCTGTAGCCCTGCTGCAAGGATTAATGGGATAAAAGTGACCAGGTACTTGAATTCTAAAATCAGATCAGTCGGTTTGGATTAACATCTAATTATTCCGCTGCTGCGTTGGTTTCGCTGCAAGGAGGTTCTCCAAGTAATGAGTCCAATACAGCACTGCCCTGTGGGTTTGTAAAATCAAATGACAACTTCAGAATATTGTCCTGTCCTGTCCTGTTTGGAGCTACTCCTACCTGGAGATCAGTTGCCCTGGTTTGTCACGTTCCTCTGTCTTGCACCATCTTCACATATCCACTGTAGCTTGTCTACAACTGCTCTCTGACCTCCATCATCCAACTCCGCCCAGGTTGCCCCCTCTTTCTGCTGCCCACCAATTTGCCCTCTAGAGGAGATCTGTGTAGCTTTTCAGCTCTGATCAAATGGCTGAAATACTGACCTGTTCTTTTCTGGATGTGACTTTTTTTAAGAGTTCTTTTTGCTCTTGCTAACTCAAGCACCTCTCCATTTGTTCTATGGGGCAGAAAATGATGCACGATGGCATCGAGCCCGGCGTCCCTGTGTCATAGCGCAGTCTCGCGATTATTTCCTTTGGCGGGTGCACACCCGTGCCCGCCAATAATTAAAAGGCCTTTTAAGGCCATTGACAACCTAATTAAATTCAAATTTACGCTGCCCGCCCATCCTAATGGTTAGGCCGGGCTGTCCCTCCTCCCCCATCTGCCCACGCAGGCAGCACTCAGCACTGCTGCTCGCGATCCACGCAGGGCGGACCTTAATTGACCCACCCACGTGAAATCGCGGTGCGGAGCCGATTGCGGGCACCCACGGTCTGTCTATGGAATCCAAGTCTCAAAGGCTTCGATTTTCTTCCACAGATCTTTACTTCTCGTCCAGGTTTCAAAGTCACACAGGAAAGTGGAGAGAATAGGTTTCTTCCGAGTTACAAGCTTGAGTTTTCCTGTTTTTCTCCTTGGTTTCTTGCTTTAGAATCTAGGCCAAGATGAAATGCTATCCCTGCAGAGGTGGCGGTTATGATGAGATTAGTCTATCAGAAGTCGTGAGTTCAAATCCCACCGCCGTAGGTTGTGAATTTGAATTAAATCAATGTGCTAACTCATAAACTGGCACTGGATAAAACAGTGAGGGAAGTTTAATAAGCCATCTGATTCAATATATTCTGTGGAAAAAGAGCCAGAAGGGAAATTAGGAGATTTTTTGATTGGCAGCTCATTGTTCTGATTTGCAAAACATGCCTGAAAGGACCTTGGAAGTAGATTCAATGGTAAATGTGTTCTTCAGATATGGAGCCCACTGGAAAGGTCAGCGTTTTTATTGCTCATCCCTAATTGCCTTTTAGAAGCTGTTGGTGAGTTGCTTTCTTGACTTGCTTCAGTCGTGTGATATATTTACCTCTATGGTGCTGTTAGGGAGAGAGTTCCAGGATTTTGTGCCAGCAACAGTGAAGGAACAGCGATATATTTCTTTAGTCAGGATGATGTGTGCCTTGGAGGGGAGCTTGCAGGTAGTGGTGGTGTTCCCATGCTGCCCTTGTTCTTCTAGGTGGTTGTGGGTATGGAAGCTATTGTCAAAGCAGTTGAGTTGTTGCAGTGCATCTTGTAGATGACACACTACAGCCACTGTGCACCAGTGGTGGAGAGATTGAATGTTTAAGGTGATGGATGGGGTGTCGTTCAAGCTGGTTGCTTTGTGCTGGATGGTATCACAACCCTTGTGTGTTTTTGGGGCTGCACTCATTCAGGCGTTGTGACTATCCAGTTCATGGTTCATGTTAATATTTTCGAGATGAAGGTGACATAATTAAAATGCTGGACTTTAGGGATTGCCGGAACACCCAAAGAAATGACAGCTTAAAAGGTGACACGTTTGTTTAAAGTCATAATGAAAAAGATACAGCTATGAAACAGCATTTGGCTTACTTAGCTAAAGAACTGGAGACAATATGTCTGCAATCCTTGAGTGGTGGCTTTCCAGAGAGGTGTTTTTATTTTGGCAAGTAGAGGTAAATTATTTTAAAATATTCAGTGAACCCTGAAAGATTGTAAAACCCATTTGCTTCGCTGGAAAAGTTAGTTGGACCTTGTGTGTTTGCAGCCCATTGAGAGAAGATAGTAAAGTAAGTGATAGTTAGGTAGACCTGCACTGTAAGCAGAGTTTTAAAATAAAGCTAACTTCATCTTGACCATGTGGAAGGTGGCTGAGGGTTAACCTCAGTTTGAGTTTTATGAGGGAGCAGAAGCTGGAAAATTGCCTAGTTTGAATTAGCGGAAGAATCTACAGTGGTCCCCACAGAGTCTGGTGCCAAAGAAAGCAACAATCAGATTAGCTTGAAAGTATTGAAAAGTAACTAGAACAAGGGATTGAGGCATCCACAATAAAGAGATGGCAAATGAAAATTTTATCTCAGATAATTATTTATTTCTGTATCTCATAAGCGAATCCGTGAAGGAAGTAAGAAGTAAACCTGAATGCATAACATAGGTAGTTATAAGTTACAGTTTTAACTTACTCTGATTTGCTTTGTTTAATTTGTCCTGCATACAGTAAAGTTTGTGTTTTGTTTAAAAAAGCTTGTGGTGTAACTCTATCACTTAAAATGAGGTGTTCAGATTTCCATTTAAATGTTAGCAGTCCCTAATAGGATCGTAACACAGGCATGTGGAGAGTATTCAGTCACATTCTGACTTGTGCCCTGTAGATGATGGACAGACTTTGGGAAGTCAGGAGGTGAGCTACTTGCTGCAGCCTCTGACCTCCTCTCATAGCCACAGTTTTTATATGGCTGGCACATTTCAGTTTCTGATTAATTATAAACCCCGGATGTTGATGGTGGGAGTTTCTGCGATGCTAATGCTGTCGAATGCCATGGGGAGATGGTTAGATTCTCTTTTGTTGGAAATGGTCAATGCCTGGCACTGGTGTGGCACAAATGCTACTTTCACTTATCTGCCCAACTCTGAATATTGTGCAGCTCTTTGCTGCATGAGGACACTGCTTCAGTACCTGACGACTTGTGAATGGAACTAAACACTGTGCAATCATCAGTGAACCTCCTCATTTCTGACCTTTGGATGGAGGAAAGTTCATTGATAAAAACAGCTGAAAATAATTGGGTCTGGGACACTACTCTGAGGGACTCCTGTAGTGATGTCCTTGGATTGGGATGATACAACATCTTTGTACTCGGTATGACTCTTGTCCTTGGAGAGTTTCTCCTTTGGTTCCCATTGACTTCAATTTTGATACCACACTTGGTCAGATGCTGCCTTGATATCAGGGCAGTCACTCTCCGCTCACCTTTTGAGTTCAGCTCTTTTGTCCATAGATTCATAGAGGTCTACAGCACAGAAACAGGCCCTTTGGCCCATTGAGTCTGCGCCAGTCAAACAAGTACCTAACTATTCTAATCCCATTTTCCAGCACTAGGCCCATAGCCTTGTATGCCATGGTATCGCAAGTCTATATTTGGACCATGGCTATAATGAGGTCTGGGGTCAAGTGGCTCTGGTGGAACTCAAACTGAGCATCAGTGAGCAGGCTATTGCTGTGTAAGTGCTGCTTGAGAGCACTGCTGATGACACCTTCCATCACTTTACTGATGATTAAGAGGAGACTGATGGGACAGTAATTGGACAGATTGGATTTATCCTGCTTTTTGTGGACAGGACATACCTGGGAAATTTTCCTCTTTGTTGGGTAGATGCCGGTGTATTAGTTGTACTGAAACAACAGCTTGGCTAGGGGCACAGCTAGTTCTGGAGCACGTGTCTGGAGTACTCCTGCTGGGATGCTAACAGAAGCCATAGCCTTTGCTAGATCCAATGCCTTCAACTGTTCCTTGAAATTATTTAGGGTGAGTCAAATTGGCTGAAGAATGGCATTTGTGATGGTGGGGACCAACTTCAAGAGGAGGCTGAGATGGATCATGCCCTCGGCTGAAGATGGTTACAAATGCTTCAGCCTCACCTGGGCATCATCATCATTGAGCATGAGGATGGTCAAGGAGACTCCTGTTCCAGGTTCATTTTTTAATTGTCCACCACTGTCCACAACTGGATATAGCAGGACTTAGGTCTGACCTATTGGTTGTGGGATCACTTATTTCTAACTATACCAAGCACCTTCCACTCCTTTTTTAAAAAATTATTCATTCATGGGATGTGGCCAGCATCTATTGCATGTCCCTAATTGCCCTTGTTCAGAGGCATTTAAGAGTCAACCATATTGCTGTGGTTCTGGAGTCACATGAAAGCCAGACCAGGTAAGGACAGCAGATTTCCTTCCCTAAATGACACGAGTGAACCAAATGGGTTTTTACAACAATCGACAATGGTTCACGGTCATCGTCAGACTTTTAATTCCAGACTTTTTAAAATTGAATTATGATTTCACCATCTGCTGTGGTGGGATTCGAACCTATGTCCCCAAAGCATTACCCTCGGTCTCCAGAATATTAGTCCAGTGACAATATCACTAGTAATGCAGAAATTGCAGCAGCCAACATGCTCCTACAAACAGTAATGAGATTGACAAGACAATCTGTTTTTCCAGTGATTTTAGTTAACTATTGGCCAGGATATCGGAGATTACTCTCCTATTCTTCTGCAAAGTAGTACTTATGTCCACCCGACAGGGCACATATGGCCTAGGTTGAGTGTCTCCTCTGAAAGGCAGCACCTCTGACAGCGCAGCATTCCCTCAGTACTGCACTGGAGTGTCAGTCTAGGTCAGGGTTTGGCAACTTTAACAAGAACCATTTTAAAAATTTAGTCAAAAACACAACCTTCAGAGCCACAATGCTGTTACTCAAATGTGAATTATAATGATAAACAAGACAGAATCACTTTTGTCTATACATATGCAGCACCATTTTACTGATCACAGAATCACAGAGCAGAAGAGGCCCTTCGGCCCATCGAGTCTGCACCGACACGTGAGGAACACCTGACCTACCCTAATCCCATTTACCAGCAATTGGCCCATAGCCTTGAATGTTATGACATGCCAAGTACTCATCCAGGTACTTCTTAAAGGATGTGAGGCAACCTGCCTCCACCACCCTCCCAGGCAGTGTATTCCAGATCGTCACCACCCTCTGGGTAAAAAGGTTTTTCCTCACATCCCCCCTAAACCTCCTGCCCCTCACCTTGAACTTATGTCCCCTCGTGACTGACCCTTCAACTAAGGGGAACAGCTGCTCCCTATCCACCCTGTCCATGCCCCTCATAATCTTGTACACCTTGATCAGGTCACCCCTCAGTCTTCGCTGCTCCAACAAAAACAACCCAGGTCCATCCAACTTCTCTTCATAACTTAAATGTTTCATCCCAGGCAACATCCTGGTGAATCTCCTCTGCACCCCCTCCAGTGCAATCACATCCTTCCTATAATGTGGCGACCAGAACTGCACACAGGACTCCAGCTGTGGCCTCACCAAGGTTCTATACAACTCCAACATGACCTCCCTACTTTTGTAATCTATGCCTCGATTGATAAAGGCAAGTGTCCCACATGCCTTTTTCACCACCCCACTAATATGCCCCTCCACATTCAGAGATCTATGGACACACACGCCAAGGTCCTTTTGTTCCTCAGAACTTCCTAGCGTCATGCCATTCATTGAATACTTCCTTGTCAAATTACTCCTTCCAAAGTGTATCACCTCACACTTTTCAGGGTTAAGTTCCATCTGCCACTTATCTGCCCTTTTGATATAACCATTTCAGCCCCCCAGTCAATTTTTTTCAAAAAAAGAATTGCAGTTCAAGAAGTTCCAAGAAGGTTCTGTCGACTTATTTCTGGGATGTGAAGTGGTGGTGGCCTTGTCTTATGAAGGGAGATTGAGCAGGTTGGGTCTGTACCCATTAGAGTTTAGAAGAATGACAGGTGATCTTATTGAAATATATAAGACCCTGAGGGGACTTGATACCGGGAGGATGTTTCCACTTGTGGGGGAGACTAGAACCAGGGGATACAGGTTAGGAATAAGAGGTCTCTCTTTTGAGACGGAGATAAGGAGAATTTTTTTTCTGAGGGTGGTTAGTGTGTGGAATCCTCTTCCGCAGAAAGCAGTGAAAGCGGGTTCATTGAATTTATTCGAGGCTGAGTTAGATTTTCGATGGATAAGGGAGTCAAGGGTTATGGGAGGGCAGATAGGAAAGTGGAGTTGAGGCCACAGCCAGATCAGCCAAGATCTTATTGAACGGCAGAGCAGGCTCGAGGGGGTGAATGATGTACTCCTGCTCCTATGTTCCTAGATTAAATTCTAACCTTAATCAGTTTCAAAAAAATGTCTGAATATTTTATGCTGAAGACGAAATATCTTGCCTATAATAAGTTTAAAACCTTCTGGAGAAAAATAGCTTCAAAACAAGTGCCACAGTTAGTTCCTTCACCAAAGCGTATTTCTACGCCTGAGACCAACTCCCGTGATCGGCTAGTGGGTGATGCATTAGCCATTAACGTGATGGCGCGTGACATCAGTTTGCCTGGTAAATCAGTGCAACACTAACACGTTATGACTTTTGACCCAAGCGAGTTTCTTTTTTGGTAGAATTTCATTTTTTTTTGTGATGAAACATTTCACAAGTTCTAACTGTTATCTGTTAAAATATCCATAACCAAGGAGATTTTGAGGTATCTGATGCTCCTTTTTAAATTCGAAACATGCTTAGATAACAGTTTTCTTAAAAAAACTGACAATGACACAAAATGGGTTTGGTGGGTCAAGGTGGGGAGCGGCACATGAGTCCATAATGAGCCGCATGTTGCTGATGGCCGACCTAGGTTTTATGTGCAAGTGTGAGGGCTGAATACACAACTTTCTGACACATAGGTAAACTCACTGAGCCATACGGACACCTACATAGTTAAGACTTCTTTTGCTTTTGCAAAGAGAACATAATGACAGCACAGAGTCACAGGCCAAGCCCAAAAGTATACCAACAGTACAGAAAGCACGTACTTGCAAACTTAATGATGGGTCTTAGCGACAAACAGCACAGAGCATATAATTAAACAACTATTAAAAACCAAAATGAGTGGTACCATGCCTAGACAGGAACTGCTTCAGAAACAGAGGGCACTAACGGAAAAAACAAAACAGCAAGTTGGCATGCAGAGGAGGGAGCCGGTACAAATCACAGAAATAAGGCTGTTCACAAATAAAACTTCAAAGGCTTACAAAGTGCTGAACAGGAGACTATTGCTGGAGCAGCAACATTTGCATCGTCTGTGTCAGGGAAAATCTTTGATGCGCAGACGATGGGGACAGAGGACAGGAAGGAAGATATTTTTGGGTGTGGGGTGGTGGGGTGGGGGGGGGTGGTGTTATTATCAGAGTAGTAAATTAACCTGTGTGGATGAGAGGCCTTCCCTGAATATCTACTGTTGCCAGGCATTATGGTGGGCAGGGCGGGACAATATGGCAAGAAGGCCAAAAATTGGTTTAACGCTCTTGTGAAACCAGTTTGTGATTGTTCGCTCCGCCCGCCAATGGCGGGCCATGTTTCCCACCACGGCATTTCGGGAAGGTCATTTTAATACATTTGCATCTAATTATAAGCCCTGCTCGCCGGAATTCTCTTCGAGGGGAACTCGGAGGTGAGTGCACGCAACGTTGCGCAGCGCTCGCTGAGTAGGACATCGGGGAAGAGGCCCTGCGCATTCGGGGAGGTGGGGGGTGGGGGGGTGTGTGTGTGTGTGGGAAGCACAGCTAAGTCGCTTTTTCCCAGCTGGCTTTCAGAGCAGTGCTGGGGCAAGGGCTCCAGTTCCGGTGAGGCCAGTGGTTAGGGGATGTTTGGGGGCAAGGTAGCTCAGACTGAAGGAAGTACACATGCAAACCACCCCCCCACCCTGGGGTGGGGGGTGGCGGGGGGTTGGGGGGGGGTGGTTGAAAAAGGTATATCCTCTGATCGTGCAACGACCACATAGGCCAGCTGAAGAGAAGTTACACTATCCGATCCCACAGCGACCACAGAGACTCTGGCTTCCATTAACAGGTTTTATTCAAGCATACCCAAGGGAGCCCCAATCATTCCTAAGAATGAAGACCCAGCTCCCAGACTGATTATATTTCATTACTTTTGTACTTTTTCTTATCATAATACATTTGAGTACATTTGAATACGTCCAATCGGTAACCGACACACCGGTCCCATGCTAACTCTATCTGACTGAATACATAAACAGGTGATTTTGCTAACCAATTATTCTAAAGGATGTATACATAATTACATTATCCAAGCAAAATTAAAACATGTACTAAAAACACATGCTAAAAGAGAATACAGTAAGAATTTACTGAAAAACCCTTAAAATCTCCAGGCAGACATGGCTGCTACATTGCACAGCCTTGAGAATCAGACTGGAGATAAACATGTGACATAAATTAGATTAAGTGTACTCCACTCTCACATAGGGAAAGGGCAGATGGTTTTAGCTTAGATATGGGAAGACGAACAATGGACAAAGAAGGCTTCCTTGGTTCTCACAACTCAAGACTGTTTGTGTTTTATCAAAGTCCTCTCTTTGTCCATTGTTCGTCTTCCCATATCTAAGCTAAAACCATCTGCCCTTTCCCTAGAGGAGAGGGGAGTACACTTAATTTAATTTATGTCATACTTTTGTCTCCAGTCTGAGTCTCAAGGCTGTGCAATGTAGCAGCCATGTCTGCCTGGAGACATGCTTGTAGACGGGCCTCTGAAGCTTTTCTGCCTTCCCAAGCGACGCAAAAGCATGAACGTGCCACCGAACGCTCCAGAACTTTTCTCCCCTTGGGCGCAGACTGTAAATTAATGTGTGTTTTATGGGGCAGCAGAACAATTGGCCGACTGGGCAAGTTGTCCAATCCCCTTGTGAAAGGCAGACATGGTGCAGTCACTGGTGGAGGTGCTCACAGCCCCTTGCAATGTCTTTATTCAGGTTTGGACCAGTGTCCCTCATGGTTCAAGCTAACAGTGCGGCCTTGCAGTGCAGGTTAGGAGAATGCCTGTGCCTGAGCTGAGAGCACAGCCTGCAGTCCAGTGGGCAAAGTTGCTGCCAGTTGGTCAGGTGGAGGGTGGAGGGAGAGGAGGTGGCTGGAGTTTCGAACGTGCATGAAGCGTACTACACACTGGCCATCCAAGTGGTGGCCAGCACTCTCCTGCATGCATGAAGGGGCCTTCAGACTTAACCAAGAGAGGTTCTTAGTACACCTATACCAACCCACAGGGGTCTCTCTCTGATCCTGCAGGAGGAGAACATCAGGATCATGGAGCCTGGTGATTTAGTGGTATGCTGCATGGCTTACAGAGAGCAGAGAAGAAGAAGCAAGAGAGGTGTAGAAATCTGGTTCGACTAAGGGAGGAGCACCTCCTCAAAATGAAGGGGTGGCAGGGCCTGCTGCACATGGAGCTGAAGATCCACAATGAACCATCGCCCCGGGAGCCTTGATAGACCCAAGGCCTAGAGATGGCAGTTGTCATTCTTACAGATTGCGAGAACCAGTGTCACTGAAGATTGCACATGTCTAGAGAACTAGTCGGTCACACATGCCACCTGCTGCAGGATTTGACGCCATAGCAACATGGAGGCCATCCAGTGCCCATGCCCATGAAAGTGGCCACAATGCTCAATTTTTACACAGGGCTTCTTCCAGAGCTCCACAGGTGATCTGTGTGGGATCTTGCAAGGCACCAGGTACAAGCGTATCCAGGATGTCACAGACACTATCTTTGCGAAGGCACAGAACTTTGTGCATTTCGCCTGAGATCAGGAAAAGCCAGGAAACAAAAGCGCTCGGATTTGCACAGATCTCTAGTTTCCCACAGGTGTAGAGGGCCATCGCCTGCACTCATGTGCTGCTTTAGATCTCCGTGGCAACAAACAGTCATCTACGTCAATCGCAAGTACTTCCACTCGCTGAATGTTCAGCTGGTGTGCGACCACCACAAACGCATTGTGCAGGTCTGCGCATGATTCCCAGGGAGCGTCCAGGACTCCTACAGCATTAGCAGGTCTCTCAACCCTGACATCTTCCAGGGTCCACAGAGGCTGCAGGGTTGGCTCCTCGGGGACAAGGGCCACCCACAGAGGCCGTGGCTGATGCCGCCTGTGCAGCGGCCTCCGACTACAGCATAACGAGGATTACGCCACAACCCGGACTTTGGTGAAGCAAACAATAGGCTTTTTCAAAATGAGGTTCCAGGGCCTCGACAGGCCCAGTGGGGCGCTGCAATACAGTCCTCGGAGGGTGTCGCAAATCATGGTCGCTTGCTGCGTGTTCCACAACCTGCCGCTGGAACGGGGAGTGGACCTGCTTGAGGAGGAGATGGAACAGCTGTACATCTCCGATGAGGATGTCGAAGGTGAAGATGCCCGCAATGAGGCCATTGCCAGACGAGGCAGGCATGCTCGGGAGGCCTTCATAGCTGCAAGATTCGTGGGGGATGATGATGAGATGGAGTGAGGACAGTCCTGACATCCTCACCTGGCATCTGTGGACATTTGACTCCTGTGTGGCTGATGGCAGTGCACATACCCTCAGTGCTCAGGATCATGTCATGGAGACACAGCGGAGGCCCTAATAGTCGCTTGATGCAGGAGGATGATGACAACATGCAGTGAGGACACTCCATAGATCTTCACATAGCCTCTGAGTATGTCTGACTCCTGTGTGGCTGGGGGTAGCTCGCTTGTGCTCTGTGATCAGGGTCGTATCATGGAGACGCAGCCGTGAAACTTTCAATGCACCTGATCCTTTGTCAGCCTTCAGCACCTGACCCCTTCAGGGGCACAGCGTCACCGATCACAGATGCTAAAGAGATGTGAGAGCACACAAAGAATGAGGGAACTCTGTGGTTCTGGTCCACGACATTCTGGCAGCGATGACCAGCACCATCGAGGTGCAGACATCACTAATGTGTCCAGGGAGTGTGAGGCCAGACCATCACTTTGGTCTGAAGGCTGCACAAAGCACAGGGAAGAGGCCCCTGGACTGAGACACCTGCCTTTATCTTGTGCAGGAAACAAGGTTTCACATCTGAGTGACACGAACACTGCTCATCAGAACAAGGATAGACAAGGATACATTCTTGGGAGTTTACTTACAACAGTGAACATTATGTACAAGCGATTTAACACCTGTGCCCAGGCCGTGCAACTACATCTTCTTGAAATTCCTAATTCTGTCACTATATGTCTTGGTGCTTCCACAGCGGAGTTGGGGACAGGCTGCTGACTGCTACCCTCTGTCTGTGAGGACCTTGGTGGGTGTCCTATGGAGGGCTGAGACCTGGAGGGCCCTGGCCTGCTTGTGTGACAGAGGCACCCTCCTTGGCCTGTGGAGCTGGAGCTGTTGGGGTTACACGAAGAGGGGATTTGGATGGGCCGGACAATCCTGGAGTGACCTGGCTGGATGGCCCCGGGTTGTGCACCTGCTGATCATCCTCCCTATGGGTGCCTGAGGGCCCCTGGCTGTCTCCTTGAGAAGAAGGGGAAGCTGGAGTGAGATTGAGCTGCCCAGCACCCCTCTGACTGACACATTGGATTGGAGGGCAACTATGGTGTCAGCGATGGTCCCGCACTGCTGCGCGGGATGAGCTCCAATGTCCTGGGCCAAGGTCTCCATGGTGGCTGCCATCCTATCAGTGTTGACCTCACTGCATTGGCATGCCAGCGCTAACACCTCAGACTGATGGACAGTCTCCTCCATCGGGCCTTGTAATCTGAGGAGTTCCTGAGCTTGCCTTTCCAGCTCCAGCAACTGGGGTGTGACGATTCCAGATTCTCCTCATTTGACTCTGACTCAGCAAATTTCCGGCCTCCAGCAGTACTCTGAGTTCCAGAAACTTGGGAAGTCCTCAAGGCCACTCAAGAACTAGGTCCCACTGAGGTGCATGTTTCTGCGCTGGAGGAGGGTCTGGGTGAGTGCTGTGATGGGCCTTCAATTAAGGTAACATCAAATTCTTCTTCCACGGTGTCTTCGAGGCTTGAGTCGAGGACCTGGCTCGTGAACCCCTTGTCTCCTTCCCAGATGTGCCTGCGAAAGTGAGGAGAGATAACTGCTGTATGGCAGGGGACTGCGGAGCAGGGGCTGTATGATGGATGTTGCACTGCTGGATCCTCACTTGGCTGAGCACCGCTGACCTCACTGTCAGCACAGGAACCGTCCAGGTTGTCCCCGGCCAGCTGGATGACTCTATTTTCAAAGTTTGTGAGGACCTCTGTCAGGCGACAGATGGAGAGAGCGTGAGCAGGGTGCCAGCCAGGCCAGATGAGTAGGGTGTCTGGCACGTGTGGGTGGTGAGTGGTGCCATGGATGGGATGAGGACACAATCCACAGGGCAGATGAAGGTGTGCGTGAGAGAGTGAATGGTGATTTCCCTTGAACTGGCAAAGAGTGAGATCCCTGTGGATGTGTGATGGGTTTGTGAGTGTGTGAGTTGAGAGTGATGAGAAGAGTGACTTACCCTGGCGGAATGGATGAGATCATTCATCCTCTTTTGGCACTGGGTGGCTGCCCTCTTTTGCAGGGCATTGGCGCTGACCACTGCTGTCGTTGCCTCCCATGCTGGATTGGTGGCCTTGCTTGCTGGTCTTTGCCCAAAGTGGGGTAGAGGACTTCACGCCAGGCCTTCACTGCATCCAGTAGGCACCCAAGGGAGGCATCACTAAATAATGTTTCCTCCCTCTGGCAGCCATGACTTTGCAGCAGCTTCCGATGCCTTTAGAGAGAGCTGGCTCTGTGCAGGGGCAGCCTTTAAATATGGCACCCGGATTACTGACGGCCTGAGGTGACAGCGGGGTGGGCGAATCAGAGGCCCCCCCACCAGCGCTCCGGTGTGTTTGCCAGGAATGCATTATTAATGAGGCGGGACATGCCAGGAATGGAATGATACGGCGTGAAAAGCCTCCATCACGGCTGGTGGGTAAAATGTCCTTTGTTCCCCTTCTCGCTTCTGCACTTTGTGCAAATCTGGGACAATTCTGTCCTGTGTGTGTCAAACATGGTTCAGTTAGCACCACTCTCACTTTTGAGTCAGAAAATTGTGGGTTCAGATCCCATGCTAGAGACTTTGAAACTCCCAGTGCACTACTGAGGGAGTGCTGCACTGTTCCTGTCCTTTTTAACTGGGATGTCAAACTGAGGCCGTCTTGGCTCTATGGGACTATGTTGATGAACAGCAGGGTAATTCTCCCGGTGCCTTGGCCAATATTTACCCCTTAATCAACACTGCTAGAGTGGATGCTCTGGTGATCCTCTTATTGGTTCCTGGGAGCTTGCTGTGCGCAAATTGGTTGCCGTGTTTCCTACGTGACAACAGTGACTACGTGTCAATGGTACTTCATGGGCTGTGAAGCTCTTTGGGACATAATGAGATCGTGAAAGGGTAGAAATGCAAATTCTTTGCTTAAGAGGAGATGAGAGAGAGTGATGTCAGCACAAGCAAGCAGGATAGAACAGGCAATATAGCATTATTTCTCCAAATATACTGGAGGTGCAGAGGTGGGGACTGTGATTCACTCATGTAATTAAAATCCATGGAAAAGGGTTCGTTAAATCTATTTCCATTTGACAAATGTACGCTGTAATAATAACCTGGTCCTTTTGTTTATCTCGCTTTTTTTAGCAGGAATATGTCCTGTGACAGTGCCATTTTCAGAGGACAATGCCTCTTACTGTGCATAAGCTGACTGCAGTCTTTTCTACATTACATCACTGCCTGCATTTCAAAAAAATGCACTTTGCAATGCCCTGAGGTCATAACAGTGCTATACAAATGCAAATCTTATTTGGAGGTGGTGATATCTTCTTTAGTCACTCCTGATGCTGCTGTTTAATGGCCATTAAAATATGTCTTATCGCATCCCTGTTTGTGGGATCTTGCCTTGCACAAATTGCAAACAATGACTGCACTTCAAAAGTACTTTATTCGATGTAAAGTACCTGGAGACAAACTGAGGATGCGAACGGCGCTATGTCAGTGCAAGTTCTTCCTTTTCATACCTGAAGGGGAAAAAAATTGTAAGCAAAAGTATGTTTTACAGGACAAAAAACAGAGTTGCATTTATATAGCGCTTTTCACGACTGCCAGACATCTCAACAGACTTTGCAGCCAATGCAGCATTTTGAAGTGTTGTCACTGCTGTAATCTAGGAAACATGGCAGTCCATATGTGCACAGCAATGTGATACTGATCAGGTAATCTGTTTTTGTGATGTTGATTGAGGGATGTAAATTGGCCAGGATTCCAGGGAGAACTCTCCTGCTCTTTCAGTGAACTGAGATCTTTTACATCCACTCAAGCAGGCAAATGGGGCTCTGGTTTAACAGCTTATCCAAAAGTTGGCACCACTGACAGGGAAGCTCTCTTTCAGCACTGCACCGAAGTGTCAACCTTGACTTTTGTGCTTAAGCCTTGGACTAGGACTTGAACCCCAAACCCTGTGAGAGTGCTACCCACTGAGCCAAAGCTGACACCTAAGTTACCAGTTTCCGCTAAGCCACAAGCCTTGACTGATTCAGCATTAGAGGGCAATAGCAGGCACAATCCCAGAGTGTATGCCAGAGTAACAACAGTGAATCAAAATAAAAACACCAAAATGCTGGAAAAATTCAGCAGGTCTGGCAGCATCAGTGGAGCGAGAAACAGAGTTAATGTTTCGAGTCTGTATGACTCCTCTACAGAGCTGAAGAGAGGTAGAAATGTGATATATTTTACTGTTTAAGAGGGAGTAGAGCAGGTGTAGCAAAATAGAAGGGGTAAGTGGGAGCTGAGGAGAGGTTTGACAAAGATGCCATGGACGCAAGACAAAGAAAGTGTTAATGGTGGTGTTAAAGACTAAAGAATGTGCTGATAGTGGCATTAAGTTAAGATAGCAGAATTTGCTAAAAACAGAACAAGGATCACCGCTCTGCGAAAGCAAAACATAAGAACAAGTGACAGATGGGGGTTAGGGTAAAAAAGATTGGATTAAAAAAAGGGGATCAAGATGGAGGAGAGAGTTCATGGTCTGAAGTTGTTGAATTCAATGTTAAGTCTGGAAGGCTGTAAAGTGCCTAGTCGGAAGATGAGGTGCTGTTCCTCCAGTTTGTGTTGGGCTTCACTGGAACATTGCAGGCCAAGGATGGACATGTCGGCATGAGAGCAGCATGGTGCATTGAAATGGCAAGCGACAGGGAGGTCTGGGTCACGCTTGTGGACTGAGTGAAGGTGTTCCGCAAAGCAGTCATCCAGTCTGTGTTTGGTCTCTCCTATGTAGAGGAGATCATATTGGGGCAGCGAATAGAGTAGAGCAAATTGAAGGAGGCACAAGTGAAGCGCTGCTTCACCTGAAAGGGGTGTTTGGGGCCTTGGGCGGTGAGGAGGGTGGAGGTAAAGGAGCAGGTGTTGCACCTTTTGCGATTGCATGGGAAGGGAATGAGGTGTTGGGGGTGATGGAGGAGTGGACCAGGGTGTCACAGAGGGAATGGCCCCTATGGAATTCTGACAGATGGGGGGGTGGTGCGGTGAGGGGAAGATGTATTTGGCGGTGGCATTATGCTGGAGTTGGCGGAAATGGTGGAAAATAATCCTTTGAATCTCTCGATTAAGGAGGAAGGAAGACATATCAGAAGCGCTGTTTGGAAGGTAGCATCATCAGAACAGATGCGACAGAGGCGAAAGAACTGAGAGAATGGGATGGAGTCCTTACAGGAAGCAGGGTGTGAGGAGTTGTGGGAGTCGGTGGGCTTGTAATGAATATTGGTGGATAGTCTATCATCAGAAATAGAGACAGAGAGGTCAAGGAAGGGAAGTGTCAGAGATGGACCAAGTAAAGGTGGGAGATGGGTGGAAAATGGAAGCAAAATCAAATTTTTCCAGGTTAAAAAGAGGGCATGAAGCGGCACCAATATAGTCATCAATGTACCGAATAAAGAACTGAGGGGGGTGCGGTGGTGTTGCTGAGTAGGACTGGAACAAGGAGTGTTCCACATAGCCCATAGAGAGACAGGCATAACTGGGGCCCATGTGGGTACCCATAGCCACACCTTTTATTTGGAGGAAGTGAGGCAAGTTAAAGGAGAAATTGTTCAGTGAGAGAACAAGTTCAGCCAGGTGACGGAGAGTGCTGATGGATGGGGGTTGTTCGGGCCACTGTTCAAGGAAGAAATGGAGAGCCCTCAGACCATCCCGGTGGGGGATGGAGGTGTACAGGGATTGGACATCCAAGGTGAAGAGGAGGCGGTTGGGGCCAGGGAATGGAAATTTTTGGTATGAGGTAGGGCATCAGACGAATCACAAATGTAGGTGGGAAGAGACTGGACAAGGGGATAGAGAATGGAGTCAAGATAAGAAGAAATGAGTTCCCTGGGGCAGGAACAGGCTGACAATGGGTTGCTGGGACGGTCCTGTTTGTGGATTTTGGGGAGGAGGTAGGAACAGGCTGTGCGGGGTTGGGGGACTGGTGAAGTTGGAAGCTGTGGAGGGAAGATATCTGAGGAGAACCGGTCAGTGACAGTGCTGGAAACAATGGCTTGATGTTCGGTGCTGGGGTCATGGTCTAGGGTGAGGTAGGAAGAAGTATCTGAGAGTTGGTGCTCAAGTGGATAACTTCACTCTTATCCACGTTATACTGCATCTGCCATGTATTTGCCCACTTACTCATCATGTCTAAATCACCTTGAAGCCACTTACCACGCTCCTCATCACGCACATTTCCGCCTAGTTTCATGTCATCAGCAAACTTGGAAATATCACATTTGAAAATATCACAAAATCATCGATAAATATTTTGAATAGCTGGGGCTCCAAGCACTGATCCCTGTGGAATCTCACTAGTTATTGCCTGCCACTCTGAAAAAGACCCATTTATTCCTACTCTCTGCTTCCTGTCTACTAACCACTTCTCAATCTATGCCAATATATTACCCCCAATCCCATGTGTTTTAGTTTTAGGCACTAACCTCTTATATGGGACATCATCAAAAGCTTTCTGAAAATCCAAATACACCACATCCACTGGCTCTCCCTTATCTATCCTGCTATCCTTCTAAGTGTCCTGTTATCACATCCTTTATAATAGACTCTAGCATTTTCCCTACTACTGATGTTAGGCTAACCGGTCTGTAATTCACTGTTTTCTCCCTCCTTCCTTTTTTAAATAGTGGGGATACATTTGCCACCCTCCAATCTGCTGAGACTGTTCCAGAATCTACAGAATTTTGGAAAGATGACAACCAACACATCCATTATTTCCATGGCCACCTCCGTTAGTACCCTGGGATGTAGATTATTAGGCCCTGGGGATTTATTGGCTTTCAGTCCCATTGATTTCTCCAGCAGTATTTTTTAGTAATACTAATTTCCTTCAATTTCTCCTTCTCACTAGACACTTGGTTCCCTAGCATTTCTGGGAAGTTATTTGTGTCTTCCTCTGTGAAGACAGAGTTGAAGTAATTGTTTAATTGCTCTGTCATTTTCTTGTTCTCTGTTACAAATTCCATCAGGCACCATTTGAACCTGTTGCCCCAGACCCTTCACCTGGGCCTTTGGGTTACTAGCCCAGTAATATTAGCACAATGCCACTATCTCCTCATATTATGGCACCATTATAACTCCATTTCTGTTCCCTTTGAACATTTTTTTTTCTCTATCCCTGCCCAGTTGCAAAGAAGCTCGAGTTTTTCATATCATATTATTAGCAAATAAGTCCATGTGGATTCTTGGACTGGTTTTGATCACCTGAGGGAGTCAGAGAGGAAACTCTCAGAGGTTTTTAATTCCTTTATTGGCCCTGGATTTCTCCCGTGAGATTACATGGCCTTGGGAGGGTAGGAAGAGTCACACTATCCTGCTCCCACCCAAACATTCTTGACTTCTTAAAATAAGTTTCATGCTTTCTACATTAAAGGTTTTATATAAATGCAAGTTTCCGTGATTGAAGTTAAAGTGATACAAATAAAGAAGGCCATTCAGCGATGAAAATGGGAGTGTGCATAAGGTTCTCAACTCTAGTTGGATAAATTCTGGGAGGTTTCATCACCTGACCTTCGACCTCCATCACCCCCCCCCACCCTCCCCCACCAACCACGCTCCTGCAATTGGCTGCCTGACATGTCCATCCCACTTTCCTATGGCCAATGGGGAAATGTCCAGACTCTCTGTAATCTGATTTGATTCTTGAGTTTCAGCCAAACAGCTTGCCCCATCTCCAGCTTTTATAACTAGCCAACAAAAGCATTTGAAGAAAAAGATTAATAAGAAACACAATATAATTTCTCAAACTCCGATGCTTTTTTGTCTCCCTTGTTGCTTCCTGGAGATTAATCTTCAATTCCTGGCATTGCCAGGATGATTCCTGGAGGGTTAGCAACTCTGAGAGCAGGAGATTTCTAGCAACTCCTTCTAGGTTGAGAGATGAGTCTGGTACCAGTTCCAGCTCTTGTGTAAGTAGAGGATCCTGATTAATGAGCCAGGGCGATGTACTCACGCTTCTCACCACGCACACTGGAAAACAAAACTCCTACACAGCATGACTGTGCGGTGGTGTCCCCAATTATCTGTTGGCATGAATGGGATAAGAGCAGCTGCTCATGGCTGGAGTCAGCTCTTTATAGACCTTTACAAAGGGAGGGTTAGGAGAAGATTTACATCCTTCAGGTACACAGAGAGACCAGAGAAGCTGGATTTTCCTCCTTAGAGCACAGAAAAGGCTACGAGCGGTTCTGTTAGGAAATAGAGACAATTTAATTAAGTTATATTTGAATTTGTGTGCTTTAGGAATGAGTTTTAGCTTTAAAGTTTAAGTTTGATTTGTATTTCGGTACCTGTGTTGAGAGGTAAAATTAAGTTTTAGTTTCACTTTAAAAGGCTGCTTGCATTTCTAACAAGGAGTTTACAACTGCTTAAAGGCAAACCCGCAAGAGTAGAAAAATAGTGCTGTTGCTCAGCAACAGGGGGCCAGATAGGCAGATTCCTCCCACAGACATACACACAGAAGTAAAAAGACAGCAGTTTGATTTGGAAGCTGTTGGAGTTGCTGCCAGGAGAGACTGGAGCAAAGGGGACAGATAGAAGTCCAAAGCTAAAGAAAAACCCCAAAAATCCAGAAGAGGGGAAAGTGCAAAGGAAATCTTGTAGTCAAAGGAAGGACAGGAATCTAGGAAAAAGGTCCTGTTAAGGGTGAGGGGCAGAAAGGCTCCAAGCTTCAGATTTAAAGTGAGAACAGTTTGCAAGAAGGTTCAAAGAGACAACTGAAGGTCTGTAACTCTTTGCTATGGGCATGTGAAGCAGTGGTGTACTGTTGACGGCTGTGTCAGAGAGACAGAGTGTGTGGAAGACAGCTTGAGTGCATGTGGTGACCCAGGAAAGAGGAACGTCAAAAGGAGAGTTCAACACCCTGGAGATGAACCCTTGTGGAAGGTGTCTGAAAGAAGGCGTCAGTTTGGGAGAAGATTCCAAGGTGAGGTTTTGGAGATTGGAAACCCTCGTATGAAGGACGGAATTCACTGAGACTGGTTGGCTCACAGTGTGACAAGCGTCTGGAGGGAGTTGAGGAGAGATCCATAGCATCTGGTTGAGGTGGCATCTGTCACTTGAGGTCAGAGTGTAGTGTGTCTGACCACAGGGTGCCATAGGTTTACATGGACTGGGTACTTATTGTGTACATTAAAGTGTACAATAGCTTTTGTGACTTGTGTGATCCTTACAAATCTGTGTATATCTGCAAAGGTATAGTTGTGGGTGAAGGAGTATTGTAATGTAGTTCAACTTTTCTTGTTGAATAAACTTTTTTTCTTTTGTAAAAAAGTTCATCAGCGGACTCCTGTGACTTTGTTCAGTAGCTACTCTCCACGTATCTAAACAAACAAATAAAAGTTAGGATCTGTCAAGTTGGGTTCCACCCTGGGATTAGGTTGTCTAGGGGTAACTTCAGCTGGGATCATAACAGTTTAAAATTCTGAGGGGTTTTGAAAGGGTAGATGAGGAGAAAAAGCTTCCACTCAGTTGGGTCGGAATTTTACGTGCGGCGAGTGGACACGTGGCCGACCCGAACCAACACGAAATTGTGTGTGAAAGCGGCGGGCGGGCGTTCTGATGTCATAGCGACGTCGTGCCACATCACAGTCTGCGGGCACGCGTGGGAGTCAGAAGCAAGCCTGCCGACAATCAAAGTTCCAATTAGACCAATTAAAGCCCCAATCGGCCAGGCGGCCTTCACGTTTTTGCATCATTCTTGATCCAGGGTTGAATAAAATGCCCAGAAGATGTTTCAAGGTTGAGGAGTTTTGAGTATTGCTGTCAGTTGTTTGTAGTTGCATTAGAGAGAATCTGTGGCATTAATTGTGTGCAAATATCCTTCGAGCAACACTGCAGCTCCATGAGGCAGCTCCACAGCAGTTGCCAGCCTTCAGGGAGCTCGTTGTAACCCGCCCGCCCGCACCCTCACTTCTCTTGGTGCCTGCCCTCTCCCTGCACCCCCGGCAGCGCTGAGCCTCTCTCAGCGCCCATTTCATGCTGGCCGCCAGTTAATTGGCCAGCCGGTGTGAAATCGCCTGTCAGTTGTGATTGTGGCCGGAAGTGCATATCACATCCGCTTCCTGGCCCTCCAATCACACACGGCGAGCGCAAAATTCAGGCCTTGGTAGCCTGAGGGCACTGATTGAAGGTAACTGACAAAGGAACCGGGGGGCAGAATTTACTTTTGGCAGTGAGTTGTTATAATCTGGAATTCACCGCCTGGAAGGATGGTGGAAGCAGATTCAAAAGTAACATTCCATGCAAGTACAGACAATTCTTATCATTGACTATTTCTGCAGTAATTTTTGCTGCTGACTGTGCAAGAGCCTTATTACTGGCACAGAATAAACATCCAGCCCAATTTAAGCCACAGGATTGGAAACAGATTCATAGGATCTCTTGTCTTCCAGGGATGGTCAAACATGGGCCGGCTTGGACCAACAGTAACTTGTTGGTCATTACTTCCCGTGGGAGTGGGGACAATCCAGGAGGTGTTACCTGCTCACAGTTTCACAATCTACTTTCTCAGCTCAGAGCACTGCTGTCTCGCTTGACAGAAGGGGTCATCGAAGCAGCCAAGGGGTCAGATTTTACCAGCACTCTTACTGATGAAAAGCATTTCTCTTCTTGTATCCGACAACAAATAATATTGTGTTGGAAAGATTACGGAGCAGGCTATTGATCCGGTACTCCTGGCGGAGAGCTGTGTTCAATGGAGTTGTCAGAAGGCAAATATGAAATAAAGATCCCTCAATCACTTCTAACTTAAAAGAAGAACAGTTGTTTCACGCTTTTCAAACACCTGAATGTCACAAGAGATGTTGCTGCCAACATCAACAGGTACTTTGTTGAAGTGTTGTGACTTTTGCAATGTAGGCAACGCAACAGCCGATTAGTGCACAGAAAGATCCCACAAATAGGAACGTGATCAATAACAAGATAATCTATTTATAGTGATAGCAGCACCTGTGGGGGGAGACACAGAATTAAGGTTTCAAGTCTGCTTGACGCTTCCTCAGACCCCTCTTCAGTCATAAGGACCTGAAATGTTTAACCCTGTTTCTCTCTCCACAGGTGCTGCTGGACCTGTTGAGCTTTTCTGGCATTTTCTGTTTTTGTTTCAGATTTCCAGCATCCACGGTGTTTTGCTTTCATTTACAGTGATGTTGGTCTGAGGATAAATGTTGGTCAGGGCACCAGAGAGATCACCCATTCTTGCCTGCAAAATAGCAACATGGTAGTTGTTTTCTATATCCATCCCAGAGAGCAGATGGGGCCTCGGTTTAACAATTTACCTGAGCGATGGTACAGGCCTTCTCCAGTGCTGGACTGCAGTGCCAGCCTAAATTCTTATGCTCGTGCCTCTGGAGTTGGGCTTGAACCCACGACCTTCTGAGTCAGAGATGAGAGGACTACCCACTGGGCAACCACTCACACATTGTGCAGGCTGTCTGCTTGCTGGGAAGGTTTATTGAATTCGCCATTAGACGAGTTCAGAATCATAAGCCCGAGGTTACGAGTAATGAACTAAAGTGAGGCCTGCTCTCCTGATTGTCCCTCATAACTTCAGCAGCAGGTCCATCCACACCTCAGTGAGATGGCATTAATAATATTTAGCCTTGTTTCAAATTGGTGGCTGCGCCTTCAGTTGCCTGGGCCCTAAATTCTAAAGTTCCACCCTAAACCAATCCTCTTCCTCTATTCTCCTTTATTACATAGATATCTGATTATTAAAGTTCTTTCATAGGGTGTGGGTGTCACTGGTACAGCCAGCATTTGTTGCCCATCCCCACTTGCCCTTGAAAGCAGTTAAGAGTCAACCACATTGCTGCCAGACTAGATAAGAAGGGCAGATTTCCTTCCCTAAAGGAAATGAGTGAACCAGATGGGTTTTTGAATAATGATAGTTGCCATGGTCACCACTACTGGGATTAGCTTTCATTCATTGAATTTGATGTGGTGGATTTGAACTCATGTCCTCAGCTTGGACCTCTGGATTACTAGTCCAGTGACATTACCACTGCATCACCACCTCCCCTAATACGGTACTGTTTATTTGTTCCAATCTATTTAACACAAGTGTGCAATCTAGTCAGCCTGCAATTCACTTTGAGGTTGAGATTGGGAACAATGGCACACCCTTCTTGTCCAATGCATGGTGAGTGAAAAACCAGCAAAATTAGTCATTCAGTCTCCTTTGTGGTTTAAAGATCAGATGCTATGCACACTCATTTAAGGGTTGGTAAACATGTCTCCCTGTTGATAATTTAGGTGTTCATTGCTGTGGGTGTTTGCTCTAAGTCTGTAGGAAAGTATCAATCACCAGCTGTCACACCTATCTTTAAGCTTACCTGTTTCTCTGTCAGGAAATGTGCAGCAGTGCAACAGCCACCCAGGAAAGTTCCTTCTTCAGTGCTCGCTCTGCTCCCTCCTATGATTCACACCTTCCCGTCAACCAAAATGGTCCTCGGGTACAGGAGAGAAATGGGCCAAATATTTAGCCCTCAGCCAAATTCACTTGTATGGGGAAAGAAAACGGATTACCTGGCCATTTCCCTCATTGTCGTTTGTGGATTCTTGCTATGCGAAAATTGGCCACCGTGTTTCCTAAATCACAACAGTGACTATGTTTCAAAAGTATTTCATTGGCTGGTAAAGCGCTTTGAGGTGTTCTAAGGTTGCGAAAGCAGCTATATGAATGCAAGTTATTTATTTTCTATAATAAGTCATATTTTCTCAAAATCTGGTTACTTTGTGAAATGTAAAATATTATCTTTGTTGTTCATTCATTTTCTTTTGTCTTTATTATAGGGGGAGACCATTCAGCCCCTTGGGCTTACTCCATCATTAAAATGGTTGATTTGTACCTCAACTTCATTTACCCACCTTCACTGCGTATCTCTTGATACCATTACCTACCAATGATTATTAATGCTCCTTCAAAAGTCATTGGTGGCAGAATATTTGTACCCATTGGAGTTTAGAAGAATGAGGGGTGATCTTTTTGAAACATATAAGATTCTGAGGGGGCTTGACAATGTAGATGTTGAGAGGGTATTGCCCCTCATGGGGGAATCCAAAATTAGTGGAATAAGCTCTCTCCCATTTAAGATGGAGATGGGGAGCAATTTCTTCTCTGAGGGTTGTTAATTAGTCTTTGGAATTCCCTTCCTCAGAGAAGGTAATGTAAACTTTTTGGATTGTGGAGACTGGTTCATTGAGTGTACTCAAGGCCAAGTTAGGCAAATTTTTGATCTGCAAGGGAGTCAAGGGTTATGGGGGACAGGCAAGAAAGTGTAGCTGAGGCCACAATCAGGTCAGCCATGATCTTATAGAATGGCGGAGCAGGCTTGAGGGGCCGAATGGCCTACTCTTACTTCTGTTTCCTATATCCTTATGTAGAATATACACAGCCCCATCAAATTATGTAGACTTGATCTTTTGGTCAGCACTTCAGCAGTGAATGCAAAGGGTATTGAGATAGTATGATGCAATGGTTACCCGCCTAGCAGGGCATAATGGACATGGAAAGAGAAGGAGGGGTGAGAAACAAGCATTGCCCCAGGAGAAGATCCTGGGGAATTCGGACCTTAAACTGGAGAGGCTGAAAGAAGGCACTTCTGACCTGAGCCAAATGGGGATGCTGCTGAAATAAAGTGCTGTATTAGTTAGGACCCTTACCTCATCTCACAATTCAAAGAGTTGCTGGCCAAGATTGCATGGTCCTGCCGCGGGACTGTAATATCCTGCCGGATGGGAGAGGCTGTAAAGTCCTGGCCACTGTGATCTTGAATGCGCTGTCTGAAATGGTGGCGGAAGCAGGTTCAATGGCAACTTTGGAGAGGGAATACGAGAAATACCTTTAGGGGAAAAGAATTGCAGAGCTGCAGAGAAAGAGCAGGAAGTGGACCAATTGAAATGTTTTTTCAAGGAGCCAGCACAGGCACGATGGGACAAATGGCCAGCTTCTGGTGCTGTATAATTTTTTTGGTTATAATGGCACAGCAAGCTGTGATTTAATGAGGTAGGCCAATCCCATTGACATTTAGAATTTTCTGAAGGGCAAAAACGTTACATCAAGATATATTGCCGAACTCTGACACTATCATTTCTCTATTTATCTCCAATTTAAAGCACGTGAAAGTCATTATTGTTTGCCAGGTTACTATGTGCACCTCATTTCATCGATTATTCCATTAACCCTCTATCAGTGGAAATTGGCGCACAACCAAACACTGACACATTCATGCTACTCATAACTTCCAGTCACTGGGCACATGTACCTTTTATTTAGAAAGAGTTACATTGCCGAGTGTACACATCAACATGGCACACACCTAGAACTAGATCACAGGGCACACCTATGGGCAATTGCCACAATCATAGACTGATTCATCAGCTTTATTTATGTTGGACGTTCTTAACCCTTTGATGTCAGTGAAATTGGAACTCCTGCACTTGGGACAGGATGTTGCCCTTGTCGGGCGGGCTCGCTGGGGGGCGGGTGGGAGTGGTCAAGAAGCTGACCGCTGCCCGCAATTGGGGACGGACTGCGATTTCACACTGGCGGGCCAAGTAAGGCATGAAACGGGCGCTGCAGTGCTCAGCGCTGCCTGTGTGTGGTAGGGGGTGGGGGGTGGAACTTCGCCCATGCGCGCACAGGAAAAGCTCCCTGAGGCACAGAAGCTGCCTCAGGGAAATGACGATTTTAAGAAATAAAAATAAAAGAATTTTAAATTGTTAAAAAGCGTGTCCTCGCTCAAGGGGCTCTGTCACGTGAGCAGGGACACGTTATTAACGAAAAGTTTAAATTTTTATTTGCCGTTGGAAACCTCATCCTGACCGTGGATGAGGTTTCCTAAAAAATCCAAAGGCCGCTTGGCCTTTTTGCCTGCCTACCAACCGTAGGGTTGGACGGGCAATGAAAAATTTAACGCAATTATTCGTTTAGTGGCCTTAATAGGCCTTTTAATTGTGGGCGGACGTGCTGCTGGTCCCCGTGCACACCCGAAAATATTGCGCAATGACATCAGGGCACTCGCCCGCCTGCCTGACAGGCTAACATTTCTGGCCTTGGAGCCACTTATAAAGTCTTCCAAACATTTGTCCTTCAGGGGCTTTGTACAACAGCGAAAGTAACAACAGTTGCTTGCAATTATATCCCTGATTTTAATTGCTGGGCCATTGACGTCTGCACATTCAGCAGCCAAGGCCCTGAGCAGGGGGATATCCTTTCTAAATCTCTCCACCTCTCTTTCCCACTTTGAGGCGTCTCTTCGACTAAGTGTTGTGCCACGTTGACCTAATATCTCTTTGTGTGGGCTCAGTGTCACGTTTTGCCTGGTAAGGCTCTTGTGAAGCACCCTGAGATGTTTTATTACATTAGAGATGCTATACAAACACACATTGTTACAGTTGTTGAGTTTCAGAGGCTCCAAATGCCTCGGATGCAGCACGGCCAGGGCTTTAGGTGCTGCATTGTTAGGGTAGGTATTGGCTTGTCTGAGCTTTTCCGCACTGCAGGTTGCCTGGTTGCCAGGATTTAAAAAAAAAATATTTCACAGGATGTGGGCTGGGTAGTCCAGCATTTATTACCCATCCCTAATTGCCCTTGAGAAGGCTTTGTTGAGCCTTTGTAATGCATGTGGTGTAGGTACACCCACAGTGCTGTTAGGGAAGGAGTTCCAGGATTTTGACCTAGCGATGATATAGTTCCAGGTCAAGGTGGTGAGTGGCTTGGAAGGGAGCTTCCAGGTGGTGGTGTTCCCATGCGTCTCAGAAGTGGTAGAGGTCGCAAGTTTGGAAGGTGTTGTTGAAGGAGCCTTGATGAGTTGCTGCAATGCATCTTGTAGATGGTACACACGCTGCTGCCGTCAGTTGTGGAGGGACAGAATGTTGCAGATGGTGGATGGGGTGCCAATCAAGTGGGCTGCTTTGTCCTGGATGGTGTCAAGCTTCCTGAGTGTTGTTGGAGCTGCACTCGTCCAGGCAAGTGGAGAGTATCCCATCACACTCCTGACTTTTGCCTGGTAGATGGTGGGCAGGCTCTGGGGAATCAGGAGGCGAGTTACTCTCTGCAGAATGATATACTTCAAATGTGCACTGCTAGGGTGAGTGTTGCGTTGCCAGGGCTTCAAGTGCTGGGTTGCCAGGGCAAGCCTGAGTTGTCATGGCGATTGCTGTGTTTCCAGGCTTGATGGCAGCACGCGGGCCCACAAGACATTGTCTGCATTCTTGCCATATGGTAAAGATTTCTAACTTCTGGCCTGCATACCTTAAAGGGCTCTTAACATCTTGACATCATGGCCTGAATTTTACCCTTGGTGGGAGCGTGAGATTGGTGGGCCCGAGACCAGTCAGGAAACGGGCTGCCCCCTGCGATCGGCCCCCGACCGCGATTTTATTGGTTGGCCAATTAAAGCCCATCCAGCGTGAAACACTTCTTCCGGTCAGGAAGGGCCGGGTGGGGGCGGGGACCTGTCAGCCACCGGGTCCAATGACGACCCAGTGGGTGGTTTGAAAATGGCACAGGCAGCTCCTTGAAGGCTGCCAGGGAAGAACATACTTTCAGCAAAGTTATGGCTGGACACGGCAGGCGGGAGAGCAGGCCGCTGGGCACCCAGCCCCCTATTTTTGGACGATTACCTCGTGGTCCTCCTGGAGGAGGTGGCTGCCAGGAGGGGCACTGTTGTCCCCCAGGAATGGAAGGAGGGGGACACCACACCTAACAAAAAGAGCTTGGGAGGAGGTGGCAGCGCAAGTCAGCAGCCAAGATGTTGTGCGGCACACATGGGTGCAGTGCTGCATAATGGTTAACAGCCTGCAGCACTCGGGAAGGGTGAGTACCGGGTTGGCATGGGTCAGTGTGGTGAAGTATTAAGGTCTGGCCGTCACCCTGTGGAGTTCATGGGTGTTAGAGTCTGGGTGTCAACCATCAATGACACCGGAGCTGGCCAAGGGGTGAGCCCTGGCTGCTTGGACTGAGTGTCTTGCAGCTTGAGGGTCATGACTCGGTTGTTCCTCAGCTGGGGTTGGCCAGGCTGCAGTGGTGCTGCAGGTAGAGAGGGGACTAATCAACGCTCCTCCGTCCTTTCAGGAGAAGACATCCCATAACAACACTGAAAGGTCGTGGACAGGCGGAGGCCCCCCAAACCTCCTAATCCTATCTAGATTCGAGCAAGGTGCCTTGGGGCTAAAGAGGCACCACACATCACAGTCAATTGGCTTTGGAGAGGCTGGGGTGTCAGATGAAGGTAAGAGTGCAGGGCACAGAGGTGAGTGTTTTGGATGGTGCAAACATTCCTGTTTAGTCTCGCCATTGATGGGAGCCTCAAAACTGGAATCCCCATTGATCATTGAAAGACGATGGCACCATGATGCAGATCTCCATTGTCTCACCAGGGTGCCTGGCATGCACAATGACAGTGTGATGACATGTCATTGTTCTCCCTTAGATTCGCCAGCAGGCCAAAGAGCCACCCCTGACACCAGAGGACCATCAGGCTTCACATGCATCTGCGTCACACCCGCTCTCCAAACCAGGGATCGGCGCAGATACCAGCACCACGGTGGGTGTTAGATTGTTGGCTAGAATGTCGGTGCACAGCGGTGAGGGCACTTCACACTCACTTGAGGAGCAGGTGGAGGCAAAGAGTGCCTAAGGCATCAGCAGTTGGAAGGCTGCTGGAGACCAGGATGATGCTGACTCGAAGTCTGAATTTGAGCCTCTGGAGTCATCTATTAGGTGGCAGATGCTGGATGTCCAGCTGGATATGTGGGAGGATCTGGCGGAGATCCATGAGGGTATTGTCCCTGGTGTCCCTGCCTCCCTTAAGGATACAGAGCTCTGCCTCCAAACCCTTAGCGTTCTCCTCAACGTGCTCATCTTCTGAATCACTACATGATTCATCCTCTGTGGCCAGTGGAGCTGTCTCAAGATCCTCTTCCTCCAGTGCCAGATTGTGGAGAGCACAGCGTGCAACCACTATCAGTGACACCTGCTCTGGGGGGTATTGTAGTGCTCCTCCTGTACGGTCCAGGCATTGGAGGTGTATCTTCGGAAGACCTATGGTCCTCTCTATCACGCCCTTGTGGAGGCATGACTCCTATTATAACACGGCTCTGCCTCTGTTCTTAGGTGTGGAGGGGCATCATGAGCCACCTTTTCAATGGATAGCCCTTGTCACCCAGCAGCCATCCATCCAGTTGGGCTGAAGCACTGAAGAGCCTTGGCATCTGGGAGTGTCTCAGGATATGTGTCATGGGAGCTGCCAGGGCAACTTGCAGAATCTGTATCCTGTGGTCACTATATGGACGTTCATGGAGTACAATCCCTTCTTGTTGATGAAGGCACCCGGCTGACCTGCTGGCGCCTTGATGGCCACATGTGGGCAGTCGATTGAACCCTGGACACGGGGGAGCCCAGCAATCGCGGCAAAGCCTCTGGCTCGCTCAGCCTGGCCTCGTCTGTATGGAAATGAACAAATGTCATTACCCGTCTTGACAGACCTTCTGTCACCAGCTTGATGCAACTGTGGACAGCTGATTGGGACACTCCACACAGATCCCCCACTGAACACTGAGAAAAGCTGGAGGCATAGAAGTTGAGGGCCATTGTGGTCTTCAGAGCCACTGGCATGGGGTGTCCACCCACACAGTCAGAGCTGATCTCAGGCCCAATCATCTGACAGATGGAGGTCATGGTCCCCTGGAGAGGTGGCATCTCCTTCGGCATTGCACCTCGGACATATTGAGGTAGCTGCATCGCTGCCTGTAAACCCTGGCAGCAGGATAGTGGCGTCTTTTGTAGCCCCTTCTGCCTTGGACTACCTGCTGGTCCTGCGCCCCTTGTGCCTGCCCCTCTCTTCCCACAAGTCGCTCCCCTGGAAGCTGCATTGGGACACCTGGCCTCCTCTCCCTTCTGCCCCTCTCTTCCTCCTCAGAGAAGCTGCCACCAGCGGAGACCAAAATCCCCATTACCAGGGCAACGGAAGGCTGTCTAATACCTGGAAGGGTCCACACTGTCAAAATCCTCCGGAGGCCTTGCAGACACCATTGAGTCCTGAAATGAAGCCTGGAAATGCTAACAATGAAGCTCAGGACTGAGATGAAGCTGACAAGTTCAAATAAGCAACCAGCAGCAAACTACCTGCTAAACTCTTCACTACTCACACTGGCAATGCTACTGGCCCTTTTTATCCCATCCATGCAAAATGTGGGCTGACCGCCTGCCCCTTTTGCCTGTGCAAAATCGCATGGGCAACGTGAAATCAGGTTCAGTTGGGTTTTTAATGGCCTTAGTTAGCCTCTTAATTGATGGTGGGCGCGGCTCTGACACCCGCACACACCCGCCGACCTGAAGATTGCGCGGGTGTGGGATGACATCGGGAAGCTTGCACGACGTCTTCTTGCTGTTTTATGCCTGATTGGGTCGGGCACGCGCCCTCCCACGAGGCATAAAATTCTGCCCTGTATATCTTTCCTACCTGCGCCCAGCACTGAGCCACAAGAACACTCATGTAGATCTTGACACCTAAAGTGCTAATTATCACATTGTGTTAGAGCAAAATAATAGGCCACTCAACTCCATAGGTCCATGTCAGTGATTTAAACTCCACATGAGCCTCCTCTCAGCCCTGTTCATCTAATCACATCACCATATCCTTCTATTCCTTGCTCCCTCATGTGTTTATCCAGCTTGTCCTTTAACTTGAGGTTCACCTCGAGCACTCCCTGTGGAAAGTGAGTTGCACATTCTCGCCACCCCTTGGGTTTATATTTGATTTATGTTTTCCCTGAATTCCCTGTTGGATTTAGCAGTGCCCATTTATCTTTACTTTACCTTTATGACCTCAAGTTTTGGTCTGCGAGGCTGGTTTTGGTCTGCGAGGCTGGTGGACACATCTTCTGTCAGTTCACCTCAACAAGCACTTCCACAATCTTAAATCTCTTGAGTCGCTCTTCAGTCTTCTAGAACAGAGACATAGGGAAGAATTTTCCCATTGGCGACTGGGGACGAGGCTTGCTTGCCGATGCGTAAAATGACAGGCGTCCCGACATCACCGTGCGTCATTTAGATTGTCAGCTCAGCAGGTGCACAGCCGCCACAGCTACGCGCCCACCGAACTGTCAAAGGCCAACTTAGGCCACTAACAAAGTAATTGAAGCTGTTACGAATGCTGCCCGTCCAACCTTAAGGTTGGTGGGAGGCTCAGGCGAAGAGCCCAGGCGGCCTTCGCATTTTTCATTAAAACCTCATCCAAGGGCGGGATGAGGTTTCACGAAGGGTTCATTAATTAAATAAAATGCTTGAAAAAATTGATGGACATGTCCCGGCTCATGTGACAGTTTCACATGAGGGGACATGTGCTTCAATTTTTTTTTTTGACCTTTGTTACATTTTTCGAGACTTTAACTAATCTCCCTGAGGCGCCCCTCAGGGAGATTTCTGCACTCTTCCGCGCGCCTGCGTGATAGAGCTCAGGCCCCGACTCAGGAATCCCCCCTCACTGCCTGCACAGGGAAAGCACAGTGCTTCCGGCTGCGCATCACGCTGGGCGGGCTGTAATTGGCCCTCCCACGTAAAGTGGCAGCGTGCACCCGATTGGGGGCGCCGATCGGGTTTGCGTTCTTTCCTGGCCGCCCCTCGCACAACCCCCCCCCAATGGGTTGGGGGGGGGGGTGGATAATTCAGCCCATAGTCTGTTCAAGCTTTGCTGAGAAGTATACTCTCAGTTCTGATCTCATCTTTGTAAATCTTTTTGCGCCTGCCCTGGTGTCCCTATATTTTTTGAGACCAAAACTGTGTACAGTCCAAGTGTGCTCTGAACAAGTTTTAACGCACATTTAATATAACTGACTGCTCTGCTTTTCAGCTCTAGCCCCCCAGAAATGAATTCCAGTGCTATGTTTTTTTTTAATGGCCTTATTAACTTTTTGTTGCTATTTTTTGGGATTTGTATATCTGTACCCCCAGATCCCTCTGCTCCTCTACCCCATTCTCCAAGCATTATCCAGCCTCCTTATCCCTCCTGCCAAAATGTAATACTTTTCTATGTTGAAATTAATTTTTCAATGATGTGCCCATTCTGCAAGCTTATTAATGTCTTCCTGTACTTTGTTCACATGGACACTGGTAAATCAATTGGGAATTCAGGGAAAATGTAAAGAAAATGGGGTGGTGAGAATGTGGAACTTGTTTACCACAGGGAGTGCCTTTTGTATTAACTACACCTGCCTATATGGGCTCATCCACAAATTCTGAAATTTTACCAAGTCCAAATCACTAATGTGAAGGGTGAACCATGGCCCAAGCACTTACTCCTGTCGAACACCACTTCCTACCTTTTGCCATTTTGAGTCACTACTCTTAACCGGAACCATTTCCTGTTGACCATGCTGGGATTATAAAAAGATGGGCCTAGGAATTAGCAGGCAAACGCATATTGAGAAGGAACAATTTACAGGGAAGAAATGGGGGTCTAGTTGGGTAGCTGACTAAGACCTTGGGGGCATCTAACAGTCCAGAGGGTTAATGGGCAGAGACAATAAATGGTAAAGCGGAGGAAATGTGCAGAACCATCAATGGTTTAATGTGGAAATGATGGTCAATAAATGCTTCATCAATCTATTTGCGACGGTTGCCAAGCCTCCAGGATTGCCTGCCCAGTCTCCAGGAATTTAAGATTAACCTCCAGGACACTACAACGAGGAAAAACTGGGAAAAGGACCTTAAAGACATTTATAATAAGGATTTTTTAATTCACTTTTTGAATTTTTTAATTGATTAGTTCTAAAAATACTGGAGATGGGGAATAAAAGACTGATTGACAATCATCTAATTGGGGTGATTAAGAGTCTGCCCATTTTCCAATTGGTTGGGAAGGCAGGTCTCCAGGAGGATGGACACATGGGTCAACCAATGGCAGAGTGAGGAGAGCAGGATGGCTGGAGGTCATGTGATGAAACTTTCAGGATACCTCCAACTACAGTTGGCAACCCTACTTTGCAGCACCACCCATCATCCATTAAGTGCCACGCTTTTGGAGTCTCTTATTTATTGTTTTGTTGTTCACCTGTCAATTTCACATGTATGTTGCCAATACCCAGCTCTATCTCACCCCTTACCTCTCAGCTCCTCTATCTTCACTAAATCATTGAACTGCTTGTGCGACATCCAGGACTGAATGAGGAGAAGTATCCTCTAACTAAATATTGGGAAGACCGAAGCCATTGCTTGCATTTTCACTCCAAACCCCACTCCCTAATTACCCGATCCATCCCTCTGCTTGGCCAATAGCTAAGGCTGAACCAGACAGTTCACATCACTGACTCCAAGATGAGGTTTCGACCACGTATTTGTGCCATCACTAAGCATGCCTAGTTCCACTTCTGTAATATTGCCTGGCGCCATTCCCACCTAAGCACAGCTGCAGAAACCCTCAACTTTGCCTTTGTTACCTCTAGACTTGCCTATTCCAATGCTCTCCTGACTGGTCTCCCATATTTTATCCTTCATAAATTTGAGGTCATCCAAAACTCTGCTGCCCATTTCCTAATTCACACCAAGTTCCATTCATCGATCACCCCGTGCTTGCTGAACTGCATTGACTCCCAGTCCAGCAACGTCTTAATTTTAAAATTCCAGCCCTTATTTTCATTCCCTCCATGGCCTTGGCCCTTCCACCCACCCTACCCTCCCACCGCCCCCCACCCCATCTCTAATCTCTTCCAGCCCCACAGCCCTCTGAAATATCTATGCTCATCTAATCCTGGCCTCTTGAGTATCCCTGATTTTAAATGTTGCACCATTGATGGCTCTGCCTACCACTGCCTGGGCCTTAGACTCTGGAATTCCCTCACTAAATCTTTCTACCCCTCTTTCCTCCTGTAAGATGCTCCTTAACATCTACCCCTTTGACCAAGCTTTTGGCCATTTTGTTTAATATTGTCTCGTGACGCAGTGCCAAATTTTGCTTTCCAACACTTCTTATGGAGTACCTTGGAATGTTTTATTAAGTTAAAGGCGCTATATAAATGCAAGTTATTATTGTCCATTTGAAAGCCTTCGCTTATGTGAGTAAACCTGTTGCAACCTTAAGACTGTGCTTCCACTTAACAGCCTCTGCTGGATAATGGGGCAGAGGCCGTATCAAAGATTCACTCACAATCGGGCACAATAGGCACTATACACTTCTCTCCCACAAGGGATAATCCATTTTAATCAAAGAATGCACCAACATCGATTAGAGTTGCTGAGGTAACTGAAATGCTGCAGTTATCCTCTGAAAGGATGATTCATTAAGTCAACCTGACAATCTATTAATAAGCACCATTAAAGCAACATGGTTTACGAAGGAATTGAACTGAGTTGAATTGTGGCGGAGTTGCTTTCATCTGATAAATAAACTCTGCAAAGCGCTCAGCTTCCTTGTCTCTTTCCCTCTCTCTCTCTCTCTGTCTCTTTTGTCATTATGAGTTCATTCGCAGCACTCGAAATGCCAGCAGATGCCACCTGAGCATATTCCTCCCGACAATAGTTATGTGTCAGCTCCACAACTCAGCACTGAAAGAAATGGTGACCTTGGGCTACAGCACAGACCTGAGTGATCCGCAGCTTATGTCAGGCAACGTGAAGATGTTGCCTCAGTTCAGCTTGCGTACTGAAGCCTCTTGGAATGCACAGTGACAAACACTGGAGGTTAAGAGGAGATTTGATATGAAGTGTTCAAAATCGTGAAGCATTTTGTTAGAGTCAATAAGGATCTGTCTCCAGTACCAGCAGAGTTAGTAACCAGGGAACATAGATTCTATGGGGTAAATCTGGTTTCCCCTGTTTTTGGGCATGGGGGGTGTCACAGTTCCCTACTTGTGCGGTCCTGGTGTCTTTGGAGGTGGGCAGTATGTGAATTTGGTGCTCACAGCTCATTAAATGATTGTAGCATATAGGGCAGAGTGCCTGTCACTGCTGGCTGCCGCTGTGCTCTGTAAGGGGCCAAGCAGTGTTGGCTGATAGCATGTGGTACAGCCAGTTTTCTGTTCCTAAAGGCAGTCTGTCCCTATTTAAGGGAAGCTGCACTGGATGACCGGAGGAGGATGCTGAATACCATTGCTGCAATTCTAAACAAGGAAAATGGAAAATCCAGGCACAGAGGGAGCGCCAGGGTCATGGATGGAGGAGAGAGAAGCCATGGCTCCATGGAAGGCAGGAGGCCCTCAAGAACAACCCTCAATGGAGTGGCAGCAAGTAGCCAGAGAGGTCAATTCCTGATGTCTGGACCCGAGGACCAGGAGAAGCACCACAACAAGTTTAATGACCTCACATGGGTGGTCAAGGTTAGTGAATATATATTCACATGATTTCTCCTACCTACCAGGACACGAACCTCTCACACTGCTCATACGCCACACCCCAATTGCTCGCCCACCAGCAGCCCTTGCACTCAGGGCTCTGACCTAACATCCGGACACTCCGCCACACCCTCACGCAGCAACCAATGCTGCCAGCCTGACACCCACCTCGCACTGCCTCCACATACCTCCAGCTATTCAGCTATGGCAGGCAAATCACCCAAACACAATGCAAAACAATTACTAACATTCCGCCTTCTCTCTTGCAGGACAAGGTGGTACACAACTGAAGCAGAGCCCACTGGGTCAAGGATGCCTGTATCACTATGGAGCCACTGCAACAGAGCCTGTGGAATTAGGCATCGTGAGAACATGGAGGATGACAGCATATCCCCGCCTTATGACCTCTTTCTCAACATCTGGTATGATGAACAAGCTGTCACCATGGACCTTTCGCTTTTCCCCCCGACCCTACCACAATCCTTCACCTTCCCCATCTGAGTTCCTGCTTTCTGATTTACTGCCGGCCTGGCCATACCTGCACATACCTGAGAGGCCTGAATAGGGGTGGAATCGGCACGTGTTGAGTCGCTGGACATGAGTGAGCTGCAGTAAGATTAGGGGGAAAGGATGGTTTATTTGCTAACTCACTAGAGGGCAAAGTCACAAATGAATGCTGTTACTGGGGACTCAGATGAGGACCTCCATGGGGTTGCCTACAGGAGAAAACTGATAAGTATGCAGACTGAGATGCTGACTGCATTGGTTGGCCTGTCAGACAGTTTCCTGTCACTTTTAAGGAGGTTGGAGGAGTCTGGCTGTAACTTAGCAGAGGGATAGCATGACGAATTGTCCCAGATTTGCAATGTGTGTTAACGGACCGGAAAAACAACGTCTTTCCTGCCAGCCGCAATGGCAGCTTTTCACGCTGTATTGTCACGAACCTGTCGCATTAATTAAGCATTCACATCGTTTCAGTGATGGGCGGGCTCTCATTCGGCCGCCACACTGTCACTTCGCCACTTCATCACGCCAGGCACCACATTTAACGTACAGTTGCTCTCAGTGCTTCCAGCCCAGGACTGCAGCACAGAAGACATGGCTATGAAAGGCAAGAAGACTGCAGCCCTCGATCATATTTTGGATGCTGTGATGTCCTCTACCCACGCACCCCCCCCCACCGCCACCCCGCTCTGGCTGCAGGAGGGGCAGCAACATTACCACTTCGGCTTGGTAGGCGATGGCTGGGGTGATCAGTGCCAAAGCTGCACAGAAGAGGTTGGCCATCCAATGCAGATAGAGGATGAATGATCTCATCCTTACGCCCAGGGTAAGGCAACCATCTCATCACTCTAAACTCACACACTCACAGCCCATCACACAATCACTGGCATCTCACTCACTGCCAGCTCAAGGGACATCACCACTCACTCTCCCACACACACCCTCACAACTCCATCTGGCCTCATCTCCTCTGGAGACTGCCTCCTCAGCCCTCACCATCTTGAGACCACTTGCACAGATCAACATGTGCCTCCACTTACACCCTGGGATAACCCCCCCACCCCCTGTACAGCACTTGTGCTGCAGCCTCTTCGTTTGCCTGAGGCCACTTCTCATGCTTTGCCAAACAAGCCCTAGCCCCGCAGCCATTGAAAAGCCACCTACATATGGCTGGTCTGGTAGGTAGAGACCTGCCCGTGAGCCCCTCTAAAAGTGATGTGGTGCTGCCTGTGAAGCCTGGCGCTGATGACTGCGAGTGCTGCCTGAAGCAAGGGAGACAAACAAACCTCGAAGTCCTGAGTGAAGTGCAGCCCGTCAAGTGCACACCTTATGTATGCTGTTGTGAAACACGTTGGATGGAAAGCCGGACGATCCAGCGGAAGGCAGGGAATGAGTCCGGCGGGCTGGCCTTATAATGATACGCTCATGCATTACAATGAGGTTCCAACATCCGATAGCGGGAAATGCAGCCCGTCATCGATGAGCTGAGCAGATGCTTGCAAACTGGCTTCACGATGTCGTGAATGATACTTGGCCTTCTCGCCACCGAACACGCCCGATGCCAGCAGGCATGAAAAATCCTGGCCCTGCTCTCTCTGAAGCCTCTGCTTCACCTTCCTAGCCCATTGCAGACCCAGAGGCCCAGCAACAGGAACCCCCATACCTGCTGCAGCCTTTGTCCTGACAGGTCACCTACTCTTCTACCATCCATGTGAGGATGCAGCAACAACCCCTGCCAAATCCAGGAACTCAGCACAACACCTCCCAAAACCCCCCAGAGAATACTTCCAGACACTTTGCAATTGTAGAAATTCCTCAAAACCATCTTGCCTGTGAGTTGGCTGCCCGGTCCTTTAAATAACACCGATGAAGAGCCCACCTTGCAGCTCGGTGTTTGATCTTTGTAGAGTGACATGCGAACTAGTTCAATGGACATGCGTGGTCCATTAGTTAGGTGCCACATCAGCTCGGAGGGCTAGGTGATGTCAACAGAGAAAGGGCTCAGTTGCTTCAATGCGAGCACCCTTCACAAGAGGCTGAGCTGTGCAGACTGCGCCAGAAACAGCTGGCAGCACAGTGGGCACCACACCTCCATCATCATTTGCGCCCCATGACTCTACGATGAAGAGATATCAGGATGGACGGCCAAAAACCTGGCCAAAGAGTAGGTTTGAATGAGAAAGGAGAGACCATGAGGCAGAGAGGTTTATTGGAGGGGAATTCCATAGCTTAGGAAGTAGAATGGAACGCCCGCCAATGGTCAACTGATTAAAATTGGAGATGCTCAAGAGGCCTGAATTAGAGGAGCACAAAGAGCTTGGAGATCTTGAAGGAGGAAACAGAAATAGGGAGGGGGTGAGGCTATGAAAGGATTTGTAAACAAGGATGAGAGTTTGTAACTTGAGTCGTTGCTGGACTGGGAACCAATGTAGGTAAGTGAGCACAGGGGTGATGGATGGGTGATGATGTTGGTGTGAGTTAGAATATGGTCAACAGAGTTTTGTATGGGCTTATAAAGGCTGCAAATAGGAAGGCTTTCTAAAAGAGCACTGGAATAGTTGAGTCTGGAGGCAACAAAAGCATGAACAAGAGTTTCAGTAGCAGATGAGCTGAGGCAGGGACAAATCCTAAACCTCTTCACTTCACTGTTTCTTCCTTTAAGACCTTCCTTAAAATCTACCTCTTTGACCCGGCTTTTGGTCGCTCATCCTAATACCTCCTTATTTTACTTGGTGTAAAATTTTCTCTGATAACTCTCCTGCGAAGCACCTTGGGATGATTCACTACATGAAAGGGACTATCTAAATGCATGAACAAACATGTAAAATTGCTGAGGAACCAACCAAAAAAATCACCAAGACAGAAAATGATAACAGCCACTGAGCCAGGAATTGGGGTCTCAGATTTTGATCAAAGCCTTGGTTCAAGAATCGGAGTTGCAAAGGTTTCAAAAGGTCAAATAGCAGGTAGAAAAGTTTAATGAGGAAATTTCAGAGAAATAGGGCTAAGATTTTCATCTCTTAACCACAAATGGGGGAGCGGGTGGTATAATGATAATGTCACTGAACTAGTAATCCAGAAGCCCTGGTTAATGCTCCGAGGACACAGGTTCAAATCTCACCACAGCAGCTGGTGGAATTTAAATTCACTTAATAAATCTGGAATATAAAGCTAGTCTCAGTAATACTGTCGATTGTAAGAACACATTTGGGTCACTAATACCCTTTAGGGAAGGAAATCTGTCATCCTTACCTGGTTTGGCTTATAAGTGACTCCAGACCCACAACAATGTGGTTGGCTCTTAACTGCCCTCTGAAATGGCCTAGCAAGCCACTCAGCTTAAGGGCAATTAGGGGTGGGCAACAAGTGCTGGCCTGGCCATTGACATCCCATGAAAGAATAAAAAACAACAATGATGACCTCACTTTACTTCAATGCAAATTGCATCCTTTGGTCGAGAGCATCTTGCTGATGAAAATAAGAAAAATCAGCCAAGATTGCATTGAATCAGGTTTAAGCTGCTTCCCATTTCTGAATTAAATGAGGAGTCTTGGCAAAATGTTGCACCAATCATGGGACCTGTAGCCATGGTTGCATGGTTAAGATGATGATGTGAAATCCATTGGAGCCTCCGATGCAGCTCCTTATTATTCCTGACTTCCACCAAGTGCCTGCAGAATTAAATAGAATGCCCCTTAGGGAAGGAAATCTGCCCTCCTTACATGGTCTGGCCTACACGTGATACCAGACCCACAGAAATGTGGTTGACTCTTAACTGCCCTCTGAAAAGGCCTGACAAGCTATTCAGTTCAAGGGCAATTTGGGTTGGGCAACAAATGTTGGCCTTGCCAGCAATACTCACATCCCATGAAAGAATAAATTTTTAAAAATTCCATTCCCAACAGAGGTGGAATATTTAGCGAGTACCCACGTATCTGTCCAAAGCAATATAAAACATGGAAGGGTTGATTCTGTGATTTAGTGATTATTACTGTATGAAAATTGCCTGCTGTGTTTGCTCCCATTACACAAATTACTGCATATCAAAAGTAATTTATTGGCTATGGCGAGCTTTGGGAAGCTCTGACTACTTCCATGTTTCTTCAATTCCAATAGTGAGACAAGCTCAAAGGAGAATGTAGGTCATCAACAGGGGTACATTTTATGTCAGTGCAACTTCACCCTCTGGACTCAGTACTACAGAATCTTCCTGGAGTGTTTCACTGTATTGTGTAGTGCAGCATTGATAACTATCAGGAGTGTAACATTGTTTGATAATTATTATTACAGTAATGCAATGCAAACCCATAGGAGCTAATATAATTCCATCCCACGTGCATAGCACTCTTACCTCTGAGGATACTCTAAAATTACGAATTCACATACAAACATTTTTTTTATTCATTCAAGTGATGTGGGCCTGGGCTGGCTGGGCCAGCATTTATTGCCCATCCCTAATTGCCCTTGAGGAGGTGGTGGGGAGCTGCCTTCTTGAACAGCTGCAGTCCATGTGATGTAGGTACACCCGCAGTGCTGTTAGGGAGGGAGATCCAGGACTTTGACCTAATGACAGTGAAGAAATGGTGATATACTTCCAAGTCAGGATGGTGAGTGGCTTGGAGGGGAACTTCCAGGTGGTGGTGCTCCCCTGAGTCTGCTGCCCTTGTCCTTCCAGATGGTGGCGGTTGTGGGTTTGGGAGGCGCTGTTGAAGGAGCCTTGGTGAGTTGCTGCACTGCATCTTGTAGATGGTACACATTGCTGCCTCTGTGCGTTGGTGGTGGAGGAAGTTAATGTTGAAGATGGTGGATGGGGCGTCAATCAAGCGGGTTGCTTTGTCCTGAATAGTGTCAAGCTTGAATGTTGTTGGAGCTGCATTCATCCAGGCAAGTGGAGAATATTCCACCACACTCCCAACTTGCGCCTGTTAGATGGTGGACAGGCTTTGGGGAGTCAGGGGGTGAGTCACTCACTGCAGGATTCTGAGCCTCTGACCTGCTCTTGTAGCCACAGTATTTATATGGCTAGTCCAGTTCAGTTGATGGTTACCTCCAGGATGTTGATAGTGGGAGATTCAGCGATGGTAATGCCACTGAATGACAAGGGCTGATAGTTAGATTCTCTCTTGTTGGAGATGGTCATTGCCTGGCATTTGTGTGGCATGAATGTTACTTGCCACTTGTCAGCCCAAGCCTGGATATTGTCCGGGTCTTGCTGCATTTGGACATGGGCTGCTTCAGTATCTGAGGAGTTGCGAATGATGTTGAACATTGTGCAATCATCAGTGAACATCCCCATTTCTGATCTTATGATGGAAGGAAGGTCATTGATGAAGCAGCTGAAGATGGTTGGGCCAAGGATACATACATACATACGAGCATATGAATTAGGAGCAGGATTAGGCCACTCGACCTTTCGTGCCTGCTTCGCCATTCAATAAGATCATGTCTGATCTGATTGTAACCCCAGCTCCACATTCCCAATTATCCCTGATTGCCTTTCATCCCATTGTTTATCAAGAATCTATCTAGCCCTGCCTTGAAAATATTCAAAGACCATGCTTCCACCACCTTTTGAGGAAGACCATGCTTCCAAATACCCTCAACCTTCTGAAAGAAAAAAATTCTCCTCATCTCTGTCTTAAATGGACGGCCCCTTATTTTTAAACAGTGACCCCTAGCTCTAGATTCTCTCACAAGAGGAACCATCTTCGCCACATTCACCCTGTCAAGACCCCTCATATATGTTTCAATCAAGTTGCCTCCTACTCTTCTAAACTCCAGTGGATACAAGCCCAGCCTGTCCATCCTTTCCTCACAGACAACCTGCCCATTCCAGGTATTAGTCTTGTAAACCTTCTCTGAACTGCTTCCAATGCATTTACATCCTTCCTTAAATAAGGAGACCAATACTGTATGCAGTACTCCAGATGTGGTCCCACCAATACCCTGTGTAACTGAAGCATAACCTCCCTACTTTTGGATTCAATTGCCCTTGCAATAAGTGATAACATTCCATTAGCTTTCCTAATACTTGCTGTACCTGCCTCTTGTGATTCATGCACTAGGACACCTAGATCCCTCTGCATCTCAGAGCTCTGCAATCTTCTATATTTTTCCTGTCAAAATGGACAGTTTAACACTTTCCCAAATTATACTCCATTTACCAGGTCTTTTCCCACTCACTTAACCTATCTATATTCTTTTGTAGCCTCCTCTTCACATCTTACTATCTCACGTATCTTTGTGTCATTAGCAAATTTAGCAACCATACCTTCAGTCCCTTCATCCAAGTCATTTATATAAATTGTGAAAAGCACTGATCCCTGTGGCACACCTCTCATTGCATCTTGCCAACCAGAAAAAGACCCATTTATGGCTAACGTCTGCTTCCTTTTAGCTAGCCAATCTTCTATCCATGCCAATATGTTACCCCCTACACCATAACCTTTTATTTTTCGCAATAACCTTTGATGTGGCACCTTATCAAATGCCTTCTGGAAATCTAAATACAGTATATCCACTGGTTTCCTCTTATCCACAGAATGTGCAGCTAAGAAGCTATCCTGAAAACATTCTGTGAATTCCTCACCTAGGCTACCTTTGCCTATTTGATTTTCCCATTCTATATGTAGATTAAAATCCCCCATGATTATTGCCGTACCTTTCTGACTATCTCCCATGTTACTTCTTCAAAGAAACTCCAATGGTTAAACAAGATTTCCCTTTCACAATACCATGTTGACTCTGCCTGATTATCCTGAATTTTCAAGTGCCCTGCTATAACGTCTTTAATAATAGCTTCTAACATTTTCCCTATGACAGATGTTAGGCTAACTGGCCTATAGTTTCCCACTTTCTGTCTCCCTCTCTTTTAGGATAAAGGAGTTACATGCTCTGTTTTCCAATCTAATGGAAGCTTCCCCAAATCTATGGAGTTTTGGAAAATCAAATCCAACGCATCAACTATCTCACTACCCACTTCTTTTAAGACCCTAAGATGAAGTCCATCAGGATCCAAGGACTTGTCAGCCCACAGTTCCAACAATTTTCTCAGTACTATTTCCCTTGTGATTGCAATTTTCTCGAGTTCCTCCCTCTCTTCCATTTCCTGAGTTACAGTTATTTCTGGGATGTTACTTGCTTTCTCTACAGTGAAAGCCAATGCAAATACCTGTTCAATTCAACTGCCATCTCCTTATTTGCCATTAGTAATTCCCCAGACTCACTTTCTATCGGACCAACATTCACTTTGTTAATGCTTTACTCTTTTTAAAATATCTACAGAAACTCTTACTATCTGTCTTTATATTTGTAGCTAGCTTTCTCTCAAACTCAAACTTTTCATTCCTTATTAATCTTTTGGTCATTCTTTGCTATTTTTTATATTCTGTCCAATCTTCTGATCTATCACCCATCCTTGCGCAATTATATGGCCTTTCTTTAAGTTTGATACTATCTTTAATTTTTTTTTAGTTAACCACAAATGTTGGATCCTCCCCTTGGAATTTTCTTTCTCTTTGGAATGTATCTATTCTCTGAATTCTGAAATTTCCCCTTAAATGTCTGCCACTGTATCTTTATTGACCTATCTCTTAACCTAATTTGCCAGTTCACTTTAGCTAGCTATGCTTTCATGCCCTCATATTTGCCCTTATTAAAGTTTAAAATATTAGTCTTGGACCCATTCTTCTCTCCTTCAAACTGAATGCAAAATTCAATCATCTTTTGATTGCTGCTACCTCGGGGTGCCTTCACTTTGAGGTCATTAATTAATCCTATCTCATTGCACAATACCCCATCCAGTATAGCTTACTCTCTGGTTGGTGCCAGAACGTGCACCTAAGAAACTATTCTGAAAACATTCTGTAAATTCCTCACCTAGGCTACTTTTGCTTATTTGATTTTCCCCTTCTATATGTAGATTAAAATTCTCCCATAATTATTGCCGTACCGTTCTGACTATCTCCCACTATTTCTTCCTTTATAACCCACTCCCACAAGTAACCTCCTGCTTTTATCATTTCTTAACTCTACCCAAACCATTTCTACATCCTGCTTTCCTGAACTTAGGTCATCTCTCTCTAATGGGCTACTACCATCATTAATTAACAGAGCTACCCCTCCACCTTTTCCTTACTTCCTGTCCTTCCTAAATGCCATGTGCCCTTCAATATTCAGGCCTCAATCTAAGTCATCCTGCGGCCATGTCTCTGTAATGGCTATCAGATCACACTTATTTATTTCTATTTGTGCTATCAGTTTATCTGTTTTGTTTCGAATGCTGTGTGCATTCAGATACAGAGCCTTTAGTTTTGTTTGTTTATTATTTTTATAACCTCTACTCACATCTGCTGATTTACTCTTAGATGTTTACTCCCTGTACTCTGTGTCTCTGTCGTGGTCTGTTTAGCATTTCCCACATTAATCCCTTTCTCTTTTTCCTTTTCCTTGCTCTTTGATTTACCACATCTCTCCAAATTTTATTCCTTTTCCCCACCATTTAGTTTAAAACCCTCTCTACTTCCCTAGTTATACGGCTTGCTAGAACCCCTGGTCCCAGCACAATTCAGGTGTAGACCGTCCCAAAGATACAGCCCCCACTTTCCTCAATACAAGTGCCAGTGCCCCACGAACTGGAACCCACTTCTCCCACAGCAGTCTTTCAGCCATGGATTCATCTTTCTAATTTTATGTGCACTATGCCTATTTGCTCATGGCTCAGGTGATAATCCAGCGATAATTACCTTTGAGGTTCTGCTTTATAATTTAGTGCCTAGCTCCTCATACTCTCTGTGCAGAGCCTGCTTCCTATTTCTACCTGTCGTTGGTTAATGGACCACGACAAATGGATCCTCCCCCTCCCAATGCAAGTTGCTCTCCAGCCCTTAGCAGCTGTCCCAAACCCTAGTACTGGGTTGCTTTCAGTCAGTTGTCCTAATATTCCCCTTATGTGTCCCAAACTCTGGCACTGGTCCCTCACTATACTGTCCCATACTATCACTTCATTTCTTTCTGCTCCCCCTTCCATTTGAATGGCTTCCTGTACCACGGGTGCCATGGTCAATTTGCTTATCCACCCTGCAGCCCCCAACCAAGCTGAGAGCACCTCAAACCTATTGGACAATTGCAGAGGCCAAGGCTTCTGCACTCCTGCCCTCTGGGTCCCCTTACCTGCCTCACTCACAGTCACACCCTCCTGTCCCTGACCACTGATCAAATCAGAAAACCCTGTCCTAAGTGGTGTGACTGCCTCCTGGTATGAAGCATCCAGATAACTTTCCCCCTCCCTGATGCGACTCAGAGTTTGCAGCTCAGTCTCCAGCCTCCAACTCTGAGCAGATGTTCCTCAAGCCGCAAGTGCTTACTACAGATGTGTTTGCCCTGGGTCACAGTGTTACCCAGGAGCTCCCACATGCTGTACCCCTGACACATCACATGTCCTGCCATCCTTAATGTGTTTTAAAGAATTACTTAATTATATCACTCACTTATTTCTTCTCTTTTTTATATATTTTATTAAACTTGCCCCAGGTCCTATATATTTTAAACCTCAGGAGTGGAATAAGCCTCAATCACTTACCAGATAATCACCAAATAGCTAGCTTCTTTCCCTGTAGTGGAGTAAGAACCAATTCCTACACAGTGAAGCAGTTAGGAAAAGCAAAAGTGAAAGGAAAGGGACACTTCCTTCCCCTCCTCACCACCTCCTCCACTCATCAACATGCCAAGTATGCACTCATTTCCAAAGCTGCACTCATTTGCCTAGGCTGCACTAAAGAACCCTGAATTTATAGGAAACTGAACTGGAACTAGAGAAACCAGATTTGGCCTCTCAAGCTCCAGTTCCATTTACTATAAATTCAGGGTTCTTTAGTGCAGCTTAAGCAAACAAACGCAGCTTCGGAAATGAGTGGATACTTGGAGTTTGGTGAGTGGGGGAGTTAGGTGAGGAGGGGAAGAAGGTGTTCCTTTTGCTTTTGCTTTTTCTAATCTTTTCACCATTTAGGAATCGGTTCTTACTCTGCTGCAGGGGAAGACTTTGTGGTTACTTTCTATTGTTGAAAATGTATTGTAGGATTTTTTTTTATGCCCTTCTTATTTCTGTCATCCTTTCTGACGCCATAACTCTCTAAGATTTCTGCGCTCCTTCAATTCTGACCTCTTGCACATCCCCAATTTGCTCCACCATTGGTGGCCGTGTCTTCAGGTGACAAGGCCCGTACCTCTGGAATTCCTTCCCTAAACCTCTCCTCCTTTCCACCACTTTCTTTTCCTTTAAGTCCTTAAAATCTATCATTTTGACCAATTCCCAGAAGGAAAAATCAGTAAAAGGGAAACAAGAGTACTGGTCCGAACTGTTTTTTCTATCTGGGTTGCTTTCACTCAGTTGTCCGAATATTCCCTTATGTGGCATCAGATTTTGTTCAATACGTTTTAATATATTAAAGGCACTACATAAATGCAAGTCACTATTGTCTTTGTTGGGGCTTCAAGCCCCACTCCAGAGGCTTGATCACCAAAAAACATGGGTGACACCCTGTGTGCAATACTGAGGGAGTGCTGCATTGTCAGAGATACTGGCGCGTGCCCGAACTGATCAGGCGTAAAATTGCGTGAGAAGACGTCGAACAAGCGTCCCGACATCATCCTGCGCTCGTGCGATATTTCGCTCGGAGGGTGCACACAGAAGTCGGAAGCGCGCCCGCCAATAGTTAAAAGGGCAACTAAGCCTATTAACGGTGCAACTGTCTCCGATTTTTCATGGTCCGTCCAACCTTACGGTTGGCGGGCAGGTGAATCGGCCAGGAGGACTTCATGTTTTTCATGAAACCTCATCCAAGGGAGGCATAAGGTTTCCATTATTAAATGAAATAAAAATAAAAATCCACGAACAGCATTTTTATCATCTCTATGTTCAGGTGCCTGATTGTGATGCGTGGACAGGTTTTTTCTTGATTTTCAAAACTTTATTTCATGGTTTTCAGAGGTGCTGCAGCTCCCTGAGGCAGCTCTCTGCCTTCGGGGAGCTTTCTCTCAGAGCTCGCCCGTGCCCACGCCCGTGGAAACGCCAATGCCCGGCCTCCTCGGCAGCGCTGATCTTTCCAGCCCGCATTTCACCCTGGCTGCCAGCCAGCATGAAATCGCGGCCGGGGGCCGATTGCAGCTGGATCTCCGTTTCCCGCCGATTGCGCCCGCCAGCCAAGCTGAAAATTCAGGCCCAGCCCTCAGATGAGACCAAGTCCCCCTCTGCTCCCAGGGCTAAAGGGGCCATGGTGGCATTGTGGCAAGGTCACTGGATTAGTAATCCAGAGGCACAAGCTTAATGCTTAAGAGACTCAGGTTCAAATCCCACTGTGGTAGCTGGTAGAATTTCAATTCAACTAATAAACCCAGAATTGAAAAGGTGGTCTCAGTAATGGTACCCACAATGCTAGTATCAGTTGTTGTAAAAACCCATTTGGCTCACTAGTGCCCCTTTAGAGAAGGAATTCTGCCATCCTTCCCTGGTCTGACCTACATGTGACTCCAGACCCACAACAATGTGGTTGACTCTTAACTGCCCCTCTGAAATGGTTGAGCAAGCCACTCAGTTCAAGGGCAATTAGGGATGGGTAAGAAACATATATCCTGTCAAAGGAAAAATAATAGTTCATCTTGTCATTATCTTATTGCTGCTGGTGGGAGTTTGCTGCATGCACGTTGTAGTGTTTCACCTAGAATACAAGAGTGACTACACTTCGAAAGTATTTCATTGTCTGTAAAGCACTTTGGGACATCCTGAGGTCGCGAGTGACATTATATATAAAACACCAGTTCTTTCTTTTTCTTTCTATATTTACATGAATTCTTGAAGGACCAAAACCCGTCCCCTATCATCCAATTACGTGTGTATTCACCCAGGTACCAGCAGACTGCCACCCACTCACCCACTCACTAAACACTCTTGCTACCCTCTCTTCCATACACTGTCACCACTTTGCCCACACACTTGTCACCTCCTCATCAACGCGCTCTCTCTCTCACCCACACATGCACCCACTTAACATCTGTGTGCTTCACAGACATTCCAACATTTTTACTTTCATTGTCTATTCCTTCTCTGTCACAAATTCATTTGAAACTGAAGGAAATTTTCTGCAGCTCATTTAAATTCTAGTGATTTCAGGTGCCTCGAAAACAACAGCTACTCGGAATCATCGCAAAAATACAGAGGCTTGCTCATCCTTTGAGTTGGCGCACAAGTGTGCATATTTAAAGGAGTAAGGGTCTCCAATCTGAAAGAAAGAACTTGCATTTATATAGTGCCTAATCAAGGCCTCAGAACAGCCCAAAGAACTTTAGTTGGCAGCCATGGTTCTCTGATAGCTTTCAAGTAAGAGGTTATGCCTTTAAGTTCCACTCCAGGACTTGCGCCCTATATCTAGGCAAACACTCGAATGCAGTACTGAGGGAGTGCTGCACTGTTAGAGGTACTGCCCGTTTATGGATGCGACTTTTGACTGAGGCCCCATCTGCCCTCTCAGGTGGACGTAAAAATCCCAGGGCGATATTTGGAAGAAGTGCAGGGGAGTTTGCCTCAGTGTCCTGGCCAATGTTTATCCTTCAGCCAACATCACAGAAACAGATCATCTCGTCATTATCACATTGCTGTTTGTGGGAGCTTGCTGTGCACTAATTGGTTGCCCCATTTCCTACATTACAACACTGACTACACTTCAAGTACTTCATTGGCTGTAAAGTGCTTTGGGATGTTCTGAGGTTGTGAAAGGTGCTATGTAAATGCAGCTGTTTCTTTTTCTTTTGACAGCCAATTAAGTTTTGAAGCATAGTCTTTGTTGTAATATGGGGACATGGCAACCAATTTGCACACAGCAAGCTCCCAAAAACAGCAATTAAGTGAATGATCAGATCATCTTTTTTAGTGATGTCCTTTGAAGGATAAATATTGGCCAGGAGACTGGGAAAACTTACTGATCCTTCCTCCAAATAGCGCAGTTGGAGGGCAAGTGTGGCATACAGGATATTCCACATTACATTGCTGTTTGTGGGAGCTTGCTGTGCACAGATTGGCTGCCACATTTCCTAAATTACAACTGTGACTAGACTTCAAAAGTATCTTATTGGATGTATAGGCTTTGGGACACCTTGAGGTCATGAAAGGTGCTATATAAATGCAAGTTTATTCATTTGTTTGTTCATTATTTCTTTCTTTCTATCTATGTCTTAAGGGAGATGGTGATGTAGTGGTAATGTCACTGGGCTAGTAATCCAGAGGCCCAGACTGATGCTCTGGAGGCACAGGTTCAAATCCCACTACAATACCTGGTGGGATAAGTTCAATTAATAAATCTGAAATATAAAGCTAGTCTGCATTATTGGTTGTTGTTAAAAATCCATCTGGTTCATTAATGTCCTTCAGGGGAGGAAATCTGCCATCCTTGCCTGGCCTGGCCTATGTGTGACTCCCAACCCACAGAAATGTGGTTAACTCTTAACTTTCCTCCGATATGGCCTAGCAAGCCACTCAGTTCAAGGGACAATTAGGGTCAGGCCTTGCCGGTGAAGCTTGCCACAACCAATGAAAGAGTAAAGGGAAAAAAAAACAAGATGTCAATTAGCATAAATTCATAAAGGCTCCTGCCAGGGTCAAGGGTGTTTCTCAGTTGCCTGACTTAGCACATAGCCACAGGTTGGTAAAGGAGCAGTGAGTGGGCTGCTTTGATTTCAACACTTGGCACAATTTTTGCCAGTCAGAGCAAGTTAAAATCACTCTACTATTGCTCCAAGCCAGGACTGGAGACATCTTGCTCTGGTGGATCTGAGGCAGCCTGGGTTTTAACCAGCTGGAATGAAGATGCCCATATCAGCCATTAACATGTTCAAAGTAAAACAAAAGAATCAATTACCCATTGCTGTCATCCCTCATCTTGACCGGTTCATGCAAATGCAGTGCAGAAATAATTGACTTGACAAAATGTGAGCCAGTGTCATATTCATGAATTCTCAATTATGTTACTCAGCCCTGCGTACATTCCAGCATATTTAAAATTAATCCAATTGATGAAGGTGACAGTCATGCCAAAGATTACTGGAGCAGAAATTCTCATTTTGCCCATTGCACAGGCATAACATGGGCTCAATGAGGGGCAGTCTTGAGGTCTAACGTCCAGCTAAGCCATTTTTTGGGGGTGATCCGGGCATAAGACAGTAAATTCCTTCTATACCTTAAGTCCTGTCAAAGAAATTGGTCTGGAACTGGCAGGGCAGGCTTCAGGCCTGTTCTCCATCAGAGGTGGCCAAAGAAAGATAAATTTACTTAAATTAAAAAGAATCTTTCTGTGGAACCATGAGCAGCAGTGGTGCTCCTCCACCTCTTCTCAGGCCTCTCAATTGTTCTCCTGCGCCCCCCCCCACCATCACCCCTCCCTCCACCCACCCCTGCACTTCCCCCACCCATTTCCCCACCCCTTACTTGCTCCAGCTATCCACACTCACTCCCTTGATTTACCTACTGGCTGCTTCCCACAGCACTAAGTTTAGGCCCAAACTAATTTTCATCCCTAAAGTCTCTCTCTCTCTCTCAGCTTCTTAAAAATACACAGGTCTCATGGTGACAACCACTAAATATGAGCCACACAACTCTCGAAAATAAATGTGTTACTCTGTCATATTTTCAATCTATCTCTAGTATTCAGTCTGCAGCGTGTGATGACGTATGTTTCTTACCGATCCTAAACATACACTTGATATGATTGTGGAACCAGAGTTTGAACTCAGACCATAAAAGGTTTGCATTTATATAGCACCTTTCACAACCGCCAGGTGTCTCAAAGCTGTAAAAACCAATAAAGCACCTTTGAAATGTAGCCATTGTCACGATGTAGGATACACAGCAAAGCCCCACAAACAGCAATATGACAATGGTCAGATAATCCATTCCTGTGATGTCAATTGAACTCCCTGCTCTTCTTCAAGATAGTGCCATATGGGATTTTCTTTACATCCACCTGAGAGGGCAGACAGGGCCTCAATTTAACATCTCATTTGAGAGACAGCACCTCTGACATTGCAGCACTCCCTCAATACTGCACTGAAATGCCAGCCTTGCTTTTGGTACTTAAATGCTAGAGTAGGGCTTGAATCCACAACCTTCTGACTCCAAAGTGAGAGGGAAGCAAACTGAGCCATGTGGCTGTATATCAAGCAAAGGCAGATGGTGAACTAGTAATCCAGAGGCCCAGGTTAATGCTCTGGGGACACGGGTTCAATTTTTTTTATTATTCATTCATGGGAAGTGGGCTTTGCTGGCTGGGCCAGAATTTATTGCCCATCCCTAATTGCCCTTGAGAAGGTGGTGGTGAGCTGCCTTCTTGAACCGCTGCAGTCCATATGGTGTAGGTACACCCACAGTGCTGTTAGGAAGGGAGTTCCAGGATTTTGACCCAGCGACAGTGAAGGAACGGCAATATATTTCCAAGTCAGGATGAGTTACTTGGAGGAGAATTTCCAGGTGGTGGTGTTCCCATCTTGTCCTTCTAGATGGGAGCAGTTGTGGATTTGGAAGGTGCTGTCGAAGGAACCTTGTTGAATCCCATCACAGCAGCTGGTGGAATTTGAATTCAGTTAATAAGTCTGGAATTGAAAGCTAGTCTCAGCAATGGTGACCATGAAACTATTGTCAATTGTTGTAAAAAACCCATCTGGCATTCACTAATGCCCTTTAGGGAGGGAAATCTGCCATCCTTAATGACCTGGTCAGGCCTACATGTGACTCCAGGCCCACAGCAATGTGGTTGACTCTTAACTGCCCTCTGCAATGGCCTAGCAAACCACTCAGTTCAAGGGCAATTAGGGATGGGCAGCTAATACCAGTGACACCCGCATCCCATGAAAGAATTTAAAAAAGATGCCCAAGATATGATCTGAAGCCTGGACACTCAAATTTAAAAAAAATCTGATGCTCTACCAACTGCAGACTCACAAGACAGGGATGTGAGAATCCCTTTTGGGGTTAGTCTCAGACTGCTCTGGTTTGACACCAGCTGGAGTATAAATCCCATGGAGTATTGGACCGGCCCTACAAATGGTTCAGGCTGTCTGTTGGGCAGTCTTTGGAAAAGCAAACACAGACATTACACGGAGACAGGGTTAGATCATTCAGCCCCTCCAGTCTGTAGTGCCAGATTGTTTTCCCACCATTGTTTCATACCCCTTGACACCTTTACGCCACAACCATAGGTTTGAAATTTTCAATCGTTTGCAGCCTTTTGGGGGGAGAATTTCAGATTTCCGCTGTCCTAATTATGAACGTAGCCCAAATTCGCTCCTCTAATTTTAAGATTCTGTTTCTGGATCTCACCACCAGAGGAATTAGGCTATCGATCCCTTTAGTCATTTTGAATGTCTCAATTAGGTCACCCCTTCCATGCTCAAAGGGATACAAGCCAAGTTTCTGCAACCTCTCCTCAAATTGCAAGCTGTGCCGTAACCCCTCCAAAGACAATATGTCTTTACTGAGGTTAGGGGCCCAAAGATAGGTAGGAAAGTAAGTTGTGAAGAGGGTGTAAGGAGGCTACAAAATGACATGGATAGGTTAAGTGAGTGGGCAAAGATGTGGAAAATGAAGCATAATGTGGGAAAATGTGAAATTGTCCATTTTGGCAGGAAGAATAAAAAAGAAGCATATTATCTAAATGGTGAGAGAGTGCAGAGCTCTGAGATTCAGAGGGACCTGGGTGTCCTAGTGCATAAATCACAAAAGGCTTTAAGGTCCTGAGGGGTCTTAACAGAGTGAATGTGGAAAGGATGTTTCCTCTTGTGGGAGAATCTAGAACTTGGGGTGACAGTTTGAAAATAAGGCCTCACTCATTTAAGACAGAGATGAAGAGAATTTTTTCTCAGAGGGTCATGAGTCTTTGGAACTTCCTTCCTCAAAAGCCAGTGGAAGCAGAGCCACTGAATATTTTTCAGGCAGAGCTAAATAGATTCTTGATAAACAAGGACAATCAGATCAGCCATGATTTTATTGAATGGGGGAGCAGGCTTGAGGGGCTGAGTGGCCTACTCCTGCTCCTACTTTGTATGTTCGTATGTATGTTTGCATAATTTATATAGGATTTAGTCAAGGCTCTGTACAACTGAAGCATTTCTTCATTCTTTTAGCCTTCTTCATTACATCTTATGCCTGGCCATTAGCCTCCAGTGATTTGTATACATGGTTATAGAGTCATGATAGAATTATAGAATCATTGTGATGCAGAAAGAGGCTATTCAGCCCATCGTACCCATGCTGGTTATCTAAAGCCCTTTGCTCCTTGGCAGCTCTAGTCTCTCGTCATCAAGAAAATATTCCCATTTGTTCCTTCCCAGATCCAAAGTGGACAACGTCGCTAGCACCCCACCTTGAACTCCATCGCTCATAGTTTTGCTCATTCACCTCAGTCGGGTCTCTTTGAAACTCCCTGCTCCCCAACTGCTTTGTGATCTGATAGTTTTCTATAATCTTTCCGCTTCTACATAGGCCGGAATTTTATGTCAACTGGAAGTGAAATAGTGCAAGATGATGTCGGGCGAGCATCCTGATGTCATCGCACATACTAGCGCGATACTTTGCTTGGCAGGCATGCGCAGCAGTTGTAAGTGCGCCCGCTGATAATTAAGCGGACAACTAACCCCATTAATGATGCAATTAACAGCGATTTTAGGCGGCCTGTCCATATTTACGGTTGGCGGACGAGCCATTCTCCCCAGGTGGCATTCCCATTTTTTGCTCAAACCTCGATCCAGGGCGGAATGAAGTCTCCGTAGGGAGATAAAATAAAAAGATATACCTGGGGGGTTGGATTTGACGAGGTTTGCTTTCAGGTGCTTGATTGTGCTGCGTGGACATATTTTGCGGCATTTTTGTCGTGTCCTTTATCCTGTGGAGGTCTGCAGCTCCCTGGGCAGCTGTCAGCCTTCAGGGAGCTCACTAGAAGCGCTCACCCTCATTCTCGGTTAGGTCAGCACCTGCTGACCCACCCCGGCAGCACCCGCCACCCCCCCTCCGCCCCCCCGCCTGCCCGCTCCAGCAGCGGTGAGCCTTTCTCAGCGTGCTTCCCACACTGACTGACCAATTAACGGCCAGTCAGTGTGAAATCGCGGCCGTGGGCTGATTGCGGCCGGAGGCTCGTTTCCCGCCTGCCTCCGGACCCATTGACCATGCGTAACCGATGAACGAAACGTTCAGGAGATTGCAACCTAGAAACAGGCCATTTGGCCCAAGCAGTGAGTGTTGGCGCTATAGGAGAGCTCAGTAGGCCGTGCCAGGAAGACCAACTTTCATGAAGAAAACTAAAGGACACTCTGGCGTGGTGGGTGCCGTATGAGTCAGGGTTAGGGGTGGGGAGGGTGCTGCGGGACCATCTATGACAGCAGGCAGGAGTACTGCACATGCAACCCCGAACATGGGACAGTGACCTCAAGCAAAGCCTGAGATGCGTGATCACCCTGGATAGTGCCCCTGTCTCTGAGCCAGGAGCTCTGGGTTCAATTACCAAGGACCTGTTGGTCATGGAAGGAGATTTTTTAACAATTCTTTCATGGCACAGCCATGCTCATCCCAAACTGTTCTTGAACTGAGTGGCTTACATCAGTAAGGGGGCAGTTAAGAGTCAACCACAGTCTGGAGTCATACATAGACCTGACCAGGTGACCCCCCCCCCCCTCCAATTCTCTCTCTCTCTCTCTCTCTCTCTCTCCACGCCCACCCCACACACCTTAAACCAGCTTACATTTCAACTCTTTCTTGGACTCGAACTCAACTTCTATCGAAGGGTCATGAGGACTCGAAACGTCAACTCTTTTCTTCTCCGCCGATGCTGCCAGACCTGCTGAGTTTTTCCAGGTAATTCTGTTTTTGTTTTGGATTTCCAGCATCCGCAGTTTTTTTGTTTTTATCTCTGTGCTTAATTGACTGCCACTGCTCTTCAAGAAACGCCTACCTCCTTGAAGAAGTTTTGTTCTTTTCTGCGACAAGATTTCCGTACCTCTCTTTTGCCTTGCTCACCTTCATTGCTTTCCATTTCCCTCCTGGTGTTCGACAAGGTGTTTACTAAAACCCGTTTTCACAGCCATATCTCCTTTCTCAGTGACTGTCTCCGTCTCCGACTTACCCCATGTGGATTTCAACTGAAATTCCACCCCTCATGTTTCGAACCCACCCAGGATTACAGGTATCTCCGGGACATAAAACGTTTCTCGGACTGCTGTTCCTGTCACATTCTGAAATCCACGCTCAGTGCCATGCGCCGCCATATGTACACACTCGACCTCTCCCTCCAGCAGCACCGCCGTACCCTTTTTCAAAGCTGCGTGTGCCCCCAGTTTCATTTTATTCTTCGGCTCATCCGACGCCTCAACAAGAAACTTTTTCTCTTTCTCTCAAGTGCTAAGGAACGCAAACTCCAACAACTCATCGACACCAACACCCATCTAGGACCCTCCACCCCTGCCCGTCCCTCCGTCCCCACCCCATCTTCCAAACCCAACCCCAGCCGTGTATTCACTATACCCCCTGACCTTCCCCTCTCCGATGCTGAATGTTCAGTGCTCAGCAAAGGACTTAGTTTCATACCCTTACGCCCTCACCTCAATGAATTTCGGGCTCGGCATGATGCTGAACTCTTCTTCCGCCGTCTTCATCTCCGGGCTCACTTCTTTGGGCAGGAGTCCTCTCCCAGTTCAACGGATCCTTTTACCCATCTCCAATATTCTCCCTCCACCTGGACCCCTCCTTCTGGATTCTTACCTTCTCTTGATCTTTTCACTGAGAACTGTCGGCGCGACATTAGTCGTCTCAATTTCTCTGCTCCTCTCACCCATTCTAACCTGTCTCTCCCTGAACTTACTGCACTCCATTCCCTCAGGTCCAATCCTGACATTGTCATCAAACCCGCTGACAAGGGTGGTGCTGTTGTTTTCTGGCGCACTGACCTCTACCTCGCGGAGGCTGAGCGTCAACTCGCAGACACTTCCTCCTACCTCTCCCTGGACCATGACCCCACCACTGAACATCAAGCCATTGTTTCCAGGACTGTAACTGACCTCATCTCCTCTGGGGATCTTCCTCCCACAGCTTCCAACCTGATAGTCGCCCAACCTCGGACGGCCCGCTTCTATCTCCTACCCAAAATCCACAAACAGAACTGCCCCGGTAGATCAATCGTCTCAGCTTGCTCCTGCCCCACAGAACTCATTTTTTGTTATCTTGACTCCCTTCTCTCTCCTCTTGTCCAGTCCCTTCCCACCTACATCCGTGATTCCTCTGACACCTTATGTCACATCAACAATTTCCAGTTCCCTGGCCCCAGCCGCTTCCTCTTCACCATGGACTTCCAATCCCTCTACACCTCCATCCCCCACCAGGATGGTCTGAGGGCCCTTAGCTTCTTCCTCGAACAGAGGCCCGGACAATCCCCATCCACCTCTCCTCCGTCTGGCTGAACTTGTTCTCACACTGAACAATTTCTCCTTCAACTCCTCTCACTTCCTCCAAATAAAAGGTGTGGCTATGGGTACCCGCATGGGCCCCAGCTATGCCTGTCTCTTTATGGGGTATGTGGAACATTCCTTGTTCCAGTCCTACTCTGGTCCCCTTCCACAACTCTTTCTCCGGTACATCAATGATTACTTCGGTGCTGCTTCATGCTCTCGTCGGGACTTAGAAAAATTTATTAATTTTGCTTCCAATCTCCACCCCTCCATCATTTTCACGTGGTCCATCTCTGACACTTCCCTTCCCTTCCTTGACCTCTCTGTCTCAATCTCTGGTGATAGACTGTCCACCAATATCCATTACAAAGCCACCGACTCCCACAGCTACCTCGACTACAGCTCCTCACACCCCGCTTCCTGTAAGGACTCTATCCCATTCTCTCAGTTCCTTCGCCTCCGTCGCGTCTGTTCCGATGATGCCACCTTCAAAAACAGTTCCTCTGACATGTCCTCCTTCTTCCTTAACCGAGGTTTTCGACCCATGGTCGTTGACAGGGCCCTCAACTGTGTCCGGCCCATCTCCCGCGCATACGCCCTCACGCCTTCTCCTCCCTCCCAGAAACATGATAGGGTCCTCCTTGTCCTCACTTATCACCCCACCAGCCTCCGCATTCAAAGGATCATCCTCCGCCATTTCCGCCACCTCCAGCATGATGCCTCCACCAAACACATCTTCCCTTCACCCCGCCTATCAGCATTCCGTAGGGATCACTCCCTCCGGGACACCCTGGTCCACTCCTCCATCACCCCCTACTCCTCAACCCCCTCCTGTGGCACCACCCCATGCCAACGCAAAAGATGCAACACCTGCCCCTTCAATTCCTCTCTCCTCACCATCCAAGGGCCCAAGTACTCCTTTCAAGTGAAGCAGCATTTCACTTGCATTTCCCCCAACTTAATCTACTGCATTCGTTGCTCCCAGTGTGGTCTCCTTTACATTGGAGAGACCAAACGTAAACTGGGCGACCGCTTTGCAGAACACCTGCGGTCTGTCCGCAAGAATGACCCAAACCTCCCTGTCGCTTGCCATTTTAACACTCCACCCTGCTCTCTTGCCCACATGTCTGTCCTTGGCTTGCTGCATTGTTCCAGTGAAGCCCAACGCAAACTGGAGGAACAACACCTCATCTTCCGACTAGGCACTTTACAACCTTCCGGACTGAATATTGAATTCAACAGCTTTAGGTCTTGAGCTCCCTCCCCCATCCCCACCCCCCTTCTGTTTCCCCCTTCCTTTTTTTCCAATAAATTATATAGATTTTTCTTTTCCCACCTATTTCCATTATTTTTAAATATTTTAAAATCTTTTATGCTCCCTCCACCCCCATTAGAGCTATACCTTGAGTGCCCTACCATCCATTCTTAATTAGCACATTCGTTTAGATAATATCACCAACTTTAACACCTATGTGTTCTTTTGTTCTATTGTTGTTGACATCTTTTGATGATCTGCTTCTATCACTGCTTGTTTGTCCCTACAAACACACACCCCCTCCACTTCTCTCTCCCTCTCTCTCTCTCTCCGCCCCCCCCACACACCTTAAACCAGCTTATATTTCAACTCTTTCTTGGACTCAAACTCAAGTTCTGTCGAAGGGTCATGAGGACTCGAAACGTCAACTCTTTTCTTCTCCGCCGATGCTGCCAGACCTGCTGAGTTTTTCCAGGTAATTCTGTTTTTGTTTTGTTTATTATTATTATTATTATTAAGGTAGGTAGATTTCCTTCCCTGAAGGACATTAGAGAACCAGATAAGTTTTTTACAACAACTCCCTGAGACCGACCTTATATTCCAGATTTAGCTGCTGTGGTAGGATTTTGAACCCATGTACCCCCAGTTTGGGTCTTTGATATCACCACTATGTCACTGCCTCCCCAGTGTTCATGATATGGTTCAACAGGTTGATAATCAGCCTGCTATTTCTTCCAACTTTCCAAAACTTCCAAACAAACGTGTGAAATGAAGGTATGAAACTAAAAGTGTCGGTACTTATCTTCCACGTATGCTGTGGGCTTAATCTCTAACCCTTACCCTATTTTCCATTCTGTAATGTTATTGTGGTCACGGCTGCAAGCACCAGCTCCAGCAGTGGGTCTAGCCTCTGTGTACAAACATCTTGTCCGCTGGTGTGTTGAAACCTGATTACGTCTGGATGCTGCAAGCTGTTATCTTGTCCCATTATCTTCCTCAAGCAAAGTTCTGTGAGGTAAAAGCAAAGAACTGCGCATGCTGGTGAGGCACTTTTCTCATTGTGTCACTGCCTTGTGTTGTGAATGAAGCTCCTGATTGACGAGCGGAGGTGTTAATCTGTCTGATGATGGCTTGCCTTTGTCATCGAGCTCTGATTCATCCTCACAGCCTTGGAGCTGAAAAGATTGTAGCAAGGCCGAGAAGATGATTCACTGAGGGCACAACAATTAAAACAAACTTCACGCTTTCGGCTGGATCTCATTTCAACAGACTGACGAAAGCAAGATTGCCTCTTCAAAATATTCCCACTTTGTCACCAAACGGCTGGCAGCAGAGAAGTGAACCTCAACAAATTTTAGATCTCAGTTCTAATCTGCTGCTTCGTACCTACTCCAAATGGACATTTTTACCCAGAGTAGCTGAGATGTTTTTGTGGCCTCCGTAACAGCGAGAATACTCCAAAAAAAAAGAGACCCTGTTCCTGTCCCTGCACCAGGGAGAGTAAAGGAAAATGGGACAGGGAGGAGCGAACAGCACATTCTCACCCAGATTTGTCATCCATTTAAACGAATGAACAAAAAATAGGACAGTCTCCAACTAGGAGGGGAACTCCTACTGCCTGCCCAATTTTCCTGATTTCCCTGTGTCCAACAACTCAGCCCGAAACAGTGTGGGTTGGGGGCAGGGGGTGGGGAGGAGGGGTGCTGGGGGGGGTGCTAAGTTTGACTTGTGGTATTGGGGATAGTGCAGAATGAGAGATATGGATTAACCACAATACATCACACAATTTCCAATGAAAGAAAAACAAAGAAAGACTTGCTTTCATGTAAAAGAGAACAAAAGAAAGACTTTCATTTATATAGCACTTTTCATGACCAGCAGGCATTTCAAAGCCCTTTATATTCAATGAAGTATTTTTTTTTAATGCTTGGTCACGTTTGTAATGTAAGTAACACAGCAAACTCCTGCATTATCCAATATGATAATGGCCAGGTCATCTATATTTTTGTGATGTTGACTGAGGGATAAATATTGGCCAGGACAGCGGGGATATCTCAGGCAATATACTGCAGATGCTGGAAACACGAAATAAAAATAGAAAATGCGGGAAATACTGAGCAGGTCTGTCAGCATCCATTGGGAGAGAAGAAGAGTCAAAGTTTCAGTTTGTGACCTCTCACCAGGACACCAGGGATAACTCCGAAATAGCATCTTAGGATTTTGTAATGACTTGATGGAGCGGACAGGTTTCAACAGGAAACAGATAAACTTTATTACAGAGAGCTTTTCAGATGCTACACTTCGAGCAGCACTGTCACCAGGAAGCTCCGCCTCCTGGATTTCCACACTTAGTGCTCATTGGTCGGAGCCTCCCAGAACATCACGTGACCTCTGATAGACAGCAGGAGAGGCTATACCCGCAGTTACTACAGGATTTTTACAGGGCTTCGGTTAACAGTTTAATCTGAAAGATAGCACCTCCTACAGAGCAGCACCCCCTCAGTACTGCGCAGGAGTGTCAGCTTTGATTCTGATGCTCAAAGTCCTACTCAAATCCATTGAAGTCAACAAAAATCAGGAGGGGTGTAAAATGGGTTGACAACTTGCTATCACCTGACTTACTTCTGCCCACCATATATTTCACCCAAGCTTGTTCATCATTTGTGCATGACCAGCTATTTAGCTCTCTTTTGCCCTATAATAAATAGGCTCCTTATTCTCCCGATACATCATAGCATCTGCTTTAACTTTTAGAGACCATCATGTGTCTCAGTCAAAGCAAGCAAGGAACATAAGGTCACATTTTTCTCCTTTAGAAATAATTATTAAAGGATAACCGTCTCATTCATGACTGTGAACAGCTAGCCTCTTCCTCCCCTTGCCTTTGCCAGGAATAATGGGGGGAGAGCAATGGAATCGATGAACTGATAATAGGAGACATTTCTTTACTTAGAGGGTTGGGAATCTTTGGAATTCTCTAGCCCAGAGGGCTGTGGTTGTTCAGTCATTGAGTATGTTTAAGCTATTTATTTAAGGGTGTTAGCAGGACTGAAGAATTTTAACTATGAGGCAAGATTGGGTAGGTTGGGATCTTACTTTTGTTCGAGAGGAGGCTAAAGGGCATTTATTTGAGGTGTATAATATGAGGGAATGCAGATAGAATGAATAGGAAGGAACCATTTTCCCTAGCAGAGAGATTAAAAACCATGGGGAGCTGAGGAGACTTTTTTCCACTCAGAGAGTATAGGATGGTAGGTGGCTAGGGTGGTAGGTGGGCGAGATGGCAAGTGAATGAGGTGACAGGAGTGTAGGATGGCAGGTGGGCAGAGTGACAGGTGGATAGGGTGGCAGGCAGATGAGTGGATGAGGTGGGTGAATGGGTAAGTGGGTGAGGTGGGTAGGTGGGTGAGTGGGTAGATGGGTCAGGGGCTAGTCAGGTCAGATCGGGAGGTAGTCGGATGGGGGATAGTCAGGTCTGGTTGGGGGGGGGTGATCAGGTGATTGGGAGTTAGTGTGGCTGGGAGAGGTAGTCGGGTTGTATTGGAGGAAGGTGTTATTTGGAGGTCAGGGGCTAGTCAAGTCAGGGTTGGGGGTAGTCAGGGGTAGAAGGGAAGTTGGAGAGGTCAGTGTGCGTGATGGCGGTGGTCAGTGGTGAGTGCTACTTGTGGGGTCAGTTCTATAATTACCCTGAAGTTAGACTGGAATTTTTCTGTCTAACATTTCCCGGTAGCTATCCAGGTAAGTACCGTCAAACTATCTGAGGTCTCTGGCTCTAGTTCAAAGTTGGAGACATTTGCAGAGGGTCCTGAGGAGCAGAGGAATTGCCCATCAGAAGCTCAAACCTCCCAGGCAATTCCACCTAGGTCAGCATGTTGGGACCTCTGCCAGGTCCTGATGTGTATCTTGGGTTGTATGTCGGCCTTCAATGATCTGGGACCAGAAGATCTGGAGACCAGAAGATCTGGACCTTGGATATTCACTTGGAAGTGCAGTAACCTACAGGGCTGTGGACCAAGATCTGGAAAGTGGGGTTAGTTTGGATATATTTTCCGGCTGCCACAGACATGATGAATCAATTGGGCTCCTCCCATGCTGTAACTTTTCTATGTTTCCAGGTTCTGTAAGACAAATATAGACAGATCCTTGGACACAAAAGAACACAGGAACAGAAAACACTAAAGGAAGCAAGAAATATGATGGTGGATCAGGACAGTGAAGTGAAGGGAGAAAATCAGCCATGTTTATATAAGGTCATGGGTTGGTGCAACCTCCTCAATCTCCTGTTTCCTCTGTTCTTCGTAAGGGATATACATCAACCGACACGTTTTCTATCATTTGTACCATAATAATGCTATGGGCAAGCAGTGCTTGTTCATCTCTGGCATTTACCATTGTGGATTTGGCAGCTTGACTCTATTGGCTGTACTTCCCTCTGAGACTAAAGGTTGTTGGTTCAAGTCAGTGTGCAGACTTAAGCATCCAGTCCTAAGCTGTGATGTTAGCGGAGTGCTCCAGTTGGTTGGAGGTGTTGCCTTTTGGATGAGATGTTAAACCGAGGCCCTACCCGCCTCACCAGTTGGAAGTGGAAGATCCCGTGATACCAAACCATGAAGAGCAGGGCCAACATTTATCCATCAACCAACAACAAATGAACCGGTTAATGCGATGGTCGAATTCCTGGGCCAGACAGGGAAAAATCCCCCAATATTTGGGAACACAGTGGCGCTTTGGGACCGATTAAAAAAAACAGCAACACATATACACTTTGTCCTAAAAACAGACATTTAAAAGAATCCCGACAGAGAATTGAATCTTACAGGTGAAGAACAACTTTTCTAAATTACGTGGATTCTTAATGACATTTGGTGTAACTGACTCTGCAGTTTGACAGACCACTCTGTGACATGCCACTTACTTGGAGCCTGGCAGCAATCGCAGGGCATGATCAGACGCCAATCTGGACGATTACTGGGTTATAACCACTTATTATTATTACTACACCTATCACTGTTATAACCACAATCGGTTCAATTTCTGCAACGTTGCCTTGATAAGAAATCGAAAATTCTATCAGCCAGCAGTCCAAGTGGAAGCAATGAGGGATGTTGTCCGCTGATGTGAGGTGCGATTTGCACGGCTTCTAATGATAGGCCTTGCATGCTGTGTAAGACCATAAGACATACGAGCAGAAGTAGGCCATTCAGCCCATCGAGTCTGTTCTGCCATTCAATGAGATCATGGCTGATCTGATAATCCTCAACTCCACTTTCTTGCCTTTTCCCCATAACCCTTGATTCCATAAATGATTAAAAATCTGTCTATCTCGGCCTTGAATATATTTAACGACCCAGCCTCTACAGCCCTCTGCAGTAAAGAATTCCACAGATCGACTACCTTCTGAGAGAAGAAATTCCTCCTCGTCTCTGTCTTAAATGGGTGACCCCTTACTCTGAGAATATGCCCTCTGGCCCTAGACTCTCCCACAAGAGGAAACAGCCTCTTAGCATCTACCCTGTCAAACCCCCTAAGAATCTTATATGTTTCAATAAGCTTGCCTTGCGTTCTTCTAAACTCCAATGAGTACAGGCCCAACCTACTCAAACTCTCCTGATAAGAAAATCCTTCCATACCCGGGATCAACCTAGTGAACCTTCTCTGGACTGCCTCCAATGCCAGTACATCTATCCTTAGGTAAGGGGACCAAAACTGTTCACAGTATTCTAGGTGTGGTCTAACTAGTGCCCTGTATAATTTTAGCAAGACTTCCCTATTTTTATACTCCATTCCCTTTGAAATAAAGGACAACATTCCATTTGCCTTCCCTATTACCTGTTAAATTTGTGTGTTAGCTTTTTGGGATTCATGCACAAGGACCCCGAGTGCATCTCGCTTGCAAACTGTTTCTCGGCCTTGGAAAATGGTGAGAGTGATGGTTCCTCTGTGGAGGCCAGCCAGAGCCAAGGCCATGGCACTGTGGGTGGTCCAGCTGCTCAGGGTGGGAGGAAGAAGTGTGGGAGTGTAATAGTGGTATGGGATTCATTAGCAAGGGGAGTAGACAGGCGCTTCTGCAGCCATAGACGTGACTCCAGGTTGGTCTGTTGCCTCCCGGGTGCCAGGGTCAAGCTGCAGGGCATTCTGAAGGGGGAGGGTGAACAGCCGGGGGTTGTGGTCCATCTTGGGACAAATGACATAGGGAAAAGAGAAATGAGGTCCTGCAAGCAGACTTTTGGGAGTTAGGTAGGAAATTGAAAAGCAGGACTTCAAAGGTAGTAATCTCCAGATTACTCCCAGTGCCACACACAGTGAGTATAGGAACAGAAGGATAGAGCAGATGAATGCGTGACTGGAGAGATGGTGCAGGGGAGAGGGCTTTAGATTCCTGGGCAATGGGACTGTTTCTGGGGGAGGTAGGACCTGTACAAGTTGGACAGGTTACATCTGAACTGGAACGGGACCAACATCCTCACGGGGAGGTTTGCTAATGCTGTTGGGGTAGATTTAAACTAAATTGGAAGGGGGATGGGATCCTGAGAAGTACTACAGAGGGGAGAGAAGCTGAGATGGAATTAGAAGTTAAAATGCTAGTGAGTCTGGAAGGCAGAGGAAACATTGGCTAGATAATAAAGAAATGAGTTTATAAAGGCTAACTGGAATATATTTTAATGCAAGGAGCCTGAGGAATAAGACAGATGAGCTGAGGGCACAGGTAAGCATGTGGGAGTGTGATATCATAACTATGGCCGACACTTGGCTCAAAGAAGGGCAGGATTGGCAGCTCAACATTCCTGGTAATAGGGTATTCAGATGAGATAGAAAGGGGGATAGAAGAGGAGGGGGGTTGCAATATTGATCAAGGAATCAATTATAGCAGTGAGGAAGGATGATATCTTGGAAGGATCTTCAAATGAAGTCATATGGGTAGAAGTTAAAGCCACAAAAGGGGCAAACGCTATAGGCCCCCAAACACTCAGGGAGAGATAGAGGATCAAATATGTAATCAAATTTCAGAGAAGTGTAAGAATAATAGGGCAGTAACAGTAGGGGATTTTAACAACCCAAATATTAACTGGGATAGTTTTAGTGTGCAAGGTAAGGAGAGAAAAAAATTCTGAAGTTGCATCCAGGAGAACTTTTTTAGCTAGTATGTAGAAAACCCAACAAGGGAGAGGGCAGTTCTGGACCCAATATTCGGAAATGAGCCCAGGCAAGTGGAAGGCGTATCAATAGGGGAGCATTTTGGAGATAGCGACCATAACTCAGTTAGATTTAAGATAGTTATGGAAAAGGATAAGGTTGGGCCGAGAATATAAGTTCTAAACTGGGGAAAGGCTAACTTTACTAAGATGAGATGCTATTTAGCCCAAGTGGACTGGGAGCAGCTACTTGCAGATAAAACTGTGACAGAGCAGTGGAGGAAGGAGGAAATAGCGAGTGTAGAGGGCAAATATGTTCCTGTAAAGGCAAAGGTGGAGACCAAGTCTGGAGAACCCTGGATGTCAAGGGAGATGAAGGTTAGGATTAAGAAAGAAAGAGAAACTTATGGCAGATACCAAGGGCTCAATACGGCACAGTCCTTAGAGGAGTATAAAAAGTGCAGGGGGAACTTAAAAAGGAAATTAGGAAAGCAAAGAGAGCGCATGAAAAAGCACTGGTGGGTATAATAAAGGAAAACCCAGAGGGTTTTAAAAAATATATAAAGGTCGAGAGAATATCTAGGGAAAGAGTAGGGCCAATTAGGGGCCATTGAGGTAATGTGTGTGTGGACCTGGAAGACATGGGTACAGTCCTCAATGAGTACTTCGCATGGTATTCACAGTGGAAAAGGACGGCGCAGATATAGATATCAGGGTGGAAGACTGTGAAATATTAAAGGAAATTAACATGGAGAGAGAGGAGGTACTGGCGGGTTTAGTGGCCTTAAAAGTAGATAAATCCACAGGTCTGGATGAGATGTATCCCAGGCTGTTGAGGGAGGCGAGGGAAGAGATATCAGGGGCCCTGACAGTAAATTTCAAATCCTCTCTGGCCACAGGAGAGGTGCCAAAGGACTGGAGGACTGCTAACATTGTCCCATTATTAAAAAAGGGAGGAAGGGATAGACCAGGAAATTTTAGGCCAGTCAGTGTAACCTTGGTGATGGAGAAGTTGCTAGAAAGAATTCTGAGGGACAGAATATATCTGCATTTGGAGAGACATGGATTAATCAGGGATAGTCAGCACGGATTTGTTAAGAGAAGGTCGTGTTTGACCAATTTGATTGAAATTTTTGAGGAGGTAACCAGGAGCATTGATGAGGGTAATGCATTTGATGTGGTCTACAAGGCTTTTGATAAGGTCCCTCATGGCAGACTGGTCAAGAAAGTAAGAGCCCATGGGATCCAAGAGAAAGTGGCATGTTGGATCCAAAATTGGCTGAAAGGCAGGAAGCAGAGGGTAATGGTAGACGGATGATTCTGTAACTGGAAGTCTGTTTCCAGTGGGGTTCCACAGGGCTCGGTGCCGGAACCCTTGCTGTTTGTGGTGTACATAAATGATTTGGACTTAGATGTAGGGACATGATCAAGAAGTTCGTGGGTGACATGAAAATTGTTAAGGTGGTAAATAGTGAGAAGGATAGCCATAAACTGCAGGAGGATATCAATGGACTTGTCAGGTGGGCAGAACAGTGACAAAAAGAATTCAACCTGGAAAAGTGTGAGGTAATGCACTTGGGGAGGGCTAACAAGGCAAGGGATTACACCATGAATGGTACCTGGAATGTACTGAAGATCAGAGAGACCTTGGTGTGCATATCCATAGATCCCTGAAGGTAGCAAGGCAGGTAGATAAGGCGGTTAAGAAGGCATGTGGGATATTTGCCTTTATTAGCCGAGGCATGGAATACAAGAGCAGGGAGGTTATGCTGGAACTCTATAAAACGCTGTTTGTGATTACATTAGAGAGGGTGCAGAGGAGATTTACTGGGATGCTACTTGGGCTGGAGGGTCTGAGCTATGAGGAATGAATGGATAGGCTGGCATTGTTTTCCTTGGAGCAAAGAAGGTTGAGAGGGGACCTGATAAAGGTGTAAAAGATTATGAAGGGCATAGATAGGGTGGATAGGAAGGCATTTTATCCATTAATAGAGGGGTCTGTAAACAGGGGGCATAGATTTAAGGTAAGAGGCAGAAGGCCAAGAGGAGAGTTGAGGAGAATTGTTTCCACCCAGAGGATGGTGGGAGTCTGGAACCCACTGCCTGAAAATATGGTTGAGTCAGAAACTCTCATAACATTTCAGAAGTATTTAGATATTCACTTGCATTGCCATAGCCTCCAGGGCTATGGGCCAAGTGCTGGAAAATAGGATTAGTGTAGTCAGATCTTTGTTAACCAGTGAGGACACGATGGGCCAAATGGCCTCCTTCTGTGCTGTAGACATCTATGAGTCTATGAGGCTCTCAAATCTCTCTCTGCTTCAGCTTTCTACAGTCTTTCTCCATTTAAATAATATTTAGCCTCTATTCTTCCTGCCAAAGTGCATAACCTCACATCATATTCCATCGGCCAAGTTTTTGCCCACTCACTTAGCCTGTCTATACCCCTCTGTAGATTCCTTGTGTCATCCTCACCACTTGCCTTCCCACCTATTTTTGTATCATCCACAAACTTGGCGATAGTACATTCACTTCCCTCATCTAAGTCATTAACATATTTTGTAAATAACTGAGGCCCCAGCATTGATCCACTACTTACAGGTTGCCATCCTGAAAATGCCTCCCTTATCCCAACTCTCTGTGTTCTATTAGTTAGCCAACCCTCTATCCATGCTAATACACTACCCCCAACAGCCCCAATAGGCTCTTATCTTATTAAGTAGCCTTACATGTGGTATCTTATTGAAAGCCTTTTGGAAATCCAAATGTATTACATCTACTGGTTCCCCTTTATCTATCCGGCTTGTTACTTCCTCAAAGAATTCTAATAAATTTGTCAGGCATGAAGCCATGCTGATTCTGCTTCATTAGATTATGTAATTCTAAATGCTCTGCTATTGCATCCTTTATAATAGACTCTAATATTTTCCCAATGACAGATGCTAAGCTAACTGGCCTATAGTTACCTGTTTTTTGTCACCCTCCCTTTTTGAATAAGGGTGTTGAATTGGCAGTTTTGCAATCCTCTGGGACTTTTCCAGAATCTAAGGATTCTTGGGGAAGATTACTACCAGCGCATCCACTAGCTCTGTACCTACTTCCATTAATATCCTAGGATGCAACCCATCAGGTCCTGGGGACTTATTGACCTTTAGCCCCATTAGTTTCTCCACTACTTTTTCTCTAGTGATAGTTATTGTATTTATTTCCTCCCCCTCTTTTGTCACTTGGTTATTTAGTATTGGAATGCTATTAGTGTCTTCTACTGTGAAGACTGAAGCAAAGCATTTATTCAACTCCTCTGCCATTTTGTGGTTCCTCATTATTATTTCCCCAGCCTCATTCTCTAAGGGGCCTATGTTCGCTTTGGTCTCTCTCTTCCTTTTTATATATTTAAAGAGGCTCTTACTGTCCATTACTATTATCTCTGGAAAGAGAAATTGCTATAATGGCCACAACACAACCTTTCTGAATATTCTGATCTGCACATATATGAAAAACTGTGTTGTCCCATTCAGTGTCTTTCGCTATTACTTACAGCATACAGTGCAAGCACAGCCCATATTCACCAGCACTCAATGGGGGATTATAAAATGCAATTTCATATTCCCTGGAATATAGAAGTTAAGAGATGATCTGATTGAAGCTTTTCAGCATTTTGATAGGGTAGTTTGGGGGGAAACTTTTCCCTCTGGTGGGAGAGTTTAGGACAAGGGGAGATAATGTTAAAATCAGAGTCAGGCCATTCAGAAGAGAAGTCAGGGAACACTTCTGCATGCAAAGGACGGTACAAGTTTGGAATTCTCTCCCACAAAAAGCAGCAGCTAAATGATTCTAAATCTGAAATCGATAGGTTTTTACCAACCAAGGGTAAGAAGGGATTTGGACAGAGTGGTTAGATGGAGTTCAGTTAGAGATAAGCAACGGTGGAATAGGCTCAAAGGGCTGAATGTCTCCTGTTCCATCAAATGGCTCGTGTTCCTATGTTTCTAGCACATTACTGTAGATTTATGAAGGACATGTGATCAGTTATGAACAGTCATTATGGAAATAAATAAGAGGTCCATGGAGACAATAAACATATGTATTTCTCTCTTTGGTTCTTACCTGCTGTTACAATGTTTTTGGACACATTAAATCAATAAGAATGACAGGCCATCAATTTATCATGAATGGGAGAGACAAAATTACTGTGGACCTTGCTCATAATGATAATCACAACTCTTTACTGAGCAAAGGAAAATTCGTATTACTGATGCTGATATCATGGAATAAATGCTACAGGTTCTCTTGTGATGTCTCAGTTTTTTAACAGAAGCTTTAACCACATAAACAAATCAGTTTGATCCCTGCATTTAAATAATGGAAGAATGTCATCAGGAATCCTTGCTGTTTTGGACTGACAATGTTGCTGACCATAATTTCTGACCTTGTCTAATAGACTACAGTCCTGAATAGAGAGAAATATAACATCTCTAAGTGCGTTACAGGCAATGAAGTACTTTTTAAGTGTAGTCACTGCTGTAATGTAGGAAACGTAGCAGCCAATTTACACACAGCAAGCTCCCACAAGCAGCAAGGTGATAGTGACCAGATGAGCTAATATTGTGACACTGATGGAGGGGTAAATATTGATCAGGATGCTGGGGAAAACACCCCTGCTCTTCTCTGAAATAGTGTCATGTGATCTTTTATGTACACTTGAGAAGACAGACAGTTTAACATCTCACCTGAAAGACTGCGCCAATGACAGTGCTCTCTCAGTCCTGTTAAGCATGTGTCAGTCTGGATCTTGTGTTTAAGTTTCTGCCAAAATATGTCACTGTTCCTTCAATGATGCTGGGTAAAAACACTGGAGATCTCCTAATGCACTGTGACTGTACATTCACCACAGACTGCAGTCATTCAAGAAAGCATCTTTACATTCTCAAGGGCAATTAAGCATGGGCAATAAATTCTGGCTTTGTCAGCGATGCCCATATTCCATTAATGAAGATATAAAACAAACTCTTTTCCTGCCCTGTGGACATTAGTTTTAGTGAAATATATTTCTCCTGGACTTATTGATCTTCATGTTAAATATTACAGTTCTTCTACCTCTTGGTCTGACAATATTTTTCTCCAGTTCACCTTCCTTAGCTTCAATGCACATTCATAGCAGGCTTCTTTTTCCAATCTGTTACCTTGGTTTATCTACTATCTGTAGCTCTATTAGTCATTATCTTAAACCTTGTTATATTGTGATCACTGATGACTTGATGTTCCTCACACTCACTTTTCCTATCTACTTTGGTTAATTTCCCTTAACTAGGTCTAGCAGTGCTTCCTCCCTTGTTGGATTTCTTACATATTGGGTCAGAAAGGAGCTTTGTACACACTTTAACTTCCACTCTCTGACAGTTTATTTGGCGATGGTTGAAATGCCCCATTATTGTGATTCTGTGTTGTTTTATTCATTTCATATATTTGCCCATGTATTTCTCCCACCACTTGATGAGCCATGGCATACAGTAATAGGGTGGCCAATTCCTTCTGATCCTTTATCTCGGTCCATATGCTTTCTGTTTCTGTAATGAGGACAAAGCAACCTATGAGGAGGTTATTAAGACCTTTGACTTGTTTTTCAGCTGACACTGAACATGAAAGCAGAGCGGACATGCCGAACAATCACAAGCAGATGGACAAGACCCCACAGTATTAACAGAAGTCGCATCAACTCCACTCAAGAACGATCTTCAGTCTTCTGTTCATCCATCAGATTCATTCTTGAGTGAAGCACTGGGATTTGCACAGCACTTCATTCTGGGCACAGGAATTATTGAATGTACTTCAACAACAGATATTTTTTGCCAGGTCACACAGTTCCGGGATCAGAAAATTGTAGAGCTACTACAGCTATACAAACCTTAACAAGAGCTGACCAAGTGTCATTTCGCGAAAGTGCAGACAGCAATACAGCTTATATAGGGGGTACAAGAACGGAGAAGAAAAGGGGAACATATATCCGTATACTAGAACCAGGAATCTCTGTCTACTGATTCAAGTGTGTTCCAAGAGGAATATGGAGAACATGTCCAACATGTCCTCTAAGAGACAACACTGGCATAAGGGACTGTGAAGGTGGGGTGGCTGGGGGGTGGGGGGGGGCGGGTGGGGCGTGGCGGTGGAAGTTAGGGTGTGTAAATAATTAATGAGTAGTTTAATGAGTAGATTGCAAACACTTGGGGTGCCGATGTAGTATAAAAGGTTAACAGTTATTATGCTAATAGCTACTATACATTATCAGTGATGTCAGATCACATGCCTCTAGAGCTCAAGGACATTGATACCTCTGGAAAGAGCCCCGTGCTTATTTATCCTTGTACATAGTTGTATCTAGTTAATGGAAGTTGCTGGATGCCTTTTACCAGTAGTCTCTGTAAAACACACCCTGGGGCTGTTTATGATGTTGCTTTATCCGCAGTGGACTGTGCATGCTCAGTCATTGAGAATGTTCAAAAGCGTTGATAGATTGTTGCACTCTAAGGGAATCAAGGAATATCAGGATAGACTGGGAAAGTAGACTTGATGTAGAAAAGCAGCCATCATTTTATTCAATGGCAGGGTAGGCTCAAGGGGCTGTATGGTCTACTCTCAGGGCCGTACCATCCCAGGTTTGCACTAATTTGTTTTACCCACCGGCCGCAAAGGCAGCTTCTCATGCCGTATCGTCCCAAACCCGCCACATTAATTACGTATTCCCGGGAAACACGCCGTTGCCATGGCGAGCGGGCTCAAAGTCGCCCGTCGCACTGTCACCTCATCGCTTCATCATGCCGGGTGCCACATTTAAAGTACAGCTACGTGCACACCTCTCAGTGCTTCCAGCCCAGGGCTGCTGCAAATAAGACATGGCTCCAAAAGGCAAGAAGACTGAAGCCCCCACATTTAGTGGCGCATCCCCTGTGTGTCTTTTGGATGCTGTGGAGGCCCACTGTGATATCCTCTACCACTGCTCTGGCCACAGGACGGGCAGCAACATTACCACTCTGGCTTGGTAGGCGATGGCAGTGGTGATCAGTGCCAACGCTGCACAGAAGAGGTTGGCCATCCAATGCAGATAGAGGATGAATGATCTCGTCCGTGCAGCCAGGGTATGGCAACCATCTCATCACTCTATACTCACACACTCACAAGCCCATCACACATTCACTGACATCTCACTCACTGCCAGCTCAAGGGACATCACCACTCACTCATTCACATACACCTTCACATCTCCATCTAGCCTCATCTCCTCTGGAGACGGCCTCCTCAGCCCTCACCATCTTGAGGCCACTTGCACAGATCAACATGTACCCCCCCCCCCCCAACTCAAACACTCGGATACCCTCCTTGCCCAGTACAACCCTCGCCCTGCTGCCTCTTCCCTTGCCTGAGGCCTCTTCTCCCCTTTCCCCAAGCAAGGCCCAGACCTGCAGCTGTGCAAAGCCATCCCTGCCTTAAGGCTGGTCTGGTAGGTAGAGACCTGCCCGTGAGCCCCTCTAAAAGTGATGCGGTGCTGCCTGTGAAGCCTGGCGCTGATGGCCGCGAGTGCTGCCTGAAGCAAGATAGGCAAACAAACCTCGAAATCCCGAGTGAAGTGCAGCCCACCAGGTGCACGTTGCTTTTGTGCAGTTGTGAAACACTTCGGCGTACAATCTAGCTGATATGGGTGGGTGATCCAATGTTGGGGGTGGGGGGGGGGAGGCGGTTGAATCCGGTAGGCTAGCCTTATAATGATACGCAAATGTATTACAATGAGGTTCCCGACATCCGATGGCGGGAAACACAGCCCACCATCAATGGGCTGAGCGGACGATTGCAAACTGGTTTCACGAAGTTGTGAAACCAATTTTTGGCCGTCTTGCCATTTCTTCCTATCACATGGCCGGGCAAGCCCAATGCCCAGTGGGCAGGGACAATTCCACCCCTCCTTTTATCATTCCTATTTGATGACTAATTTTATCTTGTCTCCAGCCATATTTCTGCCATTCCTTTTTCCTCAATTCCAATTATTAACTCCAATTCTCCCAGGTTGTTGCTGATGCTCCATAAATCGCTACGGGGGCAAATTAACGTTCTCTTACTTTTCATGGCTGTATCTTTGATTTCATTGTTACTTCCTGTCATCTTATCTGTCACTTGAGTACCTGTGCCTTTGTTGGTTGCAGTGTTGCCCTTGAGTCAGAAGGTTGTGGGTTCAAGTACTGCTCCAGAGACTTATGTGTAAAAATCCTGGCTGATGCCTCACTGCCAGTCCTGTGAGTGTTGCATTATTGGAGCTGCTGTCATTCAGACAAGATGTTAAACTGAGACTATGTCTGTCCTCTCTGGTAGATGTAGAAGACCTCAAGGCACTGTTTCAGAGAGTAGCAGGCAAGTTCTAGGAACGTAAGAGCAGGAGTAGGCCATTCAACCCCTTGAGCCCGCTCCACCATTCAGTTAGATCATAGCTGATCTTCTATCTCAATGTCATTTTCCCGCACTATTCCCATATCACTTGATATCTTTAATATCCAGATATCTATCAATCTCTGCCTTGAATATACTCAATGACTGGGCCTCCACAGCCCATTGGGGCAGAGAATTCCAAAGGTTCACCACCCTCTGACTAAAATAATTCCTCCTCATCTCAGTCCCAAATGGCCTGCGTCTTATTCTGAGACTGTGTTACCAGCCAGAGGAAACATCCTTCCTGCATCTACCCTGTAGAGCCCTGTAAGAATTTTGCAGGTTTCAAAGAGACCCCCTCTCATTCCACTAAACTCGAGAGAATACAGGCCCAGTCTCCTCAATCTCTCCTCATAGGACAAATCCACCAACCCAGGAATCAGTCTGGTGAACCTTCATTGCACTCTCTCGATAGCAAGTATATCCTTCCTTAGGTAAGGAGACCAAAATTGTACACAATACTTCAGGTACTTCTGCCCAAGGCTCTATACAATTGCAACAAAGCTTCCTGTACTCAAATCCTCTTGCAATAAAGGATAGTATGCCATTTGCCTCCCTAACTGCTTGTTCACCCTGCACGTTAGCTTTCAGTGACTTACGGACAAGGACACCTAGGTCCCTTTGGATATCAACACTTCCCCTTCTCTCTCCATTTAAGAAATACTCTGCATTTTTGTTTATCCTACCAATGTTTTTCTGACCAATATTTATTCCTCAATAAACACCATGATCCCAGATTATCAGGCTGTTATTACATTGCTGTATGTGGTACCTCACTGTGCACAAAATTAGTTGCTGCATTTCCTACATTACAACAGTCACTACTCTTCAAAAGTACTACATTTGCGGCAAAGCCCTGTAGGATGTCACAAGGGAGTGAAAGTTACTATACAAATGTATGCATGTTCCTAAGGGTTTTCAATCTTATGTTGCAGAGCCCAGAATTATTCAGCCCATCATTAATCACCAAAAATAATTAATAAATCATCGATCAAAGAAAAACAATGTCAGTCATAGCAATAATAAATGTGTGTAACGCCATATAATATTGAACTGCTGCACCTCTAGACAAATTACATTTCATTTTTCATATTAAAGAATTATGTTAAGTCTGCCCTTTGCTGAGGAACATGATGCATTATAAATGAAGGCAGGTGACTGTTCTCCTCTGTCAGGACAGAGATGCAAGTGAAAACGTGAGTCCCTTTAAACATTTCAATCGCAGGTGTTGAAGGCAATTATACTGACAGCCTTTGTCGGTCCCCAGTGAATCAAAAGACACGCAACTGCTATTCATAAGCAGTGCTCTCCTTTCATTAGTTATTCCAACCAGCATCTGTGAGATGAATTGTACAACTCATTCATTGATACCCATCAGAGTGGAGTTCACTGTAAATTAATGAGTCTTTCTATACCAATATTGCAGTGACTGTAAATTACATCAACAATGTTGTAAACATATCGTCAAGCTCGTACGCTGCAATGAAATGGCTAATAAATCAATAAGCTTGTTATTTATATTGGGTTCTATCCACTTTCTCTTAGTCATGATTAGTGAGGAAGTGGCAGAAACCTAGCATTTGGCTATACCCCAGTGACAAATAGATAAGACGAACCCAGTTGATTTTGACACCAATTCACAGCTTCTAACCTTATTATGCTTTTGGACAGATATGTTTCCAAGATCAAGATAAAAAATACCCACAAGATACCACAATTTTCTACAGAGGAAAGCAGACCTTTGATATGTGCCTAATAGAGATAATAGATCTATTAATGTATTTTGGACTGTCATTGCCCTGACCTTTCATAGCTTTCTCTCATGTTGTTGCTACTTTCATATTTGGGTTAACATTAGTGCTTCTCAAGACAATGGCTGCTTAGGCATTGACAATAAGAATCAGGCTTAGGCCAGAAACAATATCTATACAGCAGCTCCAAGAAAGAGGACTTGCAACGTATGGGCACATTTCAAGAATGCAGCTGTTTACAGCTGCTTAAGGAAGTAATGAACAGTTTGGGGATAAAATAGTTTAAGTCAACAGTTTATCATCTGGAGTCACAAGGAGCTTTTTGAAAGATGGAATCAAACTTTAAAAACTATAAAAAGAGCATACTATCATGATTATGCATAGGATTGGGATACAAGAATTCCATTTTTGTTCTTTGCTATTAGAGAATCTCCTCATGCATCGACTGGTTTTAGCCCTTTTGAACTACTTTATGGTCATGAGGTAAGGGGACCACTGAAATTGATTCAGGAGAAATTGGTGGGCCAAAATTCAGAAACTATTCTCCTGGATTATGTATCAAGATTTAGGGAAAGATTGAACAGAGCATGTGAGTTAGCTAGGAACATTTAAAGATATCACAGCAAATGATGAAAGTGAAAGCAGATAAGGAGGCTAAAATCTGCAGGTTTGTTTCTGGAGAGGAAGCACCAGTTTTGTTACCAGTACCAGGTAATTCATTGAATACAAGATTTAGTGGGCCTTACAGGATTGAAAAGAAATTGAGTGAAGTAAATTATTTAATAAATACTCCAGATAGAAGAAAGAAGCAGAGGGTATGTCATGTAAGTATGCTTAAAAAGTATTTTGACAGGGAAGAGGGACAAAGGGAGGTATTAGTGATGGTGGATGGAGAGAAAGAGGTAGAAGCACAGGACTCTGAAATTGATTTTCCTCTAATCAAATTGGATAATGATGGGGTGCTTGAAAATTTAAATTAAATATTGAGTTACCTTCAAAGCAAGTGTCAAAGTGATTTGGAAAAACTGTTGCGGTCATATAAACCTATTTGTGAAAATAAGTTGGGAAAGACACATTTACCTTTACATGATGTATGTATAGCAATATCATCTTCAATAAGGCAACAACCTTATAGATTAAATCTGGCAAAGTTATCACAAGTACAAAAAGAAATTGATTTCATGCTTCAAAATGATATCATTGAGTCTAGGTGCAGTAACTGGTACTGCAGCTATTGTACTGGTACTGAAACCGGATAGAACATAAAGACTGCGTGTGGACTATCGAAAGGTGAATGCAAAGACATAAGCAAATTCATATCCCATACCACGGTTGGAGGATTGCGTTGAGAAAGTAGGACAATCGAATTTTATCACAAAGATTGACTTGCTAAAAGGATATTGGTGGGTACCGTTGTCAGAGAGAGCAAAGGGGACATCAACTTTTGTAACACAGGTGGGCTATATCAGTTTAAAGTCATGCCATTTGGTACGAAGAATGCACCTGACAAACACCTGTGGGTCTAAGCAATTGTGCTGTCTATATTGATGATCTAATAGTTTTCAGTTAGACGTGGGAGGAGCATTTACAGCATCTGGAAGAATTATTTACTCAACTACAAGAAGCTAATTTGGTGATGAGCTTGGCTAAAAGTGAATTTGCAAAAGCGCAAGTTAAGTATCTAGGCCATACCATTGGACATGGTAAGGTGACTCCGAGAGATGCGAAAGCCAAGGCTATCGTGGATTTCCCAGTGCCTACACAAAACGAGAGGTTTTGAGATTTCTGGGCATGAGTGGGTTTTACCGGATATTTTACCAAATTTTAGCCAAGTGGTTGCTCCACTGACTGAATTATTAAAAAAAAACAAAAAGTTTCAAAGGACAAGGGTGAAGTCGGGCAATGTTACAGAGGTGGTAATTAACAGTCTTAGCAATGGTAAAGTTATATGGTTGGAAGTTCATCTCAGATTCAACATGACACTAAGGTTACAAACGGTCCAGTTCAATCTCAGATAGTTGTCAGGGAGAGGGATGGAGTCGATAGCCAGGAAACGAAGTTTAGAATTGGGACAGAAGAAAATAGCTTCAGTATTCCAAATATTTAATTCAGAGAAATTTCTGCTCATCCAGTACTGAACATATGAACATACATATGAATTAGGAGCAAAAGTAGACAACCCAGCCCTTCAAATCTGCTCCGCCAGTCATGCTGACCTGATTTTAACCTCATATTCCTGCCTGCCTCCAATAACCTTTCACCCCTTGACTTATCACCAATCTATCTACCTCTGCCTTAAAGATATTCAAAGACTCTTCCTCAACCATCTTTTGAGGAAGCGAGTTCCTCATCCCTGTCCTAAATGGACAACCCCTTATTTTGAAACAGTGAGCCCAAGTTCTAGACTCTCCCACATTCTCCCACATCATTCAGTCATAAGGTCAGAAGTGGGGATGTTCACTGATCATTGCACAATGTTCAGCACCATTCACGACTCCTCAGATACTGAAGCAGTCCTTGTCCAAATGCAGCAAGACCTGGGTAATATCCAGGCTTTGGCTGACTAGTGGAAAGTAACATTCACGTCACACAAATGCCAGGCAATAACCATCTCCAACAAGACAGAATCTAACCATCGCCCCTTGATGTTCAATGCATTACCATCACTGAACCCCCCAACTATAACACCCCGGGGGTTACCATTGACCAGCAACTGAACTGGACTAGTCATAGAAATACTGTGGCTATAAGAGCAAATCAGACGCTAGGAATTGTGCAACAAGTAATTCACCTCCTGAATCCCCAAAGCCTGTCCACCATCTACAAGGCACAAGTCAGGAGTGTGATAGAATACAATTGCCTGGATGAGTGTGGCTCCAACAATACTCAAGAAGCTCAACATCATCCAAGACAAGGCAGCCTGCTTGATTGGCACCATATCCACAAACATTCACTCCCTCCACCACCAATGCACATTAGCAGCAGTGTGTACCATCTACAAGATGCACTGCAGGAATTCACCAAGGCTCCTTCAACAGCACCTTCAAAACCCACAACCACAACCATGGGGAGCATATAGATGGGAACACTACCACCTGGAAGTTCCCCTCCAAGTCACTCACCATCCTGACTTGGAAATATATTACAGTCACTTCACTGTCACTGGGTCAAAATCCTGGAACCCCCTTCCTAACAGCACTGTGGGTATACCTACACCACATGGACTACAGCAGTTCAAGAAGGCAGCTCTCCACCACCTTCTCAAGGGCATCTAGGGATGGGCAATAAATACTGGCCCAGCCAGCGAAGCCCACATCCCATGAATGAATAAAAAGAAATATCCTCTCTATATTCACCCTGTCAAGACCTCTCAGGACCTTAAATGTTTTAATCAAGTCGCCTCTTACTCTTCTAAATTCCAGAGGATACAAGACTAGGCTGTCCAGCAGTACCCCTTAAGTTAACACACCCATTTCAGGTATTTATCTAGTAAACCTTCTCTGAGCTGCTTCTAATGCATCTACATCTTTCCTTAAATAAGGAGACCAATACTGTACACAGTACTCCAGATGTGGTCTCACCAGTGCCCTGTATAACTGAAGCATAGCCTCCCTACTCTTTTATTCAAACCCACTTGCAATACACAATAACATTCTATTCGCTTTGCTAATTACTTGTGGGAAATTGGGATTGTGTAGGAAGTTGGGATTGAGGTAGAGGATCAGCCTCGATCTTCTTGAATGGGGGAGCAGACTTGAGGGTCCAATGGCGTTGTCCTCCTATTTCTTATGCTCTTAAGAGGATATTCCTCACTTAACAGAGGAATCTTTCAGGTCTTTCTTCCTCTTGTTATAGAATCACCTTTGTGTGAATGGATCTCTGCCAATTAGCAACACGCATATTTAAAAAGGATAAATAAAGAGTTTTCATTACACTGCATTTCTTTAGTCATCATTTCATTTTATCACTTTTTAAAAAATGTTTTTAGATTCATTGTTGGCTTATAGGCATTGCTGGCAAGACTAGCATTTATTGCCCGCTCCTAGTTGCCCTGAGAGTGTTTGAGATAACTGGCTTTCTAGGCCAATTGAAAGGGGATCGACCATGTTAACATAAGCCTGGAGTCAACAATGGAGGTGGAACACATTTTGAAAACAGGAAGTGCTGGATAGACAATGCTGAGAGTGACTAGTCACACAAAGGGATGTCAATGGAATCTAGGCTAGACGGTCTACAATCAGCAGGTTCACTTCCCTCAAGGGCATGAGTAATAGCATTTGAGTTTTTATGAATATCCAAACCCAGCGCTTCACCTCACCACCGCCCCCCTCCCCCGCTCCCCCCCCCCCGCCCCCCCCCACCCCCCCACCTCTTTCAGATCTTCCTCTGTTGCTACCAAGGGAAAACATTGACAAGCCATCAGAAATCTTTGAGCTAACTCGAGGCGGACATTTTAATTTAACCCAAGCCTTCAAGTAAATTATTAAGCAGAAACAGAAAGGCAAATTTGGTAATATTTGGCCTTTAAATAAAGTATTTTTGTAAAGTGCCAGCTAAGAAACTTGTTGGACGATTAAAGCTCGTGGAGCTAAGTCTTAAGAAGACAGTGGGCCATAGCTGCTTTCTACCCCTATGATTTGTAGGGATTTATTTAACTGCTATATTATTCTGCTTGGTTCTTTGCAACTGCACATTTACAGGTTTTAAGCAAAACACTTCTCATTACCTATAACTGCCTTACTTTTTAAGACTTTAGGTTTGGATCTGGGTTGAATTAATCTAAAAGCTCATTCGTTCAGGTAACTGAATTACAATATCTGACTCAAAAAATTGCAAAGTAACTGGTGAAACTAAGTCTTCACACCAAAAATATAATAAAACAAAGTTTCTGGATAAATATTATCCGACTGGTAAAGCTTCTGGTGATTTTTCCACAAAGAAGTTAAAAAGAAAAAAAACCTTGCATTTATCTAGCACCTTTCACAGCCACCAAATGTCTCAAAGTGTTTCACAGGCAACACAGTAGTGTTGAAGTGTGAGCACTGGTGCCAGTTTGTGTACAGCAAACTCCTACAAACAGCAATATGAAAATAACCAGATTATCTCTCTATAAGGGCTGGACTTTCATCTTTGAGGCAGATAGCGGGAGTCAGGAAATTTCCTAGCTTGGCACACTCACCTCAGGAGAAAGTGCCAGCAAAGATGGAATTTTCATTCAGAGGGGGGTGGGGGTCAGAGGCCCCAGGCTAATGCTCTGGGGACACAGGTTCAAATCCCGTCACGGCAGCTGGTGGAATTTAAATTCAATTCATAAGTCTGGAATATAAAGCTAGCCCCCGTAAGGGTGGCCATTGTCCATTGTTGTAAAAAACCCATCTGGTTCACTAATGTCCTTTAGGGAAGAGAATCTGCCATCCTTACCTGTTCTGGCCTACATGTGACTTCAAACAGACAGCAATGTGGATGACTCTTCCCCTGAAATGGTCCAGCAAGTCACTCAGTTCATGGGCAATTAGGGTTGGGCATCCCATAAAAGAATAAATTAAAAGATAACTTTGGCCCGCACTTGGTTGGAAATGAACATACCAACATATGAATAAGGAGCAGGAGTAGGCCACTTGGCCCATCGAGCCTGCTCCACTATTCAACAAGGTCATGGCTGCTCTGAATGTAACCTCAGCCCCACATTCCTGCCACCCCCGATAATCTTTCACCCACTTGTTAATCTCTAGCACTGCCTTAAAAATATTCAAAGACCCTGCTTCCCTGGTCTTTTGAGGAAGGGAAATGTATTCCCTAATTTTCTAAAGACTTAAAACTTTAGTATTACTGAAAAAAGAAACATGTCAAAACTTTTCGTCTTGCACTCATCAGGACACTACATAAGAACACCAATGACAATCTCTTCATGTGCAGTATAAATTGTTGTTTTCCCCTTATATTGGTATTCTTACAAAGTGTCCTAATGAGTGCAAGATGAAAAACTTTGACATGTCACTTTTTTCAGCAAATCTCAAGTTCTGTTCTATCAAATGACTACTTAAAATGTTATTGTTCAGTGAGCGACTTGCAACGGTACAGATCATGAGATGGCTGAGGCAGTAGCCCATGCTGATCTGACTCAGGCTGAACTGGCCACTGATCATTTTTAACAACTTTAATGCAGTTCCATTCCATGTGAAGTGGTCTGTTACTTTTTCATTGAGCATTTGTACAGCTGTCAGTTTCCACTAGGTTGCTTTACTTAACACAGAGAGGGTAATGGAAGGAAATGCAATTAACATAAAAGGCCCTCTTGACATCGATTGTTGAGATGTCAGGAAGTGTAGTAACTCCTGAGGGATGATCACTTTACTCCAACAGCCTAACAGCAGGAGGTAATTACAGACCAACCCATAATGAAAATGTTGGCCAATAAGGTGACAGAAGACAATCAGCTACATCAATTATTATTACAACCCTTTTTAGTGACTTATGTATTCACTGAATGCAAATGAAACGTCTGTCTGAAGGTTTATTGAAAGCCTATTAAGCACTGGGCAAAACTATTAGGTGATGTACAGAGCCCTTGTTATTAAGGCATTTTTGTTCTGTAACAACTCTCAGGATAAAGTGTCAGCCACTTAGGATGGAGATGAGGATTAATTTCTTCTCTCAAAGGTTTGTGAACCTTTACCCCAAGGCAAAGGTGTTTAGATTTTTGGATACAAAATGAATTAAGGGATATAGGGATAGTGTTGCAAGGTGGAGTTGACATAGAAGATCAACCATGATCTTCGTGAATAGCAGAGCAGGCTCAAGGGGCCAAATGGCCTTCTCCAGCTCCTATTTTTTATGCTCTTATGTTCTAAAGATGCTACTTGGATACGTAATCCGAATTCAGTTCTGATCTTTAAACTAAAGCTGCAGCAACAACACCAACAACATCTTGACTTATGTGGTCACATCTTTAACATAGCAACATGCTCCTAATGCTTTAAAAGGGGGATCAGACCTCAAGCAAGAGAAGGCAGAAGTGTTCGTAAAGGTGATTACAGGAAAGGTCAAAGATGTTGGTGTAGAGGAATCTTTTAAAAGAGGGACAGAGACCTTCCACGGTGGAGGGTTTGGGAAGATAATAAAAGGATGTAGTAATGTTGAGGCTCTACCATTAGAAATGGAACAGAGAGGAGAGAGGGGCACATAGGATTCCATTAGATATAAGGCACAGAAACAGGACACTCAACCCAACCAGTCCATGCCACTATTTATGCTCCATTCAAGTCTCTTCTCTCCTCATTTATCTCTATAAGCATAACTCGCTCTTCCTTTTGTCCCTCATGTGCTTATCTAGCCTCCTCTTAAAATGTGTCTATACTATTCACTTCAACCAGTCCCTGTGCTAGTGAGTTCCACTTTCCCTGGGTAAAAAAGTTTCTTCTGAATTGCCAATTGGACTTCTTAGTGACTATCTTATATTGATGGCCTCTTGTTTTGCTCTCTTCAAAAGTGGAAACATTCTCTCTCTGCCTACTTTATCAAAACCTTTCATAATTTAAAGGCTCTATTAGGTCACCCCTCAGTCTTCTCTTTTCAAGACAAGAGAGAGACTCAGACACTTCATCCTCGCCTGACAGGTGTACCTCCCTCATTTCAGGTACTATCCTTGTAAATATTTTTTGCACCTCTCCAGTGTCTCTGTACCTTCTTTATAATGTGAGGACCTGAAGTGTATGCAGGGTTCCAGGTGTAGTCTAGCCAAGTTTCGATACAAGTTTAGCACATAGTAGATCAGAACAGGTAAATTGGAAGGTCTGACCTAGAAACTGGTTTGCACCATAAATATGAATTAATGTCGCCATGGAAATTTATGCAAGTTTTCATGGCGTAAAGACCCTTTTGAAGAGGAGATTGATGCTCCAAGCAATCTCTTCAGCCCAGAAAAGGACCAACTGGGACTCTGCAGTCTCATTCCTACAAATAGTAAGTTGTCCCTAGGGTCCTTTTTAAAAATATTTTAAGTGGTAATATTGGTAAAAGATTTTCTTTTCTTTTCTGTGTCATCTTTCTCTCTCTCCCTCAATTCGATCTTCCTTTCTTTCTCTTTCTGTATTTAATTTGATTCTCATTCATCCTATATCTTTCTCCATTTTCCTCTGTGACTTTCTTGGTCCTTAACTCACATCAGTTAAGGAGAAAGACTGTTGGCCCCATCATTCACCTCGGTCCCAGATGCCCTGGTGCCTCTGTGTACCTCCACTGACTCGCACTTCCAAAAAATTGTGTTACAAAATTTAATTGGAGCTGAAAAATGAGGGGAAAAAAATCTATTTTCTTTTATTCTTTCATGGGATGTGGGCATCGCTGGCAAGGTCAGCATTTGTTTCCCATCCATTTTGTCCTTGAACTGAGAGGCTTGCAAGACCATTGTATAGGGCAATTAAGAGTCAACCACATTGCCGTGGGACTGAAGTCACATGCAGGCCAGAACAGATAAGGATGGCAGATTTCCTTCCCTAAAGGACATTAGTGAACCAGATGGGTTTTTTGACAATTGATGATAGTTTCACAGTCACCATTACTGACTCTAACTTTACGTTCCAGGTTTATTAGTTGATTTTAAATTCCACCAGCTGTTGTGATGGGATTTGAACCCATGTCCCCAGAGCATTAGCCTGGAGCTCTGGGTTTCTAGTCCAGTGGCATGTAAAAGGATAAGATGCCCCGCTGCAATAAAATCTGAACCAATATGTTCTTTTTAACACCACGAGAGATTTTTACTTCTATGGCAGAACAAAAAGCATCTTATAAAACCATTCTAGATTCATGAAAAAAACTTCAAAGCTGCAACCTCAGACCTGTTGCCATGGTAATATGTTAGTCACAGTTTGTGACTGCTGTGCTTTGTTCTTCTAAATCCCCATTTTATTGGATTTTTTTTTTAGATTGAAAAGAGTACCACGCAGCCAAATGAAGAGAATATTACAACCTTCTTCTTGTCTGCTTATTTCACCTCTCATTTGAACACTGTGACAAGGTGGGTGAGCTGTGGCCTACCTTGACTTGGGCCTGAGGAGGGTCCCCAACTTTGGTTGGATGGAATCCTGCTCATGTCAGACCGTCTGCTGCCCACCCCCATGCTCCCGCCGTTGAGCATCCAACACGGTACCTTGACTGCCCAGGCCCACCGGAAAGCTAACAGACTCTTCTCGACATGATTGGATGACTGTCAATCAAACAGTCTTTACCTGCTTCCATCTGGAATTTTTTTTATAATTAATAAACATAACTGACCAAAAGAAATGAAAATTAAAACATTTTTTAATGCTTTTCTTCTGTGACTTTCCTTCAGGGTTGCATGCAGGAGAATCTTGGAGAACGACCTTCAATTCCTGGACACTGCAGGCCAATCCTGGGGGTTTGGCAACTCTAAGTCTGAGGCCTACTATGTGTCCAAACACACCATGTACAAGTCAATGTCATTCTACAGAGGCTAACTGAGCAAACCTGACATGTAAATGAATCAAAAAATCCAATGGGCCAGCCTTTGCTGGAAGGACAACATAGGTAAGGGTTAGAGGCATAGAGTCATTATAGCACAGAAAGAGGACATTCGGCCCATTAAGTCCACGCCGGCTCTCTGTAGAGCAATCCAGTCAGTCCCAATTACCCCGCTGTATCCCCATAGCCCTGTAAGTTTATTTCCCTCATATGCCCATCATATTTCCTTTTAAAATCATTGATTGTCTCCAATTCCATCACCCCCATAGGCAGTGAGTTCCACATCATTAGCGTTCAGCGTGTAAAAGAAGTTCTTCCTCACATTCCTCTCACAACTATTACTATAATTCTTAAACCTGTGTCCCTTAGCCATTGTGTCATCAGCTAATTGGAACATCTTTCTTTTGTCTACCTTATCTGACCTGCCATGGATTTTGCACACTTCTATCAGATCTCCCCTCAATCTCCTTTGGTCCAAGGTGAACAATGTCAACTTCTCTAGCTAACCTTGTAACTAAAATCCCACGCTCCTGGAACCAGTCTGGTAAATCTCCTCCTCACCCTATCAAGGAACCTCGCATCCTTCCTAAAGTGTGGTGTCCAGAACTGGACACAACACTCTAGATGTAGCCTAACCAGAGCTTTATAAAGGTTCAGCAAAGTCTCCCTCTTTTTGTACTCAATATCTCTATTTATGAAGCTCAAGATCCCATACACTTTGCTAAATATTCTTTCAATATGTCCTGCCACCTTCAAGGATCTGTGCACTTTGCTATTAAGTTTATATTGCCACTTTTACACTGTAAAAGGTTGAAGAATATTTATGTAGGGGCAACTCAGTGGTTAGCGCTGTTGCCTCACAGCTCCAGGGCCCTGGGTTTGATCCTGACCTCGGGTGTCTGTCTGTGTGGAGTTTGCATGTTCTCCCTGTGTCTCTGTGGGTTTCCTCTGGGTGCTCTGGTTTCCTCCCACTGTCCAAAGACATGCTGGTTAAGTGGATTGGCTGCAGTAAATTGTCCCTTGGTGTGTGCGAGTGTCTGTGCATGTGAGTGTATGTGTGCGCCCTGTGATGGGCTGGTGTCCCATCCTGTGTGCACCCCGCCTAGTGCCCATTGCCTGTCGAGACAGGCTCTGACTCCCCATGACCCTGAATTGGATGAAGCAGTTCCGGAAAAGTGAGTGAGTGAATCTTAATGTGACTAGATTGCCTATGATGTGTTCCATATGATCATGTGGCCATTAGGAACATTTCCACAGGTTTGGAAGGTGCTGTCGAAGTATTATAGACATCAGTACTACAAAAGAACACATTGATTTGAAACATTCTAATTAATACGTGTTGTAAAATCATCACAATAATTTTCTTAGAAGAAATTAGTACTTAATGCTTACCTATCATCTATATTAATCAAATAAAATCTACATTAACATAAGTATTCTTTATAACCTACAGTGTTGTTGCTCACTTTAAGTCACACATGCGGAAGCCAGCTTGGTTGTGTACATGACGTCACGTAAGTGGTAGGGATGACGGTTCTGTCATGGGCTCAGCTGTGATGTCAGCGACTTGCGTTTTGGACCAGTCCACCGACCCCATGGAAGATCCTTGCAGACCACTTTGAGAAGCACTGCCCATATGTTATAACAGTGAAGTACTTCACTGCCTATTCTGAGGTCATGACAGGCACTTTGTGAATGCATACCTTCGCACAATGTAAATTTCTGCTCTGCTGAACTCGTAGGCAAAGCGTTGTTAGTCATGTGTCTCTAACGAAACTTGGGAGAATGGGTCCAACAACCCCAGTCCTTGATGATCTAGCATCTCTGACAGAATTATCCCTACAAATAAATAGGGCTTTTTCCCCAGTTGGAATGCTTTCAGAAATAATTATTGCTAAACCAAGTATTCCCCTTTAATGATCATTGCCTTCAATTGCACTGCTATCAGTTATTGTATTGTATTCCATTCTATAAGCATGACTCGTCTTTAAGTAACGTTTTAAAAAGATAAGTGATCGACTTAAACATCTACTTAGACTCACCTGCCAGCTACCTCAGACAGTATATTCTGTTTTCCTGAGAATCTGGTTGACTGTACGTTGTTGACTAAATAAAGGGAGATGATTTTTGCTCTGAGATGAATATTTCAATATGATTCAACAGTATGGTTACCGATAATGAACTGTGCTGCAGTTAGTAAATTAAAGGGTTAGATGCAGTTCACAGCAGAACTGATGATTATTACCAGACAAGACAATTAGATTACTTGTGGATAATTAATAATAGATCTTTAAATGTTCTCCGAGCTGCTGAGAGGGTAAAGGTCAAAGGTGAATGGGAATGTGTGTTTTTTCAGTTGGGAGCTGCCTCTGTTATCTTGCTTTATTTTTAAAGCCCTCTATTTTGAGGGTGCCTTCTATTCATAATACTATTTTAACATGAAAGAAGAACCAGAGGGGGAGATGAGGAGCAAATTGCTTACATGCAGCGAGTTGTTGTGTCTGGAATTCACTGCCTGAAAGGGCGGTGGAAGCAGATTATAGCACTTCCGAAAGGGGAATTGGATAAATACTTGAAAAGGAAAGAAAAATTGCAGGGCTGTGGAGAAAGAACAGGGATAGCTCTTTAAAAGTGCCAGAAAAGCACAATGGATCGAAAGTCCTCCTTCTATTCTGTATAGGGGGGAGATATTGGCGCAGTGATAATGTGACTGGTCTGGCAAACTAGAGCGTCTGGGGACACAGGACACAGCTGCTGGTGCAATTTAAATTCAATTACTTTAAAAAAATCTGCAATTTAAAACTAGTCTCCGTATTGACCTTGAAACTACCGTTGTTTGTTGTAAAAACCCATCTGGTTCACTAATGCCCTTTAGGGAAGGAAATCTGCCATCCTTACCTGGTCTGGCCTACATGTGACTCCAGGTCCAGAGCAATACGGTTGACTCTTAACTGCTTTCAAGGACGATTAGGAAATTAGCAGCTAATGCTGATCATACCAGTGACTCCCACATCCAGGGTCTTCCCTAGGGGAGTGCGGAGCCTGGGGCACATCACGATGTGTGGGCCCCTCGTAACATTGTTAGACAAGTTTCCCCTAATGGCTGGGCCCCTGAGCATGTGTGCGAAAAGGAGCATCAGCAGGGTCCCAGCTACCGAGCACTCGGCTACAAGCACACGCTGCACTATCCATTGGGATATCCATTGTCACACGTAAAACTACATCTTGCTTCCAAGGCTGAACATAATTTTTGCCTCTCCTTTCGTTAAGGAGAAATCCATAGGGCCGGATTTTCGGATCGTCAGGTGGACGGGGTGGGCTGGCCCGTGAGCGATCAGGAAATGGGCCTCGGCCTGCGATTGGCACCCCCCACCCCCCCCCCCCCACCCCCCACCACCGCCCCCCCCCCCCCGACCCCCCGTTGCTCGCCCGTGACCGGACCTGCTGATGTGAATGGAGATTTCAATGGCTCGCTGAAAATTCCCACCCAAACATTGGAGTGAGGACACTCACTGAGTTCAACATTTTTAAAAGAATTACAAGCACGATGCAATAAATAATTTGACTTTTAAAAAAAAATGACTGCCCATCTTCCAACGTTAAGCAAATGTGAGTTGCAAATGCGTACTGGAAGAAGAATAAAACAAGACGCGGAGGGTTTCAATTGCCTAGAGCTGAAAATAAACGCGGCAAGCGAGCGACCTACCTCACAGGTCGGACGCTGTGCACTATATGCCCGCTTCGAAGATGTTTAACTAGTTCGGAATAGTTTGCTTTCCCACCCTCTGCCCCTGAATGGGAGTTGGAATAAAAGCCGCTCTGCCGCCGAGGTCAGCGCTGCCGTCTCCAAGGGTGATGTTCAGCGCTGAACCAGCACCACGCTTCCGGTCGCCCTGCCCGCTGCCTTGGCAGGGATTTATCCCAGTTCATATGGTTTCAATCTGCTTTCTCTTCTACCCTTTCATTAGATTTGGAGAGAACATAAGAACATAAGAAATAGGAGCAGGAGTAGGCCACTCGGCCCCTCAAGCCTGCCCCGCCATTCAATAAGATCATGGTTGACCTGTCCCAGGCCTCAACTCCTCTTTCGTGCCAGACCCTCATAGCCCTCAGCTCCCCAATATTTCAAAAATCTGTCTACCTCTTCTTTAAATACTCTCCGTGATCTAGCCTCCACAACTCTCTGGGGTAGAGAATTCCAGACGTTCATTGCCCTCTGAGAGAAGAGATTCCTTTGCATCCCAGTTTTAAATGAGTGCCCCCTTATGCTGTAACTATGTACCCTAGTTTGAGATTCCCCCACTAGTGGAAACATCTTCTCAACATCTACCCTGTCAAGACCCCTCAGAATCTTGTACATTTCAATAAGATCACCCCTCATTCTTCTAAACACTAATGAATAAAGGCCTAACCTGTTTAGCTGTTCTTGAGAAGTCAATCCCTTCATCCTTGTGAATCAGCCTTGTGAATCTCTTTTGAACTGCCTCCAATGCCAGTATATCCTTTCTTAAATATGGGGACCAAAACTGTACACAGTACTCTAGGTACAGCCTCACCAACACCCTGTACAGTTGTAACAAGACTTCCCTATTTTTAAACTCCAACCCCCAGCAATACAGGACAAAATTCCATTTGCTTTCTTAATTACTTATGGCACCTGTATGCTAACCTTTTGTGTTTCATGCACAAGAACATCCAGATATCTCTGCGCTGCACTTTTTTGGAATCCCTCTCTATTTAAATAATAGTCTGCCTTTTGATTCTTCCTACCAAAGTGCATGACCTCACACTTTGCCACATTAAACTCCATCTGCCAGGTTTACCCTCTATATCCTCTTGCATATTCCTTAGGTCCTCATCACAACATATCCTCCCACCTATTTTTGCATCATCAGCAAATTTGGATAAAATACACTCTGCCCCCTCCTCCAAGTCATTAATCTAGAGAGTAACTAATTGAGGCCCTAGGACTGATCCTTGTGGCATTCTACTGGTTATGTCTTTCCAGCCTGAAAAAGGCCCATTAATCCTCACTCTCTGTCTTCTGTGTGTTAACCAATCCTCAATGCATACTAATACATTACCCACAATGCTGTGAACTCCTATCTTGTGCAATAAACTTTTATGTGGCACCTTATTGAATGCCTTCTGGAAATCCATATGCACTACATCTTCTGGCTCCCCTTTGTCAACTCTGCTTGTTACATCCTCAAAGAACTCTAGCAAATTTGTCAAACATGATTTCCCTTTCACAAAACAATGTCGACTCTGTTTGATTGAGTTAAACTTTTCTAAATGTCCTGCATTTCTTCCTTATTAATGGACTCTAGCATTCTCCCAACAACATATGTTAGGATGACTGGCCTATAGTTTCCTGCTTTTTGTCTCCCTCCCTTCTTGAACAGGGGCATCACATTAGTGGTTTTCCAGTCCGCTGGGACCTTCCCAGATTCCAATGTGTTCTGGAATATTTTGACCAATGCCTCCACTATCTCTGCAGCCAATTCCTTTAAAACCCTTGGGTGCAGGCCATCAGGCCCTGGCGACTTGTCTGCCTTTAGTCCCATTAGTTTGTCAAATACTTTGTGCCTCATGATAGAGACTGTTAGAAGATCTTTCCTCCCATTAGCTCTTTGCCTCTCTGATATCTTTGGCATGTTTATAGTGTCCTCCACCATGAAGACCGATGCAAAATATTGGTTTAAATTATCTGCCATTTCCCTGTTCCCTATTATCCAACCTCCAAGGGTCCCATGCTCACTTTAGCTACTGTCTTTCTTTTTATATACCTGGGGGATACCTGCTTCATTTATTCACTTATAACCACCAGTAAACACTCATTTTGAGCTTGGAGTACGAGAGGCAGCAAATCAGCTGGTATGTACTACAGGCTGTATTACATCTGACACCATGATGTTGAAGCAAGGGTCCCCCCAGAACGCAGGGCCCAGGGCAGTCACCACAATTCACCGTACCCTAGGGATGGCTCTGCACACATCCCCATGAACAAAAAAAAAATGAGCCTATGATATCGTGAATGTTCCTGGGCTTCTGAGAAATTGAATAAATATTCTCCAATCGTTTCATATTGGAAAAATGGCACCAGCTGTTTTTTCAGCGCAAACAAGACCATTTTGCTCTGGGTGCCTTTCAGATAGGCTTACTAGCACTCCTGTCTTTGCAGCAGTAGGGTTTGTAACAGAGACAAGCTTACATTTATATTATGTCTTTTTTGACCACAGGACATTGCAAAACATTTCACAATCAGTAAAATGCAATCACTGTTTTGCCGTTGGAAATGCAGCAGCCAATTTCCTCGGAGCAAGAACTCGTAAACAGTAATGTTGTAATGACCAGATAATCTGTTTTTGTGATGTTGATTTAGAGATAAATATTGGGCAGGACTCCAGAGAGGACTCTCCTGCTTTTCTTCAAAATTGGGCCGGGGATCTTCTATGTACACCCGAGAGGACGGATGGGACCTCAGTTTGACACCTCATCCAAAAGTCATCACCTCCAATAGTGCAGCACTCCCTCAGTACTGCACTGGAATGTCTGCTTTTCTTTGTCATGCTTATGTCTTGGAGTGGGGCTTGGACTAACAACCTCCAGAGTGAAGTTGTGAGTGCTAACTGAGTCACAGTCAAGATCTCATTGGTTCATCTCCCACAATATGTAGTACCGAGTGAGTGCTCTATAGTTTGACAGGTTTTCCCCCTTCTCTGGAATATTGAACTAACCTCCTGCCTGCCTGTACAGGTACCTGTGAAAGTTCCTGTGACAGTATTTGAAGGGGAAAACGGTTCTCCTGGCCAATTTCGCCTTCTCCTTCACCCAGCTGCACCAAATAAAGATTACCTGGTTATTCAGTCATTAATTTGCTGCTTGGGAGACCTTTAAGTTTGAATTTGCTGTTTTATTTTTCTTACTTAACAACAGCCACTTCTTCAGAAGTAATCAATCAATGTAAAGCACTCTTGAGTTTACATGAGAATGTGTAAAGTGCTGCATAGATGCAAATTTGATCTTTCTTTTGAACACATTGGTAGGAAAGTAAGTTGTGAAGAGGACATAAGGAGGCTACAAAGGGATATAATAGGTTAAGTAAGTGGGCAAAAACCTGGCAAATGGAGTATACTGTGGGAAAGTGCAAAATTGTCCATTTTGGCAGGGAGAATAAAAAAGAAGCATATTATCTAAATGGTGAGAGATTGCAGAGCTCTGAGATGCAGAGGGATCTTTGTTTTATTCATTCATGGGATGTGGGCTTCGCTGGCTGGGCCAGCATTTATTGCCCATCCCTAGTTGCCCTTGAGAAGGTGGTGGTGAGCTGCCTTCTTGAACCCCTGCAGTCCATGTGGTGTAGATACACCCACAGTGCTGTTAGGAAGGGAGTTCCAGGATTTTGACCCAGCAACAGTGAAGGAACGGTGATATATTTCCAAGTCAGGATGGTGAGTGACTTGGAGGGGAACTTCCAGGTGGTGGTGTTCCCATCTATCTGCTGCCCTGGTCCTTCTAGATGACAGTGGTTGTGGGTTTGGAAGGTGCTGTCGAAGGAGCCTTGGTGAATGAATTGCAACAAGTACCTTCTTAGGAAAGCTAATAGAATGTTATCATTTATTGTGAGGGGAATTGAATGCAAAAGTAGAGATGTTATGTTTCAGTTATACTGGCACTGGTGAGACCACATCTGGAGTACTGTGTATACTATTTGCCTCCTTATTTAAGTAAGGATGTAAATGCGTTAGAAACAGTTTAGAGAATATTTACTAGACTAATACCAGGATTGGGCGGGTTGTCTTATGAGGAAAGGTTGCACAGGCTAGACTTATATCTGCTGGAGCTTAGAAGAGTAAAAGGCGACTTGATTGAAACATATAAGATCTTGAGGGGTCTTGATAGGATGGATGTGGAGAGGATATTTCCTCTTGTGGGAGAATATAGTACTAGGGGTGACAGATTAAAAATAAGGGGTTGCTCATTTAAGACAGAGATGAGGAGAAGTTTTTTCTCTCCGAGGGTTGAGAGTCTTTGGAATTCTCTTCCTCAAAAGGTGGTTGAAGCAAAGTCTTTGAATATTTTTAAGGCAGAGGTGGATAGATTTTTGATTAACAAGGTTGAAATGTTATCGGGGTAGGTGGAATGTGGAGTTGTGGTTACCATCAGATCAGCCAAGATCTTATTGAATGGCGGAGCAGGCTCGAGGGGCTGAGTGGCCTACTCCTGCCCCTACCACACATGTTAGTATGTTTGCGTGTTCGTATGAAGTGTGGTCGCTGTGGTCACTGTTGTTTTCTAGGCAAATGCAGCAGCCAATTTGCTCACAGTAAAGTCCCAAAACTGCAATAAGGTAACAAACAGTTAATCAGTTTTTGGCATTGGTTAAGGGATAACCATGTCAGAACTCTCCTGCTCTTCTTTGAAATATTGCCATTGGATCTTTTACTTCTACCTAGAGGCCAGTCAGCACTTGGTTTTAACGTGCCATCTGAAAGACAGCACCTCCGACAGTGCAGCATTTCCTAAGTACTGCACTGAAGAACGAACAAACTTGTTTTTATGCTTTCAATCTGCTCTCAAACTCATTGGCTGGGTTTAACCTGCAGCTCTGATGTTATCATGAGGTGATTTCTGCTTCTCATTGAAAGTAAATGTATAGAAAGTGGAACTGTCGAATCAGGACATGAGTCCATGAAGCAACAGTGTGACAATCCCTGAGGGGGATTAATCTCACATCACTCTGCTTTGACACCAAGTGAGTGTAAATCCCATGAGGTGTTGGACCTGATTTACAAACTTCTCAAATGGTCTGTTGAGAAGTTTTTGAAACACAGACACTAGATAGAAACTTGGGAACAGGAGCAGGTCACTAAGCACCTCCAGCCTGTTCCTCCATTCAATTAGGTCATGGCTGACATGGGTTAGGGTTAGGGTTAGCAATGCATTAATTCCATTTTACCTTCTTTGTTGATTTACCTTATGTTGTAATATGGGTTCTTTAGATGTCTCAATGATGAGATCTTGAGACTTGTATATTTAAATATGAACCCTTTATTGTTAACCTTTAACTATTTACAGATCCCAGGTTACTGTCATACATGGCACTGTTACCTCCATGCAGGCTGGTTCCAAAGCATTCACTATAGACTGTTTTCTCTGTCCATTACCATGTGACTCTATACACCATACCGTGGGTGGTGCTATTTTGCAGCCCCATGTTAACCCATGCCCTGCTGAGCACCTTTACATGCAGGCACATCATACAACACCTTAGCTAACAGAAATCTGTCAATCACGGGCTCGAGAATTTCATTTCTCCCACCATCCGAGGCTTTTTGTGGAGAAAATTCCGGAGTGGTAGTGCCCTGAGTGAGGAACTAGATGCAACACATCAAGAGATATTTATTTGATTGGAGGTTGGGGGCTGTTGTAGGAAAGGGATTTGAAGCTCACGGTTAACCAAAAACCTCTGATCCCCTTTGGGAGTTGCCCCTACTGTGCATTTCAGTCAGTGAGATTCCTGGGAATGTTGCACCTGAAGGTTTTGGGGGGAGAAAAATAGATAGACTTGCATTTACAACCACAGGACATCACAAAACATTTTACAGCCAATGAAGAACTTTTAAAGTGTACTCACTGTTGTAATGTAGGAAACGTAATAGCCAATTTGCACACAGCAAGATCCCACAAACAGCAATATGATAATGACCCGATAATCTGTTTTTGTGATGTTGATTGAGGGATAGATATTGGCTAGGATACCAGGGTAACACCTCTGCTCTTCTTTGAAATAGAACTTATACATTCACCCGAAAAGACAGGTGGGGCCTCAGTTTAACATCTCATTTGAAAGACGATACCATTGGCACCCCCTCAGTACTGCACTGCAGTGTCAGCCTGGACTTTTGTGCTCCAGTGGGACCTGAACCCACAACCCCTTGAGTCAGACGGGTGATTACCTTGTCACGGCTGACAGTTTAAGAAATGATTACCCCTGAAATGAAGCAGCGGAGTTCACCAATTCGGGGATTGAGCTCACAGTCAGTGCAGGTAGAAAGACCTTATGCTAACTATCTGAGTTAAACAGCTTAAACCTTTGCAAGCGTTCAGTAAAGTTTTACCTGTTTTGAGTCCATTTTCTCGCTCAGTTGGGACTGACGGGATTGGGTGCATTGCTGAATTTGCATGCAACCCGATTAGCTCCCATGGCACTGTTCCAAAGAAGTCCTGGTCAAAACTTATCCAGTCAAATTATGGGGTCGTTATCTCAGTGCCGTTTATGGCCGTTTGGTTTGGGGGCAAATTGGCCGCCATGTTTCCTACATTGTGACTGTGTCTACACTTCGGGCAGGATTTTTCAGTCAGCATGCGGGGGCAGGCCTGACTCGCTGATGCGTAAAATGATTCACGATGAGGTGGGGCGTGTGTCCCGAAGTCTTCGCGATATTTCCTTCGACAGGAGCGCACCGGAGTCGGCTGCGTGCCCGCCGATATTTAAATGGCCTATTAAGGAAGTTATTAAGGTCATTGCTGATGTTGCCCGTTGAACCTTAATGTTGGCGGGCAGGCGAAAAGGCCAAGCGGCCTTCACATTTTTTAGGAAATCTCATCCACGCACGGGATGAGGTTTCCTAAAGCATTTATTAATGCAATAAATTTTTTTAATGAAATATAAAAATATGTAACCCCTCATATGACACAGTCACTTGAGGGGGACATGTTCAAATAAAGTTTAGAGCTATTTATTTATTTATTTGAAAACTGCCTCAATCTCCTTGAGGCACTCCTCGCGCTGGCCCCGACTCGGTTTCCTCCCACTGCTCACACAGGTAGCGCTGAGTTCTATGGCTCATGTCTTATGCTGGGCAGGCCTTAATTGGCCCGCCCACGTAAAAGGGCGGCGCGGAGCCAACTGCAGGCGGCGATTGGCTCCGCGACCACCCCTGCCCGCTCCCGCTGAGCCCGCCCACCGCCTGAAAAATTCAACCCTTTAAAAAAGCGCTTCATTTAGGGACATCCTGAGGTAGAGAAATACCTCATAAAAATGCAGGTTTTCTTTTTGTGTTTGCAAGACATCAGGGAATAATATTTGGAGTCAGGGCGTGCAGCATCCTTCTTTCAGATTGTGTGGGTTCCTATCTCGCTTGTTGGGGTAAAATTTCCCCCGCAATTTCACACATTCAACTAGTAACAAGGTGAAGTGAAATAAATGAAGCACATCAAACCAGAACAAGTGTGTCTTAAATTAGTGACAAACATTTTTTTCCCAAAAATATACTTTATTCATAAAATTTGTAAAAGTACATTATGAAACATTTCAACTTAAGTTATAGAAAGTGCGATAAAATTCTACTGGTCTCCATATGTCAAGGCTTCTAAAAAGAACACCAATTGCTGCTCGTTCTAAACTTTTGGCTATGAGCATGAGGTTCGTTCAACTACTGAAACCTCCTCAGAGTGAGAAGAACTGAGGGCAGTGGAGTTAAAGGTAATGGCCCATTTTGTGATCCACCAAAGCTACGCTTGCAGAAAATTCCTTTCCGGCAGCAAAAAAATTGGCCAGCATTAGTCCTGCACACAATCCTGCTGAAACCTTTTCCTGCTGCTCCTGTGTGCACTGTAGGCTTGTATTAACATGTGAAAGTGGTGTGGAAATAGAAGTGTTCAGAACGTACGTCACAATCTCAATCCCTAATGTCATTCAGATGCTAAAGGGCAGGGAGAAAGCTTGAGGGGGTGGTATTTTTAGCTTTCATTGGAGTAGATAAATTGACATTGTTAGTGCTGATGCTGGGGCTGAATGCTAATCTGGAAGTCTGACACAATGGGTTTGCTGCTATATTCATGGTACGTCATTGCTATTGGTATAACAATTGAACTGCATTCTAATTCAGAGGTTGACAGAATGCAGGGATGGTACAGAATTAGAGGTATACAGAGGTACACATGGGTTATCATTTTCCTGTAAATCACATTAACATAAAACCTCGTGTCCTATCATATAATAAAAAAAATAACTTGCATTTATATAACATCTTTCACAGCCTCAGTACATCCTATAATGTTTTATAGCCAAGGGAACACTATTTGAAATATAGTCACTGTTGAAATGCAAGAAACACAACAGCCAATTTGCACACAGCAAGATCTTGCAGCCAGCAATAACCACATAATCTGGACTACTTTTAGTGATGTTGGTTGAGGAGGAATATTGGACAGGCCATCTCCCTTGTTCAATCAGCGTATGGGCTCTTTTACATCCATATGAGAGGGCCAAAGAGGTCTTGGTTGAACATCAGAATCTGGGAGATGGCACCTCCAATAGTGCAGCTTTCCCTCAGTGTTACACTAGGTTTCATGCTGAATTCAGAGGAACCTGTGTGAACTTGTAGATGAGTCACAGAAAGTTAACGCGTAGGTTAGAGCAGGGAATTAGGAAAGCAAATGGTTTGTTAGCCTTAATTAGGAAAGGATTGGAGTATAAGAATGAAGAAGACTTTATTGCAACTATATAGGAAGGTCTGACTGTGGAGAGAGAAACAGAGTTATAGGCCTGGATTTTCCAGCTCTGCCCTAGAAGGACCCACTGCGGGTGATTCAGAAGCCCAGCCTAAAATCCATGAACTTTCGGTGGGACTGGACAGTCCCGGCAACAGGCGGGGGCATAAAATCCATCCCATAGTTTCTTTCATCAGAACTGGGAAAAACTAGAATTATAATGGGTTCTGAAAAAGTGTAAGTGGGAAGGGTGGGAAGAAGATCAACAGGGAAGGGTGGTTTTAGAATAAAGGGTTAACTTCAGAAGCATACATGATGCTAATGTAATAATGATGTCAGATCACATGACTGAAAAGAGAGATGGAAGGAGTAGAAGCTCCAACCTCAAATGTGTAAATACTAAATAATTAGAAATGGTTTTGAGAAACGACAGACTTGAGCAGCATACTTTGGGAGAATAGACAATCCCCAAAACAACTATCTAGACCCTGACCACACAACATGGCGACAGCGAGTAAAAGACCCAGCAAACCTTAAAAAGGAGATACAGGGCTGGCAAGAAAAGGGATCCTCACAGGGAAGACAAAAGAAAAAAAAAATTAAGACTCACCAAGACATCGGAACATCTTGGAAGCAGCAGATACAAGCTGAGACAGAGACCCAGAGACTGGATAGCAGTAGGCACAGGCCAGAAGCAAAAAGCGGCAGCACATAATCAGGAACAATTCCTGGGCTCAGCAGAAGAATGGAATCCACACTACCAGTCCCTGAACCATTTCAGAGTGCAGAAGACTCACAACAGGGCCAGGACTGGACAACTGGAGATAAAGGTTCACAAGGTATAGAACTGCTTCAGGATTATCCAAAAAAAATTTAAAAGACCAGGTCAGTACACTACTTTATGCAGTAGGATCTACCAGTGACAACCTGACAGCAAGGCAGGGAGTTGATGAGATTTCAACTTCTTATGAAGAAGTCCTGTGAACTTTTGACTCTTTTTTCAGCTGCAGTCAGAATTTAATTATAGAGGGCTAAATTTAATAAAAGAAAGTAAAGACCAGGCGAAAGCATGGACTCATTCATCAACGATCTCTATTGGCTGGCAGGGAACTGGAATTACTGGATCTTAAAAATGAGCTGATTTCTGACAGAATCATAGTCAGGGTCTTATAGAGCCATTTGGCTTTGGGACTATAACCATCCCAGAAGACCACTTTGTTGGTATGGTGACCGCGAGATAACCTCCTTGCTGCTGCAGCTTCCCAATTTCACCCTTGACTTTATCCAAGAGCAGGTGAGGGACTTTCCTCTGTGTAAAGAGGCAAATTGGTTTAGCATCAGCTCGTAGGGTGGTACAATACTCGGTTTTTAACTTCCCTAGGCCTGTAATCAATTCAATAAATTCATTTTGCAATGTACTGCTGCAGTTCTCATCAGCAACTTCATCTACTTAATACTTTAGGCTTGCTTTTCTGCTTAGTAGAGAGCACCCTTGATTTTGAATGACATAGAGAGGATCGAGGGTTTCTCCATCTTTATATTTCAGCTTTGCTGTGAGTTGGCCTTTGGCTTTCAAAGTTGTGCCTTCCTTCTGTTGGTCTTGAACCCTTACTGTCTCCCCGGTCTTCAACACCGGTAACTCACATGCCATCAGAGTTACTCACAGGTAAGAAATTGAGAACAAAGCTTCCATCTTTGATTCAAACCCAATATAACCATGAACAAGAGGGGAAAACAGCATGAGGAAGATCAGAGAAGCAACCAGGCTCAAGCACGTGAGTTACCAGTGCAGAGGTCCAGGGAGAGAGTACAGGGAGAGAGTATGGATCAAAGACCAACAGAAGGAAGGTACAATCATTGAAAAAACTCCACAACCAAGATCATACATGATTGAGACAGACCAGGGTATCATGAAGAGAAACCACAGCACCTTAATATCCTTGAAGAGAAAGCCAATAGGAACTTTGGCTTCCTACTCAGATCCTGATAGAGAAGAAGCAAGACTGACTACGAGCTCTACACCCACCCAGGAGAACACTCACACCGATAGAAGGGAGAGTGCAGAATATCCTTGACCTCAAAAGGAGATCAGAACAAGATCAGGGAGATTGATCGAGACACCTCAGAGACTATCCCTGTGAAGTCTGAATCTTTGGATGGGAGATGTAGGAAGATGCCAATATGATAGTGATAAAGACTTGTGGGGAGATGTAAAGAGTTAACATCAGAAGCACACGATGCTGATGTAATAATTGTCAGATCACATGACCGAGATGTAAGAGAGATTTGAAAGGAAGAGGAGCTCTAGCCTCCTGTAGAGGTCGAAATGTGTAAATACTTGCTGTAAATAAAGAGTAATGGTTTTGAGAAACTACAGACTCAAGCAGGCCCCAAAACCCCCATCTAGACCCCGACCAAACAACAAAACAGGTGGAGGGCACGTGAGATTAAATGATGAAAGGTTTCATGCTACAGGGCCAAAGGGAATGATAATGGGACAAGGAAAGGAACAAAAGATGAGTCTAGAGGCTATGTGAATGGCAGGATAGCCTCTGTGCAGATTCAATGTAAAAGAAGAGACAAACAAGAGAAAAAGTTAAACCAGCAAAGATGCATTAAACGTATGGGATCAGAGGTTATAATCTAAAATTATTGAACTCAATATTGAGTCTGGAAGGCTGTAAATTACCCAGTTGAAAAATGATGCTGTTCCTTGAACTTGCATAGAGATTCATTAGCAGGCCAAAGACAGAAAGGTCAGTGGGAGCATGGTAGAGAATTGAAATGACAGGCGGCAAGAAGCTTGAGGTCAAGTTTGTGGGCTGAACGGAAGTGTTCCAAACAATCTGCATTTGGTATCTCAGTGTAGGGGAGACTACAACGTGAGCAGCGAATACAACATACTAAACTGAAAGAAGCAAAAATAAATCACTGTTTCACCCGGAAGGAACATTTGAAGCATTGGACAGTGAGGAGGGAGGAGGTAAAGGGGAAGTTGTTGCATTTCCTCCCTTGGTTCTGCACTGGGAGTGACAACCTAAATTTTGTGCTCATGTCTCTGGGGTGGGCACCATAAACGCCCAACCTTTCGACCTTAGAGACAAAGATGCCATTCAGTGAACTACAGCTGATTCTGAAGCTACAAGGAGCAGGAGAACTTCCGCACAACTTCATGGTCCTATTGAGTATCCCCTCTCCCGACTCCGGGACATACTTTCTGGCTTTCAGTCTTCCCATGAGACAAGCCACCTGTGGGGGTGTGACCAGCACCCGTCAGCTCATCTTGAAATCTGTAGATGAAGACAGAGGCCCAGTCTCTTGCTGACCCTTGGGTTTCTCAGTTCAGGACTGTGCTGTCTCCGCAAGCTCCCATAATCTCCCTTCAGGGGGGAATTAAAGCATCAGAGTCATTGAGTTCCATCCATTGGATGGAACATCATATGGAGAGAGCTGATCTCCATGTCTGAAAGCCCGATATATCCCCCCAACATGGAAACCCTGGGCTGAGAGTGATAAATATACCCAATATTGATAAATCGCCAAGTTTGATCACAGTGATACAGCTACATTCATCTCCAGTAGGATTCTTCAACCCGCCATATTCTATTTATGGGTGGTGTTGCAATATTGTACTGAATACTGAATGAGTATTGCAGCCAGGGCTGGATTAAATACCAAAATAGTTCAGATCACACCATGACTTCCTGAAGATTTCAAGTCAATAATTAAGAAAGGCTGGTTTCAGTAAGAGCAACCACAAGGCTGCCATTAAAAAGCCACCTGGTTTATTTATGTCCACCAGAGAAGGAAGCCCACTGTCTTTAGTCGGTCTGGCTGTCCGTATGACTCAAGTCCCATCCCAATGCGGTTGGCTGTTAACTACACACTGAAGTGGCCAAGCCAGATGCCCAGTTGTGCCAAACTGCTACTGTAACGATTCAAGACAAAAGCCAACCATCGCTTTCCCAGGGCAATGAGGAGTTGGCATGAAATGCCAGCCTTGCCAGCATTGCCCACAACCTGAGAATGAATAATTTGAAAACATTTCTTTTGCAATTTCAATCGCTAACAAGTATAAAGGCATTTATATAGCACCTTTCACAATGCTTCATGGCCAGTGATAGTCACTGTTGAATTGTTGGAAACCTGATGGTCAACTTGTGCACAATAAATACCCACAAACCACGATGTGGCGGTGGCTGAGGGAATACTCCCTGCTCTTAAACAAAATACCCCCACCTGTAAGGACAAAAGAGGCCTTAGTTTAACATCTCAACCAAAAGACAGCACCTCCAGCAGTGCAGCACACCCACTGTACTGCACTGGAGTGTCAGCCTAGACTTTTGTGCTCCTATCTCTGTGGTGGGGCTTGAACCTCCTGAGTCGGAGATAAGCTTGCAGCCAATAGCTGGCACTGCAAAGAGCCTCACTAACATTGTATTCACTTCTAACTCTGCTAATTATTATTCTGCTTTGGATAATGGTTGCATTTGGCTGGCATCCTTGCAGAAGTGACTTTTGTGGCAGTTGCAGGACCACAGCAGGGTGAAGATGCTACATTAACACAAATACAAACAATAAGGGTTTAGGATCATAGTAACAGGAGGAGGCCATTCAGCTCCTCGAGCCTGTTCTACTGTTCAATTAGATCGCGGTTGATCTGTATTTTGATTCCATGTGCATACTTCTATAACATGGAATTTAAACACACAATCTGCACTAAGGTTAGAAAACATGGTTTGTTTATTCCTCTGGCATCAAAGCGAGATCATTCCTTCAGGGAAAGCTTAACTTCAAGGAACAAACTATTTACAGAGAATACTCGTGGCTGATGCTCCAGAGCTTTGCCCTACTCATGGCCTCGGCTCCTCAATGCAATGACTCACCAGTTTTGTACCGCTGCTTCAGCTCCTGGCTGCAGTCCATCTCTCCTTTCTCTCCATGAGGTCTCTCAGACTTAGGGATGCTGTCAATCTGTATGCCTAGGGTCCCTAATCCCCCTTCCTATATCCTTAGCCTCCCTCAGGGGCTTCAAACTGCCCTAGGCTCCCGCTATACTACAACTCACAAGTCCTAGCCTTGTCCTTGATACTTTTTCCCTCGCCTGTTGGCATCTGGATCTGACCCTCGGTGTGTCAAACACGCTGCTCCCTGCAGGGTGGGGCCCACAGGGGCTGGCCAGTTCCCCTGCTCAGTGCTGTCCTCCACCATCGCCACCTACTGCCGGAGTCCCTGCTACACTTTGGCTCCACAACCCTTGATGCCCTTGCCTAACAAAACTCTACGGATATGAAAGCAAAAGACTGTACTATAGATGCTGGCGATCTGAAATAAGAACAGAAAATGTGGGAAACACTCAGCAAGTCTGGCAGCATCTGCGGAGAGAGAAAGACAGAGTTCATGTTTCAGGTCAATGTTCTGATGAAAGGTCATTGACCTGATACATTAACTACATTTCTCTCTCCAACAGAGACTGAAATATGGATCTCTGGAAATTTTCAATCGATCCCCAGCTGGAGGCGAGAAGGAATTTCTTTTGCTAGAGAGTCGTGAAGCTTTGGAATTCACTTCCCCAGAAAGCACTGGAGGCTGGGTCAATGAATATATTCAAGTCTGAGTTAGACAGATTATTGAACTATAGCGGAGTCAAGGGTTAACGGGTCAGGCAGGAAAGCAGAGCTGAGACCACAATCAGATCAGCCATGATCTAGTTGAATGGCGGAGCAGGTTCGAGGGGCCGAATGCTTGTTTTTCTTATGTTCCTACGTTCTCAACGCTTTCTGAGGGCGAGGGCTGCACATTTCCACTATCCATAATTTCTAATTAAATCTACTTTGAGTTTCATTCTTTTAATCTCTGCATGTAGGCGCGTTCTTCTTGTTATGCCTCGTGTTCTGAAGGATGCACGCTATTTTGCTCAGATGCAAATTAGGATAAAATAAAATATGCAAAGAAACATCCAAAGTTCAGGGTAACAAAAAGATTTCACCTCTTGACTCGGAGTTAATGACTATGTAGTGTTCAGTCACACAAAGGCTTCAAGAGCCTTTAGATTAGCTGCTGTTATTCGGAACGCTAATTGCAAAATATGCACAACAACAAAGATTTTTTTTTGTTAGAATCCCAGGCTCTCATATTTATTCGTCCTGCATATTTAGAGTGGAAATGTTGAAATGTTTGCCATTGTTTGCTGGGAAGATTATCACTGGAAGATATGTGTTGGCCGGCAGAGTTTTGCATGTTATCACTAGCAGTGGATTGTTAAAACAGCATTAATGTGTTACACCCAGAGATGTCCTATAACTGATTAACCCTTTCAGTTCCAACAGGGCCAAAGCTGCTGCAAACATTTTCCAATTTTGATGGCACGAGTGAAATTCCAGTAGGTATTGTACATTATTCATTGGAGCACCTCCAATCTTGGTGCCCTATTAATGGTGCTATATAAATACACGTTGTTGTTGTTGAATATCAAGGGGCGGCTGATGGGCATTATTTCTTGTCGTCCGCCATTAGCTGTGGGATGTACAGTACTACAGTCTGTGCCACCAAAATACATTAGCAAAATAATAAATGTTTGAAGATAAAAACAAGTACTCAAGAAGGGCTGACTTCTTCTTAAGGTCTCTGCCCAACAGCAGGCATGACCCACAGCGCCACACCCTCCACCACAGGTAGGGTCTGGAGATGGGTCCCCAAATCCAGCCTAGCTTTTAGCACCAATCTGATCTGCAGCAGTTGCCTAGCCAACTGAGCCCACCGAAACAGAGGGGTCTGGGGGCACCGATATACAGATGGCAAGCAGTTGGTTATAAAGTTGTAAAAACAAACAGAACATTGAGGTTAATCTGTAGAGGGAAAGAATTTAAAAACACAGAAACTATGTTAAACTTGTATTGATCCTCAGTTAGGTCACACTTGGGGTACTGTGCGTAGTTCCAGTCTTCATATTATAAAAATAATTACAGAGGGCACTGGAGAGGGCGCTAAGAAGATTTACTAGAATGATACCAGAACCTTTCAGGAAAGCTTGAACAAGCGAGGCCTTGTGGTGCAGTGGGGAGCAGTGAGCCAGAAACTCTGGGTTGGAGTTCCACTCCCGGGGTGGGGGGGGGGGGTGGGGGGGTGAATTTTATGTCCTGAGGGCGGGCACGTGCCCGACCTGAGCAGGCATAAAATCGTATGAGAAGATGTCGGGCAAGCGTCCCGACGTCATCGTACACTCTCTCGATATTTCACTTGGCAGGCACACGCAAAAGCTGCAAGTGCACCTTCTGACAATTAAGAGGGGAATTAAGCCCATTACCAATGCAATTGTCTGTCATTTTATGTGGCCCTTATGGTTGACGGATGGGTGAATCGGCCGGGCGGCCTTTACATTGTTCATTAAACCTCATCCAAGGGCGGGGTGAAATCTCAATTATGAAATAAAATATAAGGAAACATCTGTGGACAGCATTTTTATCAGCTATATTTCAGGTTATGAACTTGATTTTCTAGACAGGTTTCTCATTAGAAACATCGAACTTTATTTACAGGCTGCAGCAGCAGTTACATGCTTCCATCAAGCTCCACCAGTAGAAGAAGAACTCCACTCTAAGGTTCCCTGCGCTTAGAGCTGATTCATTCACACTGTCAGGTGATCCTATACAACACAATAAGTCTTAAAGCTACAGCCACTACATCCCTTAAAGCTACAATTACTACACCCCTTAAATACATCTATTCTGTCCATCGCAACTATTCCTTGTGATAGTCAGTTCCACATTTTAACCCCTCTCTGGGTGTGGAACTTTCTCCTGAATCCTCTATTGGATTTATTAGTGACTGTCTTATATTTGTCGCCGCAAGTTCTAGTCTCAAAGCAAGAGAAGGAATTTGAACTATGCCTAACCTATCAAATCCTTTCATAATTCTGAAGAATTTTACCAGGTGACCCCTGAGCCTTCTGTTTTGGAGAAAAATGCTGCAGCCTGTTCAAGCTTTAGACTTAGAGTGCTGTGTTTTTTTGAGCAGGAACAAAATTTTAAAGTTTAACAAAAGGAAGCAGCCATGTTTTCCAGTGAGCCTTCCAAAACACAAAAAACGGGGGAACCTCAAAAACTGCTCAGAGAAACTGAAGCTGCAGAGACAGAGTTAAAAACTAAGGTGACTGCTCTTAAAGCAGCAATACATTTAAGGTGGTAAATACAAGAAAAATGGCTATGGGCAGAAAATTAGAGGAGACCCCAGAGAGAGGGAAACTCTCAATACACATCCATTGGCAACAAGAGACCCCAGAGAGAGGGCAGCTCCACCTAGGGCAACAGGAGACCCCAGAGGGAGAGCAACAAGAAAATAAACAGTTGAAAGAACAGCTGATTGTCTTTCAAGATCAAATACAAAGGAATGTGTAACCATTCAGCAACATGAAGAAATGAAGGCCCGACTTAAACAGTAGAATGGAAGCACAGTGGAAGAAACTCAAAGAGGGCTCAGGCGCTGCCCTGGTGATCAAAGAAGGCTCAGGCAATGCCATGGTGATCAAAGAGGGCTCAGGCGATGCCCTGGTGATCAGAGAGGACTCACAGGAAGCCCTGGGAGACCTAAATAGCTGGATACAGCCAGGAGACAGGGGTTTGAAGGAACTCCAATGCAGTGCCAGCTCAGTGAAGCTAACTGTCTAGCAAAGAGTTGAAGAATCAGCTGAATGAAGCTAAAGAGACCTTGAAAGGATAAGCCATATAACATTCCAAGATGCGAATGGTTACCTGGTGTAATAGTTCCTGTGACCGGACCCTTGTCGTACCACATAGACGTGGAGGACTGAATCACCTGCAAACACATGGATCACTTGAGAAGAAGGGAGATATCCCAGCAAAATGACATTTCACCTGTGACCTTTGAAGGACATGAAGTCCCTGTTGAAATTGTTCAACCAATGATAGACATGCCAGATGTCTCTGTCGAGAGTAGATAACACTGAACTGCCTGTGCCTAAAGGGGTACCTCATGTTGCTGTGGTTCCAGGTAATGTGGACCCTGTAAGAGATTCGAAAGTTATGGAGCTACGACTTTCCACCCAGATCAGGAAACCACCAGTGAGACTGAACTTATAATTCATGACTTGTATATATATTTGTAATGTCATGAAAGTAGGTGTTCTTGTAAATACAAACTGTACAAAAAAATTAAAGGGAGAGAATGTAATAATTGTAACTTTAAGACCTATTGTGTTGTATAGGATCATGTGACAGTGCGAACGAATCAGCTCTAAGCGCAGGGAACCTTAAAGTGGAGTTCTTCTACTGGTGGAGCTTGATGGAAGCATGTAACTGCTGCTGCAGCCTGTAAATAAAGTTCGCTGTTTCTAATTAGAAACCTGTCTGAAAAATCAAGTCTGTAGCAAGGGGAAACTAGATAAACACATGAGGGAGAAAGGAATAGAATGTTGAGGGGGTTCAATGGAGAACAGTGAGAGGAGACTAGTGTGCGACATAAACCCTGCTAGGCTGAATGGTCTGTTTCTGTACTGTAAATAATTTGGAGTACTTTGTAATTCCTGCACAAGAATAGTATCTCAAGACATTAATTACTTTAAAAGCCATGAGTCATGTGATCAATTTGTGCTTCTTAAAATAACGTTTCACACTGAGAGACCTCAACAGGGTTGAACTCACAAATTAGCTGAGGTGGTGAGTTGCAAAAAGTTTCCATACAGCAATGATATCTCTCAAGGTGAAATCGTGCTGTGTGACAATGGAATATTAATGCTTGGCGTCTTCCTATGAAATTTCCATTGTTCGCAATTTTAATGGAGCCGTTGACTCGTTTAAGACAAATGCTCCCCATGAATTTAGAGGCCAAATGAGTTCTGTTTGAACCGGCAAGCGTGTGGTTATATCACACAGTGCAATTTCATTGCATCTCTTTAAGTAGGAAGACTTGCGCTTTGGGATGCTCTGAGGTTGTGAAAGGCTCTATATAAATGCAAGTCCTTCCCTTATATCAAGAAAGCAGGACTATGGGGAGGAGAAGGCCTTGTCAGACCATGAAGAGTTACAAGAGTGTGAACCTGCTGTGGGGTAAAGAGGGGACGAGGAAGTCAGTCACTTTGTTTCTCTCTGAATTGTTCCTTTTTGTGTTGATGTTTTATATACTCCAGTGGCAAACAGCAAGGCTGCAGCAAAGGGTGAATGTACCTTTGAAAAATGGCCTTTGCTCGAATGTGATTTTGCAGCATTCCTTATCTAACGGCACAGGATTGGTGATAACATCGAAACTGCAGAGAATGACTTCCCAAAATAGTTGGCAAATAAATAAAGACAAAAACGTAAGTCTGGGAAGGAAAGGAAATGCAGAGGTGGGGTGGGGTCTAATCTTTCCATTGAGATTCCACTAAGCTCCCGCTGTAAGCCTAGCAGAAAGCTGCCACGACAGCCAGAGAAAGGCTGCAATTTCGACAGTTTCCATGGGAGACCAAGGAAGGAAGAAAGAAAGAAATTGCATTTATGTAGCACCTTCAACGTCCCATGATGTCCCAAAGTGCTTTACAGGTCAATGTAGTACTTTTTGAAGTTTAGTCACTGTTGTAATATAGCATATATGGTGGCCATTTTGTGCACAGCAAGATTCCACAAATGGTAACGACTGGATAACCTGTTTCATTTCAGTCGTGCTGGTTGAGGGATAAATATTAGCCAGGTCACTGGACTGAACTGCCCTGCTCTTCCTTAAGTAGTCCCATGGAATCTTTTATACTCAGAGGGCAGAACAGGCCCTCCGTTTGAATTTCTCTCCTGGAAGACAGCACTTCTAACAGTGTGGCACTCCCTCAACGCTGCCACTGGAGAGTCAGTTTGCATTATCTGCCTGAGTTTCTGGAGTGGAGCATGAGAGCCTGGGCTGTCTGAGTCAGCAGCCTTTAGCACTTACCATCTGAGACACTGACCTGAAACCCTGGGGCTGAATGTCAGCCACTGAGACTGAGAAACTTAACCAATGAAGGAAAGAGAAATATGCCAGTGGGTAGAGAAATCAGGGCAGATGCAAGGAGATTTATTATAAAGGTTAACAGAGATCTCATCTGAATCAAGCAGCAAACAATGAATGGGGAGATAAATGGCACATGTTGAGAGTAATTTGTTTGGTCTCAAAATCTCATCAACTGCTTTCTAAAATTAGAAGACTGAATAACTGTGATGCAGCTGTAACACTGCAAGTAACAGCCCGCAGTTACAGAGTGGGCAGTTGTCTGCTCACACACTGGGAAACACAGATCAGCTGAGAGAGCTGACTCTACACACCGCCGGAATTCTACAAACATTTAATGACCAACAAGCCAGAAACTAACACATGGAGGCAAAGACAGCTGCTTTGCGCTCAGGACAGCTTCCCCTCAAGTGTTTCAAGTTTTCTGAAAGGGTTTACTATTTGCATCAATCACCTTTTCTTAAGACTGTGTAACCCTGATCTACAGGAGCAAGGGAGGCGGTTTCACCCAGAGTGAGTGACCTCGTGCATTGAACTCCACCTGCTATAGTCTTGCCCGCGCTGTCAATACCTCCTTTGAAACTTCCTGCTCTCGTTCACACAAGCTATTGTGTCTTGTTCATAGGATGTGGGTGCTGCTGGCAAGGTCAGTGTTTATTGCCCATCGCTAGCTTCCCTTGAGAGAACGGCGGCGATTCACTGAACCACTGCAGTCCATGCGGCACCCACAGTGCCATTGTGTAGCACCATCAGTAAACTTGTTTCTGTTTTATTTATTCAACAGGATATCTCCATTGCTTCATCTGTCTGCTGATAAGACCAGCATTTATTGCCCACTCCTTGTTGCCCTTGAGAAAGTGGCGGTGAGCCATGTACAATGTGCTTGCTCAGCCATTTCAGAGGGAAGTTAAGAGTCAGTCATATTGCTGTGGGTCAGGAGTCACATGTCGTCCATGCCAGGTAAGGAAAGGATGGAAAATTTCCTTCCCTAAAGGATGTTAGTGAACCAGATGAGTTT